>NC_138995.1:47249525-47857858 GCF_964341445.2 Mesoplodon mirus
GCAAAACATCCTCAGATGAAGGAAAACTAACAGAATTTGTTACCTGTGGACCTACTGTAGAAAAAAAAAATGGCTAAATGAAGTTCTTGAAATAGAAGGAAATGATAAAAGAAGAAATGTTGGGACATCAGGAAGAGAGAAAAGGCAATTAAAAGTAAAAATATGAATAAATATAATAAACTTCCTCTCTCATCTTGAGTGTTCTAAATTATGTTTGATAGCCGAAGCAAAAATAATAATATGGTCTTATGGTTCTCAATGTATGTAGAGGAAATATTTATGACAATTGTAAATGGGAAAGGTAAAGGGACTTAAATTGAGGTAAAATTTCTACACTTGATTCAAACTGGTAAAATGTCCACACTAGTAGACTGTAATAAGTTATGAATGTATAATGTAATAACCCAGAACAACCACTAAAAATCTGTACACAGAGATGCATTCAAAAATACTATAAATAAGTAAAAATGGAATTCTAAGAATATTCAAGTTACCCACAGGAAGGCAGAAAAGAAAACAGAAATGGAAAACAGAGTGAACAAACAGCAAATGATAAAATGACAGATTTAAGACCTACCATATCAATAATAACACATATATACAATAGAATATTACTCAGCCATAAAAAGAAATGAAATTGAGTTATTTGTAATGAGGTAGATGGACCTAAAGTCTGTCATACAGAGTGAAGTAAGTCAGAAAGAGAAAAACAAATACCGTATGCTAACATATATATGGAATCTAGAAAGAAAAAAATGGTTCTCAAGAACCTAGGGGCAGGACAGGAATAAAGACGCAGATGTAGAGAATGGACTTAAGGACACAGGGAGGGGGAAGGGTAAGCTGGGACGAAGTAAGAGAGTAGCATGGACATATATACACTACCAAATGTAAAATAGATAGCTAGTGGGAAGCAGCTTCATGGCACAGGGAGATCAGCTCAGTGCTTTGTGATCACCTAGAGGGGTGGGATGAGGGTGGGAGGGAGATGCAAGAAAGAGGGAGGGGGGATATGTGGATATATGTATGCACATAGCTGATTAACTTTGTTATACAGCAGAAACTAACACCACGCTGTAAAGCAATTACACTCCAATAAAGATGTTTTTAAAATTACATTAAAGGTAAATGATCTAAATAACAACTATTTAGACAGAGATGGGTTAAAATAGATTTTAAAAGCACAACCCAGTTGTTTTCTACAAGGAACTCACTTCAGACAAACAGTATAGGTAGATTGAAAGTAAAAGGGTAGGAAAAGATACACCATGCAAATATTAATCAAAAGAAAGTAGGGGGCCTCCCTGGTGGCGCAGTGGTTGAGAGTCCGCCTGCCGATGCAGGGGATACGGGTTCGTGCCCCGGTCTGGGAGGATCCCATATGCCGCGGAGCGGCTGGGCCCGTGAGCCATGGCCGCTGGGCCTGCGCATCCGGAGCCTGTGCTCCGCAACGGGAGAGGCCACAACAGTGAGAGGCCCGCATACCGCAAAAAGAAAAAAAAAATAAAAAAGAAAGTAGGAGTGGCTATATTAATATCAGGTAATGTAGGCATGAGAGCAAAGAAAATTACCAGAATAGTATATACTAATAAAAGTATTAATCCACCAAGAAGACATAGCAGTCCTAAATGTACATGTACTAACCAACAGTGCCACAGTATATGTGAAGCAAAAACTGACAGAACGGAAAGGAGAAACAGACAAACCCAGAAAGAGTTGAGGACTTCAGCACCCCTCTCTCTCAACAATTGAGAACCAGACAGAAATCGTTAAGGATATAGAACTCAACAACACCATCAACTAACAGGATCTAACCAACATTTATAGAACATTCCACCCAACAACAGCAGAATACCCAATGGATTGAATCAAATGGATTCAAACTAGAAATCAACAAAAAGATAAGAAAATTTCCAATATTTGGAAACTAAGCAGCACACTTCTAAATAATCTATGGGTCAAAGAGGAAGCCTTGAGGAAACACTGAACTCACTGACAACAAAAATGCAACATATCAAACCTTGTGTAGTGCAGCTAAAGCAGCATTAAGAGGGACATGTGTACCACTACACACATTATAAAAGAGGAAAAATCTAAACCATAACCAAGCTCCCACCTTATGAAACTAGGAAAGGAAAAGCACAATAACCCCAACTCAAGCAGAAGGAAGAAAACAATAAAGAAAAGAACAAATATCAATGAAATTGAAAACATAAAAACAATAGAGAAAATTAGTGAAATAAAAAGCTAGTTCTTTCAAAAGATAGTAAAACTACAGACTTTCATAATTCCCTTGGAGCATTAAACATTGAATGTTAGCATACTTTGATACCAAAGTTCTGATTCTCTCCATGTTTAATTACGAATGATAATGAAGGGCATGAGCATGCCATTGAAGAAAATTTTGATTATTCTGTATAGGAAGAATGTATTATTGCTGCCTGGTTTCTAAACTCTGAACTAATAGAACCTGAGAAGGAACATCAAAAGTACCACTGATAATCCACAACTTTCTAGTATACAGTACTGCTCAGTATTACATTTCTGGCTGATCACCCGCAGTGTTTCTCTTGAACCTAGGATATCATTACAGTTGACCCTTAAACAACATGAGTATCACTGCGTAGGTCTACTTATATACAGATTTTTTCAATAAATATATACAGTCCTCTGCAGTTGGTTGAATTCATGGATGCAGAAGGCTGACCATGGGACTTGAACATCCAAGGATTTTGTTAATCCACTGTGGGTCCTGAAACCAGTCCCCCACAGATACCAAAGGATGACTGTACATTTATAAAACTGTGCAATCTTGTAACACAAACTGCTCTTTTTTCTCTAAATATTCCTACTTGGTGTAAAAAAAGACTGCCAGCATCAAAAAACATCGTAATCCAAATAAAGACAAAAAAAGCTTTATTTTAAAAAAATGTATTCCTGAATGAGTCATTATGCTTAAAGAGTTCCTACAGATTTAATGAGGAAAATATTTACACCCCTATGGAAAAGGGAGCAAAAGATACAAATACTTCGTAGAAGGAAAAGAATCAAAAAGAGTAAAATATGTAGGTATAAATTGAACAAAAGAAGTGCAGACTTATACCCGGAAAACTACAGAACATTGTTGAAAGTTTTAAAGACCTGCATAAATTGGAAAGATTTCCCATGTTCATGGATTGGAAGACTTTCTATTGTTAAGATGGCAATACTCCCCAAATGGATCCACAAATTGAATATGGTTCCTCTCAGAATCCCAGTTGCAGAAATCGACAAGCTGATCCTAAAATTCATATGGCAACTCAAGGGACCCAGAATAGCGAAAAAGATCATGAAAAAGAACAGAGTTGGAAGACTCACACTTTTCAATTTCACAACTTAACTTCCAAGCTACAGTAATTAAGACAGTGTGATACAAGCAGAAGAATAGACATAAATCAATGGAATAGAATTGAGAGACCAGAAATAAACAGTCAACTGATTTTCAGCAAGGATGTCAAGATAATCTGGAGAAAGAGTAATCTTTTCAATAAATGGTGCTGTGATGGGACTTCTGGTGGCACAATGATTAAGAATCCGCCTGCCAATGCAGGGGACAGGGGTTCAAGCCCTGTTTCAGGAAGATCCCACATACCGTGGAGCAGCTGAGCCTGTGCACCACAAATACTGAGCCTGCGCTCTAGAGCCCACGAGCCACGACTACTGAGCCCATGTGCCACAACTACTGAAGCCCACACGCCTAGAGCCTGAGCTCTGCAACAAGAGAAGCCACTGCAATGAGAAACCCATGCACCACAACAAAGAGTAGCCCCAGCTCGCCGCAACTAGAGAAAGCCCACGCTCAGCAGCGAGCACCCAATGCAACCAAAAATAAATAAATAAAAATTAAATTAAATTTAAAAGAATTTTTTTTAATTGGAAAACCCCATTTAAAAAATGGTGCTGTGATAACTGGATATCTGTATGCAAAAGAATGAAGTTGGACCCCTTCTTCTTACCATACACAATAATTAGCTCAAACTAGATCATAGACCTGATTTTAAGAGCTAAAACTATGAAATGTTTAGAGAAAAAGATAGGAATAAATACTTAGGACCTTGGAGTAGCCCAAGCCTTCTTTGATATAACACCAAAAGCACAAGTGACTAAAGAAAAAAATAGATGAATTGGACTTCATCAAAATTAAAAACTTTTGTACCTGGAAGGATACCATCAAGCAAGTGAAAAGACAACTCTCAAAATACGAGACAATATTTGCAAATCATATATCTGAATAAGGATTTCCAGAATATATGAAGAATTCTTACAGCTCTTTCAACGTTAAAATATGGGCAAGAGATTAGATAGATATTTCTCCGAAGAAGATACATAAATGTTCAATAAGGACCTGAAAAGATGCTCAACATCATTAGTCATCAGGGAAGATTGGGAACTAATGGAGTACGATAAAAATACTGATTGTTGGAATACAATAAAATACCTATAGACCATAACTGTAAAGGAATTTAGAAGAAAATTAAAGACTACAAACAGCATTTGCCTATTTCTAGAATATATTTATACCATTGTTTGCTTCCTCTACTTCATATATCCCTGTTCTTAATGTTATAAAGTTTAAAATGTTCTGTAATTAAAAGGTAAATAAAGAGTTACTATCTTCCTTTCTTAGATTGTATTACTTGAAGCTAGGTGTGTTTTCTGCATTATTTATAACTTGAGATGTATCCAACTAGGGACCAGCCTGTCAGCATGTGGGAGTCTCTTGATAAAATCTGTTTAACCATCTAATCCTTGGTTGTTGCAGGTGACATGGCTGTATGGTATACAGCTAACAGGTTTACTCCTTGTCTGCATTCTTCAGTTTTTTAATTCCATGATTCTTGGATCATTGCTTATCAGTTTTAACCTTTCGGTGTTAACTGCAAGAAAACTTCAGGTAGGACTTTTTTTTGTCCTTAATCAAAGTAAACATTTTTTTTTAATTGTGTGGTTGTTTAGACCTTGTTTTCATATAGTATACAAAGGAAAATTTATGACCAAATTCCCACTAAAAAGCAGTAGGGCTATTATTTGCTTTTTTTGAAGTGCATGGTATAGCATTTGTTTTCAAGCTTTCTGATCTGCCATCCCTTTGTTTTGACATTTATTATTTCTTAGAAAATTGGAATCTTAATTAAATTCAGGATTAGCCAGAGATACTTGTTTGACTGCCATTGGTTTGAAGTTGGAATAAAAGAGGAAAAAATGTTGACTTTTTTCATGTGTGAACTCAAGAGTGAGAAGAACATATTGCTTGTGGAAATGTGTTTGTCACAGTCTTTAAAGTTGGTGGACACCTTGTTGTTATTTGAAGTAGTAACACCACTCTTTCCCCCATCCTTCCATATCATATTATTGATTTTTAAGTGAGTTAAAATTAACTCTGTTTTGAGAATTTTGAGATTCCAAATAAATACCTTTAGAAAAAGGTATTTCCTAGAATAACATGTTTGACATTGGCCTCATCTTTTGACTTTATTATATAATTAAAATCTCTTAAATTTACATAAAGTTTGATAGTTGTTTTTCCTTAATAATGTTGCAAAGCCTGTTTTCTGTCTTATAAGCATATGAGAAACATTTCTCATAAGCACTTTTATTTCAAGAAGCTGTTTTGTTTTCCATTTTGGGAAGAATAAATACGTTTTGTTATTAGTCTTTTGAGTGAGAGCTGCTATGGACAAATCTTCACAAAATTTTAAAAAACAGGCTTTTAGTTGACTATTAAAAACTGTACTTCTCATTTATCCTTTTAACCTTAATTATAAATAAACATCACTCATATTTGAACTGTTTAGATATTATTATATTTGATAATCCATAAAGTTATTTGAGGGTTATAAGAAAACTATTATGTATCAAAGAGCACAATTTACTTTTTTTATATAGGTCTTTTGTTTAATGGGTTATAGTCTGTGATATATGAATCAGTGGATAAAAAGATGAATCAGTGGATCAAGTTCATTCAGTATATGCTGAGTATCTTCTAAGTGGCCGACTCCATACTCTGGTTGAAGAGGTCTTTAAAAAAAAAAAAAGGACTAGGACACATTTCCTCATCATATGGAGCTTATTATTAAGTGATTCATTTACTATTAGAAAAAGACAAATTTTAAGACAATGTAACCTCATGAAAATTAGGTTATATTTTCCCTATATGTTGCATGACCCAATGTTTTAAATTCTTAAGTAAGCTCATCTTAAATGTTTATGAAGTTATATTAAAATTAAAAAATTGAAACTCAACTCTTTTAATTTCTAGAAAAACCTGAAAACTGGAAGCTTCCTTAATAGGCTTGGGAAACTATTGTTACATTTATTTGTGGTTTTATGTTTGACACTTTTTCTCAACAACATTATTAAGGTAGGTTGATAAAATGACATTTAATTTAGCATTACTAAAGAGTTACCAGTTTTACTTTAAACAGACTCAGTTTTACCTTTGTTTCAGTAACGGGATTATTTTCTTGATTTTAGTCCTTGATTTCTATTTGCTCTTTAACATGTTCTACTTTGAACCCACCTTTTGACTATTTAACTTTTTAAAAACTCAGCTTTAAAAGCATTAAACAAGTATTTCTCTAAACTTAAAACTACTTTTTAGAGCGTTTTCTGTACTATGGTACTAAAAAAAAAAAATGACATGATTTTTATTGGGGTAGGTTGATAAATAAACTGGCTTTACTATCGGAACCACACTGATTAATTGAGATGATTTCACCCCCCTGGGAAGGCTGGTCTCAGGACAGAAGACAGCTGCATGTACATGACAGACTTCTCTTCTGTAAGAGAATGGCAGTCTCTCTCCCTGTCTGTTGACTGTCAAAGAAAAAACAGACCCTTCACTCAGTCAGCCACATTAAACACCTCCACTCCAGGTCCTTGTCACTATTTTCTTAAACTCCATATAGTTCACTACTTATCAAAAACTTATTTGAGGGACTTCCCTGGTGGCTCAGTGGTTAAGAATCCACCTGCCAATGCAGGGGACATGGGTTCGAGCCCTGATCCGGGAAGATCCCACACGCCGCGGAGCAACTAAGCTCGCGCGCCACAACTACTGAGCTTGCGCTCTAGAGCCTACGAGCCACAACTACTGAGCCAGAGAGCCACAACTGCTGAGCCCGCGTGCTGCAACTACTGAAGTCCACATGCTTAGAGCCTGTGCTCCACAACAAGAGAAGCCACTGCAATGAGAAGCCCGCGCACCGCAACAAAGAGTAGCCCCCGCTCGCTGCAACTAGAGAAAGCCCACGTGCAACAACAAAGACCCAACGCAGCCATAAATAAATAAATAAATAAATAAATATTATTTTTTTAAAAAAAACTTATTTGAGCAGAACAATCAGCATTTCTGAAAGACTGGCTGAAAGATATGCAGTCCATCCGTTTCACCACTCTACATGCTCAGTTATCTGTGCCTGGATTAAGCCAGGAGAGAGCTACTTGTCTGGACCACTGTTTTTTGACTCCCCAAAGAATAATACCTATTGAATTGCACTTGATGTTCTGCCAGCTACCTACAATTAGAAGAATTTAAAAAAATAGTCTTTGAGACTGTTCGCTGTTTTTACTGTACCCATGGGGAAAATTTCTCTTGAGTCTCAGTTTTAGGATTATAAGGATGTCTCTTGAGCAACTGGTTTGTTTTAATCTTATGACCCTGTGAGTAGCATAAATGCTTTTATTTCCCTTCTTGTATTTGCTACTAGAATGCATGAGCCCAAATTTGTGGCTCATCTCTACTGAATATATTTTGTGTACTAACCTCGGTTCTGGATTAATCTTATTTTCTTTTCTATCTTCATTTTTCTTCTGCTACAATTTCTTCATCCATTTATGTTATATGAATTTTTGTAAGCCATAAATTAAAAATAAAATAATGTGAATTAAAATTATACTCACTAATGATAAACACTGGCATTTGTCTCTTCACCCCTTGAGGGTTATTGCTGTGTCTTGAATTGTCTTTGAAAGAATGAGTCTTATATCAGTTGTATCTGCAGAGAGAAAAACCCAAAGCAAAATAGGCTTTGTGGGCTATGTTCCTATTTGAGGTTTCAGATCATGATATTATCGATTTTCTGATTTAAGGGAAGTTGTACTCACTGGGCTTCAGCCGTCTCCCTCTCCCTGAAACCAAAGAACTTCGTCTTTTACCTATTTTGCATGTTGAACTTACGCCTAGAGTTTGTTTGCAAAAACGATTCTGCTAAAAAAAGAAAAAAATAGGAATAGAGGGTGTTTGAAAATCCCTGCTTTTGAATGAAATAATGCCATTTGCAGCAACATAGATGGATCTAGAGATTATCATACTAAGTGAAGTAAATCAGAACAAGGAAGACAAACACCATATGATATCACTTATATGTGGAATCTAAAATATAATGCAAATGAACTTATTTACAAAACAGAAACAGACACAGACATAGAAAACAAACTTAGGATTACCAAAGGGGAACGGGGTTGGAGGAGGGATAAACTAGGAGTTTGGGATTAGCAGATACATACTACTACATATAAAATAAACAACAAGGTCCTACTGTAAAGTACAGTGTACTGTATTCAATATAAACCATAATAGAAAAAATATAACTGAATCACTTTACTGTACACCAGAAACTAACACAACATTGTAAATCAACTATACTTAAATAAAAGAATTTTTTTTAATGAAAAAATCCCTGCCTTAGAATTTCTCAGTTCTAAGACCTATTGTAAACATTTACTAATTTTACACATACACACACATACAGTCCTATGAAATGGAGTGCTGAAGATGTGTATTCAATGGGAAATTATCAGAAAACCATGCATAAAAAACTGACAGCAATCTTTATTTTCTCCCTCCCTGATAGAAAATTCTTAACCTCAAGTCAGACGAACACATATTTAAATTTCTGAAGGCAAAATTTGGATTTGGAGCAACAAGGTATGACTGAATTTAAAGTCTGTGTTTGCTTTTTATATTAAATCAGCAGGGTCTTTAAAATGTAAGTTATCAGTTCTTAATTTCAGGTTTATTTTGAGGAAAAGTTGGAGGTTTACTTGTACTTGAATTTAATATTTTGCTTTCCCTTTGTTTCCTAGAGATTTTGATGCAAACCTGTATCTGTGTGAAGAAGCATTTGGCCTTCTGCCTTTTAATACATTTGAAAGGCTTTCAGATACTCTGCTTTTTTATGCTTATATATTTGTTCTGTCCATCACAGTGATTGCAGCATTAGCTGTTGCCTTCCGTAATCTCAGGTATGGCATGTTTCAGAAATCTAATTCTGTGCTTTAATGAACTTGTTCTGTGTCGCAGAAAAATTGCTAAATTGAAAATCAAAACATCAGATACGGAACAGAGTACAGTCATCTTAAAGGGGGAACGTACCCAAGTTAGCATGGACTGTACTCTCAGTTGGTAAGGGTGGAGTAGTTAAGAGACAGCAAAAAGTAGTAGATGCCATGCACACAGGTCTGGGTTGAAGTCCTGGCTCGCATACTTGGGAACAATGTGATCTTTGAGCCAGTTACGTAACCCTTCATTATTCCATTTCCATTTCTGGAGAATGAGAGCACTAAGAGTACTTACTCTACAGGGTTTTGTGAGAAATAAATAAGTGAAAATTACATAAAGTACTTAAAGCCGTGCCTCATGCGTAGAGTATATTGTGTAGATTTTAGCTATCATTAGCAAGTGTTATTATTATTGACTTGTAGTCTCTCTGTTTTGTTCCCATTATTAATTTCCTGTGTTTTTCTACCTTTCTTTCTCCAGCTGCCTTTTTTATTTTTCATGAACTGTCAAGAGTTAACCATTGTTTATTTGTTTTGTTGCATCTTGTTTAAGGGCTTATAAAGTTGGAATGGACCATAATTATTAGCATCTACTAAAAGTCTTAAGTATTAGTTGACAGTTTTTTAAAACTTAGCATGTTTGCTAATCTACTTAAAAGAGAAAGTCAGGGAGTATGAAGAATACCTACCTATCAAGCTGATGGAGGTCTTTGCATTTACTATCCGTGTTAAATTGAAAGAAGATTAAGTGTAAGAGGTTGAAGCTACTGTCATTTGTGGGAAAGTAATGAAGCCCAGAAGGAAGCCCTTTTCCTGTGTAGTTACCTTGCCAATTAAGGTGCTGGTGAGCTGTGATTCGCAGCCACCGGAGAGTTGTGCTGGAAGAAAGTCATTACAGTGAGCCCAGATCAGTTGAGGTGTTTTATGATTATTAAGAATGAAGCAACATTGAACCATGAAGCTATTTCATTGACTATAAACTATTTTAGTATCTTTCAGAAGTGTTCTTTTTATACCGAGTCCAAGATAAAAATTTAGCCCCATGAAAATAGATGGAAATTATTCTAGACAGTGTAACTTAATATTATTCCAGACACACCAGGTGTCGACAGGACTCTAGACAGCATGCAAATCAGGAAGTTCAGTTGGCCTGCAGTGTTGTGTGAAAAGGTCTGCCATGCTCGGCGTGAAGCTATGGGCCATCCTTGGAAGCTTATTTGGTATATGATTATAGATAAAGGTTTTACCAGGTAGGGATATTAGGACTTTATTAGAGGAAAGCACTACATTAATTAAAGTCATTTAAGAATTATAGTGTCTCAATGTGAATTAACATCTAAGTAATTTGAAGGATATAATATCAATGCCAAGTATTTAAAGTATTTCTACCTTCTAGTACTAGGAAGGATGGTACGATTACGTTTATGCACCGCATCTACATTAGTGTGCAGTATATAACTGAAAAGCATACCCTGTTCTATACTCATGGGATTAATAGAGCTTTCCAGCTCAGTTGTGGGCACCGGGAGAGGTGTTGCAGAATCCTCCCAGGTATCAAGGCAGGATGAGAGGGTGTGTTCTTGTCTGGAGTCATCTTTTAGTATCAGTGGAAGCCAGAGTTTGGTTTGTGATATATAATGTTTAAGTAAGGATTATCACCAGTGGTGAAAATTACCATAGAGTATCATTTTATTTTTCTTATGTATCTAGGGTGGTGAAAAAGAGGATTTCCAGGAAATAATAGGTCTGTAGGTACATAGAAGCATTGTACATATCCAAGTCTATTGGGTTTGTGTGAAGGATTAAGTGGGGCCTTTATAGAAGTACTGTTTTTATCCTCAGCTGGCAGCCCTTACTGTTGTTTCCTTCTCCCCTTGACAACAAACTGTGCAAATCTGAACCCACTCATCCATCTCAACATCATTCAAGTGGGGACAACCAGACAGTACGTGCTTCCCAATGTGGTGCAATATGGAATACATCATATCCCCATGAAGTGTACTTGCCAAAATAAATGAATTTGACTCTAATAATTAACCTCTAGATCTAATTACAAGTTTATAAGAAACATGGGAATAGAGAAATATATTAAATGGCACCACGAGGAGACAATCGGCCAAACCCAGAAGGTAGGAACAGTTATAGGACAAATGACGCATTTTCTTCAACGAGTAAAGGCCCTTAAAAGTGGGGAGGGGCGAGTACTTTTATTGATTGAAAGATAATTTAAAGAGACATTGATGAAATGCAGTATGAAAACTTAGGATCCTCATTCAAAGAAACCACCTGAAAAAAGCTATTGCAATAAATAGAAAATAGAACGTGAACTGGTTGTTAGATGATGTTGAAGGATTATTGTTAATTTTACGGGAGCAATCATCTTAATGTAGCCATATTTGATTTTTAAAAATCACGTTAGGATACTTCCCTGGTGACGCAGTGGTTAAGAATCTGCCTGCCGATGCAGGGGACACGGTTCGAGCCCTGACCTGGGAAGAAACCACATGCCGCGGAGCAACTAAGCCCATGCGCCACAACTACTGTGCCTGCACTCTAGAGCCCACAAGCCACAGTTACTGAGCCCGCATGCCACAACTAGTGAAGCCTTTTTGCCTAGAGCCTGTGCTCCGCAACAAGAGAAGCCACCGCAATGAGAAGCCCGCACACCACAACGAAGAGTAGCCCCCGCTCACCGCAACTAGAGAAAGCCCACGCAGCAACAAAACCCCAACGCAGCAAAAATTAAATTAATTTTTTAAAATATCATGTTAGTTATATGTAATGAGGTATTGTGGTAGGTTAAAAATGTGATCATTGGTTCGTAAAGGAACTGAATTCCAAGTTTATGGGTACATTTTTACTTATTTGTAAAAACTAGAAAAATATGAGTAACTACTATGACATCTCTAAAGATCTCTTGTAGTTTCAGTGATTCCAAAATAATATTTTTTTGCTATCTCTTATAATTTAAAGGATTGAAGGACTTTAAGGTTTTGCTTAAATTAAAATGAAATTTGTTCAATTTTAGTTACTCTAATTATTAATGCATTTATATTATGATACTTTTAACCTCATAAACAAATTCAAAATTGATCAGAGCTGATTCACTTTATCTTAGGGAAATAAAACATTTATAAATATATGAAGGCATAGGTTTCTTGTATCTTCTTTTTTTTTTTTAGTTATTATATATTTGGCTGCGTTGGGTCTTCGTTGCTGTGCGCAGGCTTTCTGTAGTTGTGGCAAGCGGGGGCTACTCTTCGTTGCAGTGTGGGGCTTCTCATTGCTGTGGCTTCTCTGCGGAGAATGGGCTGTAGGTACATAGGCTTCAGTAGTTGCTGCACATGGGCTCAGTAGTTGTAGCATGCGGGCCCTAGAGTGCACAGGCTTCAGTAGTTGCGGGGCATGGGCTCAGTAGCTGTGGCGCGCGGGCTTAGTTGCTCCGCGGCATGTGGGATCTTCCCAGACCAGGGCTGGAACTTGTGTCCCCTGCATTGGCAGGCGGATTCTTAACCACTGCGCCACCAGGGAAGTCCTTCTATCTTTTTCTTTAAGAAAGATTTAACAAAATTAAAATTAGTTACCCAGCTTTAATTTTTGTATATGTACTATTTTATGCAGTGATTCTACAAATCAGCAATCCATGTATAAAATGGGAGAGTACACAATCGGCCTGAAACCAGAAACTGCCTACAATTTAATACATACAATTCTGTTTGGATTCTTGGCATTGAGTACTATGAGGTATTTTTGTCTTATCTGTTTATTTTTTTATTTGACCACTCTTTACCTGACATAGTTTAGCAATATAATTTGGAAACTGATGATCATCTTCATTAATGATTATGGTTCCCATAAAAATGTCCTTGTTTACTATCTTCTCCCAATATAAAATATTATTTATAACCGTTTTTTTTTGTAATTACCAATATTCCTCTATTTTTACTTACCTGATGGTTCTCAAAAGGCAATGGAATTAATAAGTAACCCCTTGGCAATGGTTTCTGCATAGTTGTAGTAAGATTTTACTATCACAAATAATACAGCTGTCTTTACAGCTGTCTCAGACTCCACGTTTCTACACGGCTAACACTGTTGACCTTTGCCTGCTTCTCTTCTTACAGAATGAAGTACCTCTGGACATCACACATGTGTGTGTTTGCATCATTTGGCTTATGCAGCCCTGAAATATGGGAGTTGCTTCTGAAGTTGATCCATCTTTATAACCCAAAGAGGGTCAGTGCTATCTCCTTTTCCATTTCATTTTTATGACTTCTAGTATTTCTTTCATTATCAATTCTGTTGGTGTTTTTTTTTTTTCGGTTGTCCATACATCAGTTTGATAAAATGGATACTAAAATTTAAAGCTAAAAATAATTGATACATTATGATTTTATAAGAAATTATTTTAAAACAATTTTATGTTAAATTTTAGCTTTATTTTCTAAATCATTTTTTTCCAGACCATAAGTTAGATATGTTCATTATACAGAATTTGGAAATGCTGAAAAGCACAAAGAGGAAAATTAAAAATCACCAATAATCCCATTATCCAGAGTTATCGCTACTATTATTATTGTTAATTATTATAATATAAACATAATTACTACTAAGTGTACAGTAATGATTAATGGCCCATAAGTGCAGTTCTGGGTTGTTCTGCCCTATAAATTCACTAGGTGGCAATATGGTAGGAGCTACAAATAGCTTATGAAGGGTTGACTCAGTTGTCTTGGATATCGGAGACTCATGCTCTGTTAAATTATATTTTTGTTGTTTTAAAAAAAATGTATTTACAAAGCAAAAATGTAAAAGCAAAAATATTCCAAACACTTGTAATCTAAATAATGTCTTTCTCATATAGATATGTATAATGCGATATTCAATACCGATATTAATACTGCTGTATCTGTGCTGTAAGGTAAGGTTGATTGTCCTCATTCCTGTCTTTAATCTATTTAGCAGAATAATTGCTTTGACTCAGTGTACTTTGTGTGTCATTGGCAAGTAGAGTGGTTTGCAGAACTTACAGATATCTACTTAGCTGCTTCTTATGGAAGTTGACATTGATAGGAAGAGTGATGTACTTCCCAAAATGGGATTTAACAGGTAAAAACATTATAACAAAAAATACTACAATTTAATTATTCTAATTAATTTTGGTTTTGACTTACTAGTCAGCAGATGCAAATTCTGAAAATAAAGATGTTTTCAGACCTATTTTGAGGTGAATAAAGGAGAAAAATTAGTTTTCCCTGTTACCTGCTTTTTATAGAGTAAGATCCTAAAATGCATCTTACTTTAACCTACATAGTTTATTAGGTGCTTAAAATCATCTTTGTAAGAGGGCTGGGCACATATAAATACAGTCTAAGTTTAGCCTTGTTATGTCCTTCAGTTTCAGTAGGAAATAAAGAAATTCCTCATATTCTCAGTTGACTGATTTCTGAAACAGCATTAACTGTGTTTCAATTCTGAGACTCCTCCATATGAGACAGTGAGTCTTTCATCACATCTTTGAGACTTAAGGCTTGAATTGTTACCTGGGCAGGTAGCTTGGATTGTTTTATCCAATTGAGCTCTTAGGCTCTCTTTTTTTAAAAAAATCTTACATATTTTTTAAGTTTAGATTTTTTTCTTCAAACTTTATTTTAAGGTAGAACAATGGACTTCAAACTGTACTGTGTATAGTTCCTGATTTGGGAGGGCAGCTAAAGGGAGTGGGGAGGCAGGTGGGACTCTCCTACAGAAAGGATCAGCTATGGCAGCTCAGCTTCTGGGTTTATTTGCTTATATTTTCATGTAAGATTTTATTTGAAGCAAAGGTTTTAGGCTAAAAGAAATGTTTGATAATCACTGTTAGACAATTCTATTGTAAATATTTCAAAAAATTATGTTCTATCGTGTTCCTATTTATCAAAACATTTGCTGTTATGGGTGGACCACTGTGCCAACTCCCAGATACTAGAAAACATAGAAATAGGTCATTTCTGCCACCATGCCTCTGGGAGTTTTATTGCTCTACAGTAAATGAATGAAACTTCTTACAAACATCGAGAAAGCAACAGTTAAGGATTAGTCAGAGTATATGTTTAATGATGAATGAGTTAGCTTTATTACACATTGATTCTGAGGGATAAAGCACCCTCCTCACAGAGAAGATGCAGCTCATCATCATTCCTGTCTCACCACTGAAGACATACACACACCGTAACAGTCCTTTCCCACTGTCTCTGGATGTAGGCTGAGTTCCTTTATGTCTCAAATATTTATTTGAAAATTTGTTGATTTTTTAATAGCTACTTGAGGACTTAAGTCTCTCGTTCTTGATAACATTGAGGAAGGACATTATAGAAGAAATAAGCAAGCAGCATCAGCATCACCTGGGAACATGTCAGAAATACAGATGTTTGGGTCCTACTCCAGACCTACTGAATCAGGAGCTCTGGGAGTGGGGTCCAGTGATCCAGGTTTTAACCAGCCCTCCAGGTGGTGCTAATGCACCATCAAACTTGAGAACCCCCTGCAGAGAACAGGAATTCTCAGCAGCGGCACTGTTGACATTTTGTCTAGATAATTCTTTGTCTTAGTAGCTGTCCTGTGCATTATAGGACACTTAGCAGCATCCGTACCTTCTACCCACTACATGCCAATAGCACCAGCTTCCAATTGTGACAGTCAAAAAGGCTTCTAGACATTGCAAAATGTCCCCTTGCGGGCGTGGCAGAATCCCTCCCCCGACCCCTCTTGAGAACCATTGCTGTACAAGAACCAGTGATAGCACTGAAAAGGCCATCATTTCCTCAGGGAATCTTGAGATGTTCCCTGAGTAAGAGAGTTAGTAGTAATTCTGAAGAATCCTTCCGATGACAGATGGCCTGGCCCTTCTCAGTACTGGACTTCAGGAGAAATCCTAACGCATCCAGCTTTCACTGTACAAAATAGTTTAGGTATTTCAGCTTCTCAAAACTGTATTTGTGTTTTGTAACATACAAAATCACAAAGAAAATAAAGATCTTATGTATGAAACTGAATATGTTTTCCAACTATTGAACAGATTTATCTGTAAGAAATACGAACTAATATTTCAAAGCCTGATTTAAGTTTTACATAGCGCTTACAATGAGGATTTCAAATTTTCTTGTTCCTAATACTTATTTTGCTATATGTCTGCTTAGGATAATCCTGTTTAAAAGGGAAAAGTATGTGCTAGTCTCCACTCTAAAATCAAGAGTTTAATAAAATTATTGCTCTCGTGTTAATTAACTTATTTGGATACCTACAATCTCATATAAACACTGCTGATCATTTAGGAACAGCATTTAGTTAATTCAACATTTGTTGTCACGTTGTTTAAGAAGTTTATCATAAGACTGTGTTACCAGATATTAACATTTTCAGAATTAAGAGCAACTTTCAAACTAGAAAAATATCTAATAACAATTGAATTCACAGATTTCAAAATATGTTTTATACGAAAATAATTAAAACATCATTTAGAAGTTGGTATTCTATTGTTATCAAAATTAACAGGGATAATGGGTAATTGGAACCTTAGAGAGGTATCATGTAATCAGTAATTTTTATTACATCTCTTCTGAAACCTAGGACTAGTACTGCTGACACCTGATTTTCTGTCACCAGCAATTTTCCTGATTTACCCACCCAGGAGACAAGATATGAATAAGTAGTAAAAATGGCCAAAGATGAGATGACAAGATAAGAAAGTGATGGGGATAAAAAAAACAGCCATAGACCAGTCAGGTGCCACTTTGCTTCCAGTTAGTGGTTCTTAAATAAAAAAGATTATACTTGCAACTTTAATGAAGTGTAGATACATTATCACTGGGCTTCTATTCCAATATAGGAAATGAGTTCTGCAGTTCACCTTAGCATGTATTTAGATGATCAAGTCTTTTTAGCCAACGGCCATTTGATAAAACAGTGAACATTTAATTAATTGTTGAATTAAACAGACAAGTTATATTAGAAAAGCAGTGGATTCAGAGTGTACTTTTACATTATGTCTGCATAGCTTAAGTTACTCAAGTTGAGTAGGAGGCACCAGTGGCATAAATATAATACTCAGATGTACCAGATTTTCCTGGACTGTCCTACTTTCAAATATTCTTCTCTCCCTTTGTATCTGTAATTATGTTAATATTCATCAAACCATTTGTCCAGGTTTCTAGTTTAGACAATATAGTCACCATATCACACAATGAAAAGTTTCCAGTTGTGACTCTGCCACTCTGATCTGAGCACCTCAGGTTATCTATCTCTCTGAGCCGAGGTCTCCAGACTAGTAAAATGAAAAATAAATAGCCATGGTGATGATGCCTTCTGCGTCATCTTTCTCCCTGAGGAGTTGTGAGGATAAAATGAGATTCTGTATTCCAAAGCATTTTTGCAGCTCTAAAATGGTGCTGTCTTCTACAGGGTACATTCTACATTTAGAGACAAATTACATGAAGTTCGTTAGTCACATTTTTCTCATATCCTGTGAACTTTCTCATGGTTGCTATTCCTGTCATATCCAAATTAAAAATGTTTTACTAGATATTAACACCACATACAATAGCATTTTTATTAGTGTAAAATAAAAGCTCATTTTTTTTAAGTTGGCAACACCTCTACTTCTAATTAGCTCTAGCTCACAATAATTTTGGAAACTTTTCTCAGACTTTATCTCACTTACACTAGAAGGGTTGACTGCAGAAGTGAAGTAGTTCTAATATTCCAGTTACCACGTTTATTTAGTTCACAAGTTATATGCAGTTTCTCCTTTTTCACTTTAATCTTAGTGATAGCTGTGGGTCTGGGGGTGGATTTTGGTTTTGTTTAGTTTTGTTTTTAATTTCAGTTCTGGCCAGGAATGATGGATGAACTCTCCGAGTTGAGAGAATTCTATGATCCAGATACAGTGGAGCTGATGAACTGGATTAAGTAAGAGGATTTTTTTTTTTAACTTTTAAATTTAAAGTGCCTTTTAAGAGTCACTGTAGACCTCACTTGGTTTTTGGTTTTTTGGTTTTTTTCTGAATCTAATTATGAAGATCCATTCATTCTCAAGTTTTTCTTTAAAACTCTATATTTGCAAATAATTTCTTTCCATTCAAAAAAATATTCTCTCTAACCACAATCCCGTGAAGAAGGGAAAGTACCAATATGGAGAGGGAAACAGAATCAGAGGATGCATTTCAAACCAGTGATAGCAATGGAAATAAAGTTTTATATTCTCTGCCAATTTTATCTTTATCCTTTCTTTCATTTTAATACCATTCAAATTTTCTATTAATACTGACACATAAAGTATTCTTTCCTTGTTAATCACTTAAAAATTATACTGTAAACTACAGTTAATTAGAGTCATACTAGCTCAGTGCAGATTTCATTTTAACTAATCATATTGCCCAAGATTAGGCCTAGAGAAAATTTAAAATTCAAAAGCTAGAGCTTTTCCTTTCTTGAACATCATAATGCTTTCATGTTATATTGGTTTTTATTTTTGCCTGCACGGTTGCTTTGCCCCAGCATCCAGCATCAGAATGAGGCTTGTGTTTTTCCAAGTTTTGTTAATGAAACCTGCCTCCCACCAGCAAAAATAAACTTTTTTACCCAGAGCAGCATTCCTGTGCCCTGTAATATTGTATTTCCCTATTTTATAACCAGAAAGCAGCAGTGTAATTACTCACACTTAAACAGGTGTTGCAAATCTTACGTGACATATTCTGAAAGCATCGGCTCTATTGTCTCCGTGACGTAGACTTTTAGTAGCCATATTGGCACGTGCTGGTGACTAACGTTTACCAACCAGTACAGCTGAGCACTGCTCGTGTATGAAGAGACGGTAAACGTTTGGTAGCTTAGGTCTCTCGAGCACAATACGTGGATTTTATAGAGATTTGTCTCTAAAACATATATGTGGCTTTGGTCCCAATGTTGGTCTGGGGTGACTAGATGCAATGAGTATAATTTTTCATATATTTTCAGCGCTGAGAGTACGAAGTAGTGCTTTGTCTTTATATATTTATTTAACTTTAAATCATGGCAGACAATTTTAGAGTAATTCCTTCAGTATGCATTGTGTAAGGGAAAAGAGGGTTATTCATATAAAGAAAAGCTAATTACTTTTGCATTAGCTGTAGTCAACTGGAAATTTATGACATGTGCATCGGAAGGCGAGGCCGATATTTTCTGTTTTTCAAATTGTACCATCGATAGGAATGGTGTAGGGTACCCAGTCTGGTACCATCCTGAAGGTGGCAGATCTTCTGGATCTACTTGGATTGGCACTTTAAAACATCTCACCTCTACTCTCCAGCCTTTTAGGAATTAATTGTAGTGTCATTAAAATCTTATCCTAGCAGAGTTGTCTTTGGCTGTGTCAGACAGGATATACTTTTTGTAATGCCTTTATTTTCATGCTTTTGCTCACAGAAAATTATTTAAAATAATATTTCTGGTTCTGAAAAATTATGGATGAGAGCTTATTCCATGTGTAAAGAAGATAATCTTTTACTCTGCTTTTGGGGAAGTGGTCTTTGTTCTTACATTCTCCTTTTACTAACAGTTCTTCTCCCTGTATGTAGACTTACTCTTTTCACTTTTTAAAAATTCTCAGCAACTGAAGGATTTGTATTTTTCCAAAAAATTGGTTCTATTGTGATCTAATCTTGCCTGTTTTCCCTTCAAAGTCTTCAAATCTAAATTATTGTTTTTGCAAAATAGCTGCTAGGCATGTTTGTGAAATAAGCTTAAGTGATGATGAATGTATGCCAAAATAGGGTCTGTTTAGACACAAAGTGTATTTGTTTAAATCAACATTTAAATCAGCTCTGGTCTGTAGACTTCAATTCCAAACACAAGTGCATGCATTTATTATTCTGTCAACCTGCCCTGATTTCTTCTCTTTTTAAAACATAAAATATGACCTTCTACTTTCACTCCACCACCTTGATTAGTCACACAGTGTTTGTGATATTAGTAGGTCTGAGCTGTGCTAGAGAAAAGGCTGTGGGCTAAGGATACAGAGTGTATCTGAAAATCTGTTTGAAATTGTCTAAAGGCAGCAGCCAGACCTCTGGTCCCCACCCAGCACTGTTAGTGGGGGACATCTCCTCCCCATCCTGTCTGCTTCTGTTCTCAGATAACCAAAGTGATACACTCACATCTGTCCTTTGTCAGGGCGGTCATGACAGCATCTATTGGGGTGGGAGCGCAGCTTCCCTTACGGGATGGCTGCCTGCCCTCCAGGATGAGTGAGAACAAGGAAGAGTGACCTGCAGAAACTCGAGGGGACACAAATGACCCTCCACTTTGGCACAGGGCAATTCTTGCGTAAAGTGTTGAGAAGGAGCTACCGCCATCTCCCAGTCTGCCTCGTGTACTTGATGCTGGGGCTTCATGCTTGATGCTTCGGGATTAAATTCTCTTCAATCAGCAAGGATCTTTTGTTGCAGTCAGGCCCCCAGAGTCTTCCCTATGAGAAGTAGGGCGACATCCGTATGCCTTCCACAACCCCGGCCTGTGTGTCCACCGGGCTGGTTGCCTGCCTTCCACGTTATACTGAGGTGCTCCACGCCCTGTTTTCCAGCAGATTTAAATGCATGTGTTCACGTTAACCCCTTTTTACTGATGATGTTTCCTGAATACGAAGATTAAAAACCTGGTTTTTTGGTTTTGTTTTCTTACTTTCTGGTATCTCTCTCAGCAAAACCCAGGTGGTACTTTTATAGGTTTTATGTGTGATTAGAAAGCACATTTACTTCATCAAGGCCAAGTGTCACAGCAATTGGTAGTTCATACCTCGTTCCTTAGAGTGTTTCATTTTTGGCTCCTGAAACATTTCTTTGACATTATGCAGTTAAGATAGACTGTAGATTTGACTGTTTTGAAGTATGACATTTTACCTACTTGGCTTTAGGAGATTTTCACTAGAAATAGTTTCTTTCCAGTGATGAAGCCTGCATGTGCAATATTTTCTCAATGGACCTGAGAAAATGGACCAAACTTCCTTCACATTTAATCAAAGCAGAGGGAATTACTGTATATTTTAAACATGATGTGGGTTTTTTTTTTTTTTTTTTTTTTTTTCATACCAAGTCTTCAGGATCCAGATATGTTTTTATTTTTACTTTTTTTTTTTTTTTATAACAAATTTAATCAGTTATACATATACATATGTTTCCATATCCCCTCCCTTTTGCGTCTCCCTCCCACCCTCCCTATCCCACCCCTCCGGGCGGTCACAAAGTACCGAGCTGACCTCCCTGTGCTATGCGGCTGCTTCCCACTAGCTATCTACCTTACGTTTGGTAGTGTATATATGTCCATGCCGCTCTTTCACTTTGTCACAGCTTACCCTTCCCCCTCCCCATATCCTCAAGTCCATTCTCTAGTAGGTCTGTGTCTTTATTCCTGTCTTACCCCTATGTTCTTCATGACATTTTTTTTTCTTAAATTCCATATATATGTGTTAGCATACAGTATTTGTCTTTCTCTTTCTGACTTACTTCACTCTGTATGACAGACTCTAGGTCTATCCACCTCATTACAAATAGCTCAATTTCATTTCTTTTTATGGCTGAGTAATATTCCATTGTATATATGTGCCACATCTTCTTTATCCATTCATCCGATGATGGACACTTAGGTTGTTTCCATCTCCGGGCTATTGTAAATAGGGCTGCTATGAACATTTTGGTACATGTCTCTTTTTGAATTATGGTTTTCTCAGGGTATATGCCCAGTAGTGGGATTGCTGGGTCATATGGTAGTTCTATTTGTAGTTTTTTAAGGAACCTCCATACCGTTCTCCATAGCGGCTGTACCAATTCACATTCCCACCAGCAGTGCAAGAGTGTTCCCTTTTTTCCACACCCTCTCCAGCATTTATTGTTTCTAGATTTTTGGATGATGGCCATTCTGACTGGTGTGAGATGATATCTCATTGTAGTTTTGATTTGCATTTCTCTAATGAGTAAAGATGTTGAGCATCCTTTCATGTGTTTGTTGGCAGTCTGTATATCTTCTGTGGAGAAATGTCTATTTAGGTCTTCTGCCCATTTTTGGATTGGGTTGTTTGTTTTTTTGTTATTGAGCTGCATGAGCTGCTTATAAATTTTGGAGATTAATCCTTTGTCAGTTGCTTCATTTGCAAATATTTTCTCCCATTCGGAGGGTTGTCTTTTGGTCTTGTTTATGGTTTCCTTTGCTGTGCAAAAGCTTTTAAGTTTCATTAGGTCCCATGTGTTTATTTTTGTCTTTATTTCCATTTCTCTAGGAGGTGGGTCCAAAAGGATCTTGCTGTGATTTATGTCATAGAGTGTTCTGCCTATGTGTTCCTCTAAGAGTTTGATAGTGTCTGGCCTTACATTTAGGTCTTTAATCCATTTTGAGCTTATTTTTGTGTATGGTGTTAGGGAGTGATCTAATCTCATACTTTTACATGTCCCTATCCAGTTTTCCCAGCACCACTTATTGAAGAGACTGTCCTTTCTCCACTGTACATTCCTGCCTCCTTTATCAAAGATAAGGTGACCATATGTCCGTGGGTTTAACTCTGGGCTTTCTATCCTGTTCCATTGATCTATCTTTCTGTTTTTGTGCCAGTACCATACTGTCTTGATTACTGTAGCTTTGTAGTATAGTCTGAAGTCAGGGAGCCTGATTCCTCCAGCTCCATTTTTCGTTCTCAAGATTGCTTTGGCTATTCGGGGTCTTTTGTGTTTCCATACAAATTGTGAAATTTTTTGTTCTAGTTCTGTGAAAAATGCCAGTGGTAGTTTGATAGGGATTGCATTGAACCTGTAGATTGCTTTGGGTAGTAGAGTCATTTTCACAATGTTGATTCTTCCAATCCAAGAACATGGTACATCTCTCCATCTATTTGTATCATCTTTAATTTCTTTCATCAGTGTCTTATAATTTTCTGCATACAGGTCTTTTGTCTCCTTAGGTAGGTTTATTCCTAGATATTTTATTCTTTTTGTTGCAATGGTAAATGGGAGTGTTTCCTTGATTTCACTTTCAGATTTTTCATCATCAGTATATAGGAATGCCAGAGATTTCTGTGCATTAATTTTGTATCCTGCAACTTTACCAAATTCATTGATTAACTCTAGTAGTTTTCTGGTAGCATCTTTAGGATTCTCTATGTAGAGTATCATGTCATCTGCAAACAGTGACAGCTTTACTTCTTCTTTTCCAATTTGGATTCCTTTTATTTCCTTTTCTTCTCTGATTGCTGTGGCTAAAACTTCCAAAACTAGGTTGAATAAGAGTGGTGAAAGTGGGCAACCTTGTCTAGTTCCTGATCTTAGTGGAAAAGGTTTCAGTTTTTCACCATTGAGGACGATGCTGGCTGTGGGTTTGTCATATATGGCCTTTATTATGTTAAGAAAGTTCCCTCTATGCCTACTTTCTGCAGGGTTTTTATCATAAATGGGTGTTGAATTTTGTCGAAAGCTTTCTCTGCATCTATTGAGATGATCATATGGTTTTTCTCCTTCAATTTGTTAATATGGTGTATCACGTTGATTGATTTGCGTATATTGAAGAATCCTTGCATTCCTGGAATAAACCCCACTTGATCATGGTGTATGATCCTTTTAATGTGCTGTTGGATTCTGTTTGCTAGTATTTTGTTGAGGATTTTTGCATCTATGTTCATCAGTGATATTGGCCTGTAGTTTTCTTTCTTTGTGACATCCTTGCCTGGTTTTGGTATCAAGGTGATGGTGGCCTCGTAGAATGAGTTTGGGAGTGTTCCTCCCTCTGCTATATTTTGGAAGAGTTTGAGAAGGATAGGTGTTAGCTCTTCTCTAAATGCTTGATAGAATTCACCTGTGAAGCCATCTGGTCCTGGGCTTTTGTTTGTTGGAAGATTTTTTATCACAGTTTCAATTTCAGTGCTTGTGATTGGTCTGTTCATATTTTCTATTTCTTCCTGATTCAGTCTTGGCAGGTTGTGCATTTCTAAGAATTTGTCCATTTCTTCCAGGTTGTCCATTTTATTGGCATAGAGTTGCTTATAGTAATCTCTCATGATCTTTTGTATTTCTGTAGTGTCAGTTGTTACTTCTCCTTTTTCATTTCTAATTCTATTGATTTGAGTCTTCTCCCTTTTTTTCTTGATGAGTCTGGCTAATGGTTTATCAATTTTGTTTATCTTCTCAAAGAACCAGCTTTTAGTTTTATTGATCTTTGCTATCGTTTCCTTCATTTCTTTTTCATTTATTTCTGATCTGATTTTTATGATTTCTTTCCTTCTGCTAACTTTGGGATGTTTTTGTTCTTCTTTCTCTAATTGCTTTAGGTGCAAGGTTAGGTTGTTTATTCGAGATGTTTCCTGTTTCTTAAGGTGGGATTGTATTGCTATAAACTTCCCTCTTAGAACTGCTTTTGCTGCATCCCATAGGTTTTGGGTCGTCGTGTCTCCATTGTCATTTGTTTCTAGGTATTTTTTAATTTCCTCTTTGATTTCTTCAGTGATCACTTCGTTATTAAGTAGTGTATTGTTTAGCCTCCATGTGTTTGTATTTTTTACAGCTCTTTTCCTGTAATTGATATCTAGTCTCATAGCATTGTGGTCGGAAAAGATACTTGATACAATTTCAATTTTCTTAAATTTACCAAGGCTTGATTTGTGACCCAAGATATGATCTATCCTGGAGAATGTTCCATGAGCACTTGAGAAAAATGTGTATTCTGTTGTTTTTGGATGGAATGTCCTATAAATATCAATTAAGTCCATCTTGTTTAATGTATCATTTAAAGCTTGTGTTTCCTTATTTATTTTCATTTTGGATGATCTGTCCATTGGTGAAAGTGGGGTGTTAAAGTCCCCTACTATGATTGTGTTACTGTCGATTTCTCCTTTTATGGCTGTTAGTATTTGCCTTATGTATTGAGGTGCTCCTATGTTGGGTGCATAAATATTTACAATTGTTATATCTTCTTCTTGGATCGATCCCTTGATCATTATGTAGTGTCCTTCTTTGTCTCTTCTTGTAGTCCTTATTTTAAAGTCTATTTTGTCTGATATGAGAATTGCTACTCCAGCTTTCTTTTGGTTTCCATTTGCATGGAATATCTTTTTCCATCCCCTTACTTTCAGTCTGTATGTGTCTCTAGGTCTGAAGTGGGTCTCTTGTAGACAGCATATAGATGGGTCTTGTTTTTGTATCCATTCAGCCACTCTGTGTCTTTTGGTGGGAGCATTTAGTCCATTTACATTTAAGGTAATTATCGATATGTATGTTCCTATTCCCATTTTCTTAATTGTTTTGGGTTCATTATTGTAGGTATATTCCTTCTGTTGTGTTTCTTGCCTAGAGAAGTTCCTTTAGCATTTGTTGTAAAGCTGGTTTGGTGGTGCTGAACTCTCTCAGCTTTTGCTTGTCTGTAAACGTTTTAATTTCTCCATCAAATCTGAATGAGATCCTTGCTGGGTAGAGTAATCTTGGTTGCAGGTTTTTCTCCTTCATCACTTTAAGTATGTCCTGCCACTCCCTTCTGGCTTGTAGAGTTTCTGCTGAGAGATCAGCTGTTATCCTGATGGGGATTCCCTTGTGTGTTATTTGTTGTTTTTGCCTTGCTGCTTTTAATATGATTTCTTTGTGTTTAATTTTTGACAGTTTGATTAATATGTGTCTTGGCGTATTTCTCCTTGGATTTATTCTGTATGGGACTCTCTGTGCCTCCTGGACTTGATTAACTATTTCCTTTCCCATATTAGGGAAGTTTTCAACTATAATCTCTTCAAATATTTTCTCAGTCCCTTTCTTTTTCTCTTCTTCTTCTGGAACCCCTATAATTCGAATGTTGGTGCGTTTAATGTTGTCCCAGAGGTCTCTGAGACTGTCCTCTGTTCTTTTCATTCTTTTTTCTTTATTTTGCTCTGCAGCAGTTATTTCCACTATTTTATCTTCCACCTCACTTATCCGTTCCTCTGCCTCAGTTATTCTGCTATTGATCCCATCTAGAGTATTTTTTATTTCATTTATTGTGTTTTTAATCGATGCTTGATTCATCTTTAGTTCTTCTAGGTCCTTGTTAACTGTTTCTTGCATTTTGTCTATTCTATTTCCAAGATTTTGGATCTGGGAAATAGAATCTTGGATCATCTTTACCATCATTATTCTGAATTCTTTTTCAGGTAGAGTGCCTATTACCTCTTCATTTGTTAGGTCTGGTGGGTTTTTATCTTGCTCCTTCTCCTGCTGTGGGTTTTTCTGTCTTCTCATTTTGCTTATGTTACTGTGTTTGGGGTCTCCTTTTTGCAGGCTGCAGGTTCGTAGTTCCTGTTGTTTTTGGTGTCTGTCCCCAGTGGCTAAGGTTGGTTTAGTGGGTTGTGTAGGCTTCCTGGTGGAGGGGACTAGTGCCTGTGTTCTGGTGGATGAGGCTGGATCTTGTCTTTCTGGTGGGCAGGTCCACGTCTGGTGGTGTGTTTTGGGGTGTCTGTGGACTTTTTATGATTTTAGGCCACCTCTCTGCTAATGGGTGGCGTTGTGTTCCTGTCTTGCTAGTTGTTTGGCTCAGGGTGTCCAGCACTGTAGCCTGCTGGTCGTTGAGTGAAGCTGGGTGCTGGTGTTGAGATGGAGATCTCTGGAAGATTTTCGCCGTTTGATATTATGTGGAGCTGGGAGGTCTCTTGTGGACCAGTGTCCTGAAGTTGGCTCTCCCACCTCAGAGGCACAGCACTGACTCCGGGCTCCTCAATTTGGGATGATGTGTTGTCTATTCATGTATTCCACAGATGCAGGGTACATCAAGTTGATTGTGGAGCTTTAATCCGCTGCTTCTGAGGCTGCTGGGAGAGGTTTCCCTTTCTCTTCTTTGTTCTCACAGCTCCTGGGTCTCAGCTTTGGATTTGGCCCCGCCTCTGCGTGTAGGTAGCCGGAGGGCGTCTGCTCTTCACTCAGATAGGACAGGGTTAAAGGAGCAGCCTCTTCGGGGACTCTGGCTCACTCAGGCCGGGAGGGAGGGAGGGGCACGGAGTGCGGGGCGAGCCTGCAGCGGCAGAGGTCGGCGTGACGTTGCACCAGCCCGAGGCGCGCCGTGCGTTCTCCCAGGGAAGCCGCCCCTGGATCCCGGGACCCCGGCAGTGGCGGGCTGCACAGGCTCCCGGAAGGGCGGTGTGGGCAGTGACCTGCGCTCGCACACAGGCTTCTTGGCGGCGGCAGCAGCAGCCCCAGCGTCCCACGCCTGTCACTGGGCTCCGCGCTTTCAGTCGCGACTCGCGCCCGTCCGTGGAGCCCCTTTAAGCAGCGCTCTTAATCCCCTCTCCTCGCGCACCAGGAAACCAAGAGGGAAGAAAAAGTCTCTTGCCTCTTCGGCAGCTCCAGAGTTTTCACGGACTCCCTCCCGGCTAGCTGTGGCACATTAGCCCCCTTCAGGCTGAGTTCTCGCCGCCAGCCCCAGTCCTCTCCCTGCGCTCTGACCGAAGCCCGAGCCTCAGCTTCCAGCGCTGCGCGCCCCGGCGGGCGAGCAGACAAGCCTCTCGGGCTGGTGAGTGCCGCTCGGCACCGATCCTCTGTGTGCGGATCTCTCCGCTTTGCCCTACCCAGGTATGTGGGGAGTTTCTTGCCTTTTGGGAGGTCTGGGGTCTTCTGCCAGCGTTCAGTAGGTGTTCTGTAGGAGTTGTTCCACGTGTAGCTGTATTTCTGGTGTATCCGTTGGGAGGAAGGTGATCTCCGCGTCTTACTCTTCCGCCATCTTATCCGGAAGTCATGATGTGGGTTAAGTTCAGACCTTAAATGCCTGTAAGCCTCTTTTATACTTAATGAATCATTTTGTGGCATTTGCATAATTCTATAAATTTTTGAAGTGTAGATAAAACAAATGTTCACACATTATATTATAATGCTTAGTTTCCACATTAGTTCAACAGTAATTAACTTGTTGAAGCTTAGAGCTTCAAAAATAAATGAGATTATTTGTTCAAAATGCCATCAGGTCTTCCTGGAATGACATTTAAATTATATAATGTAAATCCATTTGACCTGTGAGTCCTTGTCATTATTTAGTGACATTTCATACAGAATAAATTGTTTGCAGGTTGGGCAGCCTGCTATGGAGCTTGGCAGAGAACTATAAAAACAAATTATTCTTTCATTTTATACATCATTTGTTCAAACATTGGTAAAAATTGCTTTGTTTTTCTATAATAGAGAAGTGTCATTCAGTGGATAAAAGCACATTAGCTATTTTAGACACAGACCACAGACTGTGTCAGCAAAAGTATCTGTGAAGGAAGAATACCCATCATTACATCTGTCATACTGCATATTTTAAGTTAAAGACAAAGAATCCCTTCTCCCTTTGCCTACTGAGTTTACCACAGAAAATGTAAAATACTGTGAATCTAGGTTTTTAAAGTCTAGAAAATGTGATTTTTTTTTTCATCTTGTTTCACTTTGCTTGTTTTACTTTTTGCATTTGCTTTATGGATAAACTTAAATATTTAAGAGAGCAGTTAAATATCCCAGATTTACCACAGGGCTAGCATATAAAACCAAATTAGACGATCAAGTGAATACACCTCATCTCTAGTATGCTTGGAAGTCAGTCGTTTTCAAAGAAATATTATATCCAATCCATTAGGGTGCTTGTATTTTGCCATTTAAACTAAAACCAAGGACCTTTAGTGAAAGACTGTTCACAGTCCGGAGGGTGTAGCACCAGCAGTTGAGGCGGGTTGCATTTCTCTTAAACCTCCTGACTCTACGAATGAGGCCAAACACTACAACTTGTCACAGTCGAATGAACTTTGTTCCATGTTTTCCTCAACTCCTCGAAGCAGTCATGTGACATGACCTGCTCACCTGGTGATGGCTGCTGTTGCCCTGGGGACCGTACCCACTGGGGCGGCAGGGAGCAGCAAGTGCTCTTAGAGCCTACGGAGGAGAGAGGCCGTATTTACTGTGTCTGATGTGTTCCATTTCCAGCATAGCTGCAGGCCCACAGAAAGCAGTCGTCAGCATGTGGTGGACTAACCATGGGCTTGTTTTGAAGTGCTTGCCTGTAATAAGAGCTGAGTCTATTAGCCAGTAAGCTTCTTCAAGACGGGGTATCGCCAGCCGTGCACATAGTAGGCCCTCAGTAATAACTTTTAGCTGAATAAAGAATAACCTTATAACTCCCCAGCAAGCAGTTTAGGATTTTTGACATTTTAAACCTTTGTGAACTGTATAACTCATCTAAGTATTGTGATGATAGCCCAGGAAGGGGCGAGTGAAACCTTGGTCATTAGCCATGAATAGATAACAGGCCAGTCATCTATCTCTGCCACAACTAGAAACAGCTCTGTGCATCTCCCTGATGCTGAATCCTGTTATATATTCAAAATGATGATGCTGAGACAGCCTAAAGATTTGAATGGGTACCATCAGCCCAGCTGCTGGATTTGTCGTTTGTGAAGAGAGACAAGTCTGGCACTCTTGGGCAGTAAGACTGTACAGACCAGGATGGTTCTCTCTCTGTTAGCTCTCATGCTTTGCCGGACATGGAGACCAGACTCTTCTTCTCCCTGCATTCTAGATCTCTTTGGTTCAGAGGACCCAAAGGCAGCCACTTTGTGGCATTAATTGTGTAATTTATTGCAGTAGAATGGTTTGTGCCAGTTAAGAGTATACAGAAGGAAAGAAGACTGCTTTGGGAAAATGGTGACATTTTCTTTAATTTTATTTGTCCATATTTATTGTCTTTAGCAATTACGGGACACTATAAATGAGGGCAGCATGGTATATGTGGCACAGACTAAGCGTTTAGTAAGTACTCATTGAATAAAATGGAATTTTTATATAAACCTTTCAGTAAGGAACTCAGTGCACCTCTTTTCATTTAAACCCTCCTATTTCTCTGACCACATGGGACACATGTCAAGAACTCCTTATAAATCGCTGGTTCAGGGGGACAGAGCAGACATCTATTTATGCCTGTGTTCCTGGGTCTGGTGGTCAGAATGATGACATCCTATGAAGCACAGCCAAGTTCACATAAAAGTTTTTCTCTTGTAATCCATTCTGGGGCCTGACAGGAATAAGGGAGGGTGAAGATTGTGTCATTCCCTGTGTGCTCCTTGTAATTCTATCCACTTTTTTTCATCACTTAAGAAAGCTTATTGGAATTCGAGTGAACGAGAGTGTCATTGTTAGAAAATCTTGCATTTTCCAAAAGTAAATTACTTGTAACTGTTTCAGCTCGAGCTGTAGGATGCCTTGCTGGTAGACATCCAGAGGCCTTTGTTGGGTGGCATTCGTGCTGTAGTCTTAGCATTAAAATGGAGTAAGTAGAACATCCTCATGGAATATGTGAATATGATGAGGCTTCTCTTAGAAACCTGAACACTAGAGCAAGTTTCATGCCCTGATGTCCAGAAACATTGAGGAAAACGGCCTGCTGTGGCTTTTTCTGTAAAGTATGTTGAGTTTTAACGATTTCAATTAGACTCCTTCTCAAAAAAACTATGTCCATCATTTTAACTCACCCTAGCGGCCATACACTCCTTGTTCTTAACACAGGGAGGGTGAATATGTCTTGCAGTATTCCTGCTGGGCCTGTATCGGAGATTGTGCATTGAGCAGAGTCCATGGAACAGCCGTTATGTTCTTCACAATAAAGTGACACCTCGTTGGTTTGCAGGTGGCTCCCAGGTTTTAAAAAAAAAAAATGGAAGGGAATTAAATGAACTACTAAGATTCTTTTTTTCCGGGGGAAAAGGAAAAATGCCTTCACAGAAATCAGGAAGTCTTTCCTTGGCTCTCCATCACTGTCCCTCGCATCCCAGGGGGAGGCAGAGAATCACAGCTTTGTGATAATTGGAAAGTGAGATCTTAATTTAATATCAGAATACGCTGTGTTCCTTAAGATGCATGTAGTCTTTCATAATCGGGACTAAAGGAAAGGAATACATAAAATACTTCTGCTTCCGCATCAGAAATACTGTACATCTTCATACTGAGTATGATAAGATAATAAGATATCTGCTAGTTCAGAATCTTCTTTCCGTGTTCTTTTGTTTTTACTAATTCTTTTCTAAAAAGTAATTTATAGTAATATCTGTGATCTTTTTTTCTTGTTTTAACCAAAAACCCTTGGAATTGACTCATGGCAACTGCAGTTTCTGGCTTTATAATTTGTTTTACTCTAGGCAGCCCTTTTAGTTAAGTTTAATACAAAAAGCACTGGCAGTCTTCTAAGGTCTCATGTCAGAATCTGCCTCTTTGGAACAAGAGCAGGAGAGGGTTGTGGGTTTTAGCCTAGAAGACTCAGGAGTTACCCACATCCTAAGACAATTCATTATAAGAGTAAACCCATCAAAACAGTCAATTAGAAGCTTCCCAATCATTGTCAAAAACAGATACGAAAAATTTCATAAAACAGTTTGAGTGCAAATCAGAATCTCGAGCAGCCTCCTGTGTTTTTCCCAACTCATAGCCCTTCCTAACATAGCTGGGTGATCCTGAGTGTGTGATATTATCTTCGTGGAAGCCTTAGCAGTGAGGTTAATTTAGACTCTAAAATCTTTTTTTTTTAACACCTTTATTGGAATATAATTGCTTTACAATGGTGTGTTAATTTCTGCTTTATAACAAAGTGAATCAGTTATACATATACACATGTTCCCATCTCTCTTCCCTCTTGCGTCTCCCTCCCTCCCACCCTCCCTATCCCACCCCTCCAGGCGGTCACAAAGCACCGAGCTGATCTCCCTGTGTTATGCGGCTGCTTCCCACTAGCTATCTACCTTACGTTTGGTAGTGTATTTATGTCTATGCCACTCTCTCACCTTGTCCCAGCTTACCCTTCCCCCTCCCCATATCCTCAAGTCCATTCTCTAGTAGGTCTGTGTCTGTATTCCTGTCTTGCCCCTAGGTTCCTCATGACCTTTTTCTTTTAGCTCTAACACTCCAAGGAAGGCTGTGTTTGCTGGAAGCATGCAGTTACTGGCCGGCGTCAAGCTGTGCACGGGAAGGACCTTAACCAACCACCCGCACTACGAGGACAACAGCCTGAGAGAGCGAACCAAAGCGGTGAGTGCCTCTCCCGGCTCTTTGTGGGGCAGCAGTGGGCTGGCTCGTGGCTGGTAAAGCCGGGGCGCCTGCTGCCTGCGGGTTATGAGGGGAAGGCAGAGCTGAAGTGCCTGTCAGGACTTGCGTCTCCAGAGTCTAGACCTTGGCCTGCCCCGTCTGTTAAAGGCATGCTGTTTCGGCCTTCTGTTCCTCTCGGGTAGAAGAGTAAACTGAGGAGAAGAACACCTGGAGATGTACAGAGCAGAGTGTCTGAGGACAGAGTCCTCAGAGCTTTGAACTGGAGAGAGAAGGAAAAGGGGGAGAGACATACTGGTCATATTTTTTAATGGGCTGTTTCTTGTGTGTGTGTGTGTGTGTGTGTGTGAGAGAGAGAGAGAGAGAGAGAGAATAGGCAACACAGCCACACAGTTAAAAAAGCTCAGAGCATGCAAAAGAGAACATAGTGAAAAGTCTCCATTCCACCCCTGTCTTCCAGCTACTGGTTCCCCTCCCAGGAGGCAAATAACATTACCAGTAATTTTATGTATGTACAAATGTGTGTGTGTGGATATATACATGAATTCATATTCTTTTCCCCCTTTTTACAAAAGAACTAATTACATCTTGCTTTTTTTGGCACTTCGTGTATTTTGGAGATCACTCCACATCAGCATATCGACAGTTTCCTTGCCATTTTTAAAGCTACATAATATTTTGTTATGTGGATGTGGCAAATTTTATCTGACCGTTTAGGTTGTTTCCCTGTCTTCTGCAATTATACAGCAATTTCCCAAATGATACGCCTGTGTAAGCATCGCTCTGCACAGGCACAAAGTGTCTGTCCACACATGAGCTTCTTAGAAGTGAAGTTGCTGGGTCACAGGGCGTGGGCATTTGTAATCGAGATAGAATTACCAGGTCTGTATGAATTATGCCAATTTACACTCCAGTCAGTGCTACAGAAGTGTACCTGTCTTAGTCCTCGCCAGCAGTGGTTTCAAACTTTTTAATGTTTTGTATCAGTCACTTCTTAATCTTGGTGGCTGAAAATTTGTTGAAAAGTCTTGTTTGGGGGGTGAGATTTAACTAGCCTAAAAGTAAATGATTTTTACTAAATACTCCATTTTCAAGAGAATCGTCTTTACATAGATTCCTGCTAAAATGGGAATTTTTCAACTAGCCCAAGTGTTCCAGATGGCCCTGAGTTAGCTAGAGGAAGATCGGAGGGTACCTGGATCACCAGACCCCAAAGTTCAGCTGGGAGGTGGCCACCACTTTGACTCGAGAGAGATGCAGATAGAGACATGTCAGAGGCACAGGGAGTCCTGTGTTCCATCCTCTCCAAGATCCAGTCCCTGCCTAGGTGCTGAGTTTTATGCCCTAAAAACTGATCATCTTGAAGGTCCTAGTGCCCTTCTTCAGTCATGACCTTCGAATCCTTGGAATGCCTTAGCCTGAGGCTGGTGCTGGACTGTAGGCAGGATGACCTCACAGTGTTAGCAGTAGAAGCAGATAACCCCCCACCATTTCAGCATATCCGTTCAGACATGCTGACCTAGGCTCTCAGAACCCAGTCTCTTAAGTCAGAGACATATCATTAGAAATCAGTGGGCGACAAAGGAAGCAGCACCTCTCTTCATTACCCCTCCCCCAACACACACACACCATTCTACCTTTCCCAGTGCCAAGTCCCAGGATATAGGCCACTCGCCATCTGCGTGTATTTACTTAAGGTGTGTGAAGCTGGTGGTGACTGGGAAGGCGTGCCTCCTGTTGAACTGCCACTGGGCGCTACAAGTTGCTCTTCCTCCAGGAAGGACGAGAGAAAGATAAAGTGCAGGGTGTCCTGGTCAAGCTGAGTGCAGCAGGACAGCAGTAGAGCAAGGGTGCTGCCCCTGCCTGGGGCCAGGGACCCTATGGGGTCCTGTTCCCCAACTGCCACTATCAGAAGCTGGGTCTCCTTACAAGTATCTGTGCCTCCAGACTATACCACCACCCCTAATGGACACTTCTAGTCTAAAGGTCCCCTTTTTAAAGGTAGAGACTGTGTTTTACATACTTAATTATTTACCTTGGTGAAGCATTCTTAGAATTGGCATCTACTGGTGAATATATTCAGAACTCAATACATCCTAAATCCAGACCTCTTTGGCGTCTAAATCCAAATGTATTCAGCATGACTCACTCTCCCCCATCCCAACAACTTTTTTTTTTTTGGAAATTTGTCACACACACTCCAGGACTACAGGTGAATGAGCGACCTGCACAGGAAGAGGTGGCGGGGGAGCTGGGTGTCTGCGATTAGACTCAACCCCTGTGGGAGGTTTGCAGCAATAGATAGTCCTTGACGAACTTCCCAGCAGGTAAGTGGCATTTTGCCCTATTCCATTTTTATCTTGTTTTGAAGGTCTATCAGATATACGCAAAGAAGGCCCCAGAGGAAGTGCACGCCCTGCTAAGGTCCTTTGGCACCGACTACGTGATCCTGGAAGACAGCATCTGCTATGAGCGCAGGCACCACCGGGGCTGCCGTCTGCGGGACCTGCTGGACGTCGCCAACGGACACGTAAGCATGCCATCCGCCCCGTGCGGGGCGTCCCCTGGGGAGGAGAGGGTCCCGTGTGAGCCCTAAGGAGTGTAACTACCTTTATACCTTGTAGAATTGCACAATGGATCAAGCATTCACCTCCGTTGCGTTCTGCAGAACCCCTACCTTGGCACGTTAGTGACTTGCCACGGGGGCTGGAGGGGCGGGAGAGATGGGAGGGGAGCTCTTGTCCCCACTGTCACACCAAAGAGAGCAACTCTGTCTTCAGCTGGTCTGTGTCATGAGGCTCTGCATAGAATTTGTTTTTTAAGGTTTTGCTACTAAAGTGAAAAAGAAAACCTCAACCTTTTAAACCGCTGCTCCAATGCGTCATTTTGGCTGATACGAGAGTCCATGAGGGCGGTGCGCCAACCCAGCACCCCCCAGCCTGTGTGGTAGAATCTCACTCCTCTCCCTGCTCTCTTGTTGGGTGTCCCTTTTCGTCCACTGGCACACTTCCACAAAGATGGCTTTCTATGGCCAAGCTTACACTCCTGAGCAGGAAAACAAGCTACTTCTCTTTTCTTCCTTCTGAGGAAAATGTTTTCGGAGCTATGCTAGGTCTCAGGTAGAGAAAACGGAAGATTTTCACCCTTTAGAGGTTGTGTGTGCTGTAATTATTGGTATAAAAGCTGACAGATATTTCTAAAATGAGTGGGGGGGGGGGGAGTGATAAACCTAGCCTACATCTGAAAAAAATAAATAAAACCTTGACTGTACAGAATTTGAGATTCAGAACACTTCAGATCTACTCTCTTAGCAAATTTCAAGTGCAGAGTACAGTAGTATTAACCCTAGTCACCATGCTATACTTTAGGTCACCAGAGACTTACTCATTTCATAACGGCAAGTTTATACCCTTTGACCAACATGAATGTATTGATTAACTTGATTGTAGTAATCATTTCACCATGTATATGTATATCAAATCATCAGATTGTATACCTTAAATATATACAGTTTTATATGTCAATTATGCTTCAATAAAGCTGAGGCAAAGAAAGAATATGAGATTTGATTTTTGCTCAAGGAAAAATAACTGTCCATAACTATCTTGTATTCGGAGGAGGTACAGACCAAATACATGCATTTAAATTTTGCTTTGTGTGTAACTTTTTCTAACTAGGCCATCTAATGAGTTGCAGAACTTTCTCTGGTCGTAGTAGTTCTTCTCTGTGTTTCATTTTTTGAGAGGGAATGGTGTAGTATGTTCCTCAGGACAAGGAGATCCAAGTTCTGCTTCTAGTTTTGCCTTTAAAGGTGAACATTGTTTGACACCGAACTCTGCTCTTCAGCCTTGCATCACACTTCCAAAGGGGAAAGGGATGGACCAGATGATCTCCAAGCAGCCATTGACATTCGTTCAGTTTAAGTTCACTAGCATGTCATTCTTAAAGAAACCCAATCCCTATTCCTACTTCTGTTTGTCTTTTGTAAATAAGATTTTTTTCCAAGTTGTATTGGTTTTGTTTTGGCTTTAGATGATGGATGGCCCAGGAGAGAATGATCCAGATTTGAAACTTGCAGGCCACCCTCGCTTTTGCGAAGAGATAAAAAGAAACCTGCCCCCCTACACAGCGTACTTCACTAGAGTGTTTCAGAACAAAACATTCCACGTTTACAAGCTATCCAGAAACAAGTAACAGAGCTTTCTATTTATCTCTATTTTTGATATGTGAAACTTCATCATAATGAAACTCAATAGATAACATTTCAAATGTAATTAGGTAACCGGTACCTTAAAGCTGTGATATGATTAAGTCTACAAATGTTTACACAAGCGTTACCATCTTTGAAGGTATCTTATACATGCTTCAGTCTTTGTCTTGTTTCATTAATGTTCTTTAGCCTATATGTTTTCAACTTTCTAAAAGTGATCTAGAATTTTGTTGTTGGGGAGAACAGTCAAGTGTTCCATAGGTAGCCTGAACAGCTGCGTATCATGTTGGAAATCTAGAGCCTGTTTCAAGATTTGAAATACTTCTAATTTTTAATTGACTTACAACAGCTATAGTTGAATTGAATTGAGGGGATACATAATTAAATTATTTAATTTTTTTTCACTAGTGAAGACCAACTGGTGGCTTTTTAAAAAGGTCTCTACTGTCCTGTTTCACCTAAAAATTTTATAAGGTTTTCATTTGTCATGCTTTTAATATTTTTTGAAAGATCATGTTAGGTCTTCATATGTATCTAAAATTTTTTGTTGTGCTCCATCTGAAATGTAATGTGTAGCACTTCAGTAGTATGTGTCAGTGTGTGTATGTGTGTACATGGGCATGTGCATGAATGTTTTAATGCTGGACACAGAAAAGTGTTACAAGTTCCATATTGTAAGTCCTTAAAGCAGCAGAAATGTTACGTAGCTGAGTAGAATTTGTTACTGTATAGTGTTACTATTTTAAAACCTGTTGATACTATTTAATCTATCCTGCAAGTAAGAAGATTCTTCTTCATTTCTTACTCATTCAAATTTACTGGGTTTGCAAAATTTTGTAAACTCTTTGTTTTTAGCCTTTGTATTTTTTACAGCCTAGAACCTTGCAAAGTCTTACTATTTTTAAAATGTTGTATCTTAACTAACTCACTACTATGATATTTTTGGCAGAGAGCATTTTCATACCAAGTTTGATTTGTGGTCTCCAATCTTACTGTGAGGGCCCTTGATAGGTTGTTCTTTTTCTTACTCAAAGGTAACCAAGTGCCTCTAAGTCATGCTTATTTGTAAACAACGAAGAGGATTATGTGTACCTTGTACCTGCTCAAAAAATTTTTGATAATTGCTTTTGTAATTAATTTCTAATGATAGGGACATGTAAAAGTTACTGATAAAAGCATATTGTCTATTTAATTAAATCAAGATGGCTAATGAAATTAACTTTCACCTCTCATGCCAGTTGGAAATGATTTAAATATTTCTCCTTGCAATTGTGTTGAAGTAAATCACTGTAGACATGAAGATGGATATATCACATGTTCAAATGATTTTCTATTCAACTACTACTTATTAAGCAGTATTCAAAAAGAAATTTTACACTATCATGTTGGGTTCAAGGAAGGATACTTGGCTTTTATCAAAACGTATTTCAATAAAAAATTGACAGTAGCTGGGTTATTAAATTATGCAACTGAAACTCCTGAATTATATCTTTCTTGTATCCCTTAATAAGGTTGGAGACCACTGCAGTTTATGATAATACAATAATAAAACATTTTAATCAGTACTAAAACTTTAATTAAGCCAGTAATGATGCATGCCTATTGCAGCTGACAGCATGGGTCAGTCCATCCTTCAGTGAGTGCCTTACTCTAATTGAAACCAAGCACATGTAAGGTACAACGTGTCAGACTATCTAGTTACGTTTTTAAAACCCTCTGTTACCTTCTCAGAAATATTTCAGTTTATTTTAAATATTCCTGTATTATTAATCTATGCATTTGGGTATTTGGAGTTTCAGTATACAAGAAACATGTACTTAAATTTTTATCACCACATTGATCGCATACAGTAATCCTTTTTTCACAGTTTAGGTGCCATTTGTTGCCAAAACACTTAGTGTTCAGTCTTTAGTGAAAAATATAAAGTGCCAAAAAATCTTGCAAGACAGAATCCATACATACACTCTTTCCAAAACACTGTGACCATGTATAGTTGACATTTTTATTTCCTGATGACCAAATCTCTTAATGAATCATGTTAAATATTTTTAGTGCTCCTCAGTATTCTCTTTTATGACCTTCTCATTGGAGTACATGGGAGGAAACAGAGGAGAAGCGGCTGACCCTGGCTCTCTAAGCTCCCTGCCACACGATCTCAGCGGCCGTGCTAACGTTTGGTAATATCCTCAAATTATGGCTGTATTTTATGGGTAGAAAGACCACTTGATTTTGCTTCAGAGTTAGCATTCAAAAGAACCTCTAAGTACAGTAAGTGCTCTTAATTAACCTTTACTTACGTGACTCACCGGGTCGCTTCACAGTCTCCATCCCTCTTTTAGGCTGACTTCGGCCCAGCACCACTGGGGGCCGCTCCCTGGCATTCTCAGGCCCCTGCTGTCTCCTTTGAGTTCTCCGCCTGCGCCAACCTTGTCTGCATGCTCTCCTTCCCGCTGTAAATACATGATTCAACATAAACCCAGGAAATTTTGCTCTAAAATGGAAGGGTTATTTCTGCAAAAATTAGCTTGAATGCTTTGGTAAGATTTGATAAAGGTTGCCACTAATAAAAATTACTTTTAAATTAATTGTGGTTGGGAAAATTATAAAATGTTGGGAGAACTTAAAATTCAAGAAAATTTCTGGGCTTAGACTGCTTCACAGGTTTATTTATTTTAGTACTCATTTCACCTTAAAAAAAATCTAGACTGATCAGAAGGTATTAAAAAGTACCCAAATCAGGGCTTCCCTGGTGGCGCAGTGGTTGAGAGTCCGCCTGCCGATGCAGGGGACACGGGTTCGTGCCCCGATCCCGGAAGATCCCACATGCCGCGGAGCGGCTGGGCCCGCGAGCCATGGCCGCGGAGCCTGTGTGTCCGGAGCCTGTGCTCCGCAATGGGAGAGGCCACAGCAGTGAGAGGCCCGCGTACAGCAAAAAAAAAAAAAAAAAAAAAAAAAAAAAAGTACCCAAATCATATTATTGGTATGATTTATGCAAAAATAAAACTGTAATCATTGGACCTTTATGCAAAGGAAAGGCCTGGGCTTTACATCAGAAGATGAGCAAATGAATGTACAATTATACATTTGAAGTTATGATTCCCTACTTTAACCAACTTTAACTTCATTAAATGACCAGCTACTGTTACTGATCACAGTGGCTAATCTACTTCTACTAGAGTTGAAAGGTTCCAGTCACTTTATTACAGACTTAAAAAATAGGAATTCATTTCAGATATATTAGCCAGGAACATAATTAGGTGTTATCTAGGCCATTTGTTGTCCACTTAAAGGTGATTTTCTTGACCTTTGTGAGATCAACTAAGTAAATGTGTGTGTGTCTGTGTGTGTGTGTGTGTGTGTGTGTGTGTGTGTTGGGTTGGTGCTGGTGTTGGCAAGGACATATGTAGATATTTCATCTGTTCTGCATCTTTACAATTAACTAACAAGGTTTATTCTGATTGCACATGAACCTTGTAACAATTGTAGCTCATCTTTGGCCAAAACTTACCTGAATTAACTAGAAATTGTCCATTTTTTAATTTTCATTTAAACGTTGGAATTAATAGAAAGACAAAATGTTCTCAGATCATATATCTTGGCCAGTATGTTCCGAAATGCTTTATATATGGCAACCTTTTGGCATAGAAGAGAGTGCTTGTCTGTTCATGGAAAAAAACTTAAAATGAGAGAGTGGCTTACTTTCTTGTGGCAATTGATTTTCTGTACTTAATATCCTATGGGTAAAATCTTACAAAGAGCTTTTATAATTTGTTGTACTGAATTGTATGAAGATTGTGTACTAAATAAAGCTAAGTTACACATGATGAGTGTCTTTCATTTCTTTGAAGGTCAAAAACCAAGGAACTGGCTTATTGAAGTGTATTAAATATGTGCTAAATAGAGTATAATCACTAAAGGATGGATGTGACAAGGTCTTAATTGTACTTGCTAATGTTGAAGGGGTTTCTTTTTTTCACAAAATTTGGTTTGATAGCTGCTTATTTGCTTTAGTTGAACCTCAAGCTTATAGTGAAGACTTCTAAAGAGAAGGCTGCTGTCAGCTGAACTTATCCTCAAAGAGATAAATGCTGTTGTTTTGACCTTTGGAATTGTTTCTACTTCTTGACTAAACTCTCAATCTTTAGTAACTCAGGAAAATGGGTGGTGGTTCACATTTTTGGTAAGGGTGTATAGATAACAAATATGCTTGACGTTAGGTTGTTCAAAGCAGGTATTGAAATTCCAAGCAGAAATGGTCAGGGAGACGGATATACTTCCAAATAGAAGAAAACGGCAGTGGGATCTCAAATATTCAGTACTGACTATAAGTATACAATTCAGTGTACTTACACTAAAGCTATTAAGTTCAAAGCTATTAAGTACATGTTGCTAGAATGGTCTGGCAAATTAAGAATTGCAAACAATATAGATAAGCGAGAGATTCGGGATATGAATGAACTGAATGTGTAGTGGTTTGACATGTGACAGAGGCACGTGGCAGATGAAATGCTAGTTCTCTGCCCCTCAAACCTTTTCAGTTAATTTTTTTTTTTTTTTTTTTTGTGCCACGCCATGCAGCACATGGGATCTTAGTTCCCCAACCAGGGATCAAACCCATGCCCCCTGCCGTGGAAGCACAGAGTCTTAACCACTGGACCTCCAGGGAAGTCCCCCTTTTCAGTTAATTTGATATTTAGACATTTGCTTTGTAGGATTGTTCTTTGAAGTGCAGGTAACAGGACTATAGTGTAATGTGAAATCAGTTTAGTGAGTTGCAACCAACATTTAGTGGTTGAGAGAGAGAGAGAGAGAGAGGAAAGAGGGAGGAGGGGAAGAGAGAGGGAAAGGGAAGGGAGAGAGTGGACAGCCAATACGGTAAATATAAGTATTGTTTTGTGAAATATTTGTTTCAGTTATACATATCGTTATTTGTGCTCTGGGGTGCAATGTCAAATGTATTTCTTAGTGTGAGTTTATAGTCAGTTTGAAAGCCATGCCTTTATAGCAGGGAGGATTCTGGGAAGGTGGCAGTTTGAACTTGGCTCTGTCTTGTCCCCCAACTCTACTGTAGAAGAACCCTTTGAACAATGATGATATTTAAGAATTATAAATTTTAGGTGTGATATAGACATTGTTATTTTCTTAGGTCTTTATCTTTTAGAATATATACTGAAATATTTACAGATGGAATTATATATGTATAGGGTTCATATCAAAGTCATTTTGTGAGGCATGTAGATGAAACAAGGTTGGCCATGAGTTGATATAAGCTAGTTTGGGATTTTTCATATAGGAAAAAAAAACCTAACAAATCAGGAAACTAGGAAGATTAAAATTTAAAAGGTAAGAACTGAAATCAATGATCTAGGGAAATAGTAGAATAAACAACCCCTCCCCACCAAAACATGCTGCAACTTTTAAAAAGATTAATGAAAAAAACACCTGGTAAACCTGATTAAGAAAAAGAGCAAAGAAGACATAATCCACAGATAGGTTAAAAAGAAAACCACAGCCTGGCCAATACAGAGTATTTTGCAGCAACTGACGGGACTACCATCTTTTTTTTTTTTTTTTCCAGCTGTGTTGGGTTTTCGTTGCTGCACGTGGGCTTTCTCTAGTGGCGGCGAGTGGGGGCTACTCTTTGTTGTGGTGCTCAGGCTTCTCATTGCGGTAGCTACTCTTGTTGCGGAGCATGGGCTCTAAGCACGTGGGCTTCAGTAGTTGTGGCTTGTGGGCTCTAGAGCACAGGCTCAGTAGTTGTGGTGTACAGGCTTAGTCGCTCTGTGCATGTCGGACCAGGGCTCGAACCTGTGTCCCCTGCATTGGCAGGCAGATTCTTTTTTTTTTTTTAATACCTTTATTGGCGTATAAGTGCTTTACATTGGTGTGTTAGTTTCTGCTTTATAACAAAGTGAATCAGCTATACATATACATATATCCCCATATCTCCTCCCTCTTGCATCTCCCTCCCACCTTCCCTATCTCACTCCTCTAAGTGGACACAAAGCACCGAGCTGATCTCCCTGTGCTGTGCAGGGCAGGTGGATTCTTAACCACTGTGCCACCAGGGAAATCCAGGACTACCATCTTCTTTGAAAGAAGGGAAGCAAACAAGGTGAGTCCCAGTCTTACCCTGGCTTTCTCCCCTTAAAGTCTTTCCCAAACCATGGCACAGGGAAAATGGAGCTCAAGCAGAGAATGACAGTCTTACTGAAGGAAAGAGATTGGAGTTCATGGATGCTCTGATGGCTGAGATTTGGTAGGAGTTGGAAGGCAGGGTACCAGAGAGGAGGGAATTGCGAAAGAGAAAACCTGAGAAGTCCCTTTGGGTCCTTGGCCATTTCATAACCTGCACATATATGGCTTAGCACAGAACATCTAATAAGTAACAGAGCTGAACAGAGATTTCAGAGGTTATATAGTGCTGAGGAGACGTTGGAATTGGGGTCCAGCCAGCATGAAGAGGCCATGATGAACCCCCCAATAATTTGAGACCCAAGAAAAGCTATACCTTTTCCTAGGAGTAGAGGCTATTATCCTATGTACCTGTCAAAAGCAAATATAAGTCTGCTATGAAGGATGAGAACCTTATCCATGGCCTCAAATTATCTCTACAGTTCCTTATATACAATGTCTAGCACTCAATCAAAAATAACTAGGAATAATAAAAAAGCAAGACTGAAACAGAAACTGAAATAGAAACAGAGCCACAGTCTAATTAGATACTGAAGTTTAAAGCATAGACTTTTAAAATAACTGCTTATTCAAGAAATTAGATGACAAGATGGAAAATTTAGGTGAACTGAAAACTATAAAAAAGAACACATTGGAAATATTAGAATCGAAAAATGTAATAAATTAAGTACTCAGTGAAGGGTTAAATAGCAAATTAGACACAGCTGAAGAGAGAATTGATCAACTAGATGATAGGCTATAAGAAAATATTCAGGCTAAAACATAAAGGAGAAAAGGATGAACAAGGAAAGAGCATGAGACATATATTAGAACATTTCACTTTATCCTGTAAGTGTAACTGAAGCCCCAAAAAGTGAAGAAAGAGAATGGGGCTATATGACTTTGGATAAGCTATCTGTACTATTAGCTTCAGTTTCCTTTTTTGTAAAATAGAGGTTTGATAATGACCTATATGGTCATTGACTGGATTAAATGACATGACATTTAAACCACTAGGCCTAATACTTTGTACATGGTGAGTACAATAGGTGGAAGCTACAGGGTATCACCATCATCATCATCATCATCATCAAAATTAGATAATAGGGCTTCCCAGGTGGTGCAGTGGTTGAGAGTTCGCCTGCCGATGCAGGGGACACAGGTTTGTGCCCCGATCCGGGAAGATCCCACATGCCACGGAGCGGCTAGGCCCGTGAGCCATGGCCGCTGAGCCTGTGCATCCGGAGCCTGTGCTCCGCAACGGGAGAGGCCACAACAGTGAGAGGCCTGTGTACCGCAAAAAAAAATAATAATAATAATAATAATAATAATAATAAAGACAGATGTTAAAGAGCCCTTGGTAATTTTATGTGAGATATTCTTATGTTGCTATAGAAAATATCTTTAAAAAACAGAAACCTTTAGGGACTCAGAAGGAGGTTAACAAGAAGAGCTTGTAAGGAAATCAACTTCTTAGTAATTTCTGAGTTACATATTTACATCACAAAGAGAGGTGTGTTTGTGTCTGGGTGTGTATGTGTATAGAAGAGGAAAAAAGAGCCATAGAAAAAGACTGAGAAGCTGATGGCCTGCATGTTTTTGGAAGCAACATCATCATTATTGAAGATAAATGTCAAAGCCCTGCCAAAAAGCACATATTCATAAAGAAAGCAGAAGTGTCTGATTGTGTATGAATCTACTTAAGAGAGGGAGGGGAGTGAAGGAATGTGATTTCAGGATTAGCACAGTAATTAGAACAGCAGCGTGCTAATTAAGGCTCATAAATTTAATGAAACTATTAGCATTTTCTCTTGCAAGAAAAGGTGGATCCCCCTTCCCCCAGGAAATGACACCTGTGAACAATTATCTCTCTTATCATTGCTATTAAGATTATTTACATAACTTGTGCTCATTCAGAATTCACTGCTGTTAATGCCTTTTTTTTTTTTTTTTTTTTTAACAATGCCTGATCTCATGCTAGATTCTCTCTCTGGCCAGGAAAGTGTTTGGGGATTGTTGATAATTAACGGTGTAGTACAAATAGACAAAACCGTTGTTAGGGGACCTACGGTACAGCTATTTTGCTCTGTCTTTGTGGGCAGCGTTTTTGTTTGTTTAATAGAAAATCTGAGTCTGTAAGAGCTTGGTGGGTTATGAACATTATGAACACAACCTTCCCTATGCCACCATTCAGCTCAGTGATTCCTTCCATGAGAACTTAGCACCTACTCTATGACAGGGTGAGACCTGAGGATAGGGAAGGTCCTATGATATAAACATGAATAAAAATATCCTGTTGTACTGAGTGAAAATGGTTATGATGATATGCTTTAGACAGAGCTATAAAAACTCCTCTAAGGGAAAACAAAATTAGGAAGTTTCATGTTGAGAGTTGACAGAAAACCTAACTCTGGCTCAAACCATAAAAAGAATTTATTAGCACATTAGGCCTTTAGGTAAGACTTAATCTAATGTCCCAGTGATTAAATGGACTCAATTAATATTTATTGAGACCCATAGGCACCGGGAACATATTAGTGTACAAGACAGACAAGGTCCATGGTTTCACTGAACTTACATTTTAGTGGAGGATACACACAATTGATAAGAAAAAATATAAGAAAATGCCAAATGTTTGAAGAGAATTAAAATAAGATGTTGTGATAGAATGTAATTAGGGGGTTGCTTGGTTTTAAGTGCTCAGAAAGGCTTCTTTGAGGAGATGGCATTTAGGATTTGACTGACTAGAAGGAGGCAAGTAGGTGGGAGGAGCCTGGTGCGACTAAGGGTCAGAAGTGAGAACATGGGGAAAGGAGAGAGTGGTAGAAGTATGCAGACATCAGACCACATATGCCACAGTAAAGGGGATGAATTTTACTCCAAATGTGATGGGAAAACATTGGAGGATTGAGCAGAGTAGTGACATTATCTAATTTTTGTTTCAAAAAAAAGTATCCATGGATGCTATATTCATTTTCTGTTGCTGCCATATCAAATTACCAAGATTTGCTTAAAACACTACAGTTATGTTTTCTCTCAGTTTTGTAGTCAGAAGTCTGCATGGCTCAGCTGTTTCCTCTGCTCAAAGTCTCACAAGGTTGAAATCGAGGTTCCCTTCTGAGGGTTCTAGGGATGAGTCCATTTCCAGCCTCATTCTGATTGTTGGCAGAATTCACTTCCATGCATGTGTAGAACTAAGGTTCTCGTTCCTTTGCTGGCTCTCAGCTGGGGACCACCCTTAGCTCCTAGTGCTCTCTCTGTGGTCCTTGCTCTAACACCCTACACCTCAGGACCAGCAACAAGGTGTCAGAGCCCCACGCTGCTGCATCACTTCTACCTCCTGTCTGCTGCATCTTTCTGATTTCAGCTGGGAAAGCTCTCCACTTTTAAGGGCTAGTGGCATTAGATTGGACCCACCAGAAAATATAGGATAATCTCCCTGTCTCAAGGTTTATAACCTTCAACACATCTGCAAAGACCGTTTTGCCAAGTAACATGACATATTCACAGGTTCTGGAGATTAGGAAGTGGAAATTGAGGGCAGAGGGCATTACTCAGCCTACCACAGATGCCGTGTGGAAATTAGACTTGGGTGGGCAGAGGGTAAGATTGGAAGCAGGATGACCAGTATAAGGGTATTTCAGCAGTCCAATTAAAAGGTTATGGTTTGGGGAACAGAATGGTAGTGATGGAGAAGGAAGAGAAGTGGGGTTAATAGGAGGTGCTGATGGATTATACACTGGGAATAAGGGTAAAGTCAAGGGTAACACCTAGGTTTTTTTTGTTTGTTTGTTTGTTTTTTTTTTGACTTGGGTAACTGGGTATATGATGGTAGTGCCTTTTCTTGAGATGGAAAAGATTGGCATGATAGTCATTATTGGTGTTCAACAAATATCTCTGGTTCTCCCCTCCCCCTGCCTCCCTTTCGGTTGGATGCAGTCCTATGACTAGTTCTGGCCAATGAGATGCATCACTTCTGTGTCAGAGCATCTACCTGCCAGTGCAAAATCCTCAAGAACTCTCTCGCAGTTGGTGGCTGCTGCTCCAGCAGCCTGGGTCCTGAGAAAGGATGGTGTGGAACAAAGCTTCCTACCAACTTGCATTCAACATGTAGGGTAAGAAATAAACGTTTGTTGTTTTAAGTCACCTTGATTTAGGGTTGTTTGTTATTGCACCTCAGTCTCACCTATCCTGACCTGACATACTGGGGAAGGAACAGCCCTTTTGCAGGAGCAAGAATAAAGAGTTATGAAGTGGCCGTGTTAAGTTTGAGATGCTTAATCAATGCTGTGTCCAGGAAGTGTGCCTGTCTGTCCACTTTGCTGCTCTCCTTCAATTAGTATTAACATATTATCTCCATCCTCATAGACCTCTTCCTGCTTCTAGACTAGCTGTCAGTTGCTCTCAAGATCTATACGCTGGCATGGTTCAGGTTCAGAGGGGAGACAGTATACTTCCGAGGTAGCTCAATGGTCAAAGAATGGAATTTTTCTGGCTCATGTGTCCATCTTAGAACCAGTCGCTGAGACCATGGGGATGGGTTACGTTGACAATTTAGGATAGTCAGTTTCTCCCTCTGGAGTTGAATGTGAGACAAATTGCATGTAAATCACATGGCTAGGAAAACCAGACTAGTATTGGGAAGGAAGATGCTGAGAATGCGTGTTCAGTACAAGAGAAGAACACATTTTCAAGTTCCTATTGTAGGCCTGGCACAGTGCTTGCAAGGTACTTTGCTTGTATCTTTTTTTTTTTTTTTTTTTTTTTTTTGCGGTACGCGGGCCTCTCACTGTTGTGGCCTCTCCCGTTGCGGAGCAGAGGCTCCGGACGCTCAGGCTCAGCGGCCATGGCTCACGGGCCCAGCCGCTCCGTGGCATGTGGGATCTTCCCAGACCGGGGCATGAACCCGTGTCCCCTGCATCGGCAGGCGGACTCTCAACCACTGTGCCACCAGGGAAGCCCTGCTTGTATCATCTTATCGGTAATGCCATCCTTCATGGAACCCATTATAAGCACTATTAATCTCAGCTAAAATTGTCGCAGATATCATGTATGTAACTTTTTTTCCACCCACAGATTTCTTTTGACATTTTTTTCCCATGGAAGCTATGAAAACAGTAAGTAACATTTGTTTCCAGTGCCACAACTATGATAATTGCCCACGTAGAGAGATGTCTGAAAAACCTATGGTCTGCCCATCTGTAGCAGCTGTGTTACCTGCGTTGCCACATCTGCTTCTCAGAAAGTTTGCCCCCTCAGCCTCTTTAACAGGCAGGAGACCACATTCATGATCCCTCACCACAGCTGTCTTACCCTAAGTCGGTTATCTTCCCTAAGTGTAATTGGAAATAGGACTTCAGGACCCGACCCAGCCTCCACTGGCAATTTGAATTGTGAAATCATAGGGCTGAAGCAGCTATGTGCATGCCAAAGCAGACAAAGGCAGCCTCCAGAAAGTGAAGCAGGCACAGAAAGTAGCCATAAGAGGCTGTGTGACCACCCAGTGAAGCAGGGGGAGAAATACTAGGTTGTGGATGACAAGTGCCTACTTGTAGTCCCCCTGAGGCTGGCCTCATGCATTGTTCTTGGGTTCCATGAAGTACCCCTGTTACCTTTCCAATAAATTAGTTCTTTGACTTGAGCTAGTTTGCATGTCTGTTTCTAATAACCAAATGACCCCTGATGAAGACACTCTATGAAGGCAAAGAGTTCTCATGAGTCTGGCTTTCTTAAGGCAGACATCTCTTTTTGATGTTCTTTACTTTCATAAGACCATGTCCATACAGTTAACACAGTACGTGTCATCCTGAATTATGTAAATTTCTATGCTTCTCACTGTGCTGTCAATTTCCTGAGGGCAGGGACTATTTCTTTCTCATCTTCAAATTCCCAGTGGACACTCAGAGTGAGCATATTGTAAGGGTTTATTGCATTGGATTCTGCAGTTAAGATCAGGTTCATATAGCCAAATAATACGCAGTGAGCTATAGTCAGTCAGTTCCTCCCAGGGAGAGGAAGGGAATGAAATCATGGTGCCTAGCAAGCTAACTTTCCCTTCCTACTACCTATCGAAGAAACTGATTCACCTACATTCCAAAAGGAATGTATGAAAATGAAATCTCCACTCAAAATTAACCAGGCATTCAATAGTCAAAAAAAAAAAAAAAAAAGGGACTTCCTTGGTGGCACAGTGGTTAAGAATCTGCCTGCCAATGCAGGGGACATGGGTTCAAGCCCCGGTCCAGGAAGATCCCACATGCTGTGGAGCAACTAAGCCTGTGCACCACGACTACTGAACCTGCTCTCTAGAGCCCATGATCCACAACACCTGAGACCGCTCACCACAACTACTGAAGCCCGCACACCCTAGAGCCCTCAAGCCACAGCTACTGAGCCCAAATTCTGCAACTACTGAAGCCTGGGCACCTAGAGCCCATGCTCGGCCACGAACAGTAGCCCCTGCTCTCCACAACTAGAGAAAGCCAGCGCATAGCAACAAAGACCCAACGCAGCCCAAAAGAAATAAAATTTATAAAAAAACACAAAACTGGTGACAAAATATATATATACATTAAAGGATATCTATTATGTCATTATTGGATACAGTGCTCTCATATTTATTGGGCCAAATTTAATTTTGTTATTCAGATATTCAATATATATAATTACTTATTTCTTTGTTTCTTCTTGTCAGTTGTTGAGAAAGGTGTTAGAATCTCCCACTGTGGCTGTTGCATTTGCCTATTTCTCAGTTTACTCCTGTTAATTTGCTTTATATGTCTAGCATTAAGATTTAGAATTGCTATGCCTTCCTGGTGGACAAGTCTTTTTAACATTATGAAATGCCCCACTTAATTTCTAAATGGTGCTTATTGCCTTAGTTTACTTTGTCTGATATTAGCAGAGTCACAACAATTCTCTTCGCATGGTATATATATATATATTTCCAACCTTCTTCTTGGAAACTTTCTGTATTCCTATATTTATGATGTGTCTCTTATAAACTTTATAGTTGGGTTTTTTCCTCCATTCTGAAAATGTTTTCCTTTCAATAGGAGGGTTTAGTCTGTTTAGATTTTAGTGTAATCACTGATAAATACATTGAGAGACTGATACTAAACAAGCGATTCTGTGTCCTTCTCAGGGCATCACATCTGAAGACACATGATACCATTTCTCTTTTTTCAATGATATTAATTTTGATCACTTAGTTAAAGGTATTGTCCAATTACCCATTGTATAGTTATTAATTATGAAATGATAAAGAGTAAGTGATGTGTGAGGAGATATTTTGAGACCAAAAACCCTGTTCTTCATCATTCCCAACTCCCCCCACTGGATTTACAACCCATCCCTGATCTTATTATTTCAATGTTCACATTCTTCTACATTTGAACAGTTGAAGTCCTTCAAGCTAGATCTTGTCTTTTTTACACACCTTATTATTTATCTTAACCTTTCCTCTCTTTCCGGTACAATAAGACATTCAGTGCTCATTGTGTGTGATTCCTTCCTGAGCCCTATAACCAAACATTCCTCTAAGGGGCTCTGGTCCTTTTGATAGGAAATGGTAAGTATTTAGAAACCAAACACTAGATGCTAGGTGTGCTCACTGCTATTGAGCATTATGGCTTCTAGGCTTTTTCACTGGACTATGTGAAGAAATATAGAATCACACACACACACATACACATGCACATATATGCAAGCACAAGAAAATTTAAATACATATATGTGCGTGCATAAATATATACATACACATGACTTTGTGCCAATACAGCCATTTCCAATTCAACCCCACAGTGTTCTTCCCTGCTTTCCCTAAAGTTAAACAAAAACAAACAAAAACATCAATATTTATGTCTCTCCCTTTGCAGTGAGAACCCCGGTTCCCAATATTATCAATCCAAAATCACATAAAATAGTTTCAGAATTGCTATGCCTGTAAGTCACTATGAAAATCAAACCAACTCAGAATTCTAAGTTCAGTATTTATTTGCAGGTTTTTTTGGTTAGTTGGTTGGTTTTGTTTGGTTGTTTGTTTTTTAGACTGAGGGTATATAGTCAAAGTATTGCGTTCAAATGTTACTCGAATTAATCACTTCCCCCTTTATTGTGGTTATTCTTATGAAACACAGCTGGATTCAGGGGTTTATGTTTGCATTTAGTTTTAGGTTTCCCCCCTCCTCATCCATGCTGTTCTGTTTGTTTGTTTGTTTTAGTATTTAGAACATTAATATGATTACAAAAGTCAAAAAAATCAAAAAGACATTCTCAGAGAACTGTCACTTTCTCCATTAATCTTCCCACCTGACTTTGCTCCCGTACACAATCCATTTTACTAGTTTCTTGTGTTTATTCTTTTTGCAAAAATAAGCAGATGTGTGTATGTTTTCTTATTTTCCATTTTTCCTTACACAAAATGAATATATTCTTTTGCACTCTGCTATTTTTGCTTAACAATATATCCTAGAAATCATTCCATATCTTTTCATAGAGATTTTACTCATTTGTTTAATAGCTGTTACGCCCATTAACATTTTCTAAAATATGTATTTATTTATTTATTTATTTTGGTTGCACCGGGTCTTAGTAACAGCAGGTGGGCTCCTTAGTTGCGGCTTGTGCGCTCCTTAGTTGATATCCTCCCTAAATATACGTTGGATGCTTGTCATTATACATTTGCCAAAATCCCTACAATGTACACCACCAAGGGTGAATCCTAATGTAAACTGCGGATTTTGGGTGATTAGGATGTGTCGGTGTAGGTTCATCAGTTATAACAAATGCACTCCTCTGGTGGGGGATGCTGATGGTGGCGGAAGGTGTCTGGGGGTCGGGGGAGCAGGGAGTATATGGGAAATCTCTGTACTCTCTGCTCAACTTTGCTGTGAACCTAAAACTGCTCTGAAAAATAAAATCTATTTTTAAGTTAATTAAGTGAAAATCAGTCATAACACGAGCTCAAAACTAACAAAGAAAAAAAAAAGCAGACTATTTGAGCCTGCTGTGTAACAGCAAGATTATCAAACATGAAGAATGACTACTATCCATGATCAGCTTGGGTTTTTCCAGAAGGACAATACTAAAAGATTCGGCATATTAGCAGCTGAGATTTCAACATAAATCATTAGCCCATTAACATTTCTGTGATATTTTATGATAATACACAAACTCAGTGAGTGATATTTTAAGAATTCTAACCCAAACAACTGGTGAGCCGTCTGTAAAATCTAAGCTGCTTTCTATCTGACTACCAAAATCTAATGGTACTTGTTACATTAAGATATTTGAAATTAGTTTTCCTTCACATATATAATCCACTCCATTAAACTTAAATTATAATGCATATTATTTGCTAATATTTTCTAATATCCTTCCAAGAGGTTTGGAGGAAGGTGGCACAGGGCTAAATGTTCTGCCCCAGCAGCACCACTTGATAGCAGCATGACCTTGGACAAGAAACACAGAAACACAGAAACTGTGTCTCAGTTTCCTGAACTGTAAAAAGATTAAATCAATACTCTCATCCCATAAGGCCTGAAAGGATGAAATTAGTTAATAATTTAAAGCTCTCCAACAGTGTCAAGCATGGAGTAAGCACCTAATAAATATTTACTGCTGTTATTAACACAATCTTGACACTTCTTAAAAGGGAGTTTGGCTTGTGTAATTATTCTTTTTACCCAATGGAATAAAATGTTTACCCCTAGTGTGATGAGATCAATCTATTAATAGACACTTCCGCCTTTTTTTTTTTTTTTAACTCCATGACCATTTTGAAACACTTCGTGCCATCAGCAAAAAGTAACTCTCACTTCCCAGAGCACTGGCCACGATTGGACCATTCCAAGCATGGTCCCATCAGAGAGCATTTCCAGGTGCCGTCCTCCAGGCCTGCGGTTCTCTTCCCTCTTGTTCCCTTTTCCACAAGACTCCCTCCCTCCCGCCATTCAACTCTCTGCTCGGATATTACCTTCTACGAGAGGCGTGCCCTACTCACTCTAATGCTGCTTCCCACCATCCATCAGTGCCTACAATTATACTTCTGCTTGTTCTGTTTTCTATTTCCTGCACGAGAATGTAAGTTTCAGGAGGGCAAAGACTTTGTCTTGTTCTCTGCTTCCAGAAGGCCCTGCATGCAATCAAGCTGCCTTGGCCCCCTACCTAAAGGAGCCCCCTTCACCCCATCCCTTCCACCTTCCTTCCCTTTAGAGTTTGCATCATCATTTTGTTTACTTATTTTCCATGCCCCCTACTAGAACAGTGTCTAGAACACCTGCCACCAATAAGACACCCAGTAAATATTTGTTAATGGATAAAGAGTGTCTGGCACATAATAAATCCTCAGCAAATGTGCTGAATGAGGCCATGTCCCTGAAGATGTCATGGAAAGACTAAAGGAGGGCTAGATTCCCATGGTCCATCAAAGTATCATAAAAATTTCCGATCAAAAAAAACGAATAGGGCTTCCCGGGTGGTGCAGTGGTTGAGAGTCCGCCTGCGGATGCAGGGGACACGGGTTCGTGCCCCGGTCCGGGAAGATCCCACATGCCGCGGAGCAGCTGGGCCCGTGAGCCATGGCCGCTGAGGCTGAGCGTCCGGAGCCTGTGCTCCGCCATGGGAGAGGCCACAAACAGTGAGAGGCCCGCGTACCGCCAAAAAAAAAAAAGAAGAAGAAGAAGAATCTCATTATATCTGACAGAAGGCACACTGGTTCTACCATAAAGCCATGATTGCTAAGCTCATTTGGGCCCTCAGCTTGGCCCAGAAATCCTATTGTGTTGCTGGTCGACGTACATTCTTTCTCACTTTCCACAACAACCATTTCAAATCTTCTCCCCTCTTTAAACGCCTAGTTTTTCCTTCCCATCCTACATTCTCAGTACATAAAACCATGTATTAGCTATCTATTGCTGTGTAAAAAATTACCCTAAAACTTAGTGGCTTAAAACATAAAAAGCATTTGTTATCCATGGTTTCTGTTGTTCAGGAGTCCAGGGGTGGATTAGCTGGATGCCTCTGGCTCAGGCTCTCACTGGGCTTCAGCCAAGTTGTCACCGGGGTCTGCATCTCCCCTGAAGACTCAAATGGGACAGGATCCTCTTCCAAGCTCATCCCCATGGTTGTTGGCAGTGTTTGGTTCCCTGCAGGTTGTTGGTTAGAAGGCCCCCTCAGTTCCTCACCTGCTGAGCCTTTCCACGGGGCAGCTCACAACATGGCAGCTGGCTTTCTTCAAGTGCACTTGCATGCAAGAGCGTTCGAGACAGAAGCCACCGCCTTTCAGGTTATCTCATATTTGAAGTGGCTTCCCATGACTCTGCCATATTGTATTCAGTGGGAGCAAGTCAGTAAGTCCAGCCCATACTCAAGGGAGCGAGTACACAAGGGCATGAGCACCAGGAGGCACCACTGGGGGCCGCCTCCAATTTTACAGAGAAAATAGAAGCCATGGCCCAAGAACTTTCTCATCTCCTACTTCTTCATCGCACGGTCCTATTATCGCAACAGAGAAGCTGCCCTACCACCTGTGGTTTTGTTCCCATTTTGATCCTTCTCAAGATGCTTGCAGAATGGATTATCCCTCCTTTGTTACACAGTCAGCCTCTCAATGCAACTGGGTCTTTCTCATCAGCTTGTCCGTGTACTCATGACTCTTCTGACAGAAACAAACCAATAAAAGCACAAACCAGATCAGTCTAAACCCTCACATCCTCGCCTTCAACATATATCTCTCTATTTCTCTCCGTTGTTGAATAGTCCAAATGCCCTTCTCCTTTCTCCCCCCAAAAAGCTGCCTATAGTCACTTTTCAACCCATTCCAAGGTAGATTTGGCAGGATTACTTGACTAGCAGAGCTCTTGCTGGTCTCACCAATGATGCCATGAGACCTGGTGAACGTTTTCAGTCCTTGTGTGCTCTCAGTTTTAAACACTGGCAATTTACAATAGCCAAGACATGGAAGCAACCTGAATGTCCATCGACAGATGAATGGATAAAGAAGATGTGGTATATATACATACATATATATATATATATATATATATATATATATGTATGTATATATACATCATGGAATATTACTCAGCCCTAGGAAAGAATGAAATAATGCCATTTGCGGCAACATGGATGGACCTCATACCAAGTGAAGTAAGCCAGACAGAGAAAGACAAATATCATAGAATATTGCTTATATGTGGAGTCTTAAAAAATTATAGAAATGAACTTATTTACAAAATAGAAATAGACTCACAGACATAGAAAACAAACTTACAGCTACCAAAGGGGAAGGGGTGGGGGGGATAAATTAGGAGTTTGGGATTAACACATACACACTACTATATACAAAACAGATAACCAGCAAGGACCTACTCTGTAACTCAGGAAACTATATTTAATATCTTATCATAACCTATAATGGAAAAGAATCTGAAAAAGAATATATATATATATCCAAATTTATCCAAACTGAGATATATATATGTATATATATAACTGAATCACTTTGCTGCACACCTGAAACTAACACAGCATTGTAAATCAATTATATTTCAATAAAAAATAAAAATAAACACTGGTGGCCACTCCATCCTTTCTGAAATACCCGCTTCCCTTATTTTCTAAATCAGTGCTCTCCTGATTCATTCTTATTTCCCTGGCCCCCCCTTCTCTACCTCTTGTGCAGGCATATCTTCTACTACTTATCCCTTTGGATGTTAGAGTCCCTCAGGGCTTGGTCCCAGGACTTCCCTTCTCCCCTGTATTTTCTCTCCTTGTGACTTACCATGTCCCCGCTTCCAGGACCACCTAAATGCATATGACTCACAAACTGACTTCTCCAGCCCAGACAAGTACGTACTGGCCTATTCAACATCTCTTCCTTGCCGTATCAAAGGCTGTTCAAGTTCAGCATGTCCAAAGAAGCTCATTATTTCTTCCTCCAGATCTGTTCTTTTTCAGTGTTCTCTAGTGTATTTGTTTCTGGGGCTGTTATAACAAATTACCACAAACTTGGTGGCTTAAAACAACAAACTTATGCTCTCACAATTCTGGAGTCCAAGAGTCTGAAATCAAGCCTCCCTCAGAAGGCTAGACCTAAGGGAGAATCCTCCCTTGCTTCTTCCAGCTGCTGGTGGCTCCAGGTGTCCTTGGCTTGTGGCTGCATCACTTTAGTCTCTGCCTTCACCTTCCCGTGACTCTCTCTTCTCCTTGTATGTCTCAAATCTCCCTCTGCCTTTCTCTTAGAAGGACCTGGAAAAATCCAGGATGATTTCATCTCAAGATCCTAACTTATAAATACATCTGTAAAGACCTTTTATTCAAATAAGGTCATATTCACAGGTTCTGGGACATCGACATCTGAGACCACCATTCAACCCACTCCATCTACCTCAGCGAACGGTACTTTCATCCATCCTGCTGTTCAAGACAGGAACCTGACTATCCTTTGCTATCTTTTCCCTTGCTCCATATCTAACGCATCCAGAAGTCATTTTACTTCTTCTACATGTATCTGTCACTTCCCCCTCTTTACACAACCTAATCCAAACTAGCATCACCTCTCTTCTAGAGTCCTGCGGCAGCCGTCTGTCTGTGTACACCTAGCCCTGAGCCCAAAGACCTGTTCTCCATATACTGTGGAGGAGGTGTTTCAAAACGCAAGTCTGAGCGTGCTGCCCTGCCCACTTCATCCCCCGCCTTTTCGCTGCTCTTATGAAATGAACTAATAGCAATAACATAGTCCATATTTAAAATGAAAATGAATCAAGAGGATAAACTTTAAACTGTGAAGTCTTTAAAAAGGTGATACATAGCAGGCAAAGAAATGTTTTGTAAAGCAATTAAGAGGGGTCACTACAAAAATGAATGATTTTGCACACACCCCTATTTTCATAGCAGCACTATTCACAATAGCCAAGACATGGAAACAACTTAAACAACCTAACAATCGACAGATGAATGCATAAAGAAGATGTGGTACCTATATACAATGGAATACTACTCAGCCATAAAAAAGAATGAAATAATGCCATTTGCGGCAACATGGATGCAGCTAGAGATTATAATACTAAGTGAAGTAAGTCAGAAAGAGAAAGACAAATACCATATGATATCACTTATACGTGGAATCTAAAATATGACACAAATGAACCTATCTATGAAACAGAAACAGACTCACAGATATAGGGAACAGACTTGTGGTTACCAAGGGGGAGGGGAGTGGGGAAGGGATGGACTTGGAGCTTGGGGTTAGTAGATACAAACTATTCCATGTAGAATGGATAAACAACAAGGTCCTTCTGTATAGCACAGGGAGCTATATCCAATCTCCTCAGATAAACCATAATGGAAAAGAATATAAAAAAGAGCTTATATATGTGTATAGCTGAGTCACCTTGCTGTACAGAAGAAATTAACACAACTTTGTCAGATCAAATATACTTCAATAAAAAAGTAAATTAAACTGCAAATCTTTCTTAAAAAATGAATGATTTGGAACGCAGCCGGCTTGACACCCGACACTTTAATACACTGCAGCCTAACTAAGCCCCTTCTCTGGTCTATAAGAAAACAAAGTCTCTGGACAGTGATACGCTAAAGAGCATCTGCCTCCCTTCAACACTCATCATGTAGCAAATACTGAGATGGCTGGAATCCCCTCAGAGTATTTCTGGCAGCAGCATTTTAAACTTGTCTGCTTTTCCCACGTTCATCTTTCCACATAACTCTCCAGCTGTAATACCTGAATATGAGCTGTCCAAATGGTTTCGAAATGAAGTGCCTCTAAGTTACCAACTTTCATATTCCTGTCACTACAAAGCAGTCTGCTCCAATTTATGTTCTAATAATAGCTTAGTGGAGACCTTACAGGTCCAATGGAAGCAAATTTCTAGCATGAAAAATATGACATTCACCAATCAATCATAAACTACCTTCTGGGCAGCCACGATGTATCAGCACTATGCTGGTTCTTCTCTGGCCTTAACAAGGGTTTTGGCCCCAAACCAGTGAGATGGAGAGCAAGGTGAATTTATACAAGTGAAATGTTCCCTTCACATTTCTCTGTCTTCAGGAGAGGCTCAATTCGGCTGCAAAGAGCCCTAAAATCTCAGTGACTTAAAGAGATGAAGTGTTATTTCCCACTGTTGCTACATATCCAGCAGGTTGACTGGGGCTTTCCATCATGCTGTCCTCCCTCCTAGACTGATTGATGAAGTAGCCCCTGTCTGGGATGTGCCTGGTCACTATGATAGAGGGAGAGATGGCTTTGTGGGGTCTTGCACCAGGAGTTAAAAGGTCTGGCCTGGACACTCTAAAACTCTTAGAGGAAAACATAGGCAGAACACTCTATGACATAAATCACAGCAAGATCCTTTTGGACCCACCTCCTAGAGAAATGGAAATAAAGACAAAAATAAACACATGGGACCTAATGAAACTTAAAAGCTTTTGCACAGCAAAGGAAACCATAAACAAGACAAAAAGGCAACCCTCAGAATGGGAGAAAATATTTGCAAATGAAGCAACTGACAAACGATTAATCTCCAAAATATACAAACAGATCATGCAGCTCAATATCAAAAAAACAAACAACCCAATCCAAAAATGGGCAGAAGTCCTAAATAGACATTTCTCCAAAGAAGACATACACATTGCCAACAAACACATGAAAGGATGCTCAACATCACTAATCACTAGAGAAATGCAAATCAAAACTAGAATGAGGTATCACCTCACACCAGTCAGAAAAAATCTACAAACAATAAATGCTGGAGAGGGTGTGGAGAAAAGGGAACCCTCTTGCACTGTTGGTGGGAAAGTAAATTGATACAGCCACTATGGAGAACAGTATGGAGGTTCCTTAAAAGACTAAAAATAGAACTACCGTATGACCCAGCAATCCCACTACTGGGCATATACCCTGAGAAAACCATAATTCAAAAAGAGTCATGTACCCCAGTGTTCACTGCAGCTCTATTTACGATAGCCAGGACGTGGAAGCAACCTAAGTGTCCATCGACAGAAGAATGGATAAAGAAGATGTGGCACACATATATAATGGAATATTACTCCGCCATAAAAAGAAATGAAATCGAGTTATTTGTAGTGAGGTGGATGGACCTAAAGTCTGTCATACAGAGTGAAGTAAGTCAGAAAGAGAAAAACAAATACCGTATGCTAACACATATATATCAAATCTAAAAAAAAAAGGTTCTTATGAACCTAGGGGCAGGACAGGAATGAAGAGGCAGACGTAGAGAATGGACTTGAGGACACGGGGTGGGGGGAAGTGTAATCTGGGACGAAGTGAGAGAGTGGCATGGACATATATACACTACCAAACGTAAAATAGATAGCTAGTGGGAAGCAGCTGCCTCGCACAGGGAGATCAGCTTGGTGCTTTGTGACCACCTAGAGGGGTGGGATAGGGAGGGTGGGAGGGAGACGCAAGAGGGAGGGGATATGGGGATATATATATACATATAGATGATTCACTTTGTTATACAGCAGAAACTAACACAACATTGTAAAGTAATTATACCCCAATAAAGATGTTAAAAAAAAAAAATCTGGCCTGGAAGTGGTTCATGTCTTTTCTGCTCATGATTCAGTCAACCACCAGCGGGCCCCAAAGTGTACCCAGCAATGCGCCCGGAAATGGGGAGAAGTGGAACTACTGGCAAACTGAAGATTATCACAGTCTGTGCTTCTTGTCACTAAATATTTAGACCACCCTTCTTCCCTACAAGCAATACATACTTACACCCCCAAGGGTGATAACCAAAAGTTCCATCCAATCATGGCATCAGGCTTAAAGTCCAGGACCTATGGGTGTTGCACAGGAATTTCTAAATTGGGTTGAAGGAGGTGCTCTCTCCAGAGATTTAAGAACCAGATGCCAAGTTCTCTACCCCACCTCCAAAACTGTTGCCCCAAGTCCCAACTTAACAAAGATAGAATACTCGTAGGCTAACAGCAGTGAACACACCCTTCAACAAGGGGAAGAATAAAAGGCACTCAGACACTCACTCTCTTTCCTTTTCTCTATTGTATTTATTGCATTTCACATTCCCATAGCATCGTTTCTCTGCCAGGAATCCCTCTAGGCGCCATACACACATCAATTGACTTAATCCTCACTACAACCCCATGAAAAAGGTATGATCACAAACCCCATTTTCAGATGAGAAAATTCAACCAATGCATTTGTTCCAGGTCCCCCAGCTAGTACGTGCTGGAGCCGACCCAGCAGCCTGGCTCCAGAGCCACTCCTAACCATTACACTATGCTATCTTTTCAGGGTATCTCCATCTCTAGAGGTTCATTTGCAAGTAAAATTCTAAATTAAGCTTGCATCCTAAAAGTGGGAAAATGCTTATTAAGAGAAGTATAGTTTAGTCTTGGAGGGAACAGATTTGTTACTGGAATCACCAGTGCCTACTCCACCCTCACGCTGTTGTCTTCGCCCAGGATGAGTTGGTGGGACACTCACACCTCTCACAGATGGGTCTCCCTATAAGATGGAACACAGATGGAACACCTCCTGCTCTTTGCTGTCAGAAAGCCTCCACGTAGAAAGCACTGCTGCCTTGTTGTATTGCCAGCAGAGGAAAACGCCAGTGAACACTTCCACGCTGGTGTGAGTGGCGATGGAAATGGAGCTTCTGGATCCAAACCAGGAAGTATTTTTGAAGATTGCCTCATATGCAGCTCTTGATTGCTGGCTGTGAAGGCATGAGCCCAAGTGCTGCCTGAGTCCATGTTCTCCTCCAAGGGCAGGAAGAGTGAGCCAGCATGCAGAGAGAGGTGGTGGTGGACCGAGCGAATCCTAGCAGCATTGGGGTCCCAGGTTCCAGCCCCTCCTAGGAACCCCACGGGGTGGTAGACTCTTTCCTTCTAAAATTTGTTCAAGTTGGAATGACATCTCTTGCCATCAAAATGGTAGATATACCACAATTTATTTAAGCAATGTCCTACTGATGCCTTTGAATTTTTCTAATATTTTTGCTAATGCAAAAAATGCTTGAAATTTTTTTTTGTTCTTTAAGTGTGTCAAGAGGATGATCCTAAAAGTAGAATCACTTTCTACTTTTAAAAATTTACTGATGCTTTTAAATTTACCAATACTTTAAACATTTTATTGATATTGCTAGTCCTAAAGCACAGTGTCAATGCACAGACTCTCCAGTAGTACATGAGGGACCTAATTCCTCATGTCCTCACCAGTACTTGCTATAATCAGTCTTTTTATTTTTTACTCATTGGGTGCAAATAAGTGATTTCATTTTTTTTAAATTTTATTTTTGGCTGCGTTGGGTCTTTGCTGTTGTGCACAGGCTTTCTCTGGTTGCGGCGAGCGGGGGTTACTCTTTGTTGTGGTGTGTGGGCTTCTCATTGTGGTGGCTTCTCTTGTTGTGGAGCATGGGCTCTAAGAGTGCGGGCTTCAGTAGTTGTGGCACGTGGGCTCAGTAGTTGTGGCACGCAAGCTCTAGAGAGCAGGCTCAGTAGTTGTGGCATATGGGCTTAGTTGCTCCGTGGCATGTGGGATCTTCCCAGGCCAGGGCTCGAACCCGTGTCCCCTGCATTGGCAGGCAGATTCTTAACCACTGTGCCATCAGGGAAGCCCCCATTGATTTAATTTGAATTTACTTAATTTGTGTGATTAAACGTCCTTTTGTATTTCATTGACCATTCATCACTGTTTTTACATTTTTTTTTAATCTACCTGGGATTTATTTTGGTGTAAGGAAAAAGATGAGGATTCCAACTATTTTTTAAACATATAGTGGCTTTTCAACACTACACTTCTCTGAAAAGTTACCTTTATCATAAAATTAATTCCCTATATACTTGGGCATAATCATGAACTCTCTGGTCTATACCATTCATTTGTCCCTCAGTCTTATTGATTCTTATGATAAATGAAAGTGTTAATGAAATAACCTATTAAATGAGAGAGATGCTAAAATAGGGTCTAAGAACTAAATTCAACTCTATGTTGTTTATATGAGACATACCTGAAACAAAGAACACCACAAAATTGAAAACAAAAGGATGTATAAAAATATACAAGGTAAATGTAAACAAAAGAAAGTATGGGGAGCAATACTATCATCAAATATATAAATCATGGGCAAAAAGCCTTAAATAAGTCAGAGGATGACTTTACAATGATGACGGATACAGTCCACAATGGAGATGAGCTGATGCTTTTATGCACCAAATAACACAGCATTGGAATATATGAAGAAAAATTGTAGGAGATACATGTTGAGAGAGATAAGCACAGTAGCAGGAGGAGACAACATAAAATTCTCACAACCAGTCAGGTCAAGTACATAAATGAGTATGCCAATAGAGAAGTGATTTAGACATGTCACATGTATATTTAGAAGGAATTTCTTGAAGTTTGTGATTATCTAAAATTAGGGGGTGGTATGAAAAAGTCAAAATATGTTTATTAGCTTTAAAAATAAAAAGTTAATGAAGGTGTTCCACCCCCCTCCCCCACTAAATTCATATGTTAAAATCCTAAACCCCAAAGATGACGGTATTAGTAGATAAGACCTATGGGAGGCGATTAGGTCATGAGGGTGGAACCCTTATGAATGGGATTAAGGCTCTCCCACCCTACTCCCAAGTTCCTTCCCTCATGTGAGGGCACAACAAGAAGTCTGCAACCCAGAAGAGAGCCTTCGCCTAACAACACTGGCACTTTGATCTCAGAATTTCAGTCTCCAGAACTGTGAGAAATCAATATCTGTTGTTTAAAAGCTTCTCAGTCTATGGTATTTTGTTATAGCAGCCCAAATAGAATAAGACATTCCCCTTGTAGAAAAATTGAAAAAGACAGAGATCGTTTCCAATTCTCTCTGCTTCCATTACTTCTGCTGGCCCTAGCTGAGATTTCTACGATCTCCTACATTTCTTGAATAAGCAGCATAATGCAAAAATAATAACATTTTAATAAGTAAACTCTGGTTTATGGCCACAATTGCCAGTCATTTTAACCTAATAATTCTGTTTATTTAGATTCAAGGCTCACCACAGACTTCATTCTTCATATTCATAAGTTCTTTATTTTGATTCTTCTTTTAATATGTCTTCCATCAACTAAAGCATATAATTTAAGAAGCATTTGTGAGTTCTTAGTTCAAAGGCTTTCCCTCACCACACCCTGCAAACAATTGTTCCATTATCTTTTGGCATCTTGAGTTTTGGAGGAAAGTCTGAAGCCAACCTAAAGTTTCCCATGATAAGATGCATTTATCCTACCCTGATGCCTATAGGATTTGTATTGGCCCTGAGGACTTTATACTGATTTGTCTTGTTATAGTAAGAGAATCCTTTTAGTGTAGAAATTACAGTGATCTTTCTGTTTTATCTACAAATTTGGTTTTGTTACATTTGTTCTGTTCTCTTCGGGAAAACCCACTGTGTGCTGCATCTTTACTGTCAGCTTTCATACCCAGCATCTAATCATGTTTCACCTCTGCCTTTGCCCCTTGCACTTGATGGGTTTTCCCTCGGATCTCATCTCCATGACAGCAGGACAGATTTGATTCTAAGGTGCTTCTGAGGTGGTTTTCATTTTAAAAAGCTTTCCCCTCCACTCAGTCTCCAAGAACCACTTTCCTTCTCTTTCTGTTGTTTGATGCTCTTGTCTTTGATGTTTTGCTTGACCTCTTGCTTCGTAGGCATGCCCTATGATTAAGATTAATGACAATTTCTTTGAGACTTTGGAGAAGTTTTAAATAAATGTTTCTTCAGGGAATTCCCTGGTAGTCCAGTGGTTAGGACTTGGCGATTTCACTGCCAGGGCCCGGGTTCAATCCCTGGTCAGGGAACTAAGATCTTATAAGCCGCTTGGCACAGCCAAAAAAAGAAGAAAAAAAAGATGTTTCCTTTTTTTAAAAAGATTTATTTACTTTTTATTTATTTATGGCTGCATCGGGTCTTAGTTGCAGCATGTGGGATCTTCGTTGAGGCATGCGGGATCTTTCATTGTGGTGCACGGGTTTCTCTCTAGTTGTGGCGTGCGTGTTTTCTCTCTTCTAGTTGTGGTGCACAGGCTCCAGGGCGCGTGGGCTCTGTAGTTGTGGCGTGCGGGCTCTCTAGTTGAGGTGCGTGAGCTTAGTAGTTGCGGCGCGTGGGCCTAGTTGCCCCACAGCATGTGGGATCTTAGTTCCCCGACCAGGGATCAAACCTGCATCCCCTGCATTGTAAGGTGGATTCTTCACCACTGGACCATGAGGGAAGTCCCCAAAAGATGTTTCTTTAGTTGTGTGATCTAATTCTTGTTAAAGTGTGTATCTGCCCTCTCCACCCCCATTTTTGTAACATCTATGCCTAGGACCCACGTTGGTTCCTTTCTGGTCATCACTGGGTAGGGGTAGCTCTCTAAGCCTGCCTCAGAATTGCATGATGTCATCATTCTTTTTTTCCTGATAACCTGAGCGTTGTTTTAATTCTTCCCTTAGAAAGAGAAGTGAAGACCTAGCTATTGACTATTTTTTTTAATTGGAGTATAACTGCTTTACAATATTGTGTTAGTTTCTGCTGTACAATGAAGTGCATCAGCTATATGTATACATATATCCCCTCCGTCTTGTACGTCCCCCGCCATCCCGCCGCCATCCCAACCATCTAGGCCATCACAGAGCACTGAGCTGAGCTCCCTGTGCTATACAGCAGGTTCGCACTAGCTACCTATTTTACACATGATAGTGTATTTATGTCAAACCTAACCTCCCAACTCAGCTCACCCACCCCTTCTCCCCGGCTGTGTCCACATGTCTGTACTCTATGCGTTAAATCTGCTCATTCTTTCAGCTGCTGGAGAATGAGTGAGAAGGGCGAGGAGTGAGCTAGAGTAACTGTGTGTCTTGACTTGGGAATGTTGCCTGCAAATCTTTTCCATTGTCTCCTCCGATATTTCAGGCATTTCTCTCTTTGGGGTAAGCAAGGCAACATGGCAGGAGTCCCCAGATCAAGGTAAAGCCTTACAGCTCTGGATTGGTTATCTATTGTGGCCTTACAAACAAGTCCAATACTTATCAGCAAAGAACAGCAATTTATTATTATCTCTTTACAATTCTGTGGGTTGAGTGGGCTCAGCTGGGTGGTTCCTTTGTCTCATGCTGTTTCATTCAGATGAGGTCTAGGGCTGGAGTCATCTGAGGTTTTCTTCACTAACATGTCTGGTACCTGGGCCAGGATGGATAGAATAGCTAGGGGCTGGTGTGGCATCTCTCTCTCCAAGTGGCCTTTCCATCCAGCTAATTTGGGCATTCTCACATGATGGTGGTGTCAGTGTAGTTGGACTTCTTACGTGGCAACCAGCTACCCCTGTGCAAGTCAGGTTTTAGATGGAGCGAGTGGAGAGCTTTAGCATGCATGTGACCTGAACTGAAATGGCAGAAATTGGAGGGATGCAACGGCTGACTGCTGGGACAGAACCACTCTCCCTCTGTCTTAGGGCTGCAAGAGAGGAGTGGAGAGCTCTTGAGTATGTGGGTCATGGTAAACCTGTGCTTCTCAAACTTTAAACCACACAGAAATCCCTTGGTGGTTTTTGATAAATGCATAGTGTTGTGTATCCACAATTAACATTACAGTGTCATACAGAATAGTTTCACTGCTCTAAAAAAATCCCCTGTGCTTCACCCATTCAAACCCCTGGCAACCACTGATCCGTTTACCATTTTTACAGTTTTGCTTTTTCCAGAACGTCATGTAATCAGGATCATACAGTATGTAGCCTTTCAGACTGGCTTCTTTCGTTTAGCAATATGTATTTCAGATTCATCCGTATCTTTGTGTGCCTTGATATTACATACCTCTTTTCTTGATGAATGGAAAATATTCCATTTTGGGCTGCTTCCGGTTCTTAGTGATCATGATTACAACTGCTATAAATATTAGTGTGCAAGTGTTTGTGTGGACATAAGCTTTCAAATCAGTTGGGTAAATACTTAGGTAGATGATTGCTGGATCATATGGTAAGCCTAGGTTTAGGCTCAAAATAAGCCACCAGTCTTCCAAAGTGGTTGTTCCATTTTGCACTCTCACCAGCAGTGAATCAGGGTTTCTCTTGCTCTGTATCCTTGCCAACAACTGGCATTCAGTTTTTTGGATTTCAGCCGTTCTAATAAATTTGTAGTGGTATTTTATTGTTTTCATTTCTATTTCCTTAATGCAAATGATGTTGAGTACCTTTTCATGTTTATTTGCATCTCCATATCTCCTTTGATAAAGTTCTTGTTCAGATCTTTTGCCCATTTTTACATTGAGTTGTTTGCTTCCTTACTGTTGAATTTTAAGAGTTCTTTGTATATTTTAGAAACAAGTCCTTTATCAAATATGTGTTAATATTTCTCCCATACTATGGTTTGTCTTTTCACTCTCTTAAGAGTGAGTATCTTGCACAAAGAAGGCTTTCATTTTAATAAAGTCCAGCTTATCAGTTTTTTCATTCATGGGTTGTGCTTTTAGTGTCGTACCTAAAAACTCTTCACCAACTCTCAGTCAAGAAGACTTTCATGTTTTCTTCTAGAAGTTTTCTTTTTAATTTTTTGAAATTACTGCTTTCCATACTAGCTGCACCAATTTACATTCCCACCAACAGTGCACAAGGGTTCCCTTTTCTCCACACCCTCGCCAACACTGGTTACTTTTTGTCTTTTTGATAACAGCCGTTCTAACATGTGTGAGGTGATATCACATTGTGGCTTTGATTTTCATTTCCCTGATGATTAGTGATGTTGAGCATCTTTTCCTGTACCTGTTGGCCACCTGTATGTCTTGAGACTTCTTCAACCTATGTGTTGTTTAGAAATATGTTGTTCCATTTCTAAGTATTTGGGAACTTTCCAGCTATATTTATTGTGTTCTGTTACTTTCCAGCTTTCTGTTACAGATTTCTAGTTTCATTACATTTTGTTCTGAGAACATACTTTGTATGATTTATATGCTTCTAAATTTGTTAAGGGGTGTTCTATGGTCCAGAATGTGGTCTGTCTTGGTGATCTCTGTGGTTGGATGGAGTATTCCATAAATGTCAATTAGATGAAGTTGATTGATCATGCTCAGGTCACTTATATCCTTACTGATTTTATGCCTGCTTGAGCTATCAATTACTAACAGAAGAGTTTAAAATCTCCAAATAGTGGATTTATCTATTTCTTCTAAGTTCTTTAGATGTTGGGGCTGAAACCAGAAGTCCCAAGACTTTGTTTTTATCATTCATGTCATTGATAAAAATGTGTTCATGCACACTGTCTACAGAGGCAAGAAGCAAGAGATTAAAGCACCCCTCTAAGACCCTTCTGTCAACTGGGATTCCTTAGGCTGTCTCCCTGCACATAAATGAAGATGAATGGGTAGGCAACACAGAAATAGGCCCTCAGGGCTCTAGACCATTTACATACCAAAAGCACATTACTCAAAACCTCTAGGGTATCAGATGAGTGTCACATCCAATTTGTTGAAACAGACATACATGTTGCTAAATGTCACCAGACAATTTAGAGTCATAACTTTTTTATCCTAAAGTCACAAAAACTCAAGTTTAACTCTATTCAAACAAAACTATCAATTAAAAAAATATATTTTGCCTAAGTCAAGAGATTGTCTCTGCAACTTCTTCCTATAGTCAGTGACTGGAAAGGGTTCCTGCACCCACTTCCAACTTGTTTGTGTGGAGACTTCCCCACACCAACAATAGGCGATTCTCGGATGCCAGGAGGGCGTCCTACAATTCAACTCAGTTCTGACACGATCAACCCAGAGACAGAATCAGACTCCACAGGTAAAAGGCTCAGTCCTAAAAGACCGCCCTCCACTTCAGACACCAGGAGCAAACTCAGGCTGTTACCTGTGCTTCCGACCAACTGACTATAAGCCAGAGGTTCCCATGACCCCCTCCTTGGGTTCGATTAATTTTCTGGAACAGCTCACAGAACTCAGGAAAACCCATTTACTCACTCAATTACCAGTTTATTATAAAAGGATGTTAAAGGATATGAATCAACAGCCAGATGAAGCGATACATAGGGCAAGGTTCCAAACAAAGAAGCTCTGTCCTCGGGGAGCCCGGGGCATGGCAAGGTGGCACTCAGAAGCATTGTTTCCCTGATGTGAGAAGGGGCCGAAAAGCTGTCCTTCTGGGTCTTTATGGTGGCTTCATTACACAGTAATGATTGACTAAATCATGAGCCAATGATGATTTATTCAACCCCCAGCCCCTCTCGCCTCCCCAGAAATCAGAGGGTAGGACTGAAAATTCCTACCCTCTAATCACAGGGTTGGTTCTCCAGGCAACCAGCCGCCTTCCTTGGGTGCTTCTAAACGTCACCTCGTTCACATAATAAAAGAAACTTTTATCATTCTCAACATGTAGGAAATTCCAAGCGTTTTGGGACCTGTGAGCCAGGGACTGTGCCTGAAGACCAAATATATATGAGAAATGTATTTTGGTCATCTGAATGACCAAATATATATTTCCTATAAATCACAATATCTCTGTGATTGATAGATTTAATTCTTTAGAAAGATCATAAAGTTTTGCGTGTTTAAAGCAACATTATTTCTTTTAATAAAGCTTTGTGTCCTGATGATGGGGAGAAGGTAGAAAAGGAGTCAGGCAAGGAGAAAGTGGACATTCTGCATTGACCAAGGTCCTATATGGCTAACCAGCCCTCCACCGCTGTTGTTTCAGCAGTAAGAGAGGCAGCACCCCACCCCTGAAACCAGACCGGTCCTGGGACATATACACCATCCCTGAAGGTGTTGCAGGGGACAGAACTGTGGAGCCAGACAGGCTTGGCCAGAGCCATTGCTCAGCCACTTGCTGGCTCTGTGAGCATAGCATCCTCACTGAGAATGGGGAAGGTAACGATTCTTCGTCTCATCAGGCCATCATGAGAATTCAATGAAGTGATGCATCTGGGCCTCAAACAGGGCCAGCACATCACAGGTTCTCAGCAGTTGTTAACTCCTCCCCTGCCCACCACTTCTCACCCTATATCTTGAAAATATTATTTAAGAGACACCGCCAAATGCATAAGAGACATGTGCGTTAAACCTGCACTTAGGTATGCCTTCTCACCTGTCACATTAGCAAATATGGAAACCCTATGTGACAGAGGTGGCATTATAGGATGGAACATTCAATAATAGTATCGGGACGATCCGTATAGAAAAGAAGCCCTACCTTTTACCTGATGGGTGAAACTCTTCATGGGTTATAAAGGTTTAAATGTGAAAAGCAAAACTTTAAAAATGCCTAGGAGCTAGCACAGGATAACATATGACCTTGAGTAGAGAAGAATTCCTTAAATGAGATACAGAAAGCACCAATTGTAAAAGAAAAATTAATATTAATATATTGTACATTTATATATAATATTTATATTAATTTATAGTTATTTTAGTATACTTATATATTTTAATAATATAGATTATATACTACATATGTTTATATATAAGTATATTTTATGTTTTGTTTTTTATTTGATCTTATACATTATATAAATTATATTCTTATATTAATATTAATGTGAACATTAAAATTAAGAACTTTTGTTCATCTAAAAATATTATGCAGGTTGTATAAGATGTTAACAGCAAGGAAGGTAGATAAAAGGATAAACAAGAACTTTCTGTGGGGCTTCCCAGGTGGCGCAGTGGTTGAGAGTCTGCCTGCTGATGCAGGGGACACGGGTTCGTGCCCCGGTCTGGGAAGATCCCACATGCCGCAGAGCGGCTGGGCCCGTGAGCCATGGCCGCTGAGCCTGCGCATCTGGAGCCTGTGCTCCGCAACAGGAGAAGCCACAACAGTGAGAGGCCCGCGTACCACAAAAAAAAAAAAAAAAAAGAACTTTCTGTATTACGTTGCAACCCTTCTATTAGTCTCAAATTACCTCACAATTAAAAGTTTAAAACCAAGGATAGAGAAAGTGAATTGACAAGCCGTAAAATATTTGCAACACATACGAGCAGCCAAAGGATTAATGTCCTGACTATGTGAAGAACTGTTACAAGTCAATAGGAAAATACAAATAACCCAATAGAAAAAAAGTGCATACACACACACAAAATACTAAGAACAAAAAAACCCCAAAACATGGAACCGTCATTTCACACAAGAAGGACCCATAAACATAATCATGACTCAACCTCATTAGACATCCAGGAAATGCAACTGAAGACCACAGTGAATACGATGTCTGTGACCTGCCTTCAACTACTTCAGTAAATACACGCAGCTGGGTGATGGGGAAATGAGGCCAGTTACATTACTATTCTCTCTACTTATAAACACTAGAAAATGTCCGTAATAAAAGGTTTTCCAAAACCCCACAGTTAGATACTATATTTAGTTTGCTCAGGCTGCCATAACAAAGTACCACAAACTGGAGGGCTTAAATGACAGAAATGTATTTTCTTAAAGCTCTGGGAGCTGGAAGGCTGAGATCAAAGTGTCAGCAGGTTGGGTTTCTCCTGAAGTCTCTCTCCTTGGCTTGCAGATGGCTGTCTTCTTCCTGTATCTTCACATCATTTTTTTCTCTGCTCATTATCTGTGTCCTAATTCCTCTGCAATGAGGACCCCGGGCGTACTGAAGTAGGGCCCACTCTAGTGACCTCATTCTAACTTTATCACCTCTTCAAAGACCTTACCTCCAGATGAGGTCACATTCTGAGGTTCTGCTGGTTAGGACTTCAACATGTGAATTTGGGGGGAACACAGTTCAGACCATAACAGATACAATTTTCTACCCAACTGATTGGCCAAAAAAGAAGCCTGACGCATGTTGGTTGATGAGCACATGGACCAGCAGGAAATTGCCCCACTGCTGATCAGAGTGTGAACTGCCAAACCACTATGGAAAAGACCACAGCAATTTTATAAAGTTGAACACACATGTATTCTATGATCCAGTAATTCCCCAACTAAAGGAAATCCTGCACATGTGCCCCAAGAGACATATGGAAAATTATTCATTAGAAATATGATTTATAAAGAAGAACGGATATACATGTACAACCAAATCACTTTTCTGTACAGCAGATTTACAACATTGTAAATCAACTGTATTTCAATTAAAAAAAGAAATGTGATTTATAATTTCCAAAAGAAACAAAAAGACAGTAACCCCCAAAACAGGAGATGAGATATATGAATAACAACACAAGGAGGTACAAATGAAGAGGTAATAACAGGAGAGAAGTTCTCAGTTATAATGTATATGATACTTATATAGCTTTATATGATAGCAAAAATCATATTCTAATAATAAGGGGTTAGTTAAATAAACAATGGTGGAGACATACAACAAAATGTCATGCAACCACTAAGAATCTTGTTCTCAAAGACTATTTTAGGATACTGAAAAATATATCATTTAATGGAAAAAAAATTTCAGAACAACGCAGAGAGACTGAAGATAGTGTATCCAGCTTCCTTTAAAGGCAAATGCCTAAAAATGGCACGCACGCATATTCACACATATACGTGTATTTTTTAATCTATGACAGAGTCCTCAAGAAAAGAAGAAATGTCTTCAATAAACCAGCAATTATGAAGAATCCTTGAAATTCAGAAGGCAGATGGGCCTGAATTGGAGGAGAATTCACCCGGCCAAAACATGCACAAGAGTGGACTCCTGTGGACTGTGGGAGCAGTCAGGGTGCTGGGAAAGGAAGGGGCTGCACATTCCAGGAGGTGTCCAGACAGGTGCTGGTCACACTGCAGCAGTAACCCCCAGGCAGGTCCACTCAGTCTTCTCCCCAGGCCATGCCAAACAGTGGGCAAGAGCAAGGAGAGTGAGTTCCTGGGAATCCACAAAGTAAGAAAGGGCTATATGAAAAAGAGCATGTAATAATCTTGGAAATGAAGGGATGGGCCAAGCAACAGAATGGACAGTGCTGAGGAGCCAGTGAGAGAGCTCCTTGTGGATCTGGATGCACATGAGACCAGGATGGAAAGCCTGAAGGCTGAGAGCCAGAGAGAGATCCAGGAATTTCAACAGCAATTCAACTGAAGATCCAGGAGGAAAAGGGAGGAGAAGAAAAAAAATGAAGGAAGAGTAACCATGCTGAAGACACCTGAGTCCCCAGATTAAAGTGTCCTCTGAGCATCAGTGGAAAGGAGACCTACCCAAGACACAGTGTGTGAAATTCAGAACAGCAGAGAGAGAGAGAGAGAGAGAAACTCTTAGAAGTTTCCAAATAAATATTTCCTACAATGGACAAGAATCAGTAAATTCTCAAGGACAATTCTAATTATAGGACAACAGAGCAATTTCTTCAAGGTTTTGAGGGACAATTATTCTGTACCTAGAATACCATTCCCAGCCTGATTATCTTTTAAAATGAAGAGCCAAATGACAAACACAGACTCTGAGGGGCCATGAAATGTCCCAGATTAGTGAAGAAAGATACTAATACGTGTAGAGTTAAACCTCGGTTATCAGATGAATGTTACCTATGACCTTAACAGGGGAGGAAGGAGCAAGGGTCTTACAATGTGGAAGTCAAAATCTTGATCGAATTTAATAATCTGTTGGATCACTGATTCCCAAGAAAACCCAGATCATTATTTTCTCGGGAAGCTCCACCCCACCAAGTGAGAGGTTGTTTGCACCATCTGCAAGGGTGACATATAGAAGATGTAAAGGAGTTTGTTGGAAGAGACAGATGTGTTTTTCACATCCTCGAAAACCTAAAGTGTTATGGAGACGTGAGCACCTGGAACAAAACGTTCTTAAAGCTAAACCACTTTGCCGTACAGCAGAAACTAACACAACACAGCAAATCAACCATACTTCAATAAAAATTAATTAAAAAAAAAAAAAACTAAACCAAAAGTGTGCAAATCCCTGGGCCTAGTCAGGAGAGTTCTGTTGCACTGGGAGTTATTCACATCTACCATTATTTGTCATGCCCTCTGTTTCCAGGCCAAGCCCATGCTTTAAATCTCTAACTGAGCTCGGAGCAGAATCCAGCCCTGTGCTACCTGAGCCACCTCCAACACTGCATATAGAAATATCCATGCAACCTGGAAAAGCCTTCCACAAGGCTTTTTCCTAATACTTAGTGACACAGGGTCATTTTCTTCTTATCAAATCATAATTTAAAAACATATTACAGGAATTCCCTGGTGGCGCAGTGGTTAAGAATCCGCCTGCCAATGCAGGGGACACGGGTTTGATCCCTAGTCTGGGAGGTTCTCACATGCCGCAGAGCAACTAAGCCCATGCGCCAAAACTACTGAAGCCCACGCGCCTAGAGCCCGTGCTCCACAACAAGAGAAGCCACTGCAATGAGAAGCCCATGCACTGCAACGAAGAGTAGCCCCTGCTCAACGCAACTAGAGAAAGCCCGCACATGGCAATGAAGACCCAACGCAGCCAAAAATAAATAATTGAATTTATTTAAATAAATAAATAAAATAAAAACATATTACAAAAAATTTTAAATGACAATAAAACCTGAGAATTTGCTAAACATAGCATTACTGGATCTTACATATCATAAAATCTTACCCCAAACAACCACAAAGTAGAAAAAGGTAGTGTGATGGGTAATTTCATGTGTCAACTTTGAATTCCTATTCTATATGATGATGTATAGCTTCATAATCACCAAACAGGTGAGACAACATTTTTAGGATGAAAAACTGACCTGGTAAGATTTTAAAATTAAGTTCTTTTCTTTCGGCCAACATTTCAACATGGTGCAGTAAATAGAAAAGAACTGGATTGTAAGATTTTTTTTTTTCTTGGCATAAAATTCTCTTAAGCTCTCTGTCTTTATGTAAGATGAGCATAAATTGGATCTATAGAGTTTTAGCTGAATAATTAACTTAGAATTCAGCTTCCTATTGTAATAAGATTGAAAAAGATACGTTAAAGCAGGCCTGTGATCATTTTACCCCAAAATACAATTTCTTCATTATAAGGAACCAAACAGAAAAGAAGTTAAAGAACTTCCTTAATAAAAGCACTGAACTGCCACAAGCCTAATAGACTATTAGAGCCTAGATGAAGATGGAAAATTGCCTAATAAAAATTGCAATTTGCACAGATTTTCCCCATAATTACATAACTTATTAAGTTCCATTTTCCAGATACCATAATGGGGTTCACCTTTCATTTAATGCGACTTGTGATCACAGACTACTGCAAGAAGCAAACGTTGGTAAAATCAAATCCATAATTACATTTTTGGTTCATACATGAAAGACTGAAATATTCATTAGCTGATATATACACTATTTGAAAAATTAAGTAGAATGAAAAATTCTGAAGAGGGTTTTACTCAATCCTTTAACTATCTTTATCAGGGCTTTTGGTCCATTGACTGTACCAAGTAAGGTTACAAAGGTTACAAAACAAGGAGAGGAAACATTTTGGGTCTAAATTCATTCAGTCTGGTTCAATACAGTAAGTGTTTATTAAAATCCTCCTAGGGCTTCCCCAGTGGCGCTGTGGTTGAGGGTCCGCCTGCCGATGCAGGGGACACGGGTTCGTGCCCCGGTCCGGTAAGATCCCACGTGCCACGGAGCGGCTGGGCCCGTGAGCCATGGCCGCTGAGCCTGTGCATCCGGAGCCTGTGCTCCGCAACGGGAGAGGCCACAGCAGTGAGAGGCCCGCGTACTGCAAAAATAAATAAATAAATAAATAAATAAATAAAATAAAATCCTCCTATTTGCCTGGCCCTGTCTGAATTAAGTGGGTATCATAGATGCCAAATGTCTGTTTCATGCTGAACGTTGTAAATAGCAACTACTTTACAGTTTTGTGGTAGAAGAGATAAGTAAGACTCCAAAATTGTCATGCCTCCCTGGGGCCACACCCTTTTTCCATGTGACTTTGTAGCTCCTCCCTTCAGGAGGTGTGGTCTGGTTCCCCAGCACTTGGATCTAGGCTTTGCAAGTCTGGCTGATAGACCACAGCAGACGTGCAGTTAGGCAAGAAGAAACCTTGCAGCTTCCTCTTCCGGTTCTTGGAATGTTCCAGCTGCTATGTGAGCAAGTCTGCACTAGACTCCCAAGTGATGCGGGGCCAAGTGGAGGGAGAGGTCCCGCTGACAGCCAGCATCAAGGCCCCAGACCTGTGAGGAGACCATCTTGGACCCTCCAGCTGCCAGATAACTGTGGTCATGTGAGAAACGCCAGGTGAGACCAACAGAAGGATCCCCCAGGTGAGCCCAGCCAACACATGGAATCGAGAGAAATAATAATCATGGTGGGTTTTTTTTGCCTTTATTATTTTTTATTTATTTATTTATTTATTTACTCACTTATTTAATTTTTGGCTGCATTGGGTCTTCGCTGCTGCATGCGAGTTTTATCTAATTGGGGCGAGCAGGGGTTACTCTTCGTTGCAGTGCACAGGCTTATCGCGGCAGCTTCTCTTGTTGCGGAGCACGGGCTCTAGGCACGTGGACTTCAGTAGTTGTGGCACATGGGCTTCAGTAGTTGTGGCTCGTGGGCTCTACACCGCAGGCTCAGTAGTTGTGGCGCATGGGCTTAGTTGCTCCACGGCATGTGGGATCTTCCCGGACCAGGGCTCAAACCCGTGTCCCCTGCATTGGCAGGCGGAGTCTTAACCACTGCACCACCAGGGAAGCCCTAGCCTTTATTACTAATAAAAATGTTCAGACATAAAAAAGTAGATAACATAGTGTAATGAATCACCATGTGTTCATCACCCAGCCTCAACAATTACCAATTCATAGCCAATCTTGTTTCAGCCATACCCTACCCAGCCCCTATCCAACACACACAGAATTTCATCTTTTCATTTGTAAATATTTCAATATATATCTTCAAAAGAAATGGACTCTTTTTACAAAAATAACAACACCTATAACCATCATTTCTTAGCATCATCAAATGTCCTGTCCATGTTCATATTTCCCCAATTGTCTCATAATTTTTCCCCACAGTACGTTATTTGAATCATGATCCAAACAAGGTCTATGTCAGAAACTGGCATTTGGTTAACACATCTCTTAAGTTTCTTTTTTTTATCTGTAGGTTTCTCCTTTTTTTCTTGCCATTTGTAAAAAGAAATGGAAAGCCTCCGCTCTTGAGCACATAATGTAGCACCTTATGTCCATTTTTACAGCTATGCATTTGGAGGGAATATCCTCCTCCCAAACATATTTCTTTCTTTTTTTTTTAACTTTCTTTTTTTGAATTTTTGAATTTTATTTTATTTATTTTTTATACAGCAGGTTCTTATTAGTTATCCATTTTAGACATATTAGTGTATATATGTCAATTCCAATTGGGAGATTGGCAAGTGGATTCTTAACCACTGTGCCACCAGGGAAGTCCCTCAACGATGAAGTCTTGCAGGGTGGTCTTAGAGTACTTCCGCAACTGTATACAGTCATCCCTCAGGATCCACGGGGGATTGCTTCCAGGACCCCCGCAGATACCAAACTCCGTGGATGCCCAAGTCCCTTACGTGAAAAGGCATAGTGGGTCCCTCCTTATCCCCAGGTTTCCCACCCATGGATTCAACCAATCTTGGATCTGATCAATTGTTGAATCCATGGATGCAGAACCTGCGGACACCGACCTGATCGTGGTCACATAGTGGACTCTCAAATACACAAGTTGATTGAGTTTGACTGGTTAATTTATAATGAACTAAAATCCACTGATATTTGTCCGAATGTTGTTCTTTTACAGAGCTCAGTTGAGAAGTGTGGGAAGGGACGCTTGTATGGGAGTATGTGCGCTCTGGGCTGGTCCTCCAACCAGCTGAGGAAATACCCGTCTGCTTCTGACTGCTCTACTCCCTTCCTTCCTACCAGACCTTTAGGATCTGAGTACCCAAACTCCTCTCAGACTAAGTTAGGGAGGGATTTATTTTTCAGTATCATCAACGCTATCCACAGCTTGAAAACAGACCAATGAGGTTTGCTGGGTGTGCATTCAGTACAGTGCTGGGCTTGCACCTGTGATTGCTTCCCTATGGATTGGGCTACTTTACGGCTCTGTACCGGCAGACCTGAACTTAGATTTTTTCAGTTAGATAGGCAAATAATCTCTGAACGGTGAAAAAAATAATCCCAGATGCTATGGTTATAGTCCTGTAGGAGATGAACCAGTTTTCTATCTGAACCAGCAATCCTACCCTAACACTCCTTTATTAAAGTTGCCTAAAATACCCAGTTCCTCTAATGCACTTTGAACCAGTATCAACATTTTCCTGATTCCTACATTAATTGAGTTAAAGAAAATCTTGGGCACTTGTTCATATTATTGTTGAGTCTTGTTATTTAATCTTTTATAAATTACACTTTGCATAAGGCAAAAAAAAAAAAAGAGGTATCAGAGAACCCAAGGTCCTGAAGCAGCCACTGCTTTGGGGTGGCTCTGGGCCACAGGGTCTTGGCGTCTCTCTCTCTCTCTCTCTCTCTCTCTCTCTCTCTCTCTCTCTCTCTCTGTCTTTCTCTCTCCATTGGTCCCCATTCTCCTCTTGGCAGAGTTGTTACTGACTTAGGTCCTCGGACCTTTTAATTACTAGAAATTCATCAGAGGCCAGAGGAGGAATTCAGGCAAGGCTTCATGGGACTCAGGCTGCAGCACCCCTCGTGTGAAAAGCAAGTAACAGGTGCCCTTTGCTCTCTCTCCTCTCTGAGGAGGGCAGGCTGGTCCCCTAAACGGGACGAGGGTAGGGGCAGGACCAGTGTGTCGGGCCGGAAGGGTGGCTTAAGTGGCCTGCCCACCGCTTGGTGGCGCTGTGGTCAGGGATCATGCGCAGTACTCAGTCTTTGCTCCCAGCACCTTAGAAGTGGCAGTTAGTCAGAAAGAGAAAAACAAATACCATACGCTAACCCGTATATATGGAATCTAAAAAAAAAAAGGTTCTGAAGAACCTAGGGGCAGGACAGGAATAAAGACGCAGATGTAGAGAATGGACTTGAGGACATGGGGAGGGGGAAGGGTAATCTGGGACGAAGTGAGAGTGGCATGGACATATATACATGACCAAATGTAAAATAGATAGATAGTGGGAAGCAGCTACATAGCACAGGGAGATCAGCTCCGTGCTTTGTGACCACCTAGAGGGGTGGGATAGGGAGGGTGGGAGGGAGGGAGACACAAGAGGGAAGAGATATGGGGATATATGTATATGTATATCTGATTCAGTCTGTTATACAGCAGAAACTAACACACCATTGTAAAGCAATTATACTCCAATAAAGATGTAAAAAAAAAAAAAAGAGTGGCGGTGGGTTTTGGCCTTTTTTATCTATTTGTTCATAATTTGCCCCAACTGGGCATGCATGTGGTTATTTTTAGTCCCTTATAGTTTCTTTGTATTCTGTTGGTGGAGGAGATGTTTGTCCAGGTGCAAGCACTGCAGCAAAGGGTCCCAGGTCACCACCCATCTCAGAATGGCTCTTTCCACACCCTTAGGGAAAAGGGCTCTCAAGTTTGCATGTCCTTGATTTAGAGGAATGCCCCACTGACCAGAGTCCAGGGGTCTTAAATACATTTCCAGGAGAGGGACCGATCAGTATGACTCCAGCATCTGCCCCTTGACCACTGAAAGATAAGGACAGGCTGTGACATTTCGGCATTTGCAATACCATATACTACTTCAGGGACTAGTGGTGGCTGCCCTGAGGGCCCTCCCTACCTCCTGATGCCTGGGCCTGTGGAGAGGTGGGGGGGCGGGGGGTGGCGAATGTGTTATAATGGCATCCATCTCCCCCTCCCATCCCTGTGCTTACACACCCTTTACCATTTACTGTTGGTTTTTTTTTTCTTGATTAGCATTGCTAAAATCTAAGTCATTTTTAACTTTTTCCAGAGAACTATTCCTCATATTAAAAATCCTATTTTAGTTCTTTTCTCTAATTTGTTGTTCTCTAATTTTGTCTCCAGTAGTTCCATTTTTATTTTTCTTGGCTTTGTTTTATTGGTTTTCCAGCTTTTTATTGAATCCCTAGTTCATTTATTTTCATCCTCTCTTACCTAATTGTAAGGCAACTGGCCCGAGGCAGGGGAACGCAATCAGATTCACAGGTTGCATCAGACCGAAACTCTCCGGACCACCCAGTTCCAGAAACTGACCTGGGGACCTTCCACCCAGCCCAGCCTTCCCGCCTTTCGAGGGGCGGGACTAGCGGTCCCAAGACTGTTGTAACCGGCACCAGATATTGCCACGATACCCGAAGAGACCACCAAATAAGAAATACCCTGCGCCCTCCCAGATTCACCACACCCCTTTCCCTTCTTCCCCTATAAAATCTTGCCCAACCCTCGCCCGGGTGCGACTTCTCTGGCCCCTTTCTCTCGGACCAGTGAACCTCGCCCGGGAGCGCCCCCTAATAAAGCTCACTTGAAGCTTTCCTCTGTTTCGCGATGCCGTTTGTTAAGATCAGACCTTACACTAATAATGAAAACAGTTCTTCTCCTGCTCTGAGCAAAGTTTGCCTGCATCTCTCATGAGCTTTGGTGCCTGGTGCTCTCCATAGTCCTAACTTTTTTTTTTTTTTTTTTTTTTTGCGGTACGGGAGCCTCTCACTGTTGTGGCCTCTCCCATTGTGGGGCACAGGCTCCGGACGCGCAGGCTCAGCGGCCACGGCTCACAGGCCTAGTTGCTCCGTGGCATGTGGGATCTTCCCAGACCAGGGCACGAACCCGTGTCCCCTGCATCGGCAGGCGGACTCTCAACCACTGCGCCACCAGGGAAGCCCCCATAGTCCTAACTTTTAAGGAGTCCATAATTGTGTCAATGAAAAAATGTTGCGTGCCATATCAGTAAACAAAGGATGCTGCAGCCATCAAGCCATCACATTACAGCTGCCCCAACGGTGAGCCCTGAGGAAACTCAGGTTAGAAACACGATGCCCGCCCTCAAGCAGTCAGCCACTGCAGCCACTCCCTACGATGCACCTTGAGGAGACTCAGGATGAGAAAGCACAGAATGCTGACCCCAGATAGCTGAGGGGCATATCAAAGGAATGGTTTCAGTGAGCCTAGACTCTTGCATTTCCCATACATAGAAAAGCACTAAATTCCTTGAGATGTCTGATTTTCTTGAATTAGCAGTAATCTTTTTATGTTCTGACTACCTGGTCTTTGTTGCCAGAAACACCTATATATCCTGGAGGACACTTACCTCTTCAGAGAAGTCCCTCAGAGCTATGTGAGAGGCTGCATCCTGGGCTTAAGTCCTCAGTTTTGGTGGTCAAATAAAACATAATTCTCAACTTTTACATTGTGTGCGTTTTTCAGTCAACAATTGCTTTTTGGAGGAGGTTAACCCTTGACAGAGAGTTACTGAAAAGACTTATTTGCTTAACTTCCAGGCCTTGAATTTTTAAAATAAACTTTTTGTAATTGGCTTTTAGTTTTATGACATTGTTGTCAGAAAATGTACTCCTGGGACTTCCCTGGTGACGCAGTGGTTAAGAATCCACCTGCCAATGCAGGGGACACAGGTTCGATCCATGGTCTGGGAAGATCCCACATGCCGCAGAGCAACTAAGCCCGTGCGCCACAACTACTGAGCCCGCATGCCACAACTACTGAAGCCCGTATGCCTAGAGCCAATGCTCTGCAACAAGAGAAGCCATGACAATGAGAAGCCCACGCACCTCAACAAAGAGTAGCTCCCGCTCACAGCAACTAGAAAAAGCCTGCGGGCAGCAACGAAGACCCAACGCAGTCAAAAATAAATAAATTTAAATAAATAAATTTTAAAAAGGGAAGAAAGAAAACATACTCCTGCCGTGTGGGACTGGAGAGTTTCGCATACCCTGAGACAAGGAGGTGATTATGCACAGGACACAAAATTCCATGGATCTCTAAGTCAACATTATACAAAGCCTCTAACCCTTCTGTTTTTCCTGTTTGACCTGTCAAAGGTTGAGAACTGTGTGTTCGAGTGTCTCACTCTGATTTTCCTTAATGACAGTTTATTCTTTCTTTTTTTTTTTTGCTTTGTATATTTCAACTTCAGTAATTTACTACATCTGTGTGGGTGATATGAACACCTTCATTGTGAATCAAGCCCTCTGTATCATTAATACATTGACCCAAATCCATATCACATATTAATGATATAACCCCAGGTTTTTTTTCTTGCAGCTGCCTGACATTCATTCATTCATTCATTCCTTCAAATATTTGCTCATTTGCCATGTGCAGGGGCTCCATCCCTGGTGCTGGGGACAAAGGAGTGAATGGAACCAACAAGAACCCTGCCCTCAGGGAGCTTCTAGTGAAGGAGAGAGACTGAGCAAATTTACCAAGGATGTTAGACTCACATTCGCACATACCCACCCACTCCCACGTTCACATGCTGTCGTACACAGACACACTCTCACACACATCCTTGCACACTCTCATCTTGAATCTGTATCAGTATTCCTATAGAATAGATTTCTATGAAGGGAATTTGGCGGTTGAAAGTCATGGGCATTTTAAATGGACAAAAACTGTCACATTTACCCATTCCAAAGAGGGTGTAAATTTGCAAGCAGCTTTTGGAAGGAAAGAGCTCTTTGCAGAAAAAAGTTCTCTGCAGGAGGCCCTCTTGTCTTGTCACTAACCTGACACAAGGCACCCTCATGCTGTACTCATCTCCAGCCCTAGCACACCTTTCAAATCTTTTGACCACACAATACCTTGCCTAACCTGTTGGTTCTTTCCATAGATCAAGAAGTAGAAATGAAGAATAAGTAATTAATAGACAACCAGATCTCTTCCTTAGCTTCCCTTTCAGTAATCTCTCGAACAAACTGTGTGAACAAGAGAGCATCTAAAGAAAAACCACAAGAAGTCAGCAAGCCTGCACACAGCCTGCACACAGTGGGGGATGACGATGACTCTGACCCCCGTTTCAATGATTAACTGAGATTACTTCCCTTTTTCCCTTTAAAAACTTTCATGGCCAAGCAGAACCTTTGGAGGTGGTTTTTGGAGGACACTGAGTCCGCCATCTCCCCAGATTGCCAGCATTCTGATTAAAAGCAACTTTCCTTTCTACCAACATTTTTCTCTCTCTCTTGCGTATTGAGTTTTGAGCAGTGAGCAGCTGGACCGGGTTCGGTAACAATTTCACACTCCCATCAACAGAGCAGGAATACTTCTCCCCAACACCCCTACAAACACTAATTTTTTTTCTAAGTTTTTACATTTAGGTTGGTCCAACAGTGTTGGTTTTTTTTGTTTTTTTTTTTTGCTAATTTATTTATATCTCTTTCATTCATAAACTTGAGTACCTTTTACCATATGTCTTATCTATTTTTAGAAGCCCTTTACATGTTATGGATATTAATCCTTTGCCATATGTCACAAATATGTTTTCAATTTTGTTATTTATTGTTTAACTTTATTTATGATGTGGCTGTGTATATAAGTTTTAAATTTGAGGGCTCCCCTCTTTTTTTCTTCTATTGCTTCTAGGTTTCTTTTCTTTCCATCTCTCAGATTATGAAAATAGGCTCCTATATTTTCTTCTGCTACTCTAGAAATTCTTTTATTTTTAATCCATCAAGGTTTCTGTGAATAACATGAAAGCAGAGAAGTAACTTCTCCCAAATGGATAACCAGTTGTCCAAGGCTATATTTACTAACTAATCAATGGACCAATCCACCAAGAGAAGTGAAATACTTTATCAGAGAAAGGTGGAGAGGAGAGAGATGCCAGCATCTGTTCCAGTGCAAAAAATTTTCTTTCCAAATCTAAGAGCCTGTATTCAAAGAGGAAATAGTAACTACATGATAAGGAGCCATATCCAGCTAACAGCCTTTCTTTATTTAAGGAAGATGAGTCTTTTTTCACAGAAGAGGTCAGGCTTCTGGTCTGAGTCCAAGATGCAAGGAGGTGGCCACCCAGTCATGAGCTGAGCTCTTAAATCTCAGGAAAAAAATATACCAGGAGTGAAGGTGGCTAATATAGCATGCATGGTGTGATGAACACTGCCATGGGGACCAATTTAATACAAAGCCAAGTCCTTTGTTTTGTTAAAACTCAAATGCTTACCTTGAAGAAGGAGGTTGTCATGATAACTCTTTCAGAAACAATGTCTAGACCAGTTGTCTAAACTCTGGAGAATAGCCATTCCACTCTGTGATGACAATAAAAACCCACTGGGGAGGGGAACCTGGCAGCCCCGGGGTGTACCACAGGGAGACCCTCACTGGTATTCAAAACACTTCAAAAATGGTAAAACAGGAACTTAAAGTTATATGACACTTGTAAAAAGAGAAGTTGCTTAGATCAACTATTTTACTACACAGATATGAAGTAGTAATAAATAAAAATGACAAAATGAACAGTGTGATAATTATAATAATATTAGAATGGGTTTGCTTTTTTAAAATATGGGGAGTTTCAATACTAAATTAAAATACACTAACCTAAACTTTCTCCATTTTCATCTTCTACAGCTTCTAAATTATTGTCTTCTTAAGTCTTAAACCTATTTCTGGGTAACAAGCACCCAGAGCTTGACAGAACCAGGTTGAATCTGAGCCCTGGTACTTCCCAGACATGTGACTGCATTGGTCATGGTCTCTGCTGGGTGCTCAGAAGGTTTAAGAAAAGCTGTTTAATGAACATGTAACTGAGCAGGACCCTCTGAGACCTTCCCAGAATAGACCCCCACCCATGTCCTCCACCTGCCTTTTGTCTGTAAAAATCTGTAGTCAAAGAATAAATTTAATTAGAGAAGTGAAAAAATGCAGAAAGAAAGGAAAACAGTCAAGAAAGACAAGATAATACTTTAGCCATTAAACAAAGTCAAGAACTTTTAGTTCTTCCTCAAGGACTATAAATGGTAATCTGAACCATGTCCTTTGAGCTGTTTTGCAGATGCTGAAATCCCTACCAGGTGGAAGAAGTTAACTGTATGCTGCCCACAAGCATGCAGACACCAGACCTGTTGGAACCAGAAGGTTGGTGTTGCTGACTCCCAATTACCTCACCACCAACCAATCAGAAGTATGTCCACTAGCTGACCACGCCCGGCTCCCTGAACACTATAAGACTCCTCACAACCCCCTCCAGGATGGGACACACAGTTCTGAGGGCATCAGCCCTATGTGGCCCCCTTTGCCTGGCAAAGCAATAAAACTATTCTACTTTACCCAAAATTCTGTCTCCACGTTTCTATTTGGCACCAGTGAACAGAAGCCGAGTTTTGGCAACAAACAGACTCTTCAAAGGGGTGGGCTGGGGTATGGGGACCAGCAACCCTGGGAAGCTGTTACTCCCGGGCCTGAAGAGGTCAGAGGAGGAACCCTGTGAGCACTGGGGCTGTGCGAGGGGGTCCGCGACAGGAGGTGTGGCCTTAGGTAGAAGAAGGCTGCCAGGTTCAGAATGCAGGTTCTGGGGTTTAAATCCTGCCTGGACAAGCTACATGCCTTGGTTACCTCATCTGTACATGTGGCTAATAATACTGCAAATTTCATAGGGCTAAGGTTTACATTTGATACTGATTAAAGCACTTGGAACAGTGGTTGGCACTGTTCAAATCATAAGTACTCAGATGTGAGCACATAGTAAATATAGCTAAGGAAAGTAACCTTGCAAGTTATTTTTAATGGAAAAAGGACTTCAAAGTTTTTAGGGAAAACAATTTTGACCCTAGAACTCCTAACCCAGGCCAACTCTCAATCAAGTGTTTTCAAATATGCAAAGATTTAGAAAACTGACCTGCCAAGCACTCATTCTGAGAAAGTTACATGCGGATGCACTTAACTACAAATGAGGTCTTCCAGTGAACAGTTTTTGCAGGGTAAGAGCACCAAGTCCCCATCTTTCACAATGGGAGCCAGTGTGTAACATCCATGGCACAGAGATCCACATATGTTAATTACAGTCTCAGATGTAAACATTAGAGAAACTAAATAGAAAATGGAGGAGTGACTCAGAGGGGAAGGTGATGAGATGGGGAACCCTTTCCATTGTAAGCAATTCTCTATGTATGTTTTCCACCATGTGAAAATTGATAAAAACAATTTTAATTTTTCACTGATGATCATTTCATGACATCAAAACACATCTTCGATAACATTCAACAGGTGGTTGTACCGTTTTAAAAAAGCCTTGATCAACACAAGGGAAAGGGGGTGATACAGATTGAGACTTAACAGGCATCTCAGCCAATCACAAACCTTCTCTGAAAACCCATTAGGACAAACTCAAAAAGCAGTTGAATCATTTGAGCATTTGCTGATCAGGTATTTGATTTTAAGGAATTGCAGAAGGGTTATTGTGGATTTTTTTATGTTTTCTTTTTTTAGAAATACATGTTGAAATATTTACAGATGAAATTATATGGCGTCTGGGATTGCTTCAAAATCATCCAGTGGGAAGAGGGTACTGATGAAAGCAAACTGACTATAAGTTGATAATTACTGAAATGTGGGGGTTATATGATTTTCCCAGCTTGTATGTATGCTTGAAATTGTCCATATTAAAGCCAGACACAGAGTAGGGATGTATACACTAAGTGGTAACAGCACACATTTTGACATCTTATATTTTTTACTTAAAATGTAATATTCAGTTTTAAGATAAAGCCTTAATTGGGGCAGATTCTCCTCCTTCTAAGGGATTTGAACATAAATTTCTGAAGAGTTGAAGTGTGGGCTCCACTGGCAATCTCTGGCTCTTGGGGGTTGTAGAACAGAGACAAGCAATGCACAAAAGGGAACAATTCTCGTGCTCCTCAAAGCTCCAAGGACCCTTCTGAAATAGCCCTGAGTCCCCCGCACCCCTCACCAAGTCCAACCCCTGATTCACTTGTCAGGCTGGTTTGCTGTGCCCGGCCAGGATGCCACTTTCGTTGGCAGTGGGAGGGCTGGGTCGGGGGGAGAATGAAGCAGGAGGAGAGAGTATGGGGCAAGATTTGAGAGCGAGAACCAGACTGTCAACTGGAACAGTGCATACAGTAAGCACTTAATAAATGTTTGACTGGATGGATGAGAACCAAAGCACAGATACTGAAGAAAGGCAGTAACTTTTTCCCAGAGGTAAGAGGTCTGTTGATAAAGACTATAATAAAAATGTACATAATTTCCAACAAAAAGCCAAGAGCTCCCTGGCAGGAATAAGTGCCAATATTCCAAATATTCCAGTGCTCCACTGAGGGTCATTCTCACTAAGGGAGTTTCTGCAATTCTTGTCTAAACTCTTTTCTAACCCCCATGTATTTACCTTTTTAGATTTCCATATTATTTTTCTACTGCATTTATTGGTTGATTTGCATATAGTGTGGCCACAGCAACCAATCCAATGTCATAAATATGCAAAGGCAGCCACAGTCGTATCAAAGGAATTTAAGAAACAAAATAAAAAGTCAAAAATATGACTTCTTAGACATAAGTGAAAAAGACATCCCAGACATGGCAAGACTGCATGCAAATTGCTTCAGCTGAATTTAGACACTCAATTAGGTACTTAATTATCCTGAAGCTATATTGATGCCCTATTAGAAGTGGGCTCCATCCCTTAGAATCAAATAAAAGACACAGGTCAGCTCCCTGGAGCGGCCTGAAGGCAGATCTGATGGGTTGAGGCAGGTAGCTTTCAATCAATAGTTCGCAGACCCCCTCCACTCCTGTTGTCCTAGTCACACCTCTCATTGAACAAGCATTTTCCCCCTGAGAGCATCTCAAACCTGAATTTTAAATGTGGCTTTTCTTCCAGGGTTCCAAGCAATCTCTCCGCATGGCCTGGCTGTAAGGCCACCAACATTCAGCTGCAGCTGACCCCTCTCGGACCTTCCAGGGGTCACCATCCCAGCTGCTCTCCCGAGCTGCTCCGAGTGGGACCCTGATGGAGCTGTTAGTGGTCTACAGCCCACCCCCTCATTAGTAACTTAGGTCCACAGGCAGCAGGCTCCAGGTCCCTGCCCTGGTATCACATTATATGATAATTATACTCAGATTCGTTTTTCATACCCTGTGGACAGAGACATGTTAATTTGGATTCTTAGACATTAAAATCTTATAAAGTTCTCAAGTGATTTTAAGTCCAGTTTCTTAACTTGGGTGCCCTAATGGAGAGAAAAAGATGTGGCTATCAGCTTCCTATCAAGAGCTGATTCCTCAAGTGACTTTAATAAGAAGCTTCTTGGGGGCGGGGATGTCATGTCTCATATCCAACTCAGCACCTATTTTTATTTTTATTTTTTATACATTTATTATTTATTTATTTTTAATTTTGGGGGGGGCTGCATTGGGTCTTTGTTGCTGCGCGGGGCTTTCTCTAGTTGCGGCGAGCGGGGGCTACTCTTTGTTGCGGTGCGCGGGCTTCTCATTGTGGTGGCTTCTCTTGCTGCAAAGCACAGGCTCTAGAAGCGTGGGCTCCAGTAGTTGTGACGTGCGGGCTTCAGTAGTTGTGGCACACGGGCTTAGTTGCTCCGCAGCATGTGGGATCTTCCCGGACCAGGGCTCGAACCCGTGTCCCCTGTGTTGGCAGGCGAACTCTTAACCACTGGGCCAACAGGGAAGTCCCCAGCACCTTATTTTTGAATGCCCGTAACCTATTTACTGTCTTCACACCTGCTCAACAGTTCTCACCTTCACAGTCCCAAATCGGACAAAGGCAGCAACAAGAACTGGAGATCAGTTGGCCACCTAAGTTCATCGTTTATTCTTTCAAACTCATCACCATCAGAAATAGAACTGTCCAAGGTACCTCCAAATAACCTACCCAAGTGGTGAAACATTAGTCACGGCTCTCTTTGTCCAGAGCAGCTGTTAACAGTTCAGTTTCCAGGGCTGCAACACCAGCTCCTCTGATTACCAGCTGCTTAACCTCTCTGGACTCTACTTTCTCATCTGTAAAGTGGGACTGCGGTAGGATTAAAAGAAATAATGCCCTGAAGCACACAACATAGTGTCTGGCCCACAGAGCCTTCAATAAACGTTATTTGTTTTTTATGAGTATAGAAAAAGAAAAAATACATATTGAATCATTCTCAAGAGGTAAAATATATATTATGTAATAATAGTATATATATTATGATAGTATATATAAATATATATAATAATATATAATATTATATATAGTATATGTTTTTTCTTTTTCCTTTTCTTTTTCTTTTATCGCTTTAGAATGATTCCACAGGTAGGGACACTTCAATTATGTTCTCTGCCTAGTGAGCACTCTTGTCGATTCTGGCGGGTTTTCCCCCACTTGATGGAATCTATCTGTGTCTATCTGTGCCCATCTGGGTCTCTGTCTCTCCCTCTCCCTTTCTCTCCAGGAACTCCCATAAACTGAGATTCCTCCCCCCTCCCTGAGGATATCAGCCTCTTTCCCCCCCATCCTTCCCTAGGTCCTCCCAAACTTCCTGGCCCCGCTCCCTTTCCTATCTGACTCTCACACTGAATCCCAGGGTTGGTCGGTCTCCCTCTGGCATTCCCAGTGCCCTGCCTCAGTCTCACAGCCCACCTGCCCCAGTCCTACACCGGCCAGGCTGCCAAATCCTGCTCTAGAAGCCACGCAGCCCTACAGGCTGGCAGCCACTGCCACAGATGGGCCTTCAGGACACACACCTCTCCCTCTGCCTTTCAAAATGCCAGTGGCTGAAGACTGTGGTTCTTGATATCTGTGATTAGTTAAAACTATTTCTAGGGACTTCCCTGGTGGTCCAGTGGTTAGGGCTCTGTGCTTCCACTGCCGGGGGCCTGGATTTGATCCCTGGTCGGGGAACTAAGATCCTGCAAGCCGTGCAGTGCGGCCAAAAAACAAAAAACAAACTATTTCTGGATAAAATTTTCTCCTACAAATTCCTAAATGTTAACCTTGAAAGTCAAGTGATGGGATTAGGAAAGCAGTTTATGGAATGGCAAGGCATTTCAGCCTCATCAATGAGAGAGTGTACTTCAGATGCCCAAGAGAGATTCAAGCTAGAAGTCTGCACATGATTTGTAATGGACGTGGTCAGCTAAATACTCTTGAAAATACATGAAGTTCCAGAAAGCACCAGTCACAAGGTTAAGGAATCTTGGTATCCCAGTTTCCCATGGTCAGAATAAAGAGCTAGGAAGGACACAGCATTCTGTCCTTGTGCTCATCGTTTTTCCAGCAAAAATCCATTCTTAGGGAAGTGTCTCTTATAACACAAAAATTTTCTCAATAGATTTTTTAAAAACACTCTAAGAAAACAAAGAAGTTCAGAAATGGTGGATGCAAGGGAGCAATGCAGGAAGGAAGTGGAGACAGCATTGAGGATGTTGTCATGTAAGTCCCAATAGAGATGACCAAGACTAAGAAAGAGGCTGGAAGGAACTGATTTGAGATGGTAGAATCTTTAGGACTTAGTGACTGATTGATCGGGGGGAAAAAGGATGACAGAGAGAATGGAACCTATGATAAGTTCCACCCTCATCATGTCTGGGAGAAGGTAGACTCACATCTATTGTGATTTACAATAAGAAATGTACATTTGGTCTTCATCCAGTTCCTGGCACAGAGTTATTAAAACCATTGGAATTTTCTAAGTGACGAGAGTGATAGAAAGTGTCTTTTGTTAACATTAATGAGATGACTTGGAGGAAGCACCTAAAGATGGGGGTTGATTGCCAAGGGAACCAACCAAGTGATTAAAGGGTTGGAAGTTTCAGTCCCACCCCCCTGACCTCTGGGGAGGAGAGAGGGGCTGGAGGTTGAATCAATCACCAATGGCCAATGATTGAATCAATCAAGCCTATGTAATGAAGCCTCCATAAAGACTCTAAAAAGACGGGGTTTGGAGAGCTTCTGGATTGGTGAACATGTGGAGATAGGGGGAGAATGGTACCCTAAGAGAGCATGGAAACTCCAAGCCCTTTCCTTTCCCAGACCTTGCTCTCCATATCTCTTCCATCTGGCTGTTCCTGAGTTATATCCTTTTATAATAAACTAGTAATCTAGAAAGTAAAATATTTTTCTGCATTCTGTGAACCACTCTAGCAAGTTAACCAAACCCAAGGAAGGGGTTCATTGGAAACTCTCATCTACAGCCAGTCAGTCAGAATCACCAGTGACAAACTTTCAGTTGGCATCTGAAGGGTTGGGGTGGGGGGAGTCTTGTAGGACTGAGTCCTTAACCCGTGGGAGCTGTTGCTGTCTCCAAGTAGATAGCGTCAGAATTCAGTTGAATTGTAGGACACCCATCTTGTGTTGGGGAATTGCTTGAAATTGTGTGAAAAACACAAAGGAATTGGTGTCAGAATTGCAGTAGATAAGGAGTCTGGTTTCAAACTTGAAGGATTTGAGACACCTACAGAAGACCTATGTAGAGAGAAATCCTATAGGCAACTGGATCTTCTCCTGGGGGTTTAGGAGCAAGATGGGGATAGAGACACAGTTTTTGGAGCTATCAGCATCACAGGTGGTACATGAAACCCTGGGGAGAAATGAGAATATCCAAAGATGCTCAGGGAGAGAAGATGGCTAAGGACAGAGCTGGGTGTGGGGGTCTCAACCTGGGCTTCCAGCAGGTGGAGAAGAACCCAGCAAGAGACTGAGAAGAAACAGTGAGGGCAGTGAAGGAGGAAGCCCTAGTGCTGCAGAACAGAAAGTGAAGAGAGTGGTCAGCAGGTTCTCAGAGCTCAGGTATTGGGTGAAGTGAGAAAAATCCCATTGCATTTGGCAATCAAGAGTTTTTGGCTCTGTGTGAGCCATTTGTCAGATCAAACCTAGAAATTATCCTTAATTCCTCTTTATCCTTTACACTCCACATTGAATTCATCAATGGTTTTACTCCCAAAATGAAACTCAGATTCATCTACTTCTCCTATTACCACCATCATGACCCTGATCCTGGACAGCTATCATTTCCGGCCTGGACTTAGCTCTCTATAAGAACGTCTATCACCAATATTAAATGGGACATTGGTTTGAATTCTGTGAATAGACTTCCATGTGGTTTCCATATCCGTGAAACTAAGGAGACACTGAAATAAGGAAATTTCCATCTATTTCTAATATGATAAATAAGCCAGCATCAGCATGGTGGGGATACACTAGGGACATTCCCACTAGAGTCATAAAGAAAACAAGGGTGCCCCATCACCCCTGTAACATACCATTGTCTTGGCAGCACTAGCCAAGCAGTTGGCTGATAGAAATTAGAAGCATAAAAATTAAACTAAAAATAGAGCTCCCATATGATCCATCAGTCCCACTCCTGGGCATATATCCAGGGAAAAATATAATTTGAAAAGATACATGCACCCCAATGTTCATTGCAGCACTATTTACGATAGCCAAGACATGGAAACAACCTAAATGTCTGTCAACAGAGGAATGGATAAAGAAGATGTGGTAAAGAGTTTTTAAGAAACATTCTAAAATTTCTAAAACTCTTCCAAGGCAATAAGCTTTTAACCCCAATATATCCTATCAACTTGCAATGCTCTCACTATAAAGAGTTTGTGGTAAAATGGGAAGATAAGTGAAATAAAATTTGGGAATCAAGAAAAAAAATAATTTCACAATATATACATATGTCAAGCCATGCTGTACACCTTAATCTTTGTGTATGTGTGTGTGTGTGTGTGTGTATAAACAGTAGTATTATTCAATACATTTGTATAAAGTTCAAAAATAAGCTAAGTTAATTTACAATGTTCGAAATCAGTATAACCCTGAAGGGAATAGTAATAGTGATTGCAAGGGAAATTCTGTGGTGTGGTTAATGTTTTTCTTTTTTAAATTTTATTGGAGTATAGTTGATTTACAATGTTGTGTTAGTTTCAGGTTGTACACCTTACTCTTATAGAGTGTTGCATGTCAATTATTTCTCAATAAAACTGGAAGAAAAAATACATTAGGGGGATAGATCTCATGTAACAAAATAAACAAAATACTAAAAAAAAAAGTGGAAATTTTTTAAGGTAGTGGATGTGTCTATTGCCTTGATGGCATCACGGGTGAACACATATGTCCAAACTCACCAAGAGGTATACTTTAAATGTCTGTAAATTTTTGCATATCAATTATACCCCAGTAAAGCTACAAAATAAACAAACTCACACATACAAAAAGATGTGGTACATATATACAATGGAATATTACTCAGCCATAAAAAAGAACAAGATAATGCCATTTGCAGCAACATGGATAGACCTAGAGATTGTCATACTGAGTGAAGTAAGTCAGACAGAAAAAGATGAATATCATATGATACCACTTATATGTGGAATCTTTAAAAAAGTGTACAAATGAACTTATTTATAAAACAGAAATAGAGTCACAGATGTAGAAAACAAACTTATGGTTACCAGGGGGTAAGGGGGGGGAGGATAAACTGGAAGATTGCGACCGACATACACACATTGCTATATATAAAATAGATAACTAATAAGGACCTACTGTATAGCACAGGGAACTCTACTCAATACTCTGTAATGACCTATATGGGAAAAGAATCTTAAAAAGAGCAGATGTATGTATATGTGTAACTGATTCACTTTGCTGTACACCTGTAACTAGCAAAACATTGTAAATCAACTATATTCCAATAAAAATTTTTTTTAAAAAGAAGCATAGGGGCTTCCCTGGTGGCGCAGTGGTTGAGAGTCCGCTTGCCGATGCAGGGGACGCGGGTTCGTGCCCCGGTCTGGGAGGATCCCACATGCCGCGGAGCGGCTGGGCCCGTGAGCCATGGCCGCTGAGCCTGCGTGTCCGGAGCCTGTGCTCTGCAACGGGAGAGGCCACAACAGTGAGAGGCCCGCGTATCACCAAAAAAAAATAAAAATAAAAATAAATAAATAAATAAAAAGAAGCATAAAAATTAGAAAGGAGGAGATATACTATCATTATTTGGAAATGATGTGATTGGAAAATTCAAGGGAATGAATTGAAAAAATACAAGAATCCAATAAGGATTCAGTAAGTACCTACCAGATGTGTGAGTGAAGTCATCTTAGACCATTCAGCCCCATTGGACCACAGGTAAGTACAACCACTTGAGTGAGCCCAGATGAGACCAGCAGAAGAACCACCCAGCTGAGGCCAGCCCAAATGACTGATCCACAGAATCATGAACAAACCAAAGGATGGTTGCTATAAGCCACTATGTTTTGGTGTGGTTTGTTATACAGCAATAGGTAACTATGTTTGTGTCTCACCAAAATTCATATGCTGAAGCCTAATCCCCAATGTAATGGTATTTGGAGGTGGGTCCTTTGGGGGAGTAATTAGGTCATAAGGGTGGAGCCCTCATGAATGGGATTATAAGAAAAGACAGGAGAGAGCTTGTGTCCTCACTCATTCTCTCTCTCTCTCTCCCCGCCCCCCTCTCTCTACTATATAAGGACACAGCAAGAAGGCAGTCATCTGCAAACCAGGGCGAGGGTCCTCACCAGACACTGAATCTGCCAGCACCTTGATCTTGGACTTCCGGCCTCCACAACTGTGAGAAATAAATGTCTGTTGTTTAAGCCACCCTGTCTGTGGTATTCCGTTATAGCAGCCCGAACCCACTACAACAGTAGTTAACCCTGTATCTCAGTTTTTAAGTTACAGGGTATCAAAGATGGATTGTGACTCAGGTAGAAGAGGAATAAACATCACCTAAAGATGGATAAAGTGACAAACAGGATTGTGAACCCGTTTTTGAGGACCAGGGAGTACGTGCTTTGATTCTGTGAGGGATAGTTGCAACCTGTTAGGTGAAATCATGATTCTGCTACTGTTTTTGTTTTGTTTTGTTTTTTGCAGTACACGGGCCTCTCACTGTTGTGGCCTCTCCTGCTGAGGAGCACAGGCTCCGGACGCACAGGCTCAGCAGCTGTGGCTCACGGGCCCAGCCGCTCCGTGGCATGGAGGATCTTCCCAGACCGGGGCACAAACCCGTGTCCCCTGAACTGGCAGGCGGACTCTCAACCACTGTGCCACCAGGGAAGCCCTCTGCTACTGTTTTTATCTGGAACTTAAGAATGAGTAAACGAAGTGAGTATGGATGCCAAGATGACAAAGGTGGAGTGTGTTAGATTTTTTTTAACTTGGCGGCCTCTACTTCTCCATCAGCAATAGCCACCAAAATTACAAAAGTATATCCCTTATGACATGGTGAACCCACTTTGGTATTTTATTCTACAGGTATTCACACCAGTGTACATATGTGAAAATGTATCTCTTGAAGGGTGTTCATTGTAGCATTGTTTGCAGTAGCAAGGGACAAGAAACAATCTAAAGTTTGTCAAAAGTTAAATAAGATATGGTAAGTTCATATAGTAGAGTACTACGCAGCTGTAATAAAGAATGAATATGACAAAACTCTGTGTGTATTTATATGGAAAGATATCTAAGACATTGATAGGTAAAAAGGGCAAGATACAGAACCATAGGTAGACTATGGTCTCTTGTATAGCAAGGAAGAAAAATAAAATATATATTTTATATTTTTATGTATGCATAAATATTCTCTAGAAGGGTATAGAAGAAACCAATCGTAGAGGGGAATTGAGGCAGAAACAGAGCAGATGGGAGTAAGGATGGAAAGAAATTTCTTTATATACTTTTTCAAAAAAATGTGAACATACTTCTATTTAAAAACTAAACATGCACAAAAATTAATTATGCATTGTTTTAAGAAAAGCAAGTATTATTACAATGATAATCACATTCGTTTAAAAATGTAGTTGCATCTAAATTTATTCTTCTTACTTAAAGTTCATTTAACTTATGGAGAAAAAGAGCCACACTGATTTGGCCAGCTCTCGTCCCTCAAACTTTAATTTTAGGCATTTTCAAAACTGCAGAAAATTTGAAATAATAGCATGTTAAACAGCCATATGGCCTTCTTCTAGATTCACTACTTGTTAATATTTTGCCATATTTGCTTTATCAGTCTCTCTATACAGATATACACAAGAAATTCACACTTTTTTTTGGCTAAATTATCTGAGAATTAGTCGTAGACATCATAACACTTTAATCCTTATGTATTTCAACATGTAGCTCCTAGAACACAGACACAAAAACACAAGTTATGGCCATCAAGAAATTTACTATTAACTAATAGATAGCCCATGTTTAAATTTCCCAGACTGTCCCAATTGTGCCGTTTTTACTCATTTTTTCTTATCCGAGATCCAGCCAACGATCACGCATTGCATTTAGTTGTTTAGCCTCTTTGCTCTCTTTTAATCCAGAACAGTTCCCCAAATCTCTCTTGGCCTTTCTTGACACTGACATTTTTGAAGAATCCAGGCCTGCTGTTTTGCAGGAAGTCTTTAAATTTGGATTTGGATTCCTCATGACTAGACTCAGTTAAACATCTTTGGCAACAATTATCACAAGTGATGTTATGCCCTTCATCAGAAGACTTATGGTATCAGCTGGTCCCATCATTGGTGATAAAGTTTGATCCCTTAGTTAAGGTGGCATCTACCAGATTTCTCTGTTGTAATGACCCTTTTTCCCCTTTGTAATTAATAAGCCTTCAGGGGTGATACTTTGAGATGGTGTGACTATCCTGTGGCAACAACATATTACTCAATGGTTTAGCATCCATTGATAAGTTTTATCTGAATCAATTATAAAGTTTGTCGCAAAAAGTGATTTTCTAGTTTTACCATTTCTTCTACATGTATTAAGTGCCACTCTTTTTTAGAGGGTAGGGTATGAGGGGCAGTGTTATTTGCCTCAAACTATTTTTTATTAAATGTGTTATAATCCATTACTGTCATATTCGTTATGCTCAAATTGCCTCAGGTTTGCCCAGTGCTGATACCTCCAAGGTTAGCTCCTGTGTCCTTTTGCCACGTTCCCATCAATTTTGGAGCATGTCCTTGCACTTGGGAACAAGATATTCCAGCCTCAGTTTGCACATTTCCTGCTCCAGACCTGAAATTCACTATGTTCCAAGACGTTTTGTTTCCTTTTCATAGGGAATGGTATTTAGAGACCACAGTCCAGGTGCCAGGGGTTTTCACTGCTTCTGGTCTCTTTTTTACCTACTCACTCTGGTAAAGAGCTGGTCTTTGTTGTTTAATCAGCTCTCATTCATTTCTCTACCCCACCCTCATTTTCTTTTCCCCCTTCTTTGGCATCAAATCCTTGGCAAAATGTTGGAAGCTCTGAAGGTTAGAAAATGTGGACCTAGATGGTACAACATTTGAAGGGAGACGACATCTTCATTTCTTTCCCAGTGTGTCCCCTCAAGCTGAAACAGGTTATAACTGAACTATGTTAAGGATTATCTATGAAGAAAGGAGCAGGCAGCAGTTTTCCATGCAGATCTTTTTCTGCTTGAGGGTAAAGAACTGGAAGAATTTCATCTAATACAAATATGATTTGAATTTTAAAAGTCTATGTCTAATTACTACTTATGACTATGGTAAAAATTGATTTTATATACTGTAATTGTGTGATTTGAATATGTAATCAAAAATGCAAAGCTTGATGCCTTTGATTTTCATTTCCATAACCAATGCTTCTCAGTTCACGTATTTCAGTGGTTTCTGGGTTGAAACACCTATTTCTAATTAGCAATCAAGATGTGCACAGTAGTTCAAGACCTCCTCAGGGTTTGAACCACCCTGCATAATGCATTTTATTCCATATCATGATTATGTTTGGCCCTCTGCTGAACTGGTCATTACCTTGGCCACAGAAAGACATCCCACAGGGAGTCTGTTCTTGAATTCTTAAGTGGCCTAAGATTTGCATCACCCTGGCAGGTAAAAGGGTCAAATTTAACCATCAACTAGCAAACATTTTCAGAAGACAAAAAAGTAAGTTACAGTTTGCAATGACTGGAGCTGTACCCTAATGTTTTAATTAAAATATTTTTATACGTGAAGAACATGAGTTCTCTGAGGACACCAAAGAAATCACCACATGATTCTACAAGACCAAGGACAAGCCATGAGGTCCCTGGCCTGTGAAAACCAACTGGCCACCCCAACACCTCTCTTCAAGGTCAACCTTTGTTGTGCTGTATATCAACATTCATAAAATATATGGGCAGCCACCACAAACTCAAAGCAATGCTCCACCAAAAATGGGAAACTGCTGGTTCACTGGGAAGCCTAATGGTGACTACGACTTAAACTGCTTATGTGCCTTAAGCATTTCAGGAGCAACCCTTACCTCAGGTCAAAGGAAACTATGCCCAGGCCTCAAGTCAGCTCTGTAAGCCCAGACCCCCACCCCAGTCCAGAGGCTCCCCCTACCCCAACCCCTCCCCACAGCTCTCTTCATGTCTGGCACTCTCTTTGGTTCACAACTGTTTGCCACTTCCTGTGTTTTGCCTTATATTTTTGCTATATTACTTTTGTCTCCCCAAGTCAATTAGGTAGTCCATCACCAACAAAGAAGCACATAATACTCTCTTCAATATCTCTATGGCATTCTCTGAAAATAAGCATTCTTGTTTCTGTGGCTGTGATCATTGTTAAGGGTGTGAAATACAGAAAGCTTGTGTTTGGGTTTTGCATGGACCTAGGGAAAAAAAACTCTAGGGTTTTTCCCCTCTGAAGTCAACTGTGGTTACAATGAAAACTATCATTTCTTTATTTCAGTTCCTCCTCACCCACCCAACAGAATGCCCCCCAACTCTGCCTGCCCTAAGAATCCTGTAGGAAAGTGCCATGATACACTAGACAAATAGAGAAAACAATAGAGTGGATATAGGACATTTGAAAAATATAAACCAATAAATCTATCAATTTCTGTATTTTTTAAACAGAAAAAAACACTATCATTTCAAATGTCCATGGTACATATAAAATAGTAATTATATACCAAGCTACAAATAAAACCTAAATCAATTCCCCCAAGTAACAGGGCACATACTCTTACCACCACCAAAAAAAAAAAAAAAAAAAGATGGCTTAAACCAAAAAATGAATAAATAAAATCTAATGACTTGGAAACTGAAAGTCACTCTCCTGGTCAAATTGAAAATAAACAAAAGTCACCATCTTATAAATAAAGGACAGTAAGAGCAACTTATGTCAAAATTTGTCAGGTGGGGACATAGTTATACTCAGAAAAAATTGCTGTCTACACTGAAGAACAAAGCCACGATATTTTATACCTCCTTCCATTACAAGGTAGAGTTTGTTTACACAGCCCTTGGACCTGGGTTATCCTCTGACTTACTTTGGGTAGTAGAATGTGTGAGAGTGATTTTGTGTGAATTCCTAAGCATGGCAATTTCAATTTTTTCTCTCTTGGAATGCTGCCTCCATACTGCCACTTAAGGAAACTTCTAGCCCACTGAGGACGACAGACTATGTGCAGGAGAACCAAGGGGCCAGCACTAACTGCCGGACACCTAAGTGGCGCCTCCTGGACCTTCCAGCCCAGCTGACCCGCCCCCATAACTGATCCCAAGTGAGATCAGCAGAGGAACCCCAGACAACCTAAAAAAACATAAGATACAATAAAGTGTTGACATTTTGAGCCATAAATTTTAGGGTGATTTGTTATGCAGCCATAGATAGCAAATTATAACTTACTGTTTTTTATCATAAATCATGGAATTTTGAACTCATCATAAATAAACGAAGCAATTCTAGTGGACTGTGCTGTTTTGGCCAGTAACCCAAGTTGGTCCAATCAGTGAATCCCAGCACTTTTCTGGACACTTCCCTGGCACTTGGCTCCAGCTGGGGGCACGAAGGCTGCAGCAGGTCCAGCCTTCCAAAGTTCATCACAGAGAACCAGCCTCGCCTTCGGCATAAGTCTCACCTTTCCTCCTTGGCTCCAGGTGGGTCCCTGTGGCCAGGAGATTAAGACCTGCTGATCTGCTCAACCCTGAACCCTCTGTGCCCCTGGAGTTGGGAGTGGAGTTCTTAGCACATGAAATGTGCTCAGTACTCATCAAGTATTATTATCTATATTGTTATTATTACCTGGAAAATACATTGCTGGTTTTCTAGGAAACAAAGAGGCACTCTTCAACTTGTCCCTGACTTTCGCCCCCTCTGGGGACTGGGACACAAGACTTATGCCAAAAGGTGTGGAGTGGGGGGTTGTAGGGGGGGGTCATCATTCCTGCTAAAATAATGATTTTATTTATTTTAGCAGATTTTTTTTTTGGTTTAACCCATCTTCCCCCACCCCCCTGTGGTGGTAAGAGTATGTGCCCTGAATTTAGAGCAAGCAGCAAAGAAATATTTTTCTTTTCAAAGTATGTTTATGTCGCTGTCAAGTAGCCAAATAATAGTCTCCCTCCAGGCTTTCTCCCTGCCGGGATCTCCTTACAGACAAGCCTGCACCCCAGATGCCTGGGGGCCCTTCAAGAACTCTGCAGCCTCCTAGAGCAGGAAGATGCCAGATGCTCTCTGCTTGGGGCAGGGAGACCAGCGTTCGAGGGGGCCGGCTCTGTTCTGACTCTCCCGCCCGACCTCTCTCTCTGCTTGCCCGACCACCGCAGGAGAAGCCTCGAGAAGACCGGAGGGAGGACTGCCTCTGAGGGCAACCCAGAAACAAGGGTTTGGCCAGAGGAAAGTTAACTCCAACGTTACAGAGAGACCCTTCGACGTTTCTGTGCGTAGCGGTCCCCAGCCTCTCCTCCCCATCACCGCGGAGAACCGTGGCTGAAGCACCCAGGACCGAATCGGGGTGGCGCCCTCAGAGCCCGACCCCCGAGCTTGGTGAGCTGGGGCTCCCGCTGCGGGGAGGGACATTGGCAGAACCCCCTGACTCCCCACTCGGCGTCGGGGAGGACCCATGGTCGAAAACAGCTTGTCACCAGCAGTGTTTTGATTCCTGCCACAGAGCGGGTGTCAGCTGTGGCTCTTTTCCGCGGCCTCGGTCAGCCACTGAACACTTCTGGTTTAACCACTCCGGAGAGTGGAAGGTGTTGCCGAAAACCCAGTGTGGTTTCTACTGCGCCAGCGTCTCTGTTGCAAAATTAATCCCATAAGTAGCTGGTAAAGGGCACGTTTCCCAGGTAAGTGGCGCCGGCGCGTGCAGTGACCGCGCAACGAGGGGGCGCCCTCTCACGCCCAGTCCCCGCGCTGCAGCCCATCCCCACCGCCTCGGACACCTGGCCAGCGGTCTCAGTCCCTCCCCTCTTCCAGAGCTTGCCAGGGTCCTAGACTGTGGCAAGGAGACTGCCCAAATGCGCTGGGCAGGGTCCAGGCAAGACCAGGCACCGGCCTTGCCTGACCAGCGAAGCTGCCATGTGACTGCCGGGGCCGGGGGTCCTCGCTACAGACGGAAACGGTGACCCCCAGCGGGATCTGTAGCCTGGCACGTTCTGGGCTCTTCTGTCCAGTGCCCGAAAGGCAGGAGCGCTAAGGATCTGAGACCTCTCCTCTCATCCTGCCCTTGCCTCCCTGCCCGAAGGGGCCGGCAAGAAAAGGGAAGACCAGAGAGGGGTCTCCAGGCAGAGGCAGGCAGTGGGAAAGACGGCGGGTGCAGGGGGCTGTAACCCTCGCACCGCACCCCCACCCAAGCCTTGGCTGCCTAGCCCACCTCCTCCCCACCTTGGGGCCCTGGAGAGAAGGGCGGGGGGAAGGGGAACCGCACCAGGGGTCACCACTGCAGGGTCAGACCAGGTTCTTGAGCACCTGGGCATGGTCTATAAGTAGGCACCCTTCCAAACTGATAGTCCTTGATTTTCAAAAAAATGTATAGAAATAAGTGTATACACATTTCCAAACTACACAACTTCTTTGGAGGCTTATTATACCTATTAAAATATAGGTTACAAACACAGTAACTCAGTAGTTCCTTGGTGGTCTAGTGATGAGGATTTGGCACTTTCACTACCATGGCCCAAGTTCGATCCCTGGTCTGGGGACTGACATCCCATAAGCCATTTGGCACAGCCAAAAAAGAAAAAAAAAAAAAAAAATAGAGTACCATTTGTTTCCAGTGAAGCAGGCCCAGAATCCCAGCTGAGTGCAAGCTGGCCTCACCTACAGCTGTGCACCTGTAGGTGTCGTGCTGCTTGCACTGAATGTCAAAGACACCCCTTAGATCAGTCGGTAAGAAGAGGGCTTTCCATTTCTACCCCCGGTTACCGTCCACCTCGGCAGGAGCAACACTCTTGGGTAACTCGCCCTGATGTAATGGCAGCCTTGCAGGTCACTTCCAGGCAGCCTATCCCAGAGGTGACGACCAAATTAAGATGCTGGAATCACACCATGTGTGTTGAAACAACTGAAAAGAGAGCTTGGAGCAAAGGGAATGAGATGGGGCAGCTCAGCACACTTGGAATAGGGTGCAGAGGTGGTTGGAAGGACCTCGCTGCCTGAGCCCTGGATTAGGCAATGCTGACATGTCCTGCTTCACTCAGTGGCATCAGCCTTCCCCACTGATGAGGACCTGAGTTGAGGATGAGCAAGCCGGTAGACGGTAGGTGCCTGGGGCGTGCACACACTCACTCTATCAAGAGCTATGGGGGCAAGGACGCCTGGCCTAGACCATACATAGCTGGCCGACAACCGTCTGAGCACCGTGCCTTTTACCTGCACATCTTGGGCAGGGGACTCGCGGTGCCGGAATGAATGTCACCAATAAAGAAGGGTGATGCTTCCAACACAAAGCACAGAAGATAATTGAACACGTGTTGCCTGACACCAAAGAGGGACTTTGCCCTTGAAAAGACAATTCGTGTGCATGGAAAAGAAACACAATGCCTGGAACCACATTGTCTGGATCCAGGTCCCACTCTGGGGCTGAATGAACCCTGTGTTTTGTGGGTGGATTGTTTAAAACTTTTTTTTTAAATTTATTTATTTTCGGCTGCATTGGGTCTTCATTGCTGTGCACGGGCTTTTCTCTAGTAGCAGCAAGCAGGGTCTTCGTTGCAGTGCATGGGCTTCTCATTGCAGTGGCTTCCCTTTGTTGCAGAGCATGGGCTCTAGGCGCATGGGCTTCAGCAGTTGTGGCACACGGGCTCAGTAGTTGTGGCTCGAGGGCTCTAGAGTACAGGCTCAGTAGTTGTGGCACATGGGCTTAGTTGATCCGCGGCATGTGGGATCTTCTCGGACCAGGGATCAAACCCGTGTCCCCTGCATTGGCAGGAGGATTCTTAACCACTGCACCACCAGGGAAGTCCAGGTGGATTATTTAAAGATGCCAGGTTTCTGCTGTGGGCTGTAACTGAACTAGAAGATGCATTTGAGTCAAATAATTGAATAAGTAGGAGTGGATTGTAAGGGATGTTGCTGTATTATTGAGAATACTCAGGGGTTTTTTTCTATTAACTAATTTTATTTTTTTATTATTTTTTTAAATCTTTTTTTTTTTTTTTTTTTTTTTTGGCCATGCTGCGCGGCTTGTGGGACCTTAGTTCCCCAGCCAGGGATTGAACCCACACCCTCGGCAGTGACAGCGTGGAGTCCTAACCACTGGACTTCCAGGGAATTCCCAAGAATACTCAGTTCTGGCATATAGAATGAAAGACACAAATGAGTAGAGCAGTAGGAAAACTCCTAAAATGTGTCTGTAGATTAGGAACGTGTGAGATATGGGAGAGAAGAACAGAACCTATGTCTGGTGAGCATAGAAGGAAAGGATGGAACAAATCAATGTTATCTTTAGATAGAAAAGCATGGAAGGGCCGAGGGAATCTCACTTATTCAGGATGCACAGCTCATGTCGGCTCATTGAGCTTTGTCAGCCCGACTGATGACAGCCGTTGATGCCACCCATTCTGGTCCCATGAGTCCCCTACCTGGGACATGCAGGTAAAAGTCATGGCTGCTCAGCAGGTCACCTGTGAGGGAGAGCTATGGCCACACCACTGTCTTCTTCCAGTAGGGCAAGTATGGGTTGACCCCAGGCACCTTCCACATATTGGGCTCCTTTTCTGTTTTCCCTTGTTTCTCACTGTATGTTTTAAATTGACTCAATAAAATGGATATAACAAGCATCTTAATTTGGCCTGTGAGCGTTTTGGTTCTGTCGCCTCTGGGGTAGCCTGCCTGATAGTATAAGAGGCTACCATTGCATCAAGTAAATTCCCAGCATTACAGGAGCAATTTACATGTTGCCAGTTATGTGAAGAGTTGAATATAGAAGCCTGAGTTAACTGGCACCACATTTCTGATGTGTTTCAGTGATATCTTAGCATTCCCTCTAGACTGGCGTCCAGGGAAGCCGCCTGGCTATCCCATCCCTTAATTTAGTTCTTATCCTGGGATGCCTCTCTCCAATATCTTCCACATGGGTTTTTTGAGAACATCAGCCAAGAATCCTGGGCACTAACTTACTGCATGTTGGAAACGGTATCAAAGGGTGTGTACATTCTGGAGCTTCTACTGTGGCAGACAGAAAAGGCTCCAGGTGATATATGGGAAGTATCTTTCCCAGAAGATCCTTATCAGACAGCATGTTCAAATGGTTGGACATCCAATGACCTCAGGCCATCTGAGAGCTGGCTCTCCTACTGGGCTGAGTTTCTGGAATAAGACTCTGAGCCTATCAGAAAAATATAGGATACAGAAAGAAAAGCCTGTGCAAATTCTCAGTGCCCTGGTTCATCTGAGAATATTCTGGTTTTTCTTTACAATACTCCACTTACGCTTATTTTGCTCAGAAACAGATAAAGGGACAAAAGAATTGGATTCCATCCAAGAACTTCCTGCCTTCAGGAAAGAGGGGGATGAGAAAAGGGAGAACCCATTTTTCTAGAAAGTCAGCTCTTTTTAATCTGTCTTAGCAAACAAATTTCTTGAAATCAGGGAATAGGTCTTATGCATGAATGCACACACACAAACAGAATTTAACACGATGCTGTACAAACACTATTGTCATAAACTAAGATGTTGTGCTTAATGAAAATACACAAAGGTGAATCTGACTCTCAGTTTTCTTATGGTCACCAATGTCTCATTCTAGAATGTAGCAACAAATAAATGGAAAGCAAAATTTTGAAACACCAGTTTAAATACCATCAATGATAATCTATAGTGATAGAAATCAGATAAACATGAAATACTTGGGCATATGTTTAATGAAATTTGTGTTAGACATCTATATTGAAAACTACAAAACTTTCCTGAGAGAAGTTTAAGAAGATCTAAAGAAATGGAGAAATGTAAATGGATTGGAAGACTCAATATTTGTTAAGATGGCCATTCTGCCCAAATTGATTTATAGACTCAATGCAATCCAAGCCAAAATCCCAACAGGCTTTTGTGTAGAAATTTATAAGCTGATTCTAAAATTTATGTGGAAATTCAAAGGATTTAGAATAGCCAAAATAATTTTGAAAAAGAACAAAGTGGGAGGATGCACGATCCTGATTTTAAGACTTACTATAAGCTACGTTATTGGAAAAAGATGAGTATATAGATTAATGGAACTTTATAGAGGTCCAGAAATAGATCCACACACACATGGTTAATTGAGTTTTTACAAAGGCACAAAGGTAATTCTAAAGGCAAAAGGATAATCTTTTCAACAAATGGCACTGGTAAAACTGGATTATCTGTATGGAGAAAAATGAATCTCAATCCTTACCTCACACTATACGTAAAAATTAACTTGAAATACATCTGAGATCTAAATGTAAAAGCTGAAGCTATAAAATTCCTAGAAGACAGTATAGGAAATATCTTTCTGACCCGGAGCGTGCAAAGAAGATTTCTTAGACACAAAACTAAAAGCACTAAATATAAAAGAAAAAATTAATAAATTGGACTTTATCCAAGTTAAAAGCGTCTGCTCTTCAAAACAAACACTGACAAATTACTTGTATCCAGAATGTATAAAGAACTTCCACAAATCACTAATAAAAACACAAACAACCCACATTTCTAACAGCTTTGTTGAGATGCAGTTCACATGCCATACAATTCACCCATTTAAAATGTACAATTCAATGGCTTTTAGTATATTCACAAAGCTGTGCATCCATCCTCACAATCAATTCTAGAGCATGTTTATTATTCTAAAACGAAATGCTGTTCATCTTAGCTGTCCACCCCACCACCACCTACACCCCCCCATACACACCCTCTCTAGGCCTAGGCAACCACTAATCTACTTACTATCCCTATAGATTTACATTTTCTGGATATTTCATGTACATAGCATCATACAATATGTGGCCTTTTCCGTCTGGCTTCTTTCACTTAGCATGTTTTCAAGCATCATCCACTTTTTAGCATGTATTAGTACTTTGTTCCTTTTGTTACCAGATAATATTCCATTGTATGGATATATCACGTTTTATTTATCCATTCATCAGTTGGTGAACATTTGGGTGGTTTTCAGAACTCACTTTTAAAAAATGTGCAGAGACTTGAACAGACACTTCATTGAAGAAAATATACAAATGGTCCATAAGCACAAGAAAAGGTACTCAATATCGTTAGTCATTAGGGAAATTCAAATTAAAGTCACAATGTGATACCTCTAAACATCTACTCAAATGGTTAAAATTTTAAAACACCAAGTGTTAGTGAGGCTATCAACCAAATGGAGCTGTCAACATGCCACTGGGGATCATTAGAGAAATGCAAATCAAAACTACAATGAGGGCTTCTTTGGTGGCGCAGTGGTTGGGAGTCCGCCTGCCGATGCAGGGGACATGGGTTCATGCCCTGGTCTGGGAGGATCCCACATGCCACGGAGCGGCTGGGCCCGTGAGCCATGGCCGCTGAGCCTGCGCGTCCGGAGCCTGTGCTCCGCAACGGGAGAGGCCACAGCAGTGAGAGGCCCGCGTACCGCAAAAAAAAAAAAAAAAAAAAAAAAACCTACAATGAGGTACCCCCTCACACCAGTCAGAATAGCCATTATTAAAAAGTCTACGAATAATAAATGCTGGAGAGGGTGTGGAGAAAAGGGAACCCTCCTACACTGTTGGTGGGAGTGAAAGTTGGTACAGCCACTATGGAGAACAGTATGGAGGTTCCTTAACAAACTAAAAATAGAGCTAGCATATGATCCAGCAATCCCACTCCTGGGCATATACCTGGAGAAAACCATAATTCAAAAAGATACATGCACACCAGTGTTCACTGCAGTATTATTTCTAATAGCCATGGAAGCAACCTAAATGTCCATCAACAGATGAATGGATAAAGATGTGGTATATATACACAATGGAATATTATTCAGCCATAAAAAAGAATGAAATAATGCCTTTTGCAGCAACATGGATGAACCTAAAGATTATCATACTAAGTAAGTCAGACAGAGAATGACAAATATCATATGATATTACTTATATGTGGAATCTAAAAAAAAGATACAAATGAAATTATTTTTTAATATCTTTATTGAAGTATAATTGCTTTACAATGTTGTGTTAGTTTCTGCTGTACAACAAAGTGAAACAGCTATATGTATACATATATCCCCATATCCCCTCCCTCTTACGTCTCCCTCCCACCCTCCCTATCCCACCCCTCTAGGTGGTCACAAAGCACTGAGCTGATCTCCCTGTGCTATGCGGCTGCTTCCCACTAGCCATCCATTTTACGTTTGGTCGTGTATATATGTCAGTGCTACTCCCTCACTTCGTCCCAGCTTCCCCTTCCCTCCCCCACAAGTGTCCTCAAGTCCGTTCTCTATGTCTTCGTCTTTATTCCTGCCCTGCCACTAGGTTCATCAGTACCATTTTTTTAGATTCCATATATGTGTGTTAGCATACAGTATTTGTTTTTCTTTCTGACTTACTTCACTCTGTACGACAGACTCTAGGCTCATCCATCTCATTACAAATAACTCAATTTTTTCCTTTTTATGGCTGAGTAATATTCCATTGCATATATGTGCCACATCTCCTTTATCCATTCATCTGTTGATGGACATTTAGGTTGCTTCCATGTACTGCCTATTGTCAAATGAACATATTTACAAAAGAGAAACAGGGTCACAGACATAGAAAACAAATTTATGGTTACCAAGGGGGAAAGCAGGGGCGGGATTAATTAGGATTTGGGGATTAACAGATACACACTACTATATATATTGAATAAAATAGATAAATAACAAGGAACTACTGTATAGCACAGGGAACTATATTCAATAGCTTGTAATAACTTATAATGGAAAGGAATCTGAAAAAGAATATATATAAGTAAATCGCTTTGCTGTACATCTGAAACATTGTAAATCAATTATAATTTAATAAAAAGAAGTGAGTAGTGTGTATAGCTGTTACAATACAACTAGAACAAAAAATGAAGACAATATTCTTCTGGCATTCAAAACTATAATCTAACTCAGCAAAGAAGTTGTTTATGTCTTTAACAAACAAGTGATGTTCCAACATATGTCTTGTTTCACTTTTGTCTTACTCCTTAAAGTAAATGAAAATAGCAACCAACAGGTCAGAACTACACTAGTTAATTGCAAACTTTGGTTGGCTACAGATACAAGACTCTGGAAAAATCAGTGAAAACATTTTGTGATAATCAGTTGACTGTATGGGATTTACGATAAAAAAATACATTTTATTTATTTATTTTATTATTTTATTATTTTATATTTTTTTGCGGTATGCGGGCCTCTCACTGTTGTGGCCTCTCTCGTTGCGGAGCACAGGCTCTGGATGCGCAGGCTCAGCAGCCATGGCTCACGGGCCCAGCCGCTCCGCGGCATGTGGGATTTTCCCAGACCGGGGCACGAACCCGTGTCCCCTGCATTGGCAGGCAGACTCTCAATGACTGCGCCACCAGGGAAGCCCTACATTTTATTTTTTACTTATAAATTAGTAATAAACATCCTTTATATCAGCAAAATTCATACTTTTAAAATAATACTTTTAATATGTTATTATGCTAAATAAATAGATGTTAAATATATAACATTTTTTCCAGAGAGCCTGCTGTTAAATATTTACCAGTATACTACTGGGTCCAAGGGAATATTTTGGATGATGGAAATTATCTATATATTGATTGGAGATATGGTTTCATGGTGTACACATTTGTCAAAACTCATTAAACCATATACTTAAAATGTGTGCATTTTATGGTATGCAAATTGTACCTCAATACATTTGATTTTTAGAAAAATAATATAAAATTGAAGACTCTGATAAGCTAATGAAGACCTCAGTGAATTCCATAGTGGCTGGGCCTTGAAGAAACATTTGGGGGTCATAGCACAGTTTGTTCAGTTTTTTTTAACTTTAAGCCCAGAGAAGACAAAAGTCAAGAATGTCCTCTGACCACCCCCGCCAGTCCCACGGCCTGCACACAGCTGCAACCCCGGGTCCTCCATCCTGAGCCAGTACACCTTTGTCTGTCATCCTCTCAAAATATCCAAGAACTCACTCATCTATTAAAATAACGTCTGAGATGAACTGCTTTGCAGTAATTATCAGCCAAGAGTAAAGGAAATGTGTTCTGCGTTTTCCAAAGCCTCTTTTACCTGAGTCTTTGATGAATTCCCCAGGAGCAGCCCTTCAGTCCCAGCCCTTTGCACAGAAGGTGAGCAAGAATGACCCCATTCACATGGAGGCGCATGTTGGCCACTGCACAGAGAGGAAAGCCAAGTCCAGAAGTAAGGAGGGAAAAATCATAGATCAGGATGCTCTGCCTTCATGAAGCTAAATGTTCACAGTGTTTGGAAACAGCCAGTCAGCCCACTGAAACTTTCATTTTTCGTCCAGATAGATATTGCAGTCCCATAACCCTCTGTCATACACGTATGTATGTATATGATCACATACATATAAACATAAACATATATATGATATATATCATATATGCAAGCTTTTACACCAAGATAAATTCTTGTTGTAAAAAAAAGACAAATTGATTTTTGCCTATTTGTGAATTAAAATCCTAGCATCAGTCTTATCTTCAGCAGCCCACGCCGAATAACTTGCTGTTTAATATCAGTTAATCAATCAGCAGGTATACATAGAATAGTGACTACATGTCTATGACGGCTTCCTGGAAAGATGGGCATTTATTGCTTTGTGTCTCTTTAATTGACCTGGGTAATCCCAGCTCACTGTTTCCATCATATTCCTCTTCTAGACCCAGCAGAGGAAGTATGTGCCTTGAAATCATCACTTTATTGCTATTAATACATACTAGCCAGGAATATTTTGTTGGATATATTTTAATAACCAGTTGATCTTTGGATTTTCACTCTGAAATGATTCTATCTCAAAGAGAATCTTTTTTTTTAAATTTATTTATTTTTGTTTATTTATTTTTGCTGCGTTGGGTCTTTGTTGCTGTGCGCAGGCTTTCTAGTTGTGGTCAGCGGGGGCTACTCTTGGTTGTGGTGTGCGGGCTTCTCATTGCGGTGGCTTCTCTTGTTGCGGAGCACGGGCTCTAGGCGCGTGGGCTCAGTAGTTGTGGCTCGCAGGCTCTAGAGCGCAGGCTCAGTAGTTGTGGCGCATGGGCTTAGTTGCTCCGCGGCATGTGGGATCTTCCTGGACCAGGGCTCGAACCCGTGTCTCCTGCATTGGCAGGTGGATTCTTAACCACTGCACCACCAGAGAAGTCCACAAAGAGAATCTTTACATGTTTAATTAATAATAACTTAATTAATAAAGCTTATATTAATTGTAAACTTTGGTGATTTTACAATAGTAGTTAATTGTAGTTAATGCACAATTATTTAAGGAATAAGGGATCAATTTCTCATGAATGAAATCATGTTCACACAACCCCAGGAAGAAACAGATGTGAGCGAGTTGCAGAGAAGACAGTTCAGCCCCAGAAGTTACCCTGCTCTGTAGCATCCCACAGGAGAGATGTAGGGCCCCTGGCACAGAGTTTTGCTGCTCCTTACTATTCAGAATCAGTCCTTGGACTTCCCCGGCAGTCCAGTGGTTAAGATTCCATGCTTCCATTGCAGGCAGCACGGGTTTGATCCCTGGTGGGGGAACTAAGATCCCGCATGCCATGCAGCACAGCCAAAAATATCAGTCCTGGTCACAGTGCCCCATAGCATCCCTGGACCAGGAAAGTCACTTAGGCCCCAGAGAAAGCCTGGGCCTGTCAGGGTAGCCCAGAGGAAAGGCCATGGCTATCTGGATGGAGGTGTGCACCTGGAGAGACCACCTAGAGCCACCTAGGAAAACACACAATCAAGGCATGGAGGCAGGGCTTAGGACTGTCTAGGAACAAGTCTGTGCCGCAGGACGTGTAATTGTTTCACGGCCCTGGCACTGTCTGCTTACTCATTCCCACTGGAGGCTTCCAGATGGTTGGGTGTTTATTCACAATCCACACGGTCTCGCAGACGAGGGTCACTGGCTCACTATGCCCGCCCCGTGTGCCACATCCATATACCACCTATTCCACCCAGAGGACTGTCACCCTAGCTGTGTGCTAGAGCCAGCTCCTACTGGCTTGCAAGAGTCAATTGTTAAATTTTCAGAAAATCTGCAAGCTAAACATAGTCATTATAAAAAATTAAATTATATGGGCTTACAATTAAATAAACTGTATTCAAATATGAAAGTAAAATATACCCCAAACATCATTCCTAGTTACTTTATTTTGTTGTGGTTTACTGCCTTCTTTGCTCTTGAGGTTATTTACATCTATTGTATCTCGATGGTGGGAATACAATATAATGGTGTGTTAGTGGACACCTCTTCCCAATTCAGCTCCCTGTTCAGGGACCTCACATTGGTAGCCTGAAACTGGCCATGATGGGAGCATTGACACCACGGAAAGTGGCAAATGTGACATATCAGGGTTCCTTTAGTTTGGTTTGTTTGAAGAGCCCTTGTTACAACAGTTACGCTGGATACCGGCATATCCCCCATGGGACTGGAGTGGGTCGGGCAGCAGATAGGCTGGTGAGTGGGAGAGTTGCTCTTAGCACAGTGGACAGTCTAAACAGACACTGGGAAGTAGCAAGAGGTAGCAAAGAGCATGGGCTGAAAAGCACTCCCAGAGCTCTAGAGAGCCAGAGTACTGCCAGGGGTCAAGAAAAATGAGGCGGACTTCTCTGGCGGTCCAGTGACGAAGACTCCAAGCTCACAATGCAGGCGGCCCGGGTGCGATCCATGGTCGGGGAACTAGAACCTGCATGCATGCCTCAACTAAGAGTTTGCATGCCTCAACTAAGAGTACGCATGCCACAACTAAAGATCCCGCATGCCGCAACTAAGAGCCGGCATGGCCAAATAAATAAATATTTTTAAAAAAAGAAGATGAAGAAAAGCAAAATGAGGACTGAATGTCCCCCAGAGCCTGGGTAGATGCAGCAGAGTGAAAGCCCCTCCCCCAAAGAACAGCACACAGGAAGTTCTAGAGAGAAAAATCACTGTGACTGAGGAAAGGGAGCCCCTAACCCTGCTCCCCCGCATCCTCAGCAAACTCCCCAAACCCCGCTGATGTGTCTGCACCTGAAGGAAGCAGACTGAGGAGAAATGAGGCTGAGGGTCTTTGGGGTAAGTGCACAGTAAGGCTGCCCTTTGGCAGAAGCTCCCACCAGGTCGGGGAGGGGCTGGCTGAGTGTCTTTTCTCTCTTCCCTTGAGAAAGGTTCAAGGGAGTCTTCTGGGCCACCTATGGAACCGGTGCATTAGTTTGTTAGCGCTGCTGCAACAAGAGTACAGAAATTTATCCTCTCACAGTTCTGAAAGCTAGAAGTCTGAATTCAAGGTGTCAACAGGGTTGGTTTCTTCTGAGGCCCCTCTCCTTGGCTTGTAGGTGGTCATCGTCTCCGAGCGTCTTCACGTGGTCTCCCTCTGTGTGTATCTGTGTCCTAATCCCTTCTTACAAGGACATCATTCATATTGGATTGGGGCCCATCCTAATGACCTCATTCAACCTTCATCACCTCTTTAAAGGCCCCATCTCCAAATATAGTCACCTTCTGAGGCACTGGGCGTTAGGATTTCAATACAGGAATTTCTGGAGGACACAGCTCATAACAGCCAGGAATATATCTGTGGAAGCTATGCAGGCAAGGGTGGGTCCTGGAAGGCTGACCAAGAGCAGCCCCAGGACAGAGGGACTGAGGAACTCCGTGCTCCTGAGGGCAGGCACTGCATCTTACCTGCCTTTATTTCCCAAATGCCGAGCACTAGGCTTGGCACTTAGTAGGGTTTCCAAAAAAATGCTTTTTGAATGAGGGGATGAATGAATGAATGAATGAGCATGTTGCTAGAAAAGGTATTCCCGTTCTCTGCACCTTTTTTTACAAACAGGTGAGAATCTTTCTGGTTTTATTTAAGGACAGGTAAGGGTCCTCTTAATTTCCTCTGAGGTTGGTTCTCTTTGGACCAGGCAGGTGAGGGCTAGGACCAAACTTCATCTTGGCCCCCAACCATTCAGCATCCATCCTCTGCACCAAGTCCTCTCCACTCCCCGCCCCCATCCCTCCCCTCAAGGAGCAGGGCTCAGAACTCAGAGAGCTCCAAAGACCCAAGGGTATGTACACAGCCTAGGAGGAAAAAAATGTATCAGCACAAAACTATAGAGAAAACAATGCAACGTCAGGATTAATACACTTGATGAGACATAATACGTCAACTAGTTTCCAAGCCCATTTCGTCATTTATTTTTTATTTATACATCATGATGTGGGATAGGGGTGCATTTCCATTTTTTTGACATTTTTTGTAGTAGGGGATCCAAAAGTAGAAGCCTCTGGGGCCTGGGAAGCTCTTAGACTGGCCCTGTGCCTGTTAGCTTTCCAGCTAGGAGAAGGAGGTCCTAGTCAGGGTAACATGGTGGCACCCTCACCCTGTGGCATGGAGATCATCCTCAGAAAGAAGCTGCCAACCCAGCAAGTGGCCACAGAAGCTTGAGTGGAACTGCTTCTGAAGTCCAAGACTCCATGACTGGTTTTAGGTGAAAAACTGTTTTCTAAATGTTTCCTGCTGGCCCCCCTTTCCCACCAGGCACAGATGACAGCTGTCATCATAAAGGATACAGGAACTGAGGGGTTTTTGTCCTCCTAAGAGTGGTTTCAGAACTCGGTCAGTTGCTCTGGGAGGGAAATGAGGCAAAAGGCGAACATGTTTCTTTTTCCCAGAAAGAGCACAGCAGGAGGAACAGTGATGGTGTGGCTTAGCTCCAAGAGTAAACCTTGTGGGTCCTGACACCTGACATTGTGCCTTTAACAGTGAGCTGGAAAGGATTTTGAAAAACTGCCATTCTGTGCACTGTGGGCAACTGCATGTACAGTAGGTCTGCTCTGAGCAGAGAAGCATCAATATCTATTACTTAGAAACAGATGAGAAGGTGAATCGGCAGCTGCTAGACCATCAGATGAACTGCACTCTGTTGTGTTTCAAGCCTAACTTTCCTTCTGCCTTTTACATCTCGTAATTGTCAGTGAGCTCCGTGGAACCCTTCCATGACATAACTGATCAACTGCAGGATCGTGGCTAATAAACTGATATAAAAGAGCTTATTAAGACATACCTTTAAGTGTGAGATAATATGTGATTCAACACGCGGCGCAAACAGCTCAGAAGCCCAAGCTCGCCGCCAAGCTTACTGTGGCTTTCTCCCAGGGAATCACGGCATATGGTACCATAATAGAGCAGGAATTTACAGCAACGGAGATGTATGAGGGAGATTAAAGCTTCATCGGTAAGGACATACTGCGTGGCAAAAAAACACCATTATTGTATTTTCTGCTTTGTATTCTAATGAGAAACTGAATCCCTTTCGGTAGAGTGTGGGCTCCCTCTGCTGCTGGCAGGGCATATCAGGACTCTATGCACTAAGGGATCCCTGGGCACCTGAGCAGAGCAGGTTGGCCTGTCCTGGGAGGAGAAAGATGGGGCTGAACATTCAGAGGGACAGACTTGTTCTGTAGGCTCTGCCTCTGTGTGACACTGGGACTATCTGTGCGGCTACTGCAAGTGATGGAAAACACAACGATGACCTGTCCACATCACCTGTGTCCATCCTGAAATAGGTCACAGAAGTGATGCTGAGAGGCAGCCCTCCCCCGTGAGTGACAACCCTCCCCTCCCTCCCTCCCCCCTCCCTTCTCTTCTCCTTCTTCTTCTTCTTCTTCTTCTTCTTCTTCTCTCTCTCTCTCTCTCTCTCTCTCTCTCCTTTTTTTACCTTCCACATAGCCACTGCCAGAAGCTCCTCCAGTTCTGTTTCAGATCCCTCCCAAAAACTGCTCTGGGTTCTGCCTCGTCCTAGCACGGCCAGCACCTGACTCATGTGGTACCGAGGAGACTGCATCACCCAGAAGGTTTAACACCTCCCGCCCATCAGTAAGCAACTCCTCTCAAGACACCTGGCCACATCCCACTCTCAGCCTCCCACCACCCGTCCAACTTCAAGAGTTGCTTCTTCTCGGCAACAGGATGTTTTAATGTAGTATCCGCCCCAAGAGCAGAAACATTTTAGTGCCATAACTTTGATGTGTCCCTTTTGGCCAAATCTAAATAAATAAATAGACCATTAAACTCCAGCTGTTTCTGCTACCAAGCTAGGTATGGGAAGAGGATGCGGCCTGGGGGTGGGGTGGGGGGGTCATACACCACACTCTTTGAAACTAGGACCACCCTTGCTCCTCTCAGAACTATCAACCATCCTAAGCAAAGCAGCTCATTCTCCGATAATCTGGTTATTCGCGTGGTCAGTATCTCAAATTCTCTGATTTCTCTCTTAAAGTTCTAATGGCCGTACTAATGTACTTTCAGTTAGTCAACAGAGATGCACGTCTGTGTGCCTGCAGACTTCCTGGTGATACTAGCAGTCTTTTACCAGGTATACATTAGCTACTGGTTGAGAGGGGTGCGGGGATACTGCTAGTTCTCTGGGTTACATATGCTGATATATGATCATCTATTCTCACCTGCAGCCTGCAGAGAAAAACGTTCAATTACATTTCAGATGGCGTCCTTGGGCATACACATTTATATTTCATATCGCTAATTTCAACACTCATAGCATTTATTCATTTGCTCATTTAACTCAGAAGCCTCCGCAGTCCTCCAGATGAGAGGAGCTCACCTGGCCAAGGCAGGTGGTAGAAGAGGAGGCAGGGAGGAGCCAGGCCCTGGAGAGATTTTGAAGACAGACAACAGGATATTCGGGTGAGCTGGATGTGGGGTGAGACAGAAAGAGGGGGGTCAAGGCGACTCCAAGATCTTTGGTGCGCAGTTACGAGGGTGCCTGTTTTTCAATCTGGTTGCAAGGTGGTGCTATTTACTGAGATGGCAAACAATGGAGGGAGACAGGTTCTGAAGGAGAAGTCAGGATTTGTTTGGGGCATGATGCATTTCAGATGCCTGGTTGACATCCTTGTGACGATGTGGGGTGGGCAGGTGGATGTTCTGCATTGGGTTCCAAGGGAGGGTGGGCTGGAGATAGAACCTGAAATTCACCAGTGTATAGATGGCACTGGATGAGATTGCCAGGGGGTGAGTATAAAAAGCCTGGGGCAGAGTCCTGGGGTAACTTGCAGATAAAGTCAGGAGGAGGGGCGAGCCCCATCCTACAAAGGAAAAGCGAGAGGAAAACCAGGAGGTCACGGGGCAAGTATCTCAAGGAGGAGCGAGAGAGTAACATTGCTGCTGATGGACTGGAATTATCTCAGTAACCCTGAACAAGGCAGCTTCAGAGAATCCTAACTGAATGGTTCAAGAGAAAGTGAGCCATGAAGAAGTGGAGATAGCAAACAGAAACCACTTTTTTCAGTTTTGCTATAAAGGAGAGGAGAAAAATAGGGCTATGGTAGAAGGTAAATTTTATATTATGTATATTTTATCACAATTAAAAACATGTTTATTTTTTAATTTTTTTGTGGTACGTGGGCCTCTCACTGTTGTGGCCTCTCCCATTGCGGAGCACAGGCTCCGGACGCACAGGCCCACTAGCCATGGCTCACGGGCCCAGCCGCTCCATGGCATGGGGGATCTTCCCGGACCGGGGCACGAACCCGTGTCCCCTGCGTCAGCAGGCGGACTCTCAACCACTGTGCCACCAGGGAAGCCCCAAAAACATGTTTATTTTTAACTGTGATAAAATATACATAATATAAAATTTACCATCTTAACCATTTTTAAATGTCCAGTTCAGCCATGTTAAGCACATTCACATTGCCACGCAACCAATCTCCAGAATTTATCTTGCAAAACTTGAACCCTGTACCCGTTACATAACTCTCCATTCCCTTCTCCTCCCAGACCCTGGAAACCACCATCCTACTTTCTGTCTCTATGAATTTGACTACTCTGGTATATTAATCTGCTAAGGTTGCCATAACAAATTACCACAGGCTGGGTGGCTTAAAATACAGAAATTTATTTTTTCACAGTCCTGAAGCCTACAAGTCCAAGATCAAGTACTGACAGGTTTGGTTTCTCCTGAGATCTCTCTCCTTGGCTTGGAGATGGCCATCTTCTCACTGTGTCCTCACATGGCCTTTTCTCTGTGTGCATGCATCCCTGGTCTCTTCTTATAAAGACAGTAGCAATACTGGGCCCCACCTATAATTACCTCTTTAAAGAACCTGTCTCCAAATGCAGCCACACTGGGAGTTAGGGTGTCAACATATGAATTTAGGGTGGACACAATTCAGTCCATAGCATCTAAGTGCTTCATATAAGTGAAATCATACAGTACATGCCTTTTTGTAACTGGCGTATTTCACTTAGCATAACAACTTCAAGGTTCATCCATGTTGGAGTACCTGTTCCAATTTCCTTCCTTTTCAAGGCTGAATATATTCCGTTGTATGTCTATACCACATTTTGTTTACCCATTCATTCATCAATGGGTGAATGGGCTGCTTCCACTTTATGGCTATTGTGAATAATGATGCTATGAACATGGGTGTGCAAATATCTCTTCAAGACCCTGATTTCAATTCCTTTGAGTATATACCCAGAAATGTATTACTAGATCATATGGTAATTCTATGTTTAATTTTTTGAGGAACCAACATACTACTTTCCATAGCAACTGCACCATTTTACATTCCCAACAACAGTGCACAAAGGTTCCAATTTTTCCACATTCTCCTCAACACTTGCTATTTTCTGTGTTTTTGATAGTAGTCATCCTAATGGTTGTGAGGTGGTATCTCACTGTGGTTTTTTTTTTTTTTTTTTTTTTTTTTTTCCTTTTTGCTGTATGCGGGCCTCTCACTGTTGTGGCCTCTCCCGTTGCGGAGCACAGGCTCTGGATGCGCAGGCCCAGCGGCCATGGCTCACGGGCCCAGCCGCTCCGCGGCATATGGGATCCTCCCAGACCGGGGCACGAACCCGTATCCCCTGCATCGGCAGGCGGACTCTCAACCACTGCGCCACCAGGGAGGCCCGGTTTTGTTTTTTTTAATTGAAGTATAGTTGATTTACAATGTTGCATTAGTTTCAGGTGTACATCAAAGTGATATATATATATATATAATATATATATATATATGATATATACATACTTTTTCAGATTCTTTTCCATTATAGGTTATTACAAGATATTGAATATAGTTCCCTGTCACTGTGGTTTTGATTTGCATTTCCCTAGTAATTAGTGATGTTGAGCACCTTTTCGTGTGCTTGTTGGCCATTTGTATATCTTCTTTGCAGAAATGTCTATTCAAGTCCTTTGCCCATTTTGAATTGGGTTGTTTGTTTCATTGTTGAATTATAGGAGTTCTCTATATTCTAGACATCAACCCCTTATCAGATATATCATTTGCAAATATTTTCTCTCATTCCGTAGGTTGCCTTTTCATTGTGTTGATAGTGTCCTGAAAGTTTTAATTTTGATGAAGTCCAATATATCTATTTTTACTTTTGTTGCCTATGCTTTTGGTGTCATATCCAGGAAATCAACACCAAATTCAATATCACTTTTAAAAAATTAAAAATTAAAAAAAAATTTTTAATTATAAAAAGCACTTTGAGATCCTAAGAGAGTACAGAAGACATGTGGCAATGGAACAAGAATTTAAAAGTCCCATTAGGGGACTTCCCTGGTGGCGCAGTGGTTAAGAATCCGCCTACCAATGCAGGGGGCATGGGTTCGAGCCTTGGTCCGGGAAGATCCCACATGCTGTGGAGCCACTAAGCCTGTGCACCACAACTACTGAGCCCAAGTGCCACAACTACTGAAGCCCATGTGCCGAGCCAGTGCTCTGCAACAAGAGAAGCCACTGCTATGAGAAGCTCTTGCACCGCAACGAAGAGTAGCCCCTGCTCCCTGCAACTAGAGAAAGCCGTGAGCAGCAATGAAGACCCAACACAGCCAAAGATAAATACATTAATCAATTAATTTTTAAATAAATAAATAAATAAATAAAATAAAAGTCCTATTAATTGAGACAAAGGTTATTTAAACAAAATAGAAAATGCATATCTACTATGAACTCTTACAAGGTAAATATGAGAGCAAAACTGTTATAAAAACAAGGAGAAATCTATAGAAACACAATAGTATGGTAAGAACATTAAATAATTCTTTAGTCTTTGATAGATCTGGTATAAAAAAATTAACAGGTATATAGAAGATATAAATAGCTTCATGTTGTGTATGTGTCAAACTTGCCTACAACCAACAAAGGGTACATCTTTCCCAATCCCATATAGCGTTTTAAAAAATCAGTCACAAATAATGCAATGAAAAAATCTCAGGAATCTTATACAAGCCTACATTCTCTAATTCCAGTGCAATTTTTTTTAATTCAAGTGTTAAAAGTTTTTAGAATTCAAACACTTGAAATTTTACAATCTTCTGGTGGTTCATTGTACTGTTCAACAGACATTTCCAGCTTTCCATTTTCTAGGCACAGGGTAGGATTGTACTTCTTCACCCCCTCTGATATTAAGAATAGTCAAATGATTTTCTTTGGCCAATGAAATATGAAGAGAAATGATGGGTATCATTTCTGGGTGGAAACTTAAAGGGACAGTGCATGATTCACTAGGTTATCTCCGCCATGGCAACTGGTAACAGCAAGATGGCAGCTGCTCTGTTAGCCTGGGTCTCAGAGTGGGAGACCTGGAGCAGAGACCCCAGCCGTTTTTTTGCCATTTTAAGCCATTAATATTTTGAGAGTTTTGTTATACAGCATAGCCTAGCCCATCCTGACTGATACAAGCCTCCTAAATAACTTCTCAGCTAAAAAGATCAAAACTGCAAGTTGGAGACAAGAAAATAAGTGCTATTTTCAAAATGATGGGCTGGCCACTCAGTTTTTCTCTTCTTCCCCCTAAGACCCTACAAAAATGATAGTAAAGGACTAAAATGGGAATAAATCCACAATGACAAAGAGAACAGGAAGTTGTCCATCAGTGGAAGAAAGTTTTAAAAAAAATTGTGAGACTGTGTCAAGCTGATACAGAAGTAATGACAGATGACACACCGCAGAGGAGGTTGCCGATCTTCCCTACAGAATTCCAGAGAGGCATAAGACAGAGTACGCAAGTGAGACGGGGCCAAAAACACTGGGATTACTCCAAAGGCTCTGTCTTAAACAGTCCAGTCCTTAGCTCCTCCCCTCGTTCAGAATGCAGGGCCTCGAAAGATCAACTCTGCAAGTGAAACACCTGAGAGTTCTTCCATTAAATAACAAAGAAGAAAAGGGAGGAGGAGGAAGAGGAGGAGGAGAAGGAGGAGAAAGAAGGAAGAAGGAAGGAGAGAAGGAAGGGAGGGAGGGAGGGAGGAAGGAAGGAGGGAAGGGAGGGAAAGAAAGAGAGCCAGAAATTTGTATTAATTTGCTAAGGGCTGCCTTAAAAAAGTACCACAAACAGGAAAAACACAACCTCAAAGGAAAGAGAACTAATTCAGGAAATAGAAGAGAATTAAAACTTTTTTCTTATTATAATCATAACTATATTCAGGAAGTTATTGCATTCAAAATCAAAAACAAGATGCTAAGTAAACAGCACAATCAGAGAACAAGAAAGGGCTCTTACAGAATGAAAATGTGATGCTGAAATAAATTGAAGGCCCAGAAGATAAAACAGAAGAAATCTTCCAGAAAGCAGAGCAAAAAGACCATGAGATGGGAGACATGAAAGAAATGAGACTCAGAAGACCTTTCCAGGAGGTCCAGTTTTACAGGCATTCCAGATACAGAAAGACAGAAATCAGAGGGGAAACATTATCAAATGAGCAATACAACAAAATCTCCGAAAGGTTAAAGTTACAAGTTTTCAGATTGAAAGTACCTACAGAGCAAACAGCACAAGGTCTTTTAAAAGACCCACATGTCTGCAAAAGTTTAGAACACTGGGAAAAAAAGAAAATACTCTAAAAGCTTCCGCAAGGAAAAAGACACCACTCATGAAGGAACAAAATTCAGATTGTGTATCACCAATACCAAATGTTAGAAAACAGATGAGATATACCTTCAAAGAGATTGACTACTAAACACAACTGAATCATGGATTGACAAGAAAACAAACAGTTGTGGAGAAGTTTATTTGAACAATTAGAGAGAGACAAAAGTGGGTTGTATATCAGTTAGATGATATTAGTTTATCTACATTAATTTATTGAGTGCAGTAACTGTAGTGTAGTTATGCATGAGAATGTCTTTGCTCTTAGGATATATATACTTAGGGGTGAAGTGACATGATATCTGAAAGTTACATTCAAATGGTTCAGAAAAACTGTGCATGTGTATGTGCGTTTGTGTGTGTGTGTGTGTATGCATGCACACCACGTGTGTGTAGACAGAAAGATATACCAAATGTGGCAAAATCTTAATGATTAGTGGATCTATATGAAGGACATATAGGTGTTCTTTTCACTATTCCTTCCATTTTTTTATGGATTTGATATTTTTCAAAATGAAAAGTAAGGAATTTAAGAAATACAACTGATACATAACAAAGCTGTAAGGGAAAATAGCAAATAATTTTTAAATTTTTTAATTTAAAATAATTCAGAGGGAAAATTCTTTTTTCTAGAAGTTTATAATTAACCAAACAATTAAAGTATAAGATTATATATTCAGACATGCAAGAACATAGAAATTTTACCTACTAGCTCTTTTTCTTAGAAAACTACTTGAAGATGTGCTTCAAAAAGATGAGGGGTTAAACCAGGAAAGAAAACAGGGAATCCAAAAAACAGGATACAACCTAAAATAGCAACAAAGGGAAATCCAGAACGATAGGAATGCAACAGGCCTAGAGAGGAACCTGTCCAGATTAAAGAGAGAGGAGGAAGACAGGTATCTGATAACAAAAGTAGAGTCTGCCAGAATACATGATATGATGGAGAGTTTAGAAATGTTCAGTTTTCTTTGGTAAAGAAAAACAAGGCACCCCAATTTCACTGCAGCATTATACACAAAAGCCAGGTCATGGAAACAACCTGAGTGTCCATCAGTGGATGAATGGATAAAGAAAATGAGGCATATGTGTACAACAGAATATCATTTAGCCATAAAAAAGAAGGAAATCCTGCCATTTGCGACAACATGGATGGACCTAGAGGGTATTATGCTCCGTGAAATAAGTCAGACAGGGAAAGACAAATACCATATGATTTCATTTAGATGTGGAATCTAAAACAAAACAAGTGAACTGAAAAGCAGTTATAGATAAAACCGAAACAGAGTCACAGATACAGAGAACGAACAAGTGGCTGCCAGAGGAGAGCTGGGGTGGAGGGAGGAGTGAAATGGGTGACGGAGATCCAGAGGTACAAACTTCCAGTTACAAAATAAATGAGTCACAGGACACAATGTATTGCATAGGGAATATAGTCCATAATAATGTAATATCTTTGTATGGTGACAGACGGTAACTAGACTTATCATGGTGATCATTTTGTAATGTATAGAAATGTTGAATCACTATGTTGTGCACCAGACACTAACATAGTGCTGTGGGTCAATTATACTTCAAACAAACAAACTCGTAGAAAAAGAGATCAGATTTGTGGTTACCAGAGGCAGGGGGGAGGGGGGTTTGAGGGGAGGAGGAATTGGATGAAGGTGGTCAGAAGTTAGAGACTGCCAGTTATAAGGTAAAGAAGTCCTAGGGATGTAATGTACATGATTCATATAATTATACTTTGCTTTATGTTACGTATGTAAATCGTTAAGAGAGTAAATCCTGAGTTCTCATCACAAGGAAAAAATATTTTTTCTTTTCTTCCTTTTTCTTTTTTTCTTTTTTTTTTTGTATCTACAGGAGATGATGGATGTTCACTAAACTTATTCTGGTGATCATTTCACGATGTATCTAAGTCAAATCATTATGCTGTTCACCTTAAACTTATACAGGGCTGTAGGTCAATTATATCTCAATGAAAAGGAAGGAAAAAAAGACTGAATTATGATTACAAATTGGAATATGAATAAGATGTAGCACAGATAATAAGAAGCACAGATAATAGAAGCTGAGAATGTAGAAAAAAGGATGCAAACTTACTGGAAGCTTAGAGATGCTGGCATCTTCATCTTTTAAAGCTGGGAGTCAAGAGACACTGTCTACACCTGATGGAATAAGAAAGAGAAGGTGTAAGTGTGTTGCTTAAACAATATACAACTTTGTAACTGAAAACAGTAATATATGTATTAGGAAACTAAGGAAGAAAAGTAGGAGTTGTGGAGTGTGTCAAATCCCTATCCATCAGGGGATTAGAAAATGTCTAAAACTATATAAATGAAGACATCATAGCATAGGTATGTTATTTAAATATATAGCCTCTTGGGGCTTCCCTGGTGGCACAGCGGTTTAGAATCCATCTGCCAATGCAGGGGACACGAGTTCAAGCCCTGGTCCGGGAAGATCCCACAAGCCGTGGAGCAAATAAGCCACCCGTGTGCCACAACTACTGAGCCTGTGCTCTAGAGCCCATGAGCCACAACTACTGAGCCCCCGCGCACAGCAACAAAGACCCAACGCAGCCAAAAATAAATAAATAAAATTTAAAAAAATAAATAGCCTCTTAACTCATTTCCTGATGCTGCATTTGCCTTCTCCTCACACACACAGTTTACAGTCCAGCCTCAATGGCTCTCTTGCAGTTCCTTAAACATTTCAGGCAGGCTCCTACTTCAGGGTCTTTGCATTCCTTCCTTCTGCCTGGAATTCTCTTCCATATGATGTCTCTGTGACTCTCTGTCTCTCCACCTTCAGGTCTTTTTTCAAAAGTCACCATCTCAGTGAACACTTCCCTGATCCACCGCTCCCTATCCCCACTACCTGACTTTTTTTCCTCTGTAGAACTTGACTTATCACATCTAATATACATATTCTGTCTTTTATTTCTATATTTATACTATATCTCCACTCCACCAGTACTATGTAGGGGGGGATGCAGTGATCCTTCCCTGTTTTTATTCACCTCTATATACACTGGTACCTAAAACAGTTGCTTAGGCACATAGACAGCAGGCACTCAATACATAGTTAATAAAAGACTAAATGAAGGAATAACTACAGAGCAAGCTGGAGGTAAAGTTTTACCTTTGGGGAACTAAGACTGGGTTGGGTAGGAGTGGGCCAGGAATAGCTGCTTTTCCTCACGTACAACTGACTTTTTTAACCATATTATTTTGACCAGGGTTTAAAGAAATTATTATTACCTTTACAAAATAGGAAAATGTTTTAAGACATTGTGAAAGAGAAAAAAATAAGACAATTGGAAACACTACACACACACACACACACACACACACACACACCTGTACTCACAAGTAAATTCATTCCTTAAATATTTTCATTATTAAACAAGAAAGAATAAAAATAAACAAATAGAATATTCATCTGAAGGAACCAGAAAGAAATTAACAGTGGAAATATGAAAAGGAAGTAGAAATAAATAGATAATGAAGAAAGTAATCAGTACTGATAAATTTCAGTTCCTTGGGGAAAAAAGAAAAACAGCAAAATATTAAAATAGCTGGAAAGCATAATCAAGAAACACAAAGAAACAACAGCCCAAATAAACAATCAAGTCAACAATGCCTAAAAGGGATATGACCACAGATACAGATGTGATAGCCAGATGTTTCTAAAATGTGAAACCCTGAATGAAATGAATGGTTCTCTAGCAATTAAAATTATCTTGAAAAGAAACAGAAAACCTGAACAGGCTGATGAAGAAACCCAAATGGTCTGACAGAGAGTCCTTTCATATCTGCCCTAAAATAGTCACACAGCTACATAAAAAATTTATCTTTGTTTTGTGACTTATTTTTTAAACCTTTAAATATTTAATCCATTGGGAATGTATTTTTTATTTAAGGAATGAGGTGAGAAGCCCCATCTCTGCTTATCTGGTTTCCTTCCCTCTTCATGGGTGTGTGCCACTCAGGCATCAGCCCAGGTAGGGCTGCATCTTCCCCTGTGAGTGGAAGTCACATGACCCATCACATGGCCCATTGTACAGCCCGGCCACAAAGGGTCTCAAAACCTGACACCCGGAAATAGAAGTCGACTCCAGACTGCCATTTTTATCATCTCTCCCCCCCAAATCTTGCCTGTTTACATATTAGAGAAAAAGCATCCTTAATATTTAAGAATGTTAAATTCAAAACACATGGATTCTCTATACCTAAGAACTGAAAGAGATATTTATACATCAATGTTCATAGCAGCGTTATTCAGGAGAGCCAAAAAGAGGAAAAAACCTGGGGCTGCCCTGGTGGCGCAGTGGTTAACAATCAGCCCGCCAATGCAGGGGACACGGGTTCGAGCTCTGGCCTGGGAAGATCCCACATGCTGTGGAGCAACTAAGCCCGTGTGCCACAACTACTGAGCCTGCGCTCTAGAGCCCACGAGCCACAACTACTGAGCCCGTGTGCCACAACTACTGAAGCCCGCACGCCTAGAGCCTGTGCTCTGCGACAAGAGAAGCCACCGCAATGCGAAGCCCGCACACTGCAATGAAGAGTAGTCCCTGCACCCCGCAACTAGAGAAAGCCCACGCGCAGCAACAAAGACCCAAAGCAGCCAAAAATAAATTAAAAAATAAAAATAATTTTTTCTAAAAAGAGGAAACAACCCAAGTGATGAATGGATAAACAAAATGTGGTTATATATATAATATATATAATATATATATATATGAGAGAGAAATGTTATTAAATAGGAAAGAAATTCTGACACACGCAACAATATGTGAGACAGGCTGGGACCTGGGATGCTTTGCTGCAGTGCTTGCACCTGGACAAACCTCTCCTCAAGCAACAAAATACAAAGACGCTATAGGGACTAAAAATAACTGTGCACATGTGCATTTGGGGCAAATTCTGGACAAGGTACAAAGAGACCAGAAAGCCCAATTGCCACTTCTGAAGAGCTGCGTGCAAAAACAGGGTGTCTGGAGCATAAGCAGGGTACTGTGTATGCCTCCTGCAGTCAACACCACCAAAGGGGTGGGCAAAACACCTAAGCCCCCCCTCTGGCCCGACCCCTGGACACACACCTACCCTCACCCCATATAAGGAACAAGCTCATCAGCCCCAGGGAGTGAACAAGAGAAACTGTTACTTGTTCTCGTTCCCCCCTGCTGCAGCAGGGGCCCCAATAAAGCCTTGCCTGAATTTCTTGTCTAGTCTCTGATCAATTTCTATTGATTGGGGAAGGCCAAGAACCCTGGTCGGTGTCACATGGATGAATCTTGAAGACATTACGCTAAGTGAAGTAGGCTAGTCACAAAAGGACAAATGTTGTATGATTCCACTTGTATAGGTACCTATAACAGGCAAATTCAGAGACAGAAAGTAGAATGGTTCAAGGGCTGGGGGAAGGGGGGATATGGCACAGTTTTAGTTTTACAAGATGAAAAGAGTCCTAGAAATTGCACAAGGTGAACGCATTTAACACTACTTAGCTGTGAACTTAAAATGGTTAAAGTGGTAAATTTTATATTTTGTCACAACTGAAAAGACAGCACATGCATGACATAGGGTTAGGGAGCTGACATGCCGGCCAACACACACCAATGTCCCCACTCCAAAGGCGCGCTTTTACCGCCAGGGAATTCACCCCAGGACAGCGTGCGTGCGTGCGTGCGTGCGTGTGTGTGTGTGTGTGTAGTGTAGTGTCCCGGAGTTCACACCACATCCCACTGCCCCCAAACCAACCTCTGAGGAAAGGCCCATCTGATTCCGACTCTCAGCCTCCAAGTTTGTTTTAACTTGGCTTCCTAACGGCAGGATGACCAGAGAGTCTCTATTTGCTCCAGCCCCACCCCCAACCCACTTTAAGGGTACAATTTAATATTTCTGAACAAATTATAAAATTGTGCAACCATCACCACCATCCAGTTTTAGAACATTTCCATCACTCCGCTTAGCGTTTCTAAGCGCCCGGATCCTCATCTGTAAATAAAGATAACATGAGGCTAGCACATTACAGACCACCAACAAATTTTACCTGTTATTATACTTGTTGAGGATGGCCTGTTTCTAGGTTACTATCTTTTCCCACACGCAGCCATATCTTTGCCCGGCTGGCGGCCGCGAGCGCAGAGAACAGATTTGCAGCCGGGAGGTGGAACCGAAGTCCGGAAGGCTCCGCGCAGCGGTTCTGCCCCGCAAGCTGCGGCCAGCGATCGCGGAATCGGGCCTCTCCCCGCACCCTGGCTGGGGCGCGCGGCGCGGCTCCGGGCTGGATTGGTGATGCCTGGGAGCTGCGGGCGCCTGCGCAGTGGGGAGGGCGGCGGGCGCGTTGAGGGGCTGCCAGCGGTCTCTCGAGTGGGCTGGAGCGTGGCCGCGGCTGCTGTCTCCGGACGGCCGCACCATGGCGGAGGAGGAGCTCGAGGCGCTGAGGAAGCACAGGCTGGCCGAGCTGCAGGCGAAGCACGGGGTGAGCGCGCCCGCCCCTTTGCCAGGCCCGTCCTCTGAGGGGCGCCGCCTTCACCCGAGGTGGAGGGCGCGGCCCCAGGCGGAGGCTCCAGGCGCCGACGCCCCAACTCTCCCCGCGGCCGAGGACCCCGCCTCCGCCGCCGGCGGCCTCCTGGTCGCCTCTGAGCTGGCTCGGTCCCTCTCCCCGCCGCGCGGGGTCTCGGGCGGCCAGTGGACCACGTGCTGCCCCGGGCGGGTCGGGCGCGGGCCTCTCCCGGGCAGGGGCTGGTTCTCGTCCGGGCAGGCATTGGTCCCAAACAGAATTCTCAGCCCCTCTGGTCTCTCGGTGCCTTTAGCTCGTGGATCTAGCCTGCTTCGACTAGCATTCCTGCCGAATGTTTTTTAGAATTTAATTGTTCTGACCCAAGGGTCTGCTGTGTGCCAGGTGCTGAGGGTACAGCGGGGAACATCGCCTGATGGAGTTGACAGTCCCGGGGAGGGCCAGGCACTAAACTAATCCCGTAGATAAAACGCCCAAGTAAGGGCTTTACTGCAAAGAGGAAGGGAGTAACGTGTTAGGGGTGGAGCGGGATGGTCTGGAAGGAGGGCTGTTTGAATCTTCAGCGTCCCCAATACCGAAGCACATTTTCTTTTACAGAAATTATTCTTACCACGTAAAACACGGTTTTGTAGAGCAAGGACTCTTCTCCCTAATGGTTGTTTGTATTCTAAAACATTCTCTTAGATTGTGACTAGAAGCTTATCAAAACGTTGTAGTAAGTGGAAACTATCAGTTTGAGTTTTGTGAGGCCCGGCTTTTAATTATTTGGTAAGCCGTCTCTACCACTGCAGGAGCCTGTTAGGTATCAGAAAGAAAATAGGAGTTCCTGTTTTTTTTCCTCTGTGAAATTACTAAAAGATAAAATTGTTTTTTCAGGACCCTGGCGATGTAGCACAACAGGAAGCAAAGCAAAGGTACGGGCTGGAACTCTGAACTGTTTTTTGTTTTTAATGTAGTGGCTCTTTTGTTTAAATTAAGGAGTACTTGACATACGACGTAAGTTTCAGGTGTACAGCATAATTATTCCATATTTGTACATATTGTGAAATGATCCGCACAGTAGGTCTAGTTGACATCCATCACCACACATACTTACAAACTTTTTTTCTCGTGATGAGAACTTTTAAGATCTACTCTGTTGGCAACTTTCAGACATGCAATACAGTATTAACTATAGTCACCATGCTGGACATTCATCCCCATGACTTATGTATAACTGGACGTTTATACTTTTCTGATAATCTTCACTCATTTGTCCCACCTCCCAACACCGATCTCTTGGTCTGTTCTCTGTGTCTGTGGGAACTCTGAACTTTTTTTGAAGGATGGTTTCATGCAATTTTTTTTTTTTTTTTTACTTTAGTCACCTTAATAGGTGTGTGACTCTTAAAGATCTTCCTGGCATAGTGATTTTTCCAGAAATCATCATCACTGTTTGTTATTATGTTTGTTAAATAAACATGTATGGAACCCCACAGCACTTATTACTTTGTATTACAATTACTGATAGATGTTTCTCTGCTAAACTGTGATTACCTTAAAACCAACATAATCATAGGACTTACCTCACAGGTATGTGGTGAGGACTGCAGGGGTGCAGTGCTTCACATTTAGTAAGTGCTCGATAGTATTAACTATCATTCTATTCTCAGTGTTATTTTATCCCAGAATATCACAGAGCACCTCACACTTGGCAGGTTTATTGAATGAATGCCTAGTTACCCCATCATGCTACCTTTTTTTCTAACTGATTAAAAAAAAAACACATAAGATAAAATTTACCATCTTAACTCTTTCTAAAAGTATAATTCAGTCACATGAACTATTTTCTCATTGTTGTGCAACAAATCTCTAGAACTTTTTCATCTTGCAAATCTGGAGGCCTATTAAACTCCCCATGCCGCCCCCCCCCCCACCCCACCATACCTCCCAGGGCTACCTTTTAACTCATTCATTCATCCAGCAAATACTGAGCACCTGCTCTCGGTCAGGCACCGTGTTGTGTCTACAGAGATAGGCAAGGTGGAGAAGGTTCCTGCCCTTACGTAGCTTACATTAGAGGGAGAAGACAGATGGTAAGCACCTGGGATAGTGCTAAGAAGAAAATAAAACTGCGTGAATTTCACTGATTATAAGATGTGCATTTTTTTCACATTCTAACATATCTGACATTCGAATGTGTCTCATAATTGATTGCTCTTGTCCTGGATTCTTCCAAAGAGGATTTACTTTTGCTTCTGCCATCACGTGGGTCATTTCTAACCTGAGACCTCTTAAAATTCACTGCTTGAGGTTCCCCCTTTCTCCATTACTGGTGCTGTGAATTCAGACAGCAAACCTGCAAGACTACAGCTTGAAGTTCAAATTCTCAGAGACACTTTTTTCTTCCTCCACTCAGGGCCAAGGTCATTGCACGCACACTTCCTTGCTGTTCCTTTCTGCATAGCGGGTTTATTTCTTGTTTACCATGTATTGAGGATGTTGCTCTGGCATGATACCCCAGCTTTGAGTGAGGGTCTCCTATTAGACACCTCATCTAGGGTGTTTTTCATTCTTGGAGATAGAGACTACCATGGTGTGTTTTCTACTCTGTGGCCTCTTAGATTTAGTGAAATGTAGTAATAGTTCGTGGCAGGGTTGAAGTACTCAGGAGTAATAAGGAAATGGCCTATGGAAGTGGGCTTCAGTCTGTGTTCCATGAACCCCAGGGCTCCTCAGATGGGGGCAATTAGTAGGCACAGCCAGCCCGAGCTCCCCTTCAAATTCAGCCAAAGAATCTCTGCTTTTGTCTGTGTTACGTATTAAGTTCCTTGAAGGGCTTCATTTGAAAAACAATTTCTGCTTAAAAAAAGTTTGAAACCACTGTCCTGTGAACTTGAAATAGTTCCTACTTGGATAGGTAGGAGGATGCAAGGATAGAAACAGTTATAATTTAACTCCCCTCCCAACCCAAAAACTAGAACTGAGAGTCTGGAAATATGGGATCTGGTCCTACCTTGGCCACAGTTACCTGTGTCTCCTTAACATTGCCTCCGTGGACCTCAGCTTCTTTTATCTCTAAGAAAATTACAGGGATTAATCACTTGGTCCTTGTAATTGCCTGAAATCTCACTATAAATTTCTAGCACCTCTCACACACTAGGTACTTAATAAATGTTTATAATCGTGGTTGAACTGAAACTGCACTCTGATTAGGAAAATGTGAAGTTTTACCTTTCAACCTCACAAAATATAAAGATATACACTCACAAAATATAATGCTGGCCTTTGAGTGTAAGAGTGGATTCGTTACAACTTTCTATGTTCAGTAGGAATGCTGACAACTTAGTTCTAATTTTTCTTGACCTGTTTTTGTTGTAGGGAAGCAGAAATGAGGAACAGTATCTTAGCCCAAGTTCTGGATCAGTCAGCCCGGGCCCGATGTAAGCATCTTCAGTTTTCTTTAAGTTATTTCCATAAAATTGGCTTTAGTTATTTGAATGGGGAGATATATATGAAATTATTGCTATCTCTAGATTAAATATTTGTTTAACCTTAAAACGTGAGATATAGATTATTTGTAAGAAATGTTAAGTTTATAAACCTAAAGAAATGTACTCAAATCATTATTAGAAGTACCAGCTCCATTCTCTCCTACCAATGAGATGATCTCCAAGTGCATACAGTCGGCCCTCTGTATCCGTGGAGTCAGAATCCACGGATACGGAGGGCTGATAGTACTACACCATTGTCATATAAGGGCTTGAGCATCCTTGGATTTTGACATCCTCAGGGGGTCCTTGCAGGTACGAAGGGACGACTGTATTAGGTAAAATTTATAGGAAACAACTCTTAAATCGAGTCAGTCACAAAATGTTGCTGGTAGTTGACACAGGTGATTGGGGGCTCTGGTTTATTGTACAGGCAGACCTTGGGGGATATTGCAGCTTTGCTTCCTGACCACCACAGTATAGTGAGTCATAGAAATTTTTTAGTTTCCCAGCACATATAAAAGTTAAGTTTATACTATACTGTAGTCTATTAAGTGTGCAGTAGCCTTATGTCTAAAAAAACAGTGTACATACCTTAATTAAAAAAGACCTTATTGCCAAAAAAAAACCTTATTGCTAAAAAATGTTAATCATCATCTGAGCCTTCAGCAAATCATGATCTTTTTGCAATAACATCAAAAATCATTGATCACAGATCACCATAACATATATAAGAATAATAATAGTTCAAAAATATTGTGAGAATTACCAAAATGTGACACAAAGACATGAAGTGAGCAAATGCTATTGGAAAAATGATGCCAATAGACCTGCTCCAAGCTGGGTTGCCACAAACCTTCATTTGTGAAAAACACAGTATCTGTAAAGCTCAATAAAATGAGATATGCCTGTATTCTTCATTTTAGTGTATGTTTTTTCATAATAAAATTTTTCATAAAAGCCATGTAGAAAAACATATTAAATGATCCATCAGAATGAACCAGTATCTTCTGTATTGTAACTTGAAGCCCAGCTTAGAAGAGGCAGGCTTAGATGAATCACTATGATTATATATGTGTAGTAATATATAAATTGCTTTTCAGAGGGCAATAGTGCATTTTTTTTTTAAGCATGGAGCTTAGAATCTGAGGACCCAAGTTTAATCTTAGCTCTGCCAGGACCTCTGTGTGGTCTTAACTGAGATTGACAGCTGAACTCAAGTTTTCCTCGTTTTTAAGAGGAGTAACAATAGCATCTGCCTTATCTACCTTGCTAGTCTCAAGACATGAATAAGTCTGAAGGGCTTTGGAAATGTCAGTGCTTAGTTTCAAGGTATCATATAAGTGCATTTAGTTCTGACTTCTTTTTGTGTGTGTGTATATAGATTTTGTTTTTTTCCTTTTTAGTAAGTAACTTAGCACTTGTAAAGCCTGAGAAAACTAAAGCAGTAGAGAATTACCTTATACAGATGGCACGGTATGGACAACTAAGTGGGAAGGTAAGCTTGGACTGCCTTGAGGCAGTTTTAACCTATTGTTACCTACTTTATCAAAACATTTTCAGAAGGTCAATTTTATCTCTTTCTGGTTGCAGAATTCTTGTTGAAGCAATTTTTAAAGGAGAGAATAGTTGTATCTACCATCATTCCTAAAAGATAACTAATTGTCTTTTCTAAAATCCTCCGCTTCTTTCCTTTTCTGACATTGCTATGGAACCAGTGACTGTTAGAGTCAGCTAGCCTAAATTGCTTCTACACTGGAAACAAGGTTTGTCAATAATACCAATTAAAACAGGTAAAGTTACGCTTTTTTTGCAAATGAAGAGGTGCTAAAATTCCTGGTTATTATGTACGTTGCTGTAATGCCATGATGGGTATATTCTGCATCCCCGACCTTGCTTCAAGACCCAGATGAGCCCCACCTGCACTGGGAAGCCCTCTGCCGCCACCACAGCCTACAGGGGTCAGCCCGCCCTTACACTGAGAATGTGTGTGGAAGAGACAACGACTGCTTCATCTTTTTTGAGTGACTGTCTCCTGCTTTTAAGCTTCTCAAGGTTTTAGGGGCAGAGATGGTGTATCTCTGTCCCTGACACTTAACACAGTGGTGTAGGTGGTTGTCATTGTCTGCCAGTGGTGATGAAGGTGTTCTTAAGTACCTGTTAATTTTGTATTTTTCGAGGAAGCTAACTGATGGATACTTTTCCTCCCTCAAATGAAGACTAGCAGAGCAGATTTTATGTGGAACTTAAACCAAGAGTTATAGCCAGTGGCTTCAGCCCGCTGTCCCACTCTCCTTCCCTCTTGACCTCTACCCCCCGCACCCCGGAAGGACTAAAACCATTCAGTCTGCTGAGGTCAATTCTTTGTTTTAAAAAAATACTGTTTTTCTCTATGGTTATCCTAGGTATCAGAACAAGGCTTAATAGAAATCCTCGAAAAAGTAAGCCAACAAACAGAAAAGAAAACAACAGTTAAAGTAAGTTTCCCCAAATGCACATGGCAAAAGAAAGATTGATATTTTAAATAAGCGTTGCATCTGCATGTACTGTATCAAACATGTTTCAGCCCATAGACATTTTCATTTTATAACACAGGGAAGTTTGGGGAGAAAGGCTGCATATATTGAGGGCCTAATTTTCAAGGCTCCTCTATTGTTTTGAAACACTAAGTTGTTTTCAAGACAGAAATGTCTCCCTGTAGTAGGTAAAAATTTGTGTTCTCAGAAAATCTGAGTTATGCTTTGTGAAACATGTTATGATACTCATTTAATTTTCCCCCCAGTTCAGCAGAAGAAAAGTAATGGACTCTGATGAAGATGACGATTATTGAATTTAAGACGTCTAGAGACTGGAACTTAATGGAGCAATTCTAGGACAGATAACACTTGGCTGAAGTTTAAGATCTTGATGGGATGTTTACTTTGTTTACTGTCTATATGCCTTTTAAAAATAAACTTGTTATGCAAAATAAAACAATTTGGACAGACCTGTTTTAAAACCATAGCAGAATGAACAGAAGACCTGCATTTTCAGTTTTATCCTTTCCTATCAAAAGCTTTTGAACATGTGTAGCAGCATGAATATATCCTTTGTAATTGTGACATTAGTGTTAGGTGGGAAAATGGCCTTAGCAGAAATAGAAGCTGCTCAGTCATCTTCAGTAAAAAGAAAATAGCAGTGTCCAGTAACATCATGGGATTTAAGACCCATGGATTAAGGTGAGTCAACTTTAATATTTCCAAGACATAGGTTCTGAAAGCAGGTAAGCTATTTTTCTTCCTGAAGATAGTACTTACATTTAATGTGGGAAAATTCCTAGCTTCAGTTTCATTTATAATATGCTTTTCAAAGGCATTGAGACTAAATTATCTAACAAATATGACCCCTATCCAAACAACCTCTGTAACTAGAGGATACATCCATTGGAAAAAAAATTACCAAAATAACTGAGACATGCTGGTAATAATACTTCAACACTAGTAAACATGTTTGTAAGAGAAATGATTTCTAAATGATTCAGATCCAGTTGAGACAGTTTAGTGGTTAAACATTTTGGTAGAAATGTTCTGGGTCTTCACTGATAAGGTTGCAGGTAACTTAAAGCAAATGTCATCTCTTGGGAGTTCCCTGGTGTCGCAGTGGTTAAGACTCCATGCTCCCAATGCAGGGGGCCCGGGTTCGATCCCTGGTCAGGAAACTAGGTCCCACATGCGTGACGCAACTAAGAGTTCGCCTGCCACAACTAAGGAGCCCACCTGCTGCAACTAAGACCCAGTGCAACCAAATAAATAAATATATATTTTTAAAGTGTCATCTCTTATATTGTGCTTTACTCCCACCAGGTTATGAAAAACTGTGCTCATAAATTTAAATCATAAGCTTAACTGTAGGAAGTTCCCTGGCGGTCCAGTGGTTAGGACTCGGCACTTTCACTGCCGTGGCCCGGGTTCAATCCCTGGTCAGGGAACTAAGATCCCGCAAGCCGCACAGCACAGCCAAAAATAAATAAATAAATAAACTGAACTCTCAAGTAAGCTGTTTGGTGTAAGCTTGTAGATAGATGTCTTAGTCCTGGGAGGCCTAGCCCTGGAGGAAGGAGCTAACATTTAATGAGATGAATAGGATTAATAGCAGGAAAGTGATGGGAAATGTGATTTACAATCCCAATCTCTGCTTTAGCTAGCACACTGCTGATATATGTTTAAACTATATTTGAGATTTCACTATGTTTGAGATTTGTAACCATAGATGGTGAAGAAAGTCAGTGTTAGAATAAAGTGTCTAGTATTCCTGAATAAACAAATGAGTAGAACCATTAAGAACATCAAAAATTTTTCAGAGTAACAGAGTAAATCATCAAAAGTAAAATCTGATCAAGGATTTTGAAAACAAAAATCCCAGTTACAGGTAAATTTTGTTTTATGTGTCATTTACATAGAAACGCTGGAGGGAGACTAGACAATTCTCAGCAAGTTTGCTACACACTTTCTCTTGCAGAATAACCACTGTTCTGATGGCAGCTACCAATGTGAATGTGTTTAAAGACTGTCAACCTCCCATCCTTCAGAGATACGCGAGAATGGAAAGTGACTCTGTGTACAAGGATAGAGGTTCTTGATTGCATCAAGGGGGTGGAGTACGTTTCCGTCCACGAGTTGGGGGGGTGGTTATTCTCAACTTTCTAATTTAACTTTGAATTCAGAACATTCTTACACAAAACAGAAATTCGAGCATTACCACTGTCTGAATTGCCAAATTTATTTTTAAGTGGGAAAGTAATTGGAGAAAAACACAAGTGTTTTTAAAAATAATTGAGGTAATCATTTCAGATTGCTCACCCTGCTGATTACCAAAGTAGCTCAAAAGGAATCTTCTCCCCTAACATTGGCAGTCCCATTCATGGCATTTACACCTCCAGATGAAGGGCACACTGAGCTGGAATCTGCCAATTCAGGTGACACTGCCAGCCAGGGCCTGACCCCAGCTCTGATGGTGCAAATTAGCCCCCTTATTATTTCCATGAACCTGGCTCCTCATTTGACAATTCTACAAGCCAGGACAATTGTTAGAAATTAATTGGGGGTATATGTGAAAGTTTTCAATATTATATTGCACCACCCCCAAAATTAGGTGGTGTCAAATATATGTATTTGCATCTTGGAAATGGCCGTGCTGATAAACTGCATAGGGTCAAGTTTCTTACTTAGGATGGGAGAGAAGTACAGCAACTTAAGTCAATAAGGTGGTTTTGTTCAAAAGTGGGGGAAAGGAGTAAAAATAGAACAAAGAAGCTTGCAAAGCAACAGTGCTTATTTCCTGTTTGGGCTCAGAAGCTGTATTATATTCGGTTTTGCTCTTCTGATGTTAAAGGAAATTCAAACATCCTTGTGGGGGCCCTAGACACCGGGCTTACTGGATTAGGTCAGCCCTACTCAGGGTACATGGGTAATGCTCTCCAGATGATCCAGTTTACATGCTTCAGTCGTACTTATATCTGTAACTGAAAAATAAAATATCTCCATCCAATGGGGGAAGATTTTTCCATATACAAAGCACATGTTTATAGCAGAAAGGCTGAGAAATACATCTCCCTAGCAAAACAAACAAAAAAGTACACCATGACACGCTCAAGAATCATAAAGTTTACTGTTTCTTTTCCATCATTTGGCACATGTCCAAGGCACATTAGAAAATTAAAAATCATAAATTACTTTGTAGAAAAATAATCAGCCCCTCCCTTCTGTACATACGCAAGTGTTTCCAAGAATGTGCACAGAACCATTTTCCTATTACAAAGTTGTTTGAAAATGTACTCTGGACAAACCCATGTTTGCAGCCCTAGACCAACTGATAACAAAAAAATGAGTATAAGCTATAGAAATTTATAAAAAGGAAATTTATAAATGGCAATAAATTCTAATTTAAGGTAGCTTTGACCTGGTTTGTGCTGTAAGTTTTGAATCTGAATCAAAAGACTAAGAAAAGGTGTGCCAAGTCTACTGTCTAGTTCAGGAACCATCCATCAGGTGTGACATTTAAGGGAGGCTCTTAACGGAAAGGGATTTTTCCAGAGACACTGCTACAGATGTATTAGTGCAGTGATCAATTATCTGTACTTAATTTTTTAGAAGAAAAATTATAACCAACTTTCCTCACATACATAGTGTAGAACATGTCGTATGTGTCCTTTCAACTAAAATGAGCATCAAAATGGCATTTAGGCATCTTTGGGTTCAAGTGTTGCTTGCAAAGGGACATTTTTCAGGTCCTATTTCCTTCATTCCAATGCAACATTTCCGTACCATGAAACCTAAATTGCTTTTCTTCAGCTTATCACAAGAGGGAGGAATTCTTTTAGCTGTGGTTTGCAAGTTTATACACATCCCAGAGGTCTAGCACCTTTCAATAGAAGGAGGTCAGAATCTGGTGATGAAACCTCACTGTAACCAAGGAACCCTAATACATAAGAAGCGTCTTAAGGATCTGGACACTACTGGAATTTTTGTCCGTTCCTTTTCAAGTGTATCCATTAGCTTTGAAGAGGAAAGAGATGGTGATAGCTTTTTGTTGTTGCATTCCTTCCATCAGCCACAGAAGAGCTTTCAGGACCTTTCTGCTTTTCTCTCAAGACAAACAGTAAGTTCATTTAGTTCTAAGCTGTACTCATGCTTGGCATCTTCTTGTTGAGGACTCACTTCTTGGCAGTAGATAATTCCTTATTACTGTTAAGACTGGGAAATGCTAGCCTCTTGGGGAGTGGTCAGGTTGCCAGCAGTCTCTGGGCCCTTGGGTACAACCGCATCATTGACTGTGTGTCTACAGAGCATTCGCCTTTGTCCGGGAGCAGTTCGTCTCGGTCCAGGCCTCTCTGGCTGACCGTCGTTTCCTTTGTCAGCCGTCTGAGAGCTGCTCTGGTCTGGCAGGTTATTCTGCTTCCGAGTGACTCTTTGCCTCCCTGGCTAAAGAAAAGGTATGATTCAAACAGTTCACATTTGTGCTATACTTGAAACAACCCACACAATAACAGCTACCATAGAGTGCTTCTATGTGCCATCCCATGTGCTCAGTACTTTCCAGGCATAATTTCAACTCTTAACATCCCTGCAGTGAAAGTAGGACATTTGCACACTCCATGTATCAGACACAATGTAAACGCTTTACATGTTTTCACATTTAATCTTTACAACTCTAACAAGTGTGTACTATTGTTATCCCCATTTTACATACAGCTGAGGAAACAGGATCAGCAAAAGTTAAGCAATCTGCCTTAAGTCCCCCAGCTATCAAGGGAAAAGCTAACACTTGATTGAACCCAGGCAGATTTCAAAGTTTGCAGGTTTCCCAGCCAGCAGCAGGTCTATTAGCAAAGCCATGGAAGATTAACTATGAAATAAAAATTAATCATCTTAACAAAAATCACTAATTCTCTAAAAGATTTAGAACTTCAGTGTATTTGTTCCAACAAGCCTATGCCACACATACTATAAATTCGATTTCTCATAAATAAGGCATATATTTATATTGGCAAGCAGCAATAAGAAAAGCCATGTTTCAACACGGTTCTACTGTATAGCACAGGGAACTATATTCAATCAATATCTTGTAATAAACTATAGTGGAAAAAACGTGAAAAAGAATACGTAACTGAATCACTTTGCTGTACACTAGAAACTAACACAACAGTGTAAATCAGCTATACTTCAATTAAAAAAAAAGCCAAGCCAAGCCATGTTTTCTGAGAAGAGCCACCTAAAAACACCAGAGAATGTAAAGCAGGCTTCTTTTTATAATGAGAATTAAATAGTGCTATAGGAAGATGGCCACATACAGAATTGTCTATACGAGCAACTTTATACCATACTTGAAGTTTTTTACCCATCTATATACAAACGTGTTTTCTTCCTTACATTAGTGATTAACACATTAGTGAATTTGCTTCCATAGTAAAATGTGAGATAGTTCATCTAGTATGCACACTGTAAACTGCAGCATCTTTCCATGCATTACAACTATTTCCCACTTTTTCTTCACTTTCCTTTCTCAGCTCAGAAATGCATTATTAAATATAACAATAAGTGACCATGCCACTAAGGAACTCATTTTAATTGTTAGTAACTCTTATCAGTGAAGGGAATAATGAAATGAGAAATGTGTTTACCATGGATTAGTTTTGAAAAATTCAGGCTTGAAAAAGTAAGATTATAAGCCAGTGTTTTAATAACTCACCTCATGCAAAGAATCTTCAGCAAAATTAGGGACACTTCTATCTCTTGCCATCATCTCCCTTGAGGTCCTTCCCCTGAAACCCAAAACAAACTAAAATAAACGTTAGGGATAGTGGTGCGAAATACTCTGGTTGGCCACGAGGCGGCAGCATTTCATGAGTGCAGATTTATTTATAACCCATTAAAGCTGCATATAATCTGTTTGAGTTGTAAGTAAAGCTAAGGTCAAAAGCACAGAAATCAACTCGAATCTTATACTCACTTAAACTGACCAACTGAGTGGACAAAGTAAAACTGTCTTGTAAAAGGTTCATCTGGTAGATCATACATTTTGGAGTTCCCTGTAGGTAAGAGGATAAACATCTGAAAACTTCCAAACTAGTTTCAGAATTGTTTAAAAATTATAGCACAGATGCAAACTTTCAACTTTCTTTTTGTTAAAGTTTAACAAAATTTAGGAAATTAAGCACTGCATTTGATTACAGAAACATATTTGTAGATACCTATTTATTACTGTGTGAACCCCCATGAAACAAAGATAAATTCTTAATACACTGATATCCCCGAGGCACAGCCAACTAGGGTGAGACAGCCTCAGGATTATCCAGATATGTGAATGGGCTTATTCACATTACTGCATTGCAAACTACAACTGCAATTTTTTAAAAAGTTGAACAAGGACCCCATCTAAACTGTAACAACTTTTTAAAAAAGAGGAAAATGGGCTTCCCTGGTGGCACAGTGGTTGGGAGTCCACCTGCCGATGCAGGGGACACGAGTTCGTGCCCCGGTCCGGGAAGATCCCACATGCTGCGGAGCGGCTGGGCCCGTGAGCCATGGCCGCTGAGCCTGCGCGTCCGGAGCCTGTGCTCCGCAACGGGAGAGGCCACAACAGTGAGAGGCCCGCGTACCACAAAAAAAAAAAAAAAAAAAAAAAAAGAAAAGAGGAAAATACTTCAGCCCCACCCCTGTTTGGCAGCTGCTGTTCTAATGACCATCTACCTCTGTACACCTGCAGATTAAAAAAGAAATCTTTAAAGGTAGCATTTACCCCAGATGTCCAGGAAGTGCTGAGAAAAAGGCCTGGATTCAGAACATGAGACATGAAAGAAACTACCAGAGGTGGTTCCTCCTCCCTGGCTGGCGAGTAGAGGCCTGACCTTCAGGGTAATGCCCAGAGTGTCCATCTTACCTCTTAGGGAGCATCACAATCAAGCAGAAAACCAGTATCCAAACAATGGATGAAAAAGGATATTACATACATTTCTGGATGAAATGTATGTTATAGGATGGATGAAACAGAATATAACACACATTTCTTTGGTGCCTATATCCCACCCCCAGTCATGATTATAATTATGTTTTACATTTACAATTAAGTGAAAACCAGCAACCAACCACTCATGAACTTCCAAATAAACCCAAGTTGAGAATTACAGAAAGGATGTGAGTTCTTACATTTTTTCCTGATCTTGACAGTAACGTACTCATTGTGGTCTGTTTCTCCAACATCATCTAATGTGGCCACACAGCTTGGTACTACCTGAAGCAATTCCATTATTTTTGAATTCTACAATGTGAAAGGAAAAAGGTAACAGTAACGTTTTGTATGCTTTCTTAGCAGGTTATTGCCTGTTTTTGATCTAAATGTCAGTGTTGGCATGGCTGGGCAGAAAAGCTAAGAAGCAGCTACAGACAAAACTCTGAGGCCATAAAGCCTAGTGGTGAAGAACAGCACTGCATTTGGGGGCTGGCTCTGCCCTCTACTAGGTGGGACTCTGGGCCCGTGTTTCACTGCTCTGTGCAACTGGGTTGACAAGAATAGGATCTATTATTGTAGAGTTATCATGAGGTTATCAAGCGCCCAGCACATAGTAAGTGCTCAATAAAAGATATTCATCATTTGAGAAAGTGCTAAATTGAAAGTATAAAATTTTTCAATTCTGTTAAGAAACACAATTGAAAATTAGAAATTAATATACTAAGCCTATAAGTAGGTTGGATTTATGGTGACTTTAATATGTCAGTGGTGTCATTTAACAGCCCAGTAGTTGTCTACCTGAGTAGGAAAGTAGATGAAGATTCAACATGAAAAGAGGAACAGTAAGAGGTCCCTCCTTCAGTCTCCTCCTACTTCCTCACCATTTCTCCATGGCGCACGTCCACACACTGGGAGGGTGGTAAACCGCACATCACACTTCTCCTTACAGAACTCAAGGTTTGTTCACTAACTGCACACACTCCCTCCCTCGTGCTGCCAGGACCACAGGTATATTCCCAGTGCAGGGAGGGTGAGGCCAGGATGCTGTGTCAACCTGCTCTTCCCCGCGAGTACCTAACTGCTGGACTGTGTGCCAGAGGCGCCAAGGCCTGTGGTGGGTAGGGGGCACCACTACCCAGGCCTTTGAAAACTACCCCAGCAGGCCACCTCTGATCAGGTGACCAAGGACCAGGGATGCAGCCACACTCACAGACTTCCAGCACACCTGCTCAGCCTGGCACGGCAAGTCAGAGGTCTGACTACTGCTCTTTCAGATCTGGTTTAAACACAGGGGATCCCCGTGAGCTGCAAGGGAGCCTGGGATGCCCTCAGCAATGAAACGCTCCCACCTACCGGTTCAGCACAGTCTATAGCTGTGCACTGCCTCTTGTTCAAGACCTGAACTGATGCTCCATGAAGCAGAAGCAGCTCCACCACGAAGACGTGCTTTTCTGTCACAGCCTCGTGCAGTGCTGTGTTGCCCTTATTGTTAGAAGCATTAATGGAGGCCCCATGCTAGAGAGAGAAACGGCACAGTCAGAAGGAATGTTGAATCGGTGTGGCACCTATATGGGTGTGGCCTATAACATTCTTTCAACTTTTCTGTATGTTGGAAATTTTTCTTAAGATGTTAGGAGTAAAAGTAATACTGAGGAGAAAAGATTTATGTACAAAGATATTCATGGCAGCATTTATAATTATAACAGGAAAAAAAATAAAAGTCACCTAAATGTATTGAGCAGAAACAGTTAAAAAAAAAAAAGACATGGTACATCCATAATTATTCAACCACTAAAAACTGAGGTTTTAATAAACAGTTTTCGGACCTCCCTGGTGGTCCAGTGGTTATTTAAGAATCCGCCTGCCAATGCAGGGGACACGGGTTTGAGCCCTGGTCCAAGAAGATCCCACATGCCGCGGAGCAACTAAGCCCGTGCACCACAACTGCTGAGCCTGCGCTCTAGAGCCCGCCAGCCACAACTACTGAGCCCGCCCACCTAGAGCCTGTGCTCTGCAACAGGAGAGGCCACTACAATGAGAAGCCTGTGCACCGCAATGAAGAGCATCTCCCCCGCTCGCCGCAACTAGAGAAAGCCCACGCACAGCAACGAAGACCCAACACAGCCAAAAACAAACAAATAAATAAATAATAAAATAAATTAATTTTAAAAATTAAATAAATAAACAGTTTTCTATGTTAAGTTAAAACAAGCAAGATAGAAAACAATACTGATCTAAACTATGCACATTTTTAAGAAGTCACCAAAGCTAGTTGCCTTTGAGAAACAGGGTTATGGAAAAGTTGGGTTTTTCCCTACTTTTAAAAATTCTTCCTTCTACAGTCAACACATATACCCTTTATCAGGAGAGGCAAAAAGGAGCAGTGACATAAAAGGACATTCAGCTCACACTGCAGGTAACAATTCAACTGACATGGTTAAACGAGGCAAGATCCAAACCCTCAGCAAAAGCGGCGTCTCAGTCCTTAACTCTGCATCCCTGATGCAGCTCGGACGCTGAGACCCCGTTATTGCAAAGCTCCCCACCCCAGGGCCAGCTTAAAGCAAAAGCCAAGCGGCCTCCCTCTCCCGCCCCTCCCTGGTGCGCTGCCAGGGGCTCGTCGCGTGGCGGGACGCCCATCACCAAGCCGTGTCAGCAGCTCCTGGGCTGGGGGCGAGGGGGTCCTTACCTGCAGCAAGAGTGCCGCAACTTCGTGGTGGCCTCCGGAACAGGCATAAAGGAGGGGTGTGTTTCCACTTATATCCTTTGTATTGGGTTTTGCATTAGAATCTAGTAGACGTTTCACCACCTAGGCCAGAGAAGAAAAGTGTTCAACTTTAATTAAAATTTGTAGGGAGAGATCATCTAACTTGCTATTCTTTTGACTTTTCTGTAAGCTTATCTAGAAGACTCTTAGATCCATGTCTGACCCTCAGGAGAAAGCAGACCAGTGAAGGGGGAGGGATTAACATTTGCTGAGGGTCTTGTGTGTGTGGAGGCGGTGTACTAGGCACGCGTGTTTTTCATTTAATGATTCCGTCTCCTCTGTGGAGAGCTGTAATTATTACTCCAGTTTCACATGTTAGAAAACTAATGCTAGGCATTACCTGAAATATGATTCCTAGCTTTAAAAACCTTACAGTGGACCTAATAAGGAAAAATGAAAAAATAAATAGATACTGAACTGTTTGGCACAGATGACCAACACCCAAGAATCAGAGAGACAGCTCCCGGCTGGGGTCAGGATCAGAATGACAGCCCCTCTGTGCTGCCAGACGTGAATGCCAGTGGGAGGGGGGTTGGCTCCACCCCCAGAAGCCCCAGGGTTCTGTGTTCTGTTGCTGAGTGGTCCTACCGTGTGCATCTCAGAATCTCGGCGCTGGGAGGAAAGAAATGGGCCCATCCTCTGGGCCAGCAAGCAAACCCTTCCCTCGGCAGCACTCCTGCCAAGTGAGGTTCTAACCCTTATACCCGCTGCCCAAGAGCCAGGACCCGTACCTGGAAGTGGCCCTTCTGGCAGGCCAGGTGGAGTGGGACGGCCTGCTTTACGTCTCTGGCCCCCACACTGGCACCGTGCTTCACGAGGAGGAGGACGAGGTCTGCCCGACCATGCAGGGCAGCAACGTGCAGTGGGGAGGAACCATCCTGGTTGGTCACATTCACACCAAGCCCACTGGCAGGAATCTTTGCCAGCCTCTAATAAGTGCAGAATGTGGAAACGGAAATGTTGTTAGTACTTAAGGAACCCGGCTGAAGGAACTGAAGCCATCCGTCCCTCACAGGCCCTCTGTAAAATCTGGAGTCACAACCGCATCCTGAATCGGGTTGCCCACAGGTGAATTACTACTTTAGAAAGGTATGATACATCGAAGGATTAACTTCCGTTTTCAAGAAAGCAAGCCCCCTACGATGATACCGTTTTATGCCATGGCAATTGAACGGGGAAGGCAAAGTCTGTTTGACAGATGGTGCTGGAACAAATGGACATCCACATATGGGAAAACTGCCCATCAACCCTTACCTCACACCAAACACAAACACTAAAATGCATCACAGACCTAAATGTAAAAGCTACAACTATTAAACTTCTTGAAGTAAACACAAAAGAAAATCTTTGCAACATTGGGATAAGCAAAGATTTCTTAGATAAGGCACAAAAAGCAAAAGCCATAAAAAGAATTTTGATAAACTGACTTAATAAAAATGTTTAATGTTTGCTCTTTGCATGAGGCAAGTAAGAAAATGAAAAGGCAAGTCACAGAAGGGGAGAAAAATGTTTGCAAATATGTGTATCTGACAAAGGACTTGTACCAACCAAAATTTAAAAGGAAAACAAAACAAACTCTTACAACTCAATAAGACAATCCAACTTTAAAAAAAAAACAGGCAAAAGAAAAAAAATAGGCAAAAGATTTGAAAAGACTTCACAAAAGAAGACAGTTGAATGGTCGGTCAATGAGCACATAAAATAGCATCCGTAGTTTTCAGGGAAATGCAAATCAAAATCAGGAATCACAAAACCAAAGGGTCAGAAAGCAGATCAGTGATGGTCAGGGATGGAACATGGGATGGGGCGAACTTCAAAAGGGCAGGAAAGAATATTTTGGGTGATAGAGATAGTCTACATTTTGACTGTGCTGGTGGTTACACATTGGTTTGTCAAACCTCAGAAAACTGTTTGCTACTTATCTCTGAAGTTCACCTTCATTTTTATCATGGGACTTCCTTTTTATTCACAATGGCTTTAAAACCAATCATGCGGATATGAGAACAATCCATCAGTAATTAAAAGGGCAAACAAAACAAACCAATAGAACTAAAAACAAACATTAAATTGTGAGGTTGAATTATATATTTGATAGTGGAATTAATATGTCAATGTTTTCTGTGATTGATCAAGGATTAAAACTTGGGTGATCTAGTTCACTTTTCGATGATTAAAAATGTTATCTCTTTAAAAAGCTATGCTAAATTTAAAGAGTGAATTTCACTGTATATAAACTATACTTCAAAAATCAAAAACAAGCAGATGAAGAAGTAGAAGGGAAAAACATGATGAAGTACCACTGCACACTTACCAGAATGGCTAAAGTTAAAAAGTTAGAATACCAAGTGTTGACCAGGATTTGGGGCAACTAGAATTCTCACACCCTGCTGGCAGGAATGAAAAATGCTACAGTCGGGCTTCCCTGGTGGCGCAGTGGTTGAGGGTCCGCCTGCCGATGCGGGGGACGCGGGTTCGTGCCCTGGTCCGGGAAGATCCCACATGCCGCGGAGCGGCTGGGCCCGTGAGCCATGGCCGCTGAGCCTGTGCGTCCGGAACCTGTGCTCCGCAACGGGAGAGGCCACAGCAGTGAGAGGCCCACGTACCGCAAAAAAAAAAAAAAAAAATGCTACAATCACCGCGGAAAACTGGTCATTTCAAGTTAACATATACCTCCTGCATAACCCAGCAATTACACTCCTAGGTAATTACCCAAGTAAAAATATATTTACACAAAGAACTGTACACAAATGTTCACAGTTGTTTTATTCACAAAGCCAAAAACAGGAGACTACCAAATGTCCTGATTCCAGGTGTCGCATGTAATCAACGGTTTATTCTTTATCGCGGAACAGCGCCCCGTGGCACGCCCCTGCCGTACTTTGTTTAGCAGTTCACCCATTGAAGGGCATGTGGGTTGTTTCCAGTTTGGGGATACTGCAAATAAAGTTGCTGTGTACATTTGTTTACAGGTTTTTGTGAGAACATAAGTTTCCATTCCTCTAAGATAAATGCCCAGGAATGCAATTGCTGAATCATATGGTAATTACATGGTAATTCTATGGTTAGTTTTATAAGGAACTGACAACAAACGCTGTTTTCCAGAGTGGCTTTTATATTCCCACCAGCAATGGATGAGTGAACCAAGTTCCCCACATCCTCACCGGCATTTGGTGGTGTCACTTTTCACTAATATTTATTTTAGCCATTCTGATAGGCACATAGCGTTATCTCACTGTGGCTATAATTTGCATTTCCCTGATGGGTGATGACCTTGAACATCCTTTCACGTGCTTATTTGCCATATCTAAATGCTCAATGAAATGTCTGTTCATTCCCTTTGCCCATTTTCTTATTGGTTTGTTTTCTTTCTTTACTACCGAGTTTTGAAAGTTCTTTATATATTCTAGATTCTGGCCCTTTGTCAGATATGTGGTCTGCAGGTTTGTTTTTTTGTTTGTTTGTTTGTTTTTGTTTTTTGTGGTACGTGGGCCTCCCACCGCCGTGGCCTCTCCCTCTGCGGAGCACAGGCTCCGGATGCGCAGCAGCCATGGCGCAGTGGCCATAGCTCAGCGGCCATGGCTCATGGGCCCAGCCGCTCCGCGGCATGTGAGATCCTCCCAGACCGGGGCACAAACCCGTGCCCCCTGCATCGGCAGGCGGACTCTCAACCACTGCGCCACCAGGGAAGCCCAGGCATTTTCTTTTAGTCTGTAATCTGCCTGTATAGCTTCTTTGCATGGGTTTCCACAGGACAAGTTTATAATTTAGAAATCCAACTTATCCATTTGCTCTTTATGGATCATGCTTTGGGTGTCAAGTCTAAGAACTCTTTGCTTAGCCCTGGGTTCCAAAGATTTCCTCCTGTTTTTTTCTAAAAGTTTTATAATTTTCCATTTTACAGTTAAGTCTGTGATCCATTTTGAGTTAATTTTTGTACAGGGTGTGAGTTTCTGTTCAGGTTCATTTTTTTGCCTGAAGATGTCCACTTGCTCCAGCACTGTTTGTTGAAAAGGCCATCCTTCCCCCACCGACTTGCTGTCAGACCTCAGTTGACTATATATGTGTGGGTCTGTTTCTGGGTTCCCTGTTCTGTCCCAGTGATCTGTGTGTCTGTCCCTCCACCAGGGCCACACTGTCTTGATTACTGTAGCTACATAGTTAGCCTTAATATTGGGTAGAGTGATCCTAATTTATTCTTCTTTGCCAGGATCGTTTTAGATATTTTAGGGCCTGCACCTTTCCATATAAATTTTAAAATAAGCTTGTCTATGTCTACAAAAACTTTGTTAGGATTTTAATAGGAACTGCATTAAAACTGCAGATCAATCTGGGGAGAAATAACATCTTTACTAGGTTGAGTCTTCATGATCAGATATACCTAAATATTTACGCATTCTTTGACTTTTTTCATCATTTTATGATTTCCAGCATACAGATCCTGCCCATGTCTTGTTAAGTGTATACCTAAGTAGTTCATTTTTTTTTGAGCAGTTGTAAATGGCGTTGTATACATAGCATGTGCTCATTCATGTGCTAGCTGTCTAACTCAATGTGTATGTCCCATGCTAAGAAAATTAATTTGACTTTACAAAACAGATATAGTGGTGTTATCCTTTGTACTGCAAGATAATACTACCTTATTTAAAAAGCTTCATCATGGGGCTTCCCTGGTGGCGCAGTGGTTGAGAGTCCACCTGCTGATGCAGGGGACACGGGTTTGTGCCCCGGTCCGGGAAGATCCCACATACCGCAGAGCGGCTGGGCCCGTGAGCCATGGCCGCTGAGCCTGCGCGTCCGGAGCCTGTGCTCCACAACAGGAGAGGCCACAACAGTGAGAGGCCCGCGTGCCACCAAAAAAAAAAAAAAAAAAAGCTTCACCATGGATGTCTCTAACCTAAGAATATTGAAATGACTTGTAGTCTTTCATTCACTTGTAGCTTTTTCAGCTACAGGGTATTGTGTACATTGGGATGTACAACTTTTCTTCTGTCCGCATGCTGCTGGATATGTACAGTCCAAAAACTGACTTCCCCAAGGTGGGCTGCTGTGAAAAACAAAGGGATTAAAAAGGCAGATGCTGTTTCAAAGGATGTGATGTGAATGAAGTAGCACAGCCCTCAGGCCCATCAGTGACTGTATGGCTGGAAGCAGTTACTGTGTCTCTGCTGTCCTTCTGGGCATTTACCCACTCTGCTCTCCCCCACCTCACAGTTCATTAATTGTAGCAAGAAACTGAATTACACATTACAGCATCTGTTGAATTTATTGGATAAATTTATGTTCCTTGCTCTTTTAAAGCCTACTATCTTTTTCTCTTTTTGTAATTTCTCAAAAAGACACAAAAGTAAATTATTTCATGCTGTGATTAAATTAAAACTATTCTTCTAGCCCAGTGGTGTGTTTAGAGTTTGCTCTGCGATGCAGAATAAACTGCTGATTACACACAACAACCTGGAAATCTGGCTGAGTGAACAAAGCCAATCCCCAAAGGTTCCATGCTGTATGATGACTTTTATATAACATTTTTGAAATGACAAAATATTAGAACTGGAGAACAGATTAGTGGTTGCCAGGGGTCAGGGACGGGGGGCTGGGGTGATAGGGAGAGAGGTGGGTGTGATTATAAAAGGCAACATGAGTTATTCTCCTTGTGATGAGAGAACTGTTCTGTACCTTGAATGTGGTGGTGGACACACAAACCTACACATGTGATAAAACTAAACAGAACGTAGGACAGTAATGGAAATACAAACAAAAAGAAACAAATGGGACCTATAATGAAAGTTAAAAGCTTTTGCACAGCAAAGGAAACCATAAACAAGATGAAAAGACAACCCTCAGAATGGGAGAAAATATTTGCAAACAAATCAACAGCAGATTAATCTCCAAAATATACAAACAGCTCATGCAGCTCAACATCAAAAAAACAAACAATCCAATCAAAAAATGGGCGGAAGGACTTCCCTGGTGGCGCAGTGGTTAAGAATCCGCCTGCCAGTGCAGGGGACATGGGTTCCAACCCTGGTCCAGGAAGATCCCACATGCCACAGAGCAACTAAGCCCATGTGTCATGCTACTGAGCCTGCGCTCTAGAGCCTGTGTGCTACTACGGAAGCCCACGCGCCTAGGGCTCATGCTCCGCAACAAGAGAAGTCACTGCAATGAGAAGCCCACACAGCACAACGAAAGAGTAGCTCCTGGTCGCTGCAACTAGAGAAAGTCCGCACACAGCAACAAAGACCCAACGCAGCCAAAAATAAATTAATACCAAAAAAAAAGGGTGGAAGGCCTAAATAGACATTTCTCCAAAGAAGACATACAGATGGCCAAGAGGCACATGAGAAGATACTCAACATCACTAATCATTAAAGAAATGCAAATCAAAACTACAATGAGCTATCACCTCACACCAGTTAGAATGGGCCTCATCAGAAAATCTACAAACAATATATGCTGGAGAGGGTGTGGAGAAAATGGAACCCTCTTGACTGTTGGTGGGAATGTAAATTGATACAGCCACTATGGAGAACAGTATGGAGGTTCCTTAAAAAACTAAATATAGAATTACCATATGACCCAGCAATCCCACTACTGGACATATACCCTGAGAAAACCATAATTCAAAAAGACACATGCAGGGCTTCCCTGGTGGCGCAGTGATTAAGAATCCACCTGCCAATGCAGGGGACATAGGTTCAATCCCCGGTCCAGGAAGATCCCACATGCTGTGGAGCAACTAAGCCCGTGTGCCACAACTACTGAAGCCCACGCGCCTAGAGCCTGTGCTCCGCGACAAGAGAAGCCACCGCGATGAGAAACCTGTGCACCACAATGAAGAGTAGCCCCTGCTCGCCACAACTAGAGAAAGCCCACGCACAGCAACAAAGACCCAACGTAGCCAAAACTTAATTAATTAATTAATTTTTTTTTTTTTAAAAAGGACACATGCACCCCAATGTTCACTGCAGCACTATTTACAATAGCCAGGACATGGAAACAACCTAAATGTCCATCAACAGAGGAATGGATAAAGAAGATGTGGTACATATATACGAGGGAATACTACTCAGCCATGAAAAGGAACGAAATTGGGTCATTTGTAGAGACATGGATGGACCTAGAGACTGTCATACAGAGTGAAGTAAGTCAGAAAGAGAAAAACAAATATCATATATTAATGCATATTTGTGGAATCTAGAAAAATGGTAGAGATGAACCGGTTTGCAAGGCAGAAATAGAGACAGATGTAGAGAACAAACATATGGACACCAAGGGGGGAAAGGGGGAGTGGGATGAATTGGGAGATTGGGATTAACATATACACTAATATGTATAAAACAGATAACTAATGAGAACCTGCTGTATAGCACAGGGAACTCTACTTCACCATGCTGTACAGTAGAAACTAACACAACATTGTAAAATAACTATACTGCAATTAAAAACAAAAAACAAAACTAGACAGAACGCGTAAATAAACACACATGCAGGCATGCGTGCACACACACACACAAGCACAAATAAAGGCGGGGAAATCTGAGTAAGACGGATGGATTGTATCCATGGTAATATCCTGGTCGGGATATTGTACTGTGCTTTTGCAAGCTATTACCATTGGGGGAAACAGGGTAAAAGGCACAGGGGTCTGTCTCTCTGTGCTTGGAGGGAGGGTCCTCCCGCAGAGGTTGCACCAACGTGAGCAAAGGCAGTGGGCAGTGGCTCTTGCCTGCATCCTCCCAAGGGACCACGGCCACATGGACGGAGACCCCCGGGCATGTCTGTTCATAAGCTCCTGCCTTGTGACTCAGGGGCCCTGAGAACCACTGAAACACTAAGCCCGCGTTCATGGCCCTGTTCCCTGACCTGCCCATTCAGAAAGCAGGTAGCCCAAGTCAGATCCTGCATGAGTGTCCACTTTCCTCTACCTTGAGCTGTATCTCAGGGGACACCTACAACCAGCCACTCAGCCGTTAGCTGGCTGAGAAGCAGACAACGTTCCTGAGGGGAAAAAGAATAATTTGCCCTCTACCCCCATCCCCCAACAGAAGAAAAGCCAAACCTTTTGAGCTGGAGCACATGTGGGGCACTGGCACAAGGGGTGACAAAATTCAAGATCCTCAGCCCTGACTGCATCCTCCGCTTCATCCAGGTCCTCCTCTGTCCACTCCAACAGGTAACGCACCTGGCGCCAGGCAGTAAGGAGAAACAGGGACTTAAAACCCATCCTCAGCTTCTTAAAAGTTATGGTATCTTAGACTTAGACACACACACACACACATTCTCTAATCAGGACCTATTGATACATTTCCTCAGCCACCAAAGTAACTTATAAATGATGGCTGCTCCCTCTTGAGGATTCCAGGGTTCACCCGTGCTCAAGCCTTTCTCAGTCCTTTCAGTAGTGACAGAGAGAGACTGAGCTCCCACTTCTGCAGCTTGCGTTCGATTCTTTTCTTCCCTCTTAAAAAGGGGCAGAGCCGTGTTGCTTCAGTGTGATGGCTGTAGAGCCCTGTCCTGGAGCATTTCGTGAGCACCTCCTCTTACGTCATCTAACTGTCCGCTTTCAACAACCGGTCCGTCTCATCCTACGGGGGAGGAGACTCAGTCCGAGCGCCACTTGTTCAAGGCCACAGGATGGGGAGGTGGTGGCCAGAACCTAATCACAGGCTCTCTGATGCCACACCAGTGTCCTTTCCACTTGAATGCCCTAGCCCGCAGGTGAAAGCACTGAAAAGACCCCTAACGGGTCAAATTTATGTTCCAGTAAACACAAGTTTCTAGGATACTAAACGTGAGAAAATAAAACAATATAAATACATTTCTAGGCCTGGTTCTGAGCACTGAGGAAGCCAGCAAAAGCCTGCAAGGAGTGACAAAGGGCCCCAGGAAGACCCCGTTCAAGCCCAAACATCCCCCGCTCCAGGTCCCTTCCACGTTTCTGACAACAGATGCTCCTCAGGGTGGAAACACCAAAGCCCTCACCTGAACCGGGCCCTCACCTAACAGACTGGCTGGGACGGACCGGACCGAGGGCAGTTCCTCTTGGTGATTAGAAGGAACAAGACGGGGGGAAGGGAGCCGAGGGGCGGCAGCTTCGGGCACAGAGCAGACGTATCATGACACGGGGATGGTCACAATCTCTTCTCCACACTGACTCTCGCCACGGATCATAGGGAGCCTGAGGAACTCTTCCTTTGCTTCCCCCCAAGAACAGTGGGTGCCCTGGGGCTGGTCTCTCAAGGGGAGCTACAGCCAGATCCAGACGCCTGTGTCCTCCCCCCGCCCCGAGTAACCACGCATCAGGCTGATGGATTCACAGTGGCCTCTGGGCAGAGGGTGTGCTTTTGCAAGCTATTACCATTGGGGGAAACAGGGTAAAAGGCACTGCCAACTACCTTCCGATTCTCTTTTTTTTTTTTTTTTTTTTTTTTTGCGGTACGCGGGCCTCTCACTGTTGTGGCCTCTCCCGTTGCGGAGCACCGGTTCTGGACGCGCAGGCTCAGCGGCCGTGGCTCACAGGCCCAGCTGCTCCACGGCACGTGGGATCTTCCCGGACCAGGGCACGAACCCGTGTCCCCTGCATTGGCAGGCGGACTCTCAACCACTGCGCCACCAGGGAAGCCCCCGATTCTTAATACCCCGGAGGCTGTGATGATCAGATGCCAGGAACTTCTGTCCACCACCTCAAGCTCCATCATTGGCAAAAAGCACTCTTGAAATACACATCCCTGTGAAGCACTCTTGTAAATCTGATCCACTCAGGCCTCCTAATCTGGTAAGCACTAATTTACCCCTCCTTTTAAAGTGGAAGACAGAACGAATTCCTTTCAGGAAGCCAAAGACAAGCCAGGGGAACTGCCCATGGGCGTCTCCAGTGATCTCATCATAGATGTTCCCTGACACTTTAGCACCATCTCGTTCGGACACTTGCTTGTGAGTCCTTGGAGCCCCAAGTCGGAAACTCAGCCTCCCAGCCAGGGATTCACACCGCCCACAACTCCTGCAGGGCCACACCAACGCCCTCTGGGCTCTGGCCTCCCGGCCGCCACCTCCACCCTTTCCCACCCGGTCTGTTCACCCTGCTCCCAGCTAGTGGACTCTGGCCCCGAGCCCGCACTCTGTGCCCCTGGACACAGGCTGGTCCTCTTGCCAACATCGCTGCCCTCCTGGAATATGAATGTCTAAAGGGCAGGGATAGGGGCTTCCCTGGTGGCGCAAGTGGTTGAGAGTCCGCCTGCCGATGCAGGGGACACGGGTTCGTGCCCCAGTCTGGGAGGATCCCACATGCCGCGGAGCGGCTGCGCCCGTGAGCCATGGCCGCTGAGCCTGCGCGTCCGGAGCCTGTGCGCCGCAACGGGAGAGGCCACAACAGTGAGAAGCCCGCGTACCGCAAAAAAAAGAAAAAAATTTTTAAAAATAAATAAATAAATAAAATAAAGGGCAGGGATAGGCTCACACTGCAGCTTTATTCCACCTGCCTCATTACTTGCAGGGGGCACGTCACATCCCATCAGCAAGTACTCATGAAATGCACCCCTTCTGCGTGAACGTGAACAAAGAACCCTGATAGCTCCTGACTCACCTGGAGACAAGACACATGAGCACAGCTGCTTAAGCCGAGAGCAAGCTGCTTGAAATTCACTTCCAAAAACTCACCATTTCTAGGTCTCCATCAGCAATGGCTCTTAAAAGTTTTTCTACCTTAATAAAAGGAAAAAGAATGTAAGGAAAATTATAATAAGAAGAATAGAAATAATAAAAACAACCTTCTGAAAACCTAGTAGCTTTCATGTGTCTCTTGATCTCATTCAGTATCTTTCCAACACATCCCCAAAGTTGTTCAGATAGGGCATCCAGGAGGGGCCGGCGTGCACCTTCCGCGTAAGGTCTATAAGATGACCTGCCATTCATGTGGCACGGTGGGACGACAGCCACCTGGGAGCACAAGCGCTTCCTAAGAGGGCAGCCACCCTTCAGAACTGCATCTATTCCGGTCTCATTATCTGCCAGCTACAGGTACCATGAGGGCGGGCACCCCCCCTAGGAACAACTCCAGGCCTCTGTTAGACTCTGGAGCACGCCTCTTGGCTTTCTTTGCTGCGGTTCTGCATCGAGCTAGGCTTACTGGGTCCTCCAAGAGCAGGTCACAGCCTGGGGGTGACAGCGGAGGAGGAGCCCGGGGCGGAGTCAGTGAGGGCTCCCCACCCGCAGGGGATGGGCACATCCACGCCATGGTCTGCTCTGTGGGCTGACAATGGACAAGGTCTAAGGTAGGTTAGATGGAAAAAAACACACAAACAAAACAGGCTATGAGTCAGCTTTTACAAAACGCAATGTGTGAGAACATGTACACGTCTACATAAACTCTGCAGGAAGTCAAGAACGAGACACATCAGGTTAACAGGGATGCTGACGGAGCGGGAGATAAGGGCAGAGAATTTACTTCGTAAAATGATCTTAAAGCAGTGGACCTACAGGTGACTTTACCTGTACTTTTCTTAGAATACCCCCCCTCCCATCTCTCTCTCTCTCTCTCTCTCTCTCTCTCTCTCACACACACACACACACACACACACACACACACACGCACACACACACGCACACACACACACACGTCCGTCCAGGAAGGGCAAGCAGGGTGAGGCTGGCCGGGCTCCCCTCGAGGGCGCTGACCTTCGCCACAGCAGACACGCTGCCCCAGCGGCTCTCTAACTGGCCCCCGGAATGCAGGCCGCCCCCCACCCCTCTCTGCCCTCCGGTCCGGGGGCCTCACCTCCCTGTAGAACTTTCTGGGCTCCTCTTGCCTGGAGCTCAGCGAGGCGGAGGAGAAGCTGGAGGCGCAGGAGCCCTGGCTGATGGAATCCACGGAGCACTGAGGGGGCCGCGTGGGCACCTGCAGCCAGGGAGCCCGGTGAGGGGTGGGTGAGGGCCCGACAGAGGCTGGTCTCAAGTAGGGCCGGCAAGCGCAGCCCCGTTCTCTTACCTCTGAAGACTTCTGCCCCCTCTCGAAGGACGGATGGTGGGCTTCCATCATGGACAGAATCTAGGAGGCCAAAGGGGACGCGAAAAGTACTGAGATGGGTCGCCAAGGTCTCATCACCCCTATGGCCCTACTGCATCCACCTCCTCAGAAAGCCGCGCGGCCCAACCAGGCCCTCAGAGAGACGGGGGGACACCAAGGCCCAGAGCAGGCGGGAACCTACTCAGGACCACGCTAAATTCAACAGCAGGAGCCAGTGCTCCCCACGAATGGGCTCAGCGGACAAGGGAAGCCCAGGCACAGAGGGGCCCCAAAGGCTGCCTCATCCAGCCTGGGCTGGTGGTCCACAGCCCTGAAGCATGATCTTTCCACTGGCAGCCACGGGCCTTAAGTGGGACCAGCTTGGAGCTGAGCCCAGAAGGCCGTCTGCTCCTTGTGTCGGCAGAGCTCCCTCTGGAAGGGCCTCTGGAGAAGCTCCAGTGCAGAGGTGCCCTCAGCCCCTCATGGGCATCTCAGGCCAAGGGCGGTATCACCCAGTTCCGTGGCTCTGGCTGCTACAAAGCTGAGACCCCGTGAGGGCATGGGCAGCTGAGGCCCCTGGGTCAGGAGCAGGGATTTAAACCTTCAAAAACCACACTTCTGGGCTTCCCTGGTGGCGCAGTGGTTGAGAGTCCGCCTGCCGATGCAGGGGATGCGGGTTTGTGCCCCGGTCCGGGAGGACCCCACATGCCACGGAGCGGCTGGGCCCATGAGCCATGGCCGCTGAGCCTGCACGTCCGGAGCCTGTGCTCCACAAAGGGAGAGGCCACAACAGTGAGAGGCCCACGTACCGCAAAAAAAACCCCAAAAAAACCCCACACTCCTACAGGTCTTATGTTGTGTTCTTATCACACACACAAAATAATAATAATAATCGATAAATAAAGAGGGCGGGAGGAAACTTCTGGAGGTGATGGATGTATTTATGGCACAGATTGTGGTGTTGGTCTCATGGGTGTGGACTTGTCTCCAAGCTCATCAAGTTGTATACACTAAATACGTACAGCTTTTTGTACGCCAATCACCCCTCAGTAAAGTGGTTTAAAAACAGAAACTGTGCTACTCCTAGAAGAAGACATGAACAAACTAAAAGAACTCCCTAGAAGAGGACTGGAAATTATAAAACATCAAGAGGCAGAAAGTAGGGCCTGTACGAAGGGAGACACTTGGAGACCTGTATTAAAACGGCATCACCTCTGTGAGTCACTAGCCGGGATGCTCTGGGCATCAGGACCTCGGATGGCCGTCACACGTGGCCCTAGGCTTCCTCTGGCTAGTTGGCCAAACACGCTTCTCTGAGGACACCCCTTCAACAGAGCTGCTGCTGGGAAGGCCTGGCCTCTGGAAGCTCCCTTCACTCCCCAGCTGCTCATGAGCAAGCAGTGCACGACATGTGGCCCCAAACTACGTGCTTCCAGAAATTACCAGCCGGACGGGCTAGTAGTTCATTACTGAATCATTTACGAAGGAAATTACACCCAACGATTTTCGAAGTTGGCCAAATCAGAATAAAGTTTTAGGCGCTGAGGGTGAATGAACAGGAAAACAGAGCTGATGCTTGCTGCTTCCAACACCCCGTCCCCGCTCTTCCCGGCCGGAGCCACCGTCCCATTTCCTCTCACTCCACCTGCCCAGAAACCAACAGCATTCAGAGGCCGGGGCAAACTCTGCTCGGAACAGCTCTTGGCATGACACTGAGAAAAACACCTACTAAGATGGAAAATAAGATGAATAGGTAAAACCCATGAACGACCAGGTCCCGAGTGCAGCAGAGAGGATGCGGCCAAGTTCTAGCCTTGGGGACTAATGCCCAGTTTGAAGAGCACAGCCAAGACCTAAGCTGCGGATGCTGATATTGTTTAAAGTCATACTGCTGCTCCGAGATGAAAAAGGCTACCTTTGAGTTTAACGCACACTTGAGGGGCGTTTCCTTCAGCCTGTTCTGGATCTCTGTGGACGCTCCGTTCTGTAGCAACGTCTCTATGATGCTTTGGTAACCCCAGCGGGCAGCAATGTGCAGGGGAGTGTCTCCTTTCTCGTTACCAATATCTAGTCTGCAGGACTGCACGTCATAGTAGACCAGAGCCTTCACACACTGCAAACAGAATGGAAAAGCCCACTGTGAACTCACACGCCCGGCCTCGGGCAGATCTGTGCAGCCCGCAGCCTCGGCCCACGTCCCAATTCGATCAAGGCACCATCTGCCAAGCAAACATACAGTAACAGAACATCAGACCTCCAGGGTTCCAGATCACCTGATCAGGACACATCGTTTTTGTTTTTGTTTTTAAAGAACCCAACTGCCAATCAATAAGAAATGGCTGAATAAATTGTCACACATCATGTGCAGAAAGGAGTCACCAGAGCAGGTCTGAGACTGCCATCACTGGAAAGGCCTGCTTGCAAGGCTGGCCCCCTTGACTTGCGATGTTCCTTGGGAGCTTGGAACTGGGGAGTGTTCTCACAGTCCCCTGACTGATGAGAGGGGCTCACTGGGCCTAGTTTGTCCAACAGTGGTTTATGCTGAACACCTGCTGTCCTTCTGGGAGTCTGGAATGTTGAAATGTTCTAGGCAAAAGGGTGTTCACAAGACCAGCCTCCAACCAAAATCTTGGGCACTGAGTCCCTAATGAACTTCCCAGAAGGAAAACACTTTGCACATGTTGTTAACGACTCGTTACTGGAGGAATAAGCTGTCCTGAGCGACTCCACAGGGAGATGCTCTTGGAAGCCTGCACCTGGTTTCCTCCAGACGTCATCCTTGGACCTTCCCTTTGGCTGATTTTGCTCTGTGTCCCTTTACTGCAATAAATCACGGTTGTGACTACAGCCATATGCTCATCATGTGAGCCCTCCTAGCGAACCACTGAACTAGGGAGTGGTCTTAAGGACCCTGACATAACACACGTCATAGACTATGTGTAGCGATTACAGAACGGGTTAGATCTACATTTATTGACCTATGGGATGTCCATGATTAAGTCAGGAAAATAAGCTGCATAAAATTGTGTACGGTATGATCTCGTTTTCACTCATCAACCACCTAACCCAGGCTCAACCCACATCTGTATAAACCTACCTGGATATTACCATGGAGAGAAGCGAGAGAGGGTGGTTAGGAAAAAAATAACACACACACACACACACACACACACACACACACACACACAGAGTTAAATATTAAGCAAACACGGAAATGATGAAATTCCTTGATATTTCTTTAAAAATGTAAAACATAAAAATTGAGTATGAAGAAAGGTAAGAAGCAGATGGTAGTGGGGATGAATGCACATGATTTCATTTCAGGAAAAGACAATTATGTTTTAGATTTCTGTTATTTCAATACAGCATCTGTAATGTGTTCTTAAATTTTTTAATTAAAAAAATTATATGCCAAATGTTCCAATAACTGTCAACATAAAATATGACATTGAACCAACTAGAAATTCACTTTTCTCTGTGAGAAAGGGTAAACACGGCCGCCCTCGGCACAGCAAGGACCACTTACGTCTTCGTGGCCGTAGGTGCAGGCCAGGTGCAGAGGGGTGTTGCCGTTGTTGTCTTGCACTTCGGCGCTGGCTTTGTAGTGCAGCAGCAGCAGCTTCCAAAGGAGAGGGGAGAGCAGTGAGCACCAGCAAGCCCGGCAGTGCAGGCACGCTTCCTCAGGAGCACTTCCTCAGGAGCACTTCCTCAGGAGCACGGCCTAGAGCCTCACAGCGGGAAGTCGCTGGTCTCCATTTTCAACCTTATCTACTTACACTACGATTAAAATTATATCAACCCTATAATGGAAAATAATCTGAAAAGGAATATATACTATATATAGAGAGAGAAATACATTATATATATATACACACACACATATATACTGAATCACTTTGCTATACACCTGAAACTAACACACTGTAAATCAACTATACTTTTAAACAAAAAATTTTTTAAATTTAAAAAAACCAAAGCAAAAATATTATCATCACTCTCATCCTTCCTGATAGAAAGTTTACAGATTACTAAAAAAAAAAGAGTGGATATATGTTTATGTATAACTGATTCACTTTGCTGAATACCTGAAACTAACACAACATTGTAAATCACCTCTACTCCAATAAAAGTTAAAATAAGAAAAAAGAAAGAAAGAAAAACAACCCCCATCAATCACTAGCAGTAACTGAGGCACTTTATGTACCAAACAACTTAAGCTGAAATTGAAACATCACTGATTGGCAAAATAATTTTGCCTTTCTAGCTTCTGGCCCGTCTTCTCATCGGTAGGTATTAAGTCTACGGGAAAGTCCATCTTGAGGCCCTATTTAAAATACTTCTAGTATCTTGGGGGTCGGTGAAGGAAAATCCTGTCTCATTATTAAAAAGTATGATACAAAAATAAAAAGTTTAGAGATTAAAAAAAATCTACGGCCCCACCCTTCTTCCCCCATATTACCGTGACATTTCAAATCTACACCTAACAGCTTTTGCCCAGCAGACCCTCGGCGAGGTGCCTGAGACCCCAGCCCTCCCTGCGGCCCGACCGAGCCAGCGTGGAACACAGGAGGGGCCAGCCCTGCAAAGCTGCGCGCAGAGCCAGCCAGTGTGAGCCCAGCTGCTCACCGTCACGCTCTGACAGCCCTTCTGACACGCGAGATGGAGCGGGGTGGAGCCATGGTAGTCTGTAGCGTTCACCACCGCGCCCTTGGAAACCAGCAAGTCGATGAGGGATGCCTGCCCTACAGAACAGAAGGGAAGAAAGCGGGCTTTCCAAACCCTGCAAGCGAAGCCACGGCATTATTTCACCCTCTCATCCTCTGGCACGAGACACGCCGGGAGGCATTTTTCTGCCTCCAGATTCCAAACACTCTGGGGTAGCCCCTGGAGGGGACTCGGCTCCAGTCCAGCCCCCAGCCACAGAAGGTAGGAGAAAAGAGCCTTAGACGTCCACAGAAGAGTCCATGGTGCATCAATCCACAGGATGGAATATTGTGCAACCAGTAAAAAAATACTGACATGGAGAAATGTTCTTACGTGTCGCCGAGTGAAAAAAGCACTGTACAGAAAAGTATGATCCCCACAGCATCATCTATTTTATACACACACACTCACAAGCATGCTGACATTTCAGACAGTCATGAATCAAAATGATCTCTGGGAGACAGAAGGATGGCGGGTGAAACTACAGATGTTTGTGTTTGTGTTTTCTACCTTGAATGCGCACATTTTTTTTTTGCATGTGCACTTTAAAAGACAGTATAGCACAGAGAACTATATTCAATATCCTATGATGAACCATACTGGAAAAGAATGTTTAAAAAAAAAATAAAGACAGTAAAGTTATATTTTTTAAAGGAGGAATATAAGAACCCCAATTCTGAGGCCATTCTCATAGTTCAGATTCAAGCCTTCCCTGGCTGGACCACAAGCCCAGGGGCAGTACCAAGCATCCACACGGTAAGACCCAGCAGCCACCCTCTCTCTGCAGGGCCACCCTCGGCCCCATCCCTTTGCCCACGTACCGCAGAGGGCAGCCACATGGAGCGGTGTATGACCCCTGTCGTCTCTGGAGAATGGAGTGACAATGGAGGGGTCATTCAGCCTCCTAAAAGAGAAAGAGGATACAGAGAAATACACCAGGGTCCTGGAACAAGAAGGCAGATCTCTGGGTATGATCCAACCTGGGTCTCCTCTACCGTGTCCCAGAGAGCAAGAAGCCCTGACTTCCGCAGGGCCTCTCTCCCCGCCCACCCCTCCAGGCCTTGACAACCAGCAAAAGAGCCCTATAAGGATAAGGGGAAACCAGAAAGGTTACAGGCAGGAGCTGACAGTCCTTCCATCCTAAAACCCACTTTCCGAGCCTGGGGCACGCCCTCTGCCCACCTCCCCTGGTAAAGCAGCCGAGCAGGGTGCCAGGTATGTTTACAATCTTTATTCCACCTGATTCTCCAAGGGGGCAGACGTTACTCTCTCCACTTCATGGCAGAGGAAGCAGAGTGCAGCGAGGATAAGTTCCTTATTCCAAATCTCACAGCAAACAAGTGGGAAAGTTCCGCCCAGGCCCCGAGTCTCCCCCTTCCTGGCGCTGAGCCCACATAGGACCCTCGTACCCAGAGACGAGTTTCTCACAGTCATCACAGAAGCACAGAGGGTGACACATCTTTTGGACGGCATCTTTATCTTGGTCTTCCTGGCTCAGAAGTCTTTCCACTTCTTTCTGGTTACCTGATGCGATGTGCTAAAAAGTGACATCAAAAGCACTATTGATATGAAGGAACTGTTCACTCTCTAAGCTGTGAATTTTCTGAGCATCCTTACAGAAACACACATCTACGTATGGATGGATGAAACAACTTGCTCTCTGGGACTTGTTTCAAAATAATTTGGGTGGATGGGGAAAAGTGGGGCGGGGGGATAGAAATGAAACAGGACTGGGAGATGGCTACGCAGGAGTTCCTTCACTGTACTACTCTCTTTTATTTTTATAAATGTTAGGGTTTTTCCAAAACTAAAGAAACAACAATATGACAAAATTTCCAGAGCAACAGGAGTGGGGAGGGGGCAATACATCCTGAGCCTTGGTGTAGATTTTGACCCCTCATTAAAGGGTCAAATCTTCTTGTAATCTAATAGAGCCTTGGTTTGCAGAACAGCTGTAATTATCACAAGACCCCATCAACAAGCACACCTGCAGGGCTCACCCCTGTGAAGCCTGGATGTATTCCCCACAGGGAGTGAGATGTTCTGAGGGGTGCATAGCTCTGGGTCCTCCATGGAACCTGCTCTGGCCCCAGGTGGCCCTCTGACGACTGCCTCGTAGGGAACCTCGCCAGCCTCCCAGCAGTAGATCAGATCTGAGGAAGGAGCCACCTGCCTGTGCCTGAGGATCAGACCACCACCTTGCTCCCAGCCCAGCACACTCACACAAACATCTGTAACTGGGGCTCCCGGAGCCGAGAAGAGGCATCAGTTCTGGCAGAGCTGCCAGTGAGGTGCCACTGAGCTGACTGGGAAGGACCAGCCATGTTTCGCCAAATGGGGAGAGGAGGACAGCCGGGCAGAGGGTCCCAGACGCAGGGCCCGGTGCCCTCGCTATGCTGCCCAGCAGGGCTACAGCGTGGCTCACGTCGGGGGAGATGGGCAGCCGAGCTGATCCAGCATCCCTATCACTCCCTCAAGCACAAAACGAACTCCTGCATTGAACTACGCAGACCACCCTGATAGATTCTACAGAGGTGTGGGAGGATGGAGAGCCCCTCACACATCTGTGCCCGCAGGACCTCTGCGTGTCTTACCTGAAACAAGCAGTCAATGGGAGTTGAGGTCATCTGAGACAGCAAGCTCATTCTCTGCTTAAGGAACAGTCGGTCGCCAAATCCCTCAGACTCCTGCAGGAAAAGCCGACAATCCGTTTTATCACACGTCATGCACTGTCACTGCAGATTCTTGAAAACAGAGGACCCAGGAAGGATCCCTGCTGTTTCCCACAAAACAGGACCGGCAGGGCCTCTCCCCGCCCCCAGGGAGCCGCACAACAGACCCTCATCAGGCTGGGAGAGGGGCTCCCTGTCTGCCTCTCCAGGACGTGGGGCTCTGCGGACAGCTTCCCAGCAGGAATCTGGGAGGGGGCAGCATGATGTGTGTGTGTGAGTGAGTGTGAGTGTGTGTGTGTGTGTGTGTGTGTGGAATGTGGCATCTCTAAGTGTGAAATGTGGCATGCACACAGCACCATCCCCCACGTGGAAACCTGGATTGTCCCGGCCTCCCCCTCCTCTCAAAACATCTGTCCTAATGCCTGCAGAGCCCTGTCCGCTGCATGTTACCTGGGCCCACAGACAGGGGAACCATGTGACAGGCTGGTCTACCCTTCCCAGTGTGAACCAGCAAGAGAGAGAAGGGTCCTGCTTTTTGAACATACTTACTAAAACATCAGAGAACACGGCCACTGGCCCAAAGTCCAATAAAATATGGGGTCCACCCCAATGAATAAACTCGGGTCTTTATAGTGCAGGTAATTTTTACCTAGATATAGAAATCTAAAAATGTATCCTTTCTCTATGAAATCATTTCTAATGAGACACTTCAATGCTCACTTGAGCACCTGTGACTAAATTGGTAACAAATTAACTTCCTCGAAAAGAATCTTGGTGGGAGACAGATGGAATTGTTTCCAGCCAGCTGCTGCCAGAAGAACTCACCAAACCCTGAGAAAATTATGGGAACATTTCTCTCTGTGGCCCCCTAGGTTCTGATGAAGAGGTCCAGTTAAACACAGAGCTGGCAGCATTTCTGGGGTCCACTGCCAAGCAGGGCCCCTCATGCCAGCCGCCCTCATGGGGCTGTCTTGGCAAACAAACACCAACCCTCAGACGTAGAGCCACCTTTGCTCCCAGTCGGTATACGCTATGTAAAGAGATCAACCTGTTTTATTCAGGAATTTACAGCTGAGCTGTACATCAGAGAAACATCAAAGACCTTATCGTTCAGGTAAATTTGGGGCTCTTTCCTCCACTTAGGTGACTGTTTGAAGGGCACTGAGGAAAGGAGGCAGGTCTTCCAGGACTGACTGCTCAGGGAAGAATGAACAACCAGAAGACATAGCATATAAGCTAAGATCAATTCGGGAAAAGGGTAAATACTATTTACTGGAAGCCCAGTAATGTGAAAAAGACCTGCAAAGCTGGAGCAGAGAAGGGCGGAGATCCTTTCAAGGTTCTCCTCCATTTTTTTCTGTCCACAAAGGTAAATCTAGAGTCATCCCAGTAATGGTTATTTTCAAAAAAGCTCAAGTCTTCATTAGTGAACATGCTTAAAGAATGTTTACGGTCATCTCAAGTATGATTATGTCTTGGGGAGAAAATTTCTGCGAAACTACATTATAGTATATAAAGAGTCAATAGTAAAACATTATTTGATTTCCTAACACTTAGTCCTTAATGTTTTTCAGAAACTTCACCTGCTGTGTGGAGATACACTTGGGCTCTTTCCCCGGGAAATTCTATCAATACCAACAAGCAGCCGTGGCCTCGCACTTTCCTAGATGGAACTGCGCTAAGGCACAGGCAATGCCACAGATGGAATCCCAACACTGGCATCACAAAAGACAAGGAAGCCACAACACCTGCTCTGTCCATAAAGGTAAAAGGACACCTCTCAGGCATGACCCACTCAAGACCCAAGGCTCGGGCTCCATGGCCAGCAGAGAGGATGATGCAACCTTGTCGCAAGTCCAGGGGGACCAACCACCCTCCAATCCGGGAGGGCAGGACCAGGGTCTGACAGCCCAGACAAGAGGGGCGCGCTGGGCTGTGTCCCCCCCTTTTGCCCACCCAAGCTAACAGCCATCCTTGGGGCTATCCATGCAGGATGCACCAGAGAGCCAGGAAACAGAGACATCCAGATGCAGGTGTTGCAAGATCAAGGAAGGGCATCTGTATCACTTCACACTTCGCAAAGGCACTTCCAAATATGCCATTTGATCCTCGCAACCACCTGGCAAGGGGGAAATACATGACACGATCCCCAGGGTAGACAGGAGGGACAGAGGCTCAGAGAGACAAACAGACTTGCCCAAGGGCTGGACTCAAACCAACACCAGCACAAGAGGGGCCACCCCTCAAACACTGCCACAATCCCACTTGGAATATTTTCTGAAGGAAAAGTATGTGTGAGAAGCTGTTAGTGTTTGGTCAACCACCTCTTTACTCTCTGGCCAAAGGCCTTCAAGCGTTGGACTTCCTGCCTACATGCCACGGAAAGTAAGAAAGCAGGATGGCTGTGGTACAGGATGGGTGCAGCAAGGGGACGGGAGCACCTTCAAGAGGTGGGCACTTCCCTCCAGGTGACAAGGGGCACCCCTGGCCCCAGCAAGGAGCATCAGGCAAGTCCTCTGCAGGGTAGTGGGTCCAGGAGGGGAGACCCATCAGAGGGAAAGAACCAGAAGGGCAGCCATGATGGAAAACCTCCTCAGGCACCATGGGAACAATACGTGTTCCTAGAACCTCACAGAAGACAACTTAAACTAAGAAATCTTGCTGCCCAACTCTGGAAGTGAGAGGCATGTCTTTTTTTTTTTATAAATTTATCTATTTATTATTTTATTTTTGGCTGCACTGGGTCTTTGTTGCTAGGCGCGGGCTTTCTCTAGTTGCTGGGGCCACTCTTCGTTGCGGTGCACAGGCTTCTCATTGCTGTGGCTTCTCTTGTTGTGGAGCACGGGCTCTAGGCGTGCCGGCTTCAGTAGTTGCGGCATGCACGCAAGGCTCAGTAGTTGTGGCTCGCGGGCTCTAGAGCACAGGCTCAGTAGTTGTGGCGCACGGGCTTAGTTGCTCCGCGGCATGTGGGATCTTCCCGGACCAGGGCTCGAACCCGTGTCCTCTGCCTTGGCAGGTGGATTCTTAACCACTGCGCCACCAGGGAAGCCCTGAGTGGCATTTCTGACTCTGCAGACCTGTGTGTACGCAGAGGGGCCCGTGAACACACACGTGTGCATTCTAGAATGTTAATGAGTTCCCCCTAAATTAGAAACAACTTTTCATGAGAGTCGCAGCCAGCCACATCTGAGATGAGATGCACAGCCTCTAATTTCACCTGCGTATGTGTGTGGGCAATCAAATCAGAGCAGAACTTAATTCTTCAGCAAGCACCGTGATACTGTTGGGCTATGTGCCAGCAAGTGCAGCATAAGCTCAAATTCTGGTTAAAAATATAATTGTATAAGTGCAGAAAAAAGACATATACCAAAATGTTAATAAGTCATCCCCAACTAGTGTGTTTATGGGAGGCTTTTGTTGTCTTCACTGCTACTTTTTATATTTCACATATTATTTATAAGCAAATAGTTTTCTAATCAGAAAAAAATAGAGCTATTCATTTTGGGGAAAAAGCATACAAGGCTATCTACAATACAATTTCCATTATGTAAAGTATACATGGCAAGTAAAAAGACTAGAAAATACATAAACATGTTAACAATAAATGAATTCAGGGAACTGCTTGTACCTGAGTGTTCCTGTCTGAACAGGCCTATGTTCTTTTCCACGTGTTTCAACTTATTACTTTGGGAGCTTCTAACATCAGGGGAAAATTAAGATCAAGTTCAATCCTCAGGACTCTTGGTGTTTTTTTTTTTTTTTTTTTTTTTGGCTGCCTTGGGTCTTCGTTGCTGCATGCAGGCTTTCTCTAATTGTGGCGAGCGGGGGCTACTCTTCGTTGCGGGGCAGTGGCTTCTCTTGTTGCGGAGCACGGGCTCTAGGCACGCAGGCTTCAGTAGTTGCAGCTTGTGGGCTCAGGAGTTGTGGCTCGCAGGCTCTAGAGCGCAGGCTCAGTAGTTGTGGCACACGGGCTTAGCTGCTCCACAGCATGTGGGATCTTCCTGGACCAGGGCTCGAACCCGTGTCCCCTGCACTGGCAGGCAGATTCTTAACCACTGCACCACCAGGGAAGTCCCAGGACTCTTGGTTTTTAATACAGAAATCTCTTCATTCGATTGATTTCAACTTTGCAATTTCTGTGAATACTGTCACGTTTTGCTGGTTGGTATGGCAGTGAAATAAGCCAGCAGTGCAATCTTGGTTCAAGAGTCTCACAGTTCTCATGGGAACATAATCGCCTCCACTAGCCAAAGCTCACCAACCAACTAAGAAAATAATAATAGGGCCACTGAGTCCTGAAAACTGCAGACGTTAGTAATCTCATCTCTTGCCCATCGTGATCAGGATACCCCAATTCACCACTTCTAGCTTCCCCTTCTGCCCGTGTGCTTTTGAGGATGACAAGGATTAATGAAGCACATCAACAATGTGAAAGACAAGATAACGCGCAAACTTTCACAACCTACGGGGGGCTAGTGTTCACTTACTGGGCTGAGGCCCCATTCTCTCGGGAGAGCATCTCTGACTGCCCCTCCCCCACACCACCCTGAGAACCCCATCACACACGCCGTGACACCCACAAAGAAAGGGCAGAGAAGGAGGGAGGGCTTACCAGTGGCTTAACGGAGAGGCTTCCCTGCCGAATATATTCAATTGCAGCCTCAACTGAGGTCAGGCAGTATCCCAGTTCATCTTTTGCTGAGCTGCTAAATCTGAAGTTTTTGATATAACTCAAATTTGCCATCCTAATAAAAGGAAGAAAAAAGTTTTATTGTTGTATACCCAATTAACACTTCGGCAGAAACAATGCTATTGGCTTCGTCATCAAGTTGGTTAGCTCCTGGGAGCCAGGGCTGCTTGTCCCTGGATCTTTATTTAGAAGGAGCACAATTAGGAAAATAAGTAAAGCTACTTGCGACTTTCCTGGAATGGGCTAGTTTTTAGAAAGCTGGTAAATATACAGGGAACTTGCATTTCTGTGGGAAAAGGATGGGCTTTGGAGCCAGACAGAATTGGAGTCTGCTTCCCGCTCAGCCACTGACTAGCCACATGCTCCAGAATGAGAAACGTAAGCTCACTGGGCCTCAGTTTCCCCATCTGTACATGGAATGACAGCCACCCCTTGCAGGACGAAGGCAGGGCAGTGCCTGGCTCATAAGGGGCACTCAGTTTCCTAGAGTGACACAAAAACCACCCCAGTATAGTGCTGCCATTTTGAAAAAGCATTTTAACAAAAAATATTACCAGTTAGGGATCTCTGTTTTCACAAGCAAATACAACAGAACTGATAGCAGATCATCAGCACACATGGTCTCCAAGTTAACTGCAAGGGGGAAACACATATTCAAAGCCATCCTGGGACTCAATGGACCGACAAGTGTTATCAACTCCCCACCACCATCCAACCCACAAAACCACAATCCAGGAAGATGACACATCAGGGAGAAATTCAATCGCACAATTTCCTTTCTAGTGTCCTGAATAGATGTCAGACTCCAGGGGAAAATGAATGCTTAGCATCCTCAGAACACGTGCAGAAGAAGCAAACTGCAAGCAGACCACCCCTTGCTACCTCCCGGGACAGATAAAGAGCCCGAGGAAGTCAGCAATGGTGGATACAACTTGAAGGTGTGCCAGAGCCACTGCCAAAAGCCTCTTTCCTCCTGGGATCATTTCTGTTTCATACACCTCAGAGTCTAATGCCGACCTGCAGCTTGACTCTATTTTTTTCATTAAAATTTTGTTTAAGTAATCCATTCACACATTTAAAATTTCAAAAAGTACAAAAGGGCAAACCGTGCACATCTCTCCCATCCCTGCCACCCAGACTTCTTTCCCAGAGGTCACTGCTGTTGCTTCCCACGTACCTGTCCACAGACAGTCTATGATCTCCCCATTGTATATATGGATACAGAGTCGCCCCCTTTCCACAATGCTGCTGGAAGGGTACCTACCGTACACACTCCTGTTCATTTCATTCATTGATAATACGCTTCGAAGATCACCCCCTATCTGCCCACACAGATCTGCCTTCTCATTACTTTTTTCTTAACTTATTTTACTTTTCATAATGGAAAATTTTAAACGTATACAAAATTAGAGAGAACAACTTAACAGTTGAACCCCCATGTTTCCATCACCAGTTTGACTCGTTTTTGAGGCCACTGCTTCTCCACCAGCATTTTCTCACCCTAAAGATGCCTCACCTACCCCGCCCCCCGACCCCCATTACTAGGTACCCACTCCTCAGATCAGACACCCGGGCACTCACACAGAAATGCTCTGCTGCACATCCACCCATCTCTATGACCCTTTAAGATGGCACTGCTTCTCAACAGATGTTTGCAGCTGGATGTATGCAGCCACCCCACTGCAGGCCCCTTCCCCGAGCACACACCTCTCTGGCTGGGAGACTGGGTGATCAGCTGTACCACCTTCCGCAAACAAGCCAGCTTCTGCTGCGGGGATGTGCACCTGTTCAGCTGAGCCAGTTCCCTCTTGGCACGAGGTATGTTGAAGCTGCAAAATGATTTGGAAAGTGACCACATAAGACCACGGTGTGAGGGCCCTCCTTCTCGGATCTAATCCCATACCTCAGATTCACATTTCTTACAGCAAACTGTAAGTAAAGACAAACAAAACTAGAAACTCAGAAGTAATCTGACTCGGGTCACTGGCAAAACCCAGCAGCTTTCAAGGTGCCAATCAAGCTGCCAGGTGATGTAGCTGCACCAGAAAATTAGGAAAAAAAATCAGCAAGCCTTAGCCCCAGAGTGAAATAGGCCAATGGGCCGGGGCGGGGGGGAGTTTAGATTTTTTTTTTTTTTTTTTAACTTTTTGGCTGAGCTACGCGGCATGCGGAATCTTAGTTCCCCAACCAGGGATCGAACCCGTGCCCCCTGCAGGGAAGCACAAAGTCTTAACCGCTGGACCACCAAGGAAGTCTCTAGACATTTTTGTAATAAAATGAAACTTAATCCAGAAGGAGATGCCCCTAAAGCAGGGGTCCCTCAGACTGGCAGGTGAGGAGAGACATCTGTGTGCAGGGCCCACCTGGGTGAGCTGCGTGCCTGCCCAGAGACCAGCTGTGTACAACCCCACCCCTTCGGGCTCCCACTCACCGGGTGCTGGCAGACGGGTGCAGGAGCAGGCCAGCTCCGAAACAGTCATCTGCCAGCCTCAGCCCCTTCATCTTTGGTCACAAATAACTGCCCTGCTCCACGGTCTGAACCATGTCAAATCAGTGCCCCCACTGCTGCTTCGGCAGCGGGGGGGATGGCGAACGGTGCCCCAGCCCGAGGACACAGCCACAGCATCACAAACCCTTACCTGAACTCAGGTTTCACACCAATATCCTTCTGCTGAAGATCTTGAAGGCTCCTTGTGATTTTGTTAAAGGCAGCATCCTAACAAGAGATTTTAATGAAGCTTCAAATGTCTTAAAAGGCTTAGAACAGGGCTTCCATCCTGGATGATGATGATGGAGAACCTACCTCGCTTGCCTCCATGGTCCCCACATATTTAAAGATCAGGTCGTAAATATCGTGCTGGACGTACATCTGTGAAATCAACGGGACCCAGTTCAAGGCATGTGAGTGGGGGGTGGGCAACAAAGGAGCCCCCAGCACTGCCGTCTTCTCTCCCCTCGCTGCCCTGGCCCCTTACCTCTACAGCCTGCTTCATCAGGTTCATCTGGGCCTCCTGCTTGGCGAGCACTTTCTGGAGGACAAGACGAGTACAGTTACAGAGCATGGACTAGCATGTGGGCAAACTGTAAGTCTCTCTCTCTTCTTTTTTTTGTTTTTTTTTGGATTATTTAGTTGATTCACAATGTTGTGTTAATTTCTGCTGCACAGCACAGTGATTCAGTTATACATATATATACTTTCTTTTTTTTATATTCTTTTCCATTATGGTTTATCACAGGATGTTGAATATAGTTCCCTGTGCTATACAGCAGGACCTGGTGGTTTGTCCATCCTATACATGATAGTTTACATCTGCTAACCCCAAACTTCCACTCCTTCCCTCCTCCAACCCTCTCCTCCTCGGCAACCACCAGTCTGTTCTCTATGTCCGTGAGTCTGTTTCTGTTTCGTAGATAGATTCACTTGTGGCATATTTTAGATTCCACGCATAAGTGATATATGCTATTTATCTCTCTCTTTCCGGCAAGTATCTCTTTTGAACGCCGTGCTGCTTACCAGGTGGGAGTCCCTCAGCAGCTGCTGGAGGCATCTGGTGTAGAGAGCATTCACGGAGTCCTGTGCAACACAGAGCAGAGAGAGGTCACCCTCGTGATCCGAGGCCACAGCACAAAACCCGGGACACGTAACGTGCCCTGGGGCAAAGAGAATGGATTTCCTGGGTGACAAGCTCTAAATCCTAAAGTCAGCTTATCAAATCAAGTCTGTGATTTGTTTTTCCACTTTTTTTAGGTACATGCATTAAAAGTAGGAAAAAAATTCCCCTTAGGGTTAACATAGATGATAACAATATTCATTTTTATACTTCTCTGTGATCTTCAAGTTTTCTACAGTGGTCTGTACTACTTTGATAGGTAAAAAGAAACATTTAAACAAAACTTCCAACGATGGAGGCAGCAAAGTTACAGAGTGAACCGAGAGGGATCCTGGTGCTCTGAACTGGCCTGAGACAAGGCACGCCTAGCAAAGCAAGACACGGCCACTGACTATGTGATGACGGAGGCTCTTTCTTTCACACTCTCTGAACGTTCGCTGGAAAGAGGCGATGTTCCTGTCAAATCGCTCTGCATGTCTTCCCAAAAACTCTCTCACGTCTTCGATGGTTTTCAGGGAAAAGGGATCTGAGGGTGTTGAAGGCTCTTCTGAAAAAAGGACAGAGGGTCAGGCTGGCTGAAGGCTTCACTGTTTCCTAACAGGGCAAGTCCCACAACCCTTTGCCCTGCTCCTCCAGGATCTGACGCTCCATCTTCCACAGGAGGAGAGGGATGACCTTATTTCAAGATATCGCCCAAGAGCAGCCCAGTTGGGGGTCCAGAGAGCCTGGTCCTCTTGAAGCCCTTTCCTGGGACCACACCTGAATTATCTGGGACCCTAGGCATGACCTGTGAGGCCGTGGTGAGGAAGCCCTGATTCCTGATGATAAGAGCATCGGATAGGAGCGTTTGGCACATTAATTGTTATCTCAGCTTCGTGGAGCACCAAAGAATTATTATCTGTTAAAAATAATGAGATCTCAAAGAGGCACAGCAGTGAGGCTGGGTGGGTAATAATGCTGTAGGAGGTAGCCCTAAAGCCGAGGCCCAGAGACAAAGCCAGGGCTGCCACTTTGCACAACTCCAGGGGGCGACATTCCCACTAAGCTCTATGTGTGAAACATCCAACATGTGCAACCACACACAGCAGTCTAATCCACATCACCTTGGCTCAAGATGACTTTCTGATTAAGTTTTAGGGGGAATTATTGTAAACAGTTATGCAGGTTTCTAGCGGGCTCTTGAATATTTTATGGGATGTTTACAACAGCTGCGTCAGGAGGAAGTTCAACAAGCACGTTTCTCCGAATCAGGAGAAAGGGGTTTTCTCTCAGAATACCTGAACTCTCTCTCTTTTCCAAAGGATGGGCTATGCACAGTATGCTGAAACTTTCTTCTTTTTCATTGTAGAAAGTTTCTTCAAAGAGAATGGGCACTGAGAGAAGACAGGCGAAACCAGCTCCTAGTTTAATCCTGTTTCCTTGGATAAAGACATCCTGGAACAAGAGAGCCATCACTGTACCAGCAGCCCGTGTGACTGCCGACCCCTCTCAGCCTGGTCCCCATCCGGCACTTCACCCCACCCGCCTGCCGCTGCTCCAGTGTGGGTTTGCGGGGGGCACCAACACTCTTCCAGCTTGCTTTTTGATACTAAAATGTTTTCTTCCCTCTTTGTTCAACCTGTCACTCCAGCTACATAATACCCTGATCCTTTTCACATGTTGCAACCCAAAAGCACTGTACCCTCCGCAAAAGGAAAAAAGTAAGAAGGTTCCCCTCTCTGAATAAGAGATCAGAATGACCCGACGCTGCAACCCGGAAGCACTGAAGGATGCGCGCTGCATCCGCTCCGTGGCTCATCACTCTGGCCGTGGCCAAGGTGCCCGGGAAGACCAGCCACGATGAGCCCAGTGCCTCTGTTCTCTTGGTAGATTTGGGTACCGGGAAGAAAACAAGTAAACTGATGGGCAGCTGTGGTGAGCAGATCCCTGGCAGGAAAATAGCAGCATGCTTGGGAGCCACAGGGCTGCAGACCACCCCTCACCCCAGACTGGCGTACTGGTACCCACCCCTCCTCGACCCCCCCCCCAGTGCCCATGGCCCCAGCTACACCAGTGTGGGCCCCCACTCCTGACTGCGGGTAGGCTGGGGACCACGGCCAGTCCTGACCAGGGATGGAACCTCCCCCTCTCAGAACCTATCTGCTTCCGCTTTAAAAAAATAAGAGAATGCCTACCCCAAAGTTTACATCAACAATGAGACAGACTGACGTCACGTGCCTCCTGACACGATGCACTGAGAGAGAGAAAACACCCTTCCGAGGAGGCGTTCCTACTGAAAAGGCATAACTGCGATCTAATCATGGGAAACATCAGAGAAACCCACACTGAGGGAGAGTCTACAAAGCAAGACAAAAATGTCAATGTCATGAAAGACACAGACTGAGGAACCGTTCCAAATGGAAGGAAACTAAAAAGACTAACCACTGAATACACTGCATGATCCCAGACATGATCCTGGATCTAAAAAATAGATCTTTTTTGCTATAATAGGGTATTACAACTAGCAGAATTTGTTGAAGGACAGTATGCTGGGACTTCCCTGGTGGTCTAGTGGTTAAGACTCTGCACTTCCAATGCAGGGGGCGCAGGCTCAATCCCTGGTCAGGGACTAAGATCCCACATGCCGGGGTGCGGCCAAAAAACCCAAAAAAGATAAAAAAAGGACAGCATGTTGGAGAAGCATATTCTATCAATGCTAAATTTTCTGTGTGATCACTATGCTGTATTACATAGGAAATACACGTTGTTTTGAAGCAAAGGGACATGGTGTCTGCAACTCTTACTCTTTCTGAAAAAGTTCAGAAAAAGTAATAATGTGTGTGTGTAGACAGATAGAGAGCTAGACAGATGGTTAGATGGGGATAGGGGTGAGGAAATAAAACAGATGTGGCCAAAATGCTAACAGTTGACCAATCTGGGCAGAAAGGTATGTGAGAGTTCTCTGTACCTTACTGAAACTTTCTATAGGTTTGAGATGATTTCAAAACAAAAAATTCTTAAAATTATAAATTTATCCCTGATCCCAAGGGCACTAGGGATAAACAGCTTGCTCTGACAGGGCCTCTCTGGGGAGGTGTCCCAGCCACTCCCCGACAGAAGACCCACGGGCTGAGGGAGAGGTGCCCAGCCCCGCCTCACCTCCTGGCTGCAGCCAGGACCCTCCTCCCCACCACCAGCTCCTCCGCCCTCAAAGGTAGCAGGGCTGCTGTGCTGTCAAAGCCATCATGTAACACAGACGTGAAAGGGTGAGAAGCAGGATTCTCTCCCCTCCCCCACTCCCAAACACTGAGTGAGTGGCCCTGGTTGACCCACAAGAAACGAAAGAATACCTTTCCATTTAAGGTCTGAAAGTGTTCTTCCACTGGGGTCAAAATATAGGACTCAAACTGACAAGTAGACTGAACACTGCCTGACAGGCTTCCTTTGCAGGGTACTAACACCTGGAAAAAAAAAAAATTAGGGTGAATACTCAACAGACGTGTCATTTACAACTTCAGCAGAACACGAGGCATCCAAAGATGCTCCAGCGGAACTGCCACGGGGACCTGCTGGCAGAGAGAACCTCTGGGGTCACTGGCCAAAGGGGCAGCAGCTGATCTGTTGTCACTGTGATGGAAGCGGAGGCCCCCACCCAGCCGAGGGAGGAAGCACATGCCTCTCCCATCCCGGGGCCTCAGACCATAGCGCTCACTCCCACCCTGCTGGGCCCTCCCTGCGGCTACCCCAGGGGCCCCCTCTGTCCTCAGCAGGCTCAGGAATGATTCCAGATGAAGAAACAATAGTTTGAAAGTACAGAAAAGTGAAACTAAAAAAACACACGGAATCCCACCACCTGAATGATAAATGCAGCACAATGAAGACAGTTTCCTTCCCATCTTCTTTCTATGCTCTTTTAAGCTGAACTGTGATCACAGTTTTACCAGCCACAGAAATACAGTTTCCTATTGCAGGCTGCCACCTCCACCAGAGATGTCTCAGGTGCCAGACTGTGTCTCTGGGGCAGGCTCAACCTGAAACGTGAATTTTGGTCCCACCATGGCCACCATGATGACCAGGCACCAGCTTCTTTGCTCAACGCAGCAAAGGCAAGGAGCTGCCCTGGCAACCACACGTGGATCTGTGCTTGGCCCAGGGACTCACATTTAAGAGGAATCTCTCAGATTCAAGTGCACCTGGAAGACGACGACCAAAGTGGTGAAGTCCCTCAGAGCCCCAGCTCCTAAAGCAGCCTGGCGCAAGGCAAGCAGCTTCTGCGCTATCCCCACTGTATAGACAAGGAAACTGAGGCTCAAGGAAGTCCAGCAACCTGTCCAGGGGCACGCAGCCAGTGAGCGACAGAGCCAGGACTCAACCTCCTGTTCCCCACCTCACCAGAGCCCAGTCCTGTGGCCTCCTGGAGGCCAGTGCTGGGAGCAGGGAGCACAGCCCAGCATCTGCTGGAGTTTCCTCTGTGAAGACACCACGAAACTCTGGGGCCTTCAAGAGCAGTTGTCATTAGGAGCTTCCTCAGGCAGGTCAGAAAGAGCTTCTCTCCCCACGAGGGATAGGCCGATGGCTCACGGCAGAAAAGGGAGGCCCTCTTTGATGGAAGATCACAACTGTCTATGAAGTGGGCTTGCCTCTCTGCAAAAAATCAAGACTCAATCAGACCCAGAGCTAGACTTAACTACCAAGTTCAGGAAATGCAGAGACCAGAGGACCATGGTAAACACCACCACAGGACTGCAACCGGCAAAAGCCAGAAGGCAGGAAACTCTACAGGATGAATGACCTTGATGCTTGAATTGTGAGGAAAGAAGGAAAATGAGGAAAGTGGGGCCTACAGTTAAAAAAACAGACTGTGGTGATGATTTCACAAGTCTACACACATGTCAAAATGGATCCAGTTTTACACACTGAGTAGGTGCAGTTTAGTTGTTCTTTTCAAAGTTTAGCTCAAGAAAGTTAGGAGGAAAAGAGATTTAAAAGGCATACCAAGCAACAAGAATTTACTGTATAGCACAGGGAACTATATTCAATATCTTGTAATAACCTATAATGGAAAAGAACCTGAAAATATATATATATATAGGGGCTTCCCTGGTGGCGCAGTGGTTGAGAGTCCACCTGCCGATGCAGGGGACACGGGTTCGTGCCCCGGTCCGGGAGGATCCCACATGCCGCAGAGCGGCTGGGCCCGTGAGCCATGGCCGCTGAGCCTGCGCGTCCGGAGCCTGTGCTCCGCAACGGGAGAGGCCACAACAGTGAGAGGCCCGTGTACCGCTAAAAAAAAAAAAAAATATATATATATATATATATATATATATATATATATATATATAACAATCACTTTGCTATACACCTAAAACTAACATAATACTGTAAATCAACTATACTTAAATTTTTTTTTAAAAGGCCTACCAATCCAGAATAATGTGTGGATCACCTTTGGATTCTGATTTAAACAAACCAACTGGAAAACAAACAAACAAAAAATTATGAGACAATCTGGGAAATTTGAACAGTGACTAGACATTTGACAACTGTAAGGGGTTATTGAGGAATTTTTTAGCTGTGATAATGGTATGTGATTATTCTTTTAAGTCCTTATCATTTAAAACTCCATTCCTACATATTTACAGATGAAATCACATGACTACCTTATATAATTTTCTGGAATTTGCTTCAAAATGGTCCCCTGGCTAAGGGGAGAAGGCAGCAGGGATAGAAGTGAGATGTGCTGGCATCTGAGCCGGGCACTGTGGAAGCTGAGTGATGGGGGCGTGGGGTGCATTGCATGATTTGTTCCACTTGTACATGTTTGAGATTAAACATAATAATTTTTTTTTAATTTTCAGATAGCCAACTTTATTCAACTAATTATTAAAATTTGAGTTTGGTTTTTCTGTTTTTTCTTCATTCAATATTCATGACACTGGGCCCTGTTGGAGATACGATGTTTTGTCCTCATGGACGTTACATTCTAAGTGGAGGATACAGATTTCTGAATAATAAAACACATATTCCATATATCAGTAAGTTCTATGCAGAAAATAAAGCAAAATATCAGGACAGAGAATGACTGGAGTGGGACAAGGGTTCGCTAACTCAGGTGGAGTGGTTAGGGAGGTCTCTGAGGAAGTAGCTTTTGAGCAAGGAATGGATGAAGAGAAGGAACCACCAGCTAAAGATCTAAGGGAAGAACATTTTTGTCAGAAGAAAGCATGTGCAAAGGTCCTCAATGGGCTTGGTGGTAGCAGATGTGGAATGAGATATGGGGGAGAAAAACATAAAAATTTTAAATGTTAATGAAAGTGAGTCAGGTATGAGTCAGAACTGAGAAATGGCCTCAAGGTTCCTAGGTGGCCTCGAGGCAGCCGTGAACACAGAAAGATCTTGGAAACCCGAGGGTTGGCCCCAGGCCAGGGGACAGCATGAACCAGGCCTAGGGGATGTTTACGCAGGCCAAGTGATTGCCCCGCTCCAGCTCAATGGATCAAAGAGTCACACAGTCCCATCTGAGAAAGGGCCTCCGAGGGACCAGCAACTTCTGAGGTGCTTCAGAGACACCCCACCCCTGTCCCCACCACACCTGTGACTGCATTCTGTGAGCCTGTTTACACACACCTTTTCCGCCTCCTTAGCGTGAATAAGGCATGACCCGCTCCTGCTTCACTGAATCCCCAGCACCAAGCACACTGCTCACCATACGGTAGGTGCCAATCAATATCTGTTGAGTGCACTGGGGGCCTCCAATTTCAGGGACTCCCCCAAAGTTTTCAGGCAGACAATGCTGCCCGGGGCATTTCATTGCAAACACAAGCCAGGGCTGGCTCTCTGTGGCCCCATCCATCTCCACCAGGATCCTGCTGAGACCGGGGTGAGGAAGCCAGCCACGGAGGAGTGGGCTGGAGCAGCTATGAAGCCGCCCTCTGGAGACAGGGCCAGGTGCCTGGGGGCTCTCGTGAGATGGAGGTTCAGACTGTCTCTGGAACAGAGGTCATGGAGTTGGTTTTTGTTTGTTTGTTTGTTTGTTTGTCTGTCTGCGTTGGGTCTTGGTTGCTGCGTGCAGGCTTTTTCTAGTTGCGGCGAGGGGGGGCTACTCTTCGTTGCAGTGTGTGGGCTTCTCATTGCGGTGGCTTCTCTTGTTGCGGAGCACGGGCTCTAGGCATGCGAGCTTCAGTAGTTGTGGCTCGCGGGCTCTAGAGCACAGGCTCAGTAGTTGTGGCACATGGGCTTAGTTGCTCCGCGGCATGTGGGATCTTCCCGGACCAGGGCTCGAACCCAAGTCCCCTGCACTGCAGGCAGATTCTTAACCACTGCGCCACCAGGGAAGTCCCAAGGTCATGGAGTTTTAACAGCCGGTGTGGAGGACACGAACTTTACAGTGACCAAGCAGACCATAAGTTAGGGACCTACTCATTTCAGAGCTTAACAATAAAACTTTTTATTATAGCCCCTTTATAAAAATTTTTTAATAAGTAATCGTCATTAAATAAAAGAAAGAATAAAAGCAAGAAGCAGCATTAGTCTTATCACCCCAGGGTGCCCTCCTGACTCCTCCCCAGGCTGGGTCAGCCACTCCACAGGAGCCCATGACCACTTCTGTTCTAATACTCATCCCTCTGTGCTGCAAAGAGCCTGTTTCTAAGATTCCCTGAAGGCATGCTGTGTTCCCCATTCATCCGTGTAACCCTGCAAACCCAGCACAGTGCCTAGATGTTCAATGTCTGTCACCTGAATCTGTACTAAACAAATCCTGAGAACTGGAGTATGGACCTCAGCGCCCTAAGCTCAGCTGTATGGGTATTTACTGGAAAGTCAGTTCTCTGGAACGTGGAAGCCATTGCTGCTGGGTTCTCAGGCTAGCCCTCAGAAGCCTGAGTACCCCATAATTAGAGGACCACAATAAAAGGACCAAATTTAATCCCCTTTTGTCATTTTTGTTTTTCCTACAGGCAAATGGACCCACCCGCAGTCCACCAGGGAAACCTAGAGAACTTTCGCCAAAGCTCCATGGACAAGAGACCCAGGGGTACAGCAGGCCTGCCCAGCTGGCTCTGAAAAAGCCACGGTGCATAATAGCTGGATGGTTACAAGAACAGGTAAGCATGAGAAGCAGTGTGTGGGTGTCACAGGCCTCTGGGATTGGAATGGGGGTACGTTGGGAGAGGAGCCTCCACCGATCAGTCAGAGAGCGGACGGTGGAGGACGTGGAGGCAGTCCCATCAAAGGCGGCCAAATCCGGGGAGGGGCTGGGGCAGGTGAGGGGCCCGCCAACCTCCACCCTCAGCCAGCGTGTGAGGGCGGGGCCCAAGCTCAGCTTGCAGGGGGAAGGGGGAAGGCAGTTAACCCTGGGGATACACACATTCAAAAGTCGTGACTTCACATTTTTAGAGCCCAGTAAAGGACTCTAATCCCCAGGGAAGATTCAGAGGCCGCCAAAGTTGGCCCAAAGGCCAAGCCCCATGGAAGGAAATTCAGCATTCACCTGCTGAGGCCACGTGGGTCCTTCAGCGGTGGCAGAAAGGATGAGCGCTCTTCTAGAGGCCACTGGGATACTCTCGTTTTTCATTCAACCAACGGACATGGAAGGAGCGCTACGACAGATTAGACAGGGACGAGCTGGGGCTCCATCACACGGCCAACAGCTGGCAGGGGCTAGTCACCAACACCTGGCCAGGCTGAGCAGGATGGCGAGAGCTAGCTCCTTCCCACAGCTGACCTGTGCTGAGGAGTTGGCCTTGCTGATTCTCGAGTCCACCGAACGAGGCCAAGGAAGGCCCGAAATCTAGTGCTGCCCAGTGTGGGCCCCAAGCAGCCCCTCATGGATCTCAGTGGGGGCCGCAGTAAGGGGCCTAGGGCCCACTGGAATGCAGGATGACACAGCTTAAGAAGCATCTCTCTGCAAATTTCCTGAGCTGTTCTGCAGATGTGAACCACGCCCCCCCGCCAATGGAAGAACTACTAGAGGACCACGAGCACACAGCCCAGGCCTCCTGGAGCCCAAGGGCTGATAAGCCGTGACACCACCCTGCTGCCTCACCATCAGGCAAGCAGAGAACCGTGTACAGGCCGATCATATACCATTCGACACCCCCCCCACGCCCGCCTTTAAAAATGCTTTGCCAAAACCCTTCCGGGAGCTCGAGGCTTTTCAGCGTACGAGCCACCTTGTCTCTTTGCGTGGCCTTGCAATAAACCTTCTTCTGCTCCAAAAAAAAAAAAAAAAAAGAAGCATCTCTCATTCCTCAGTGTAACTGAAAGGAAGGTGACCAAAGTGATTCAAAATTCTCTTTTGGCTAAAGTGAACTCAATTGGGTTTTCACTACTTGCAGCTGTAAAAGCACCTACTGGGCAACAGGAACCGTGCTATGGGCTGGCAACACAGTGATGAGCAAGACAGACAGGTCCCCCAGGGCTTCCTGAGAAAGAACAGCGGGGTCCGCAGTGTAGCATTTTAAAAAGAGAAAGTTACATATGATGACACACTCTTATCTAGACAGTATTTTTTTTAAATATCGTAGAACAAAGATGGGAAGGAAGTATTTCCCAAGCTGGGTCAGGCCCTCCCAGTTAACATGATGGCTTGGCACCCTCTACTCTTTCTCTGTGACACTTACCATAATTAGCCAATATGTACCCACAGTGTGACCATCTCTCCCACTAGAATTTCAGCTCCATGAGGGTAAAGATCATGATGCCTATTCATGGTTTTGGCTGAATCCCCACATCAAACATAGTGCCTTGCATATAGCAGCATGTAATAGCGACTGTGAAATGAATGGATGAGAGTGAATGCCTTTGGTGAGCTTTTTATTTTCTTCTTTGGAAACAGCTCTATTCTCTAATTTTTTTATAACGAAGTTTATAACTTCTAAAATCCAAAGTAAAAAAATTCTGGGAAAAAGATATTAATCACAAAACCAATCATAAAAACAAGAAGGGACTTGAAAAAAAATCAGGCTTCTGAGGGCAGAGAGTTGGACTGGGTATGGGGAAAAGCCAGTTCCAAGCTTGCACAGAAACCCAAGTTAACTGATTTCTCCATTGGTTCAAATCCTCAGCTGCCTGACACACCTAAGATCATATCACATGGCAAGAGAAGCAGGAACACAAGTAGGAGAAGAAAAGAGGACAACGTAGGAAAAGAAGAGGGCCCAAGACAGATGGGTGGCACAAAGGCACCCAGCTCGCTGTGTCCCACGGTGTGTAAGTAAGATGCCTGCCAAGTTCACCAATCTGGGAACCAGAAAGACCTGCAGCACAGGGCCTGCCCTCCCTCCAGGCAGCAGACTATGGTTCCTCTCTTTTGTTCCTGTTCCCTGGCTGCTCCTGTAGGCTTCTGAGGTTGTGGCCTCTATTACAAAAGTTCTCTCGGTTCTTTCTCTTTAGGAAATGCCTTTGAAGGCGACGTACATGTGTGTGTACACACGTTCCCTTATCCTATGGGAGTGAGTACCCATCTCACAGACGAGGAGGAATATGATTTCTGCCCTGGAGAAGCCCTCCTGGTCCCCATGGAAACAAGAGAAACAGAGGTGAATACCGTGAGACCAGTGACAACAGAGGCTGAGAGTTCAGAGAAAGGATTACACCCTGGGCTGGTGCAGTCCCAGGAGGCTGCCTGGAGGAAGCAGCTTGGGGCGGTCCCTCTCTGCTCATTCACATACCGAGCATGGCCTGGGGCTTGGTGCACTTAGCAGGCCTGTACCTGACTCCCTCTAAACTTAACTGAAGTCTACCATATTTGTGGCCTTGTCAGCACTGCTCGGTCCAAGCCTAGTGGAGAAGGACCACCCTTGGGATCAATGCACTTACAATGCCACGGGTTTGGGCCACCTTGTTGCACAAGTCAGGACGCCACTTTTGAAGAGCCAGATAGAAGGGATTTTTCAGGAGGTCCTCATCGTACAGAGCCATATGGACTTCAGATGGGGCAAAAAGAGTCTCCTGGGACGAGAGAGGAAAAAGCAGTAAATGACCACTTTCAGAATGACCTAACACATAAAAGTCCTGATCTAACAATTTCTAAAAAGCATCCCTGACACATATTACTCTACACTACAGACCTAACACGCCATCAGGAAAGATCAAAGATAACCCACCAATTCCAAGATGAATTTTTTTACAGGTTAAATGTATAAATTATGCTCAGAAAATCTACTTGACTCCAAATCACTGCAAAAGTAAAAAATGGCTGTTTTTAGAACATCATACATGACCCAAATTATAACATTTTAAAGATATGCATATGTTTTTAATGAAATATTTTTACCATACAGAAAAGTAGAGTAATAATGCTAACCTACCACCCAGAATTACCGAATCTTACCATTTGGCCATATTTGCCTCAGATTTTCTTTTTAGAAATAAAGTATATCAGAGTGGACTGGATCGCCCATGTGCCCCCCCATCCCATTCTCTCCTCCCCTTTCAGAGGCAACCACTATCTGAAGTGGTTTCTATATCCTTCTTGCTCATGTTTGTACTCCTTTTTAAACTCATGTATTCATAAATAATATAAAATCTTGTTTTTTAAAATATTTATTGTTTGGCTGTGTTGGGTCTTTGCTGCTGTGCACAGGCTTTCTCTAGTTGTGGCGAGTGGGGCCTACTCTTTGTTGCGGTGCACGGGCTTCGCATTGTGGTGGCTTCTCTTGTTGTGGAGCACGGGCTCTAAGTGTACGGGCTTCAGTAGTTGTGGCACGCAGGCTCAGTAGTTGTGGCTTGCGGGCTCTAGAGCGCAGGCTAAGTAGCTGTGGCGCACGGGCTTAGTTGCTCCACGGCATGTGGGATCTTCCCGGACCAGGGCTCGAACCCATGTCCCCTGCATTGGCAGGCGGATTCTTAACCACTGCGCCACCAGAGAAGTCCTAAAGTCTTGTTTTAAGGGCTCCAAAATCTACATAAATGTTATCACACTATAAGTAGTTTGGAACATACGCTTTTCAATCACCATTATGTTTTCAAGTTCTAGCCGTGCTGATCCATACAGCTCCCATTCATTCACTAATTTCTGCTGTACAGCATTAAGTGAACATGACACAATTTATTTATCTAATATCCTATACTTAAGTTGCTTCTACATTTTCAGAATTAAAAACAATGCTAAAATGAATGCTCTTATACCCTTATGTGTTCATAAGCACATATCCAGGAATGTTGCTAGGAGACACTGTGGCATGCATCCACCTGCACCTTCCCCACATGCTGCCAACGCTGGACCACTTCCAACCTCCATGCAAAGTCCATGAGCATTTCCCTTCTTCACGTCACATCCTAGCCAACGCTTCTTAGTAACGTCAGGCTAGCTCGTTTCTGCCAGTCTGAGTATACAGTAGTATTTCACTGTTTCTAATTTTCATTTCTCTAATGAAGTGGAACATCATTTCCTTACATTCTATAAATTACCTTATCATGTCTTTTGACCACTCTTCTAATGGGTTCTTAGCCTTTTTCTTATGATTGGTAGTTCTTTATATATCTGGACACCAAAAGATGTTGCAAATATCTTCTCCCAATCTGTGACTTGTTTCTTCATTTTTCCAACTGGGTGTTTTCAGAAATAAAATGCTTGATTTTTTTTAACATCTTTATTGGAGTATAATTGCTCTACATTGTTGTGTTAGTTTCTGCTGTGTAACAAAGTGAATCAGCTATACATATACATATATCCCCATATCCCCTTCCTCTTGCGTCTCCCTCCAAGCCCTCTAGGTGGTCACAAAGCAGCGAGCTGATCTCCCTGTGCTATGTGGCTGCTTCCCACTAGCTATCTATTTTACATCTGGTAGTGTATACATGTCAATGCCACTCTCTCAAAAAGTGCTTGATTTTAATGTGGTTGAACTTGTGCGTCTTTGCCTTTACTGGCCAGTGCTTTTGGGATCTAAGGAAAGCCTATCATCTTGGCATGCCCTTTTGTAAACTGACTTCACCATTCCCCCTCTGAGAAGGTGGAATCTATTTCCCCACCCCTTGAATTTAAGCCATCCCTGTGATTTGCTTTAACTAACCAACAGACAGAATTGATGCTCTGTGATTTCTGAGTATCAACCTCAAGAGGCCTTGCAGATTTCACTCTCATTCGTTCGGCACCCTGAGACCACCATGCAATGCAGAAGCCTATGGGATGAAAACCCATGTGGGGAGAGAGAGGCCCAGGTAGTCCAGTGAGGACAGCCAACCCACCAGCTGAATGCAAACACATGAGTGAGCCCAGGTGAGACTAGCAGAAGAACCACGTTGCCAGCTCACAGATTAATAGGACATAATAAATTGTAGCAGTTTTAAGTCACTAATTTGGGGGCTGGTTGGTTACACAGCAAAGGCTACCTGAAACCACATCCTTTCCAACTCCAAGGCCACAAAAATAGTCCCTGTAATTTCTAAGAATCTTAAAGGGTTTCATTTTTAGGTCTTCAAGTCATCTTTATTTTTACATATGCTATAAATTGGGCATCTAATTTAATTTTTTTCTGAAGGTAAGCTATCTTAGTCTGCTTAGGCGCTGGTAACTAAATACAATAGACTGGGGGGTTCAAACAACAAACATTTATTCCTCAAAGTTCTGGAAACTGGGAAGTCCAAAATCAAGGTGCTAGCAGATTTGGTTCTTGGTAAGGGCCCACTTCCTGTACCGCAGATGGCCACCTTCTCACTGTATCCTCACATGGCAGAGAAAGAGTTCTCCTGTCTCTTCCTCTTTTTGTAAGGCGACTAATTCCATCATTAGGGCCCCATCTTCATGACCTAATCTAACCCCAGTGAGAACCCAAAGCCCCATCTCCAAATACCATCACACTAAGGATTAGGGCTTCAACATATGAACTTGGGTTGGGGCTGGGGGGACACATTCAGTCCATAGCATAAGCCAACTGTCCCATTGTCATCTTTTATATATTTTATCCCTTTCACACTAGCTGATAATGCTACCTTTGTCGTACTCCAAGTTCCCATATATGTTTGGCCTATTTCTGGGCTCTATTCTGTTTCAATGGTCTTGACCAGCGCCATCCAACAAATTTATGTGAGAAAGGTAATTACATATACATTATGCATAATTACATGTTATTTAAAATTTTCTAATAGCCATATTTTTAAAAGGTGAAATTAAATTATATATTTTATTTACCCTAATACAGCCAAAATACACTTCCAACATGTGATCAATACTTTAAAATTATTGACATATTTTACATTCTTTTTACTTCTACTAACTCTTCAAAATTTGATGTGTATTTTACTCCTCAATTCATACTAGCCTCATTTCAAGTGCTTAATAGCCTCATGTGGCTAGTAGCTATTACATTGGATGGGGAAGGGCTAGACCACATTCATTTACATGACTACAGCTTCATAATAAGCCTTGACATCTCATAGAGGAAGGCCTCTCCCCTTGTTCTCCAAAATTACTTGGTTATTCCTAATTCTTTATGATATCACATGAACTAGAGTCAGCTTATCAATTCCATGAAAATTCCTATTGGGATTTTTATTGGAACTGTACTAAATTTATGGGCTGGAGAGCCAACATCTTTATAATAACGAATCTTATGAACCATGAACATGGTATGTCTTTCCACCTTCAACCTCTTTTACGTCCTCCAATTAAATTTTCTTCATTAAAGATCATAGATCATATAAAACTTTTATTAGACATTATTTATATATTCTGTATAGATTTGCTCCTGTTGTGAATGGGGCCTCCAATGCCCCTGGTCTGCTCCCCTTACCATACATCAGCGTGGTTTTACTGAACTGTGAGAGAGGAATATGAAAAATGGGCACAGAAAAGAAGTCAGAGTTTTAGCCATGTCATTTCACGTCTCTGAGCCTCCATCTCAGTCTGTACAATGGAGAATATGAATACCTGTCTTGCAGGATTCCCATTTACATGCTACCTTCACTATTTTTGCCACACTGCACACCAATGTACCGCCACTTTCTGCTGGCCCACATGGTGCCTTTGTGAGAATTACAAAAAGGCACCCCATCTTCCCAGTAGGTACAGTCCTGTGCCAGGGCGCATGGCTTAGTAAGCAACTCATAGGCTACATATATCAGCCTAGTTTGCCAACACCTCTCCTCCCCCGGGCAGGACACCTGTGCAATAAATAACCTGTACAGTTGTACACAATGGCCCTATTGTTAAAGTTTGACATTTTCCTTTAAACACCTACTCCCATTTAAAATTTATTTGTAAAAGAACCCTTATTACTACTTTAAATGGAAAAATAGTATCACTTCCCAATAAGATCATCTTAAAATTAAAAATTATAAATCCAATTGACATTATTTAAAATCTGGCTACATACCACTGCCTGCCAAAGGTTCTGAACTTGAGCCTGAGGCCTCTTCTCTTCATTAAAAGAAGAAAATTAGCAACTATTAAAGAGCATCAAGTAAACTTACCCTTGATACAATCAGATGAATGAAATATGAGTGAAAAACTGAATTACTTTCTCATTATGTAACAGTATTCCCAAACACCATTTTGGGAAAACACCAGAAGAGTATGCATACGTGCATTATGAATTCTATTCCTTATAGCTAACGTTAAAAACAGCCACCATTTGAGAGCATCCTTGGTCAGGCACTGTGATGACGTCTATACATCCTCATCCCATTTTAATGTTCACAATAACTATAGATAATTAACTATAACTAATGCTCACAATAACCATAGGTATCATTAGCCCCATGTCACAGATGAAGAAACTGAGAGTCAGCTGGCCAACTCCAGGTTAGACAGATGTCAGAATTTATTCTAACACCCATCCCTTTAACCACTACATTCATCATGTAAAATAATTATGCCTGGATTAGGGGTTATTTCATGAGCCACAGATGCACAGACTCCACACTTCATTTCTCCTAAAGGAAAAGTCCCCATGACAGCCACACAGGCTCAGCATCAAATTCCCTCAGTCTGGTCCAGCCTGAGCTGTCTTAGCTGCAGGCCATCCTGGGGACTGCCTAAAGAAGACCCCTGAGCTCCCTGCAGATCCTCTTAGGGAGAAGAGCCTAGCATGAAAATGGCTACGTATAATCCCTTCACAGGCCCCAGCTCTGCAACCATTCAGGTATTTGAATTGTTGAATTCAATTATTACTGGAACCCAGATAATCCTTTTATGAGTCTCTACCAGAACAACTGGATAATATAATTTTGCTAGGACAGAGTCACAAGAAAACAAAACGCTTCCTGGTTCCCGACACAGCTGGTTCTACATGGCGGAGCACAAAAGTAAAGATGCCTTACATAAAAATCACATGAGAAACAGGATGCGACAAGGTCAGACCAAAGCTGGGAAGGGACACTCCTCCTTGCTCCTCAGACAAGATGCTGGCAGAGCCCCAACACCCCTGCCCCCAAGACGGGCTTCGATGGAGGAACTAACCACCTAACTGGGAAGCAAGAAGAGTTAAAAAATAATAATAATAAAACAGAACAAAAACAGAACGGTGCCAGGAGAGGTAAGGATGAGATAGAGAAGGGAGCAACAGGGAAGGGGTTGGGGTGGGGAGTGTGGGAGGCATCCTTGGCAGGGGACCAGAGCAGGGCCAAAGGGTCAGGAGGTGGGAACAGGTTCCTGGTGAGCATAGAAAACTCAAGAATAAACCTTTTTTGACTAGGCGTGAAAATGAGCTCTGAGAAATAATAAGAATAAAAACAGAGCAGGTCAGAGAGGGGCAGCATGGGAAGGGAAGGGCCCTGAATGCCACATTAAAACATTCCGTTCAAATGCATGAATGGTGTAAACACACAAGACTCTCAGCAAGCATTGCTGGTGAATGAGATGGAGCTGGCTGGTTTTCAATCCAAGTCATCTGCTTTCTCTTGGACATTCAGTCTCCTGGATGCCAATGACTGGATCCTCTGTCCAGGAGTAGGGATTCAGAGACCTCTGTCCAGCACTGTTCTCGACCTTTCTGTCCCAGTGTTAAAAATATGTAATAATGCTTAATGCCAGAGTTGAATTCTTACATAGGGGTACATGCTTTAAAATAATCGGACAAGTTTACTTGCAAGAATTGGTTTTATATTTTAAAATATTGAATAACATGTAAAGTAAACTGACTTTTCCTTGTAAAACTGGAAAGACATGTGAATCCTCATATATAAAACTCCTTAAAAAAAAAATTCCACCCCTTCCTAAGTGCAAATGATGGGATGATTTATAGAAAATCCAGTGAAGTTAGTCAGAGATACCAAATAACCCTGCGTGTGAGTTATCTGAGGTTACTCTGAACAAGACAGCCAAGTGAGGCCTCAGACCGGTTCTGGGCATTTTAGGAGGCGGTATGCACTCGTGGTTTTGTGGTCTTCAACCGTCCTGCCAGCCCGGATGAGTCTGGGTTGTCAGGGACCATCTGGTGACAGCGTGCAGCCTGGCTCAGCAGAATCCAGCCCAGGAAAGTCTGCACCTCCCAGAGATGCACTCCCTGCTGAAATCTCACTGCTGTGGTTTCTCCTGCCCTGCCAGGGCCCTGACCAAAGACCCCAACCAGGCATATTCTCCAACTGGCTTAATTTGTGACTCAGAAGGAAAAGGCCAAAAGGGAAAACTTTTTATACATCTATGTTTAACACCAAATGGAAGCAATTTTATGATGTAACGTATGGTATTACAGTCACTTGTGTCCTACTGGCCTGTAATGTCTATGGCTCCTGGCCATATGTCTCTCAAAGCTCTTCTTCAAAGCATTATGAAGCCTCGCTGCCTGGCTCACTGCAGGCATGCAGTAACTGCTGGCCCACTTGAACAAAATGATAGTGACGTGTTAGAAAAAGATCAAGCTCCCAGGAAGGGATCATCTCTCACAGAAGCTGGAAATCCACCGCCCAGATGCAGGGGAGGGTGAGGGGCTGGCCCCAGGCGGTCCTGCAGGCACTGGCCAAAAGCCAGAAAAAACGAACATGCTCAGAGCTGGCTAAACACAATGACTGCTGGAATGTGGAGGATCACGGTAGGAGAGAAGGCCTCAGGGCTGGAAAAGGGGTGTGACCACTCACAGAGCGGGGAAGTTTGGAGGAGCATAACTGCCCCTCGGAATGCCACTCCATCACCCTGCTCCTAGAATTGCAGGGGAGCCGCAAGCACCCACATCCCTGCCAGTATTTTGGGCAGGAGGGCAGGAACGCCAAGGACCACTGCTCAGTGTCTCTTGGATGTGGAAGCAACCTCAGGACAAATCACGTCCAACTGTTCAGGTCTGAATCCTTTCTAGATCTGGTATCTATCATCGCAGTCACATTCCCCTGCTCCCCTAGGAAAGGAGGAAGTTACTGGACACCCACCTAATCCTGGCACTTCATAAACAGAGGGACAGCCCTGACAGAAACACTAACAGAGGCAGACATGTGAAGAGCAAAGCCCCAGCAGCCACCCTCATGAGGTCAACACAGTCCAAGAGCCACAAGGAGGCACAATCAAGACCTTGACCCAAGGCCCTATGCAGACACTTACTGCTGCTCTCCCGGCAGTGCTGCCAGCTGGGATTCTTTCGGGTGACAAGCCAAGGTGAAGAGAACTCACCCAAGGTGTCCACCCAGCTTCAGCGGCCCAACTGCCTTCCTGCCACTAGGGCTCCTGAGAAGTACCTGTGTGTCCTCCCATCCTGCACTTCTCCCTCCGAGGCCAACAGGCCCTGCCTCTTGATTCACCACAGACCTGTCCACCTGAAAGACACAAAGTGATCTTTCCAACACTGAAGTCTGTGCAGGGTTCTTCAATGACTTCCCCTCCTACTCCCTACCAGATGAACTCTCAACTTCTCTGCATGGCATGGAGGGCCTCTCACTCCTGGCCTCCTGCCCACCTCTGCAGCTTCATCTCCCTCTGCTGTCCCCAGAGCTCCCCAAAGAGATGCGCTCTCCCTACTTTTACCCATTTTGTCCTAAAAACTACTCTTCCTCTGTCAAGGCCCCATTTGGCCCATAGGTGGCTGAGACCCTCCACCTCAGAGAATGGCCAAGGGCCAGAGTACCACCCAACCCTGGCCACAAACCACCAGTGAAACAACCAATTAAAGGACAGACTGCTGAGTGAGAACGAGCCCTGAACCCAGCGCTCTGGACCCGCTCTGGACCCGCTCTGGACCCCGGGGGGCTGCCTCAACACCAGGCCTGGCAAGGCGGCCTGGAAATGTAAATATCCTGCTAATATCTGCCACTCTTCTCTAGGGCTGGTGGGAGGGAACACTACTTAATCAAAATAGGGGCCTCTCTCCCTAAAACCCACAAACTTGGAAAATTCCAGCTCGCATGGCAAACTAGTAGTCCCTACAGCCTCCCCTGCCCCTCATTCCCTGAATGTCCTAAATCCTCAATGAAGACGCGCCACTTGCTCCCGTGGCCCTGCACGGGCCGCGAGTGCCCACGTCCCCAGCACCTCCAGGGGCGGCCAGAGCGGCACGGCCTTGCTCTCGAGCCTATGGGCAGTCCATTTTCAACGAAAAGAACTGAACAGACCCAGAGTCCGGAACACCTCTTGGTGCTTCATAGTTTTCCTGGAGAAATCTTTACCCAGCAGGAAGACGAGACCCCGCCCCATGAGAGGAAGGCTAGCAGGGATTCCCTCCTCTCTCCCCCGCGCTTTTATTACCGCGGGGACCACGACAGCTCGACCCGAGGCTCCGGACCCCCACCCCCACCCTCCCCCTCCACCCGCCCCGCCAGGCCTCCCTTAAACCGCGGAGGCCACCCAGCCCGTGAGAGACAGCCCTGCCCCAAGTCTGAGCTCCCGGGATCCTGGACCTGCTGACCTGTCCGGGAGCCGCGGGAGTCAGAGGGCACATTCTTCGTCAACCCCACCCCTAGCCCGGCAAACACACCAGAGGGGCAGAGCGAGCCCGGCTGAGGACGGGAGCCGGAGAGCGCGGGCGGGGCAGTCCACCTGGCGATGGGCCGGGGCCCTGGGGGCCGCCCGGAGACCGCCAGCCCAGCTTGGGGCGCCGGCTGAGGAAAGGAAAGAGCCCCTCCCCCTTCCAGCTCCGGGGCCCCGCCCGGCCTCTGGCCCCCGAGGCGCAGCAGTCCCGAGGGAAGGAGGGCGCGCGGGAGGCGACAGGAGGGAGGACACTTACTTAAAAGGCTACATAGTCTCACTCCCCGCTCTTCCCAGAGCGGCGCCGACCCCTGCCGGCCCCTCGGTTCAGACCTCAGGCCCACCACCCCAACGCGGCAGATCTGCTCCACCGCCCACCCACGTTGGGCGGAGCCACTCCTCAAGATCTCTTGTCAGCCCAATAAGAGGTCGCCTTTATTCAGAGTGACGTGTGCGCAGAGCAATCATTGAGCCCGCCCAGCCGGGGGTGGGGCTCAGGCGGCACACAGCACTTCCTACTCAGGCTGGACCAGCCCAGAGCCACCGACTGCGCGTGCCCGGAACGGGAGGGGGCGGGGCCGAGAGCAGATCTGATCCAAGGGGTGGGGTCCAAGCTCTGTTGCTGGAAAGCGGGCTGGACTAGTAAGGGGAGGTTTTGTGAGCCGTCCCGTCCCGCAGATCGCCCTTTACTGCTTGTTTTGGGAGACGGAGGTGCCCAGTCCTACGAGGCATACCACTCCCGTCGCTGGCAGGGTCTAAGAGTCGGGGTACCTGGGTTCTAGCCCCTTCACTTGCATGGACGTGGCGTAATCTTAGCCCCCTTTTTTTTAATCGAGCCTCAGTTTCCCCTTCCGTAAAATAGAGGAGGATTGGATCTGACGAGCGCTAATATTCCAGACCGTAATGGGGTGCGGAGGGGGAGATGGGGGACCTACACGTGACCTCCCGCGTGGGGCCCCGCCTATCCCTGGTCCAGGGGATGGAAGCGCCCAGCGAGGACGGGAGGGGGTGGGCGGATCCTAAGAAACCCGACCCGGCCGCCCTTGGCAGCAGCTTAGGCGGAGGGCGCGGCTCCGCGGCCGGCTAGCCCTGACGACTGCACCGGAGGAGGATGGCGACCGCAACCCGGGCTTCGCAGGTGGCTACCGTGGAGGCGAGGGCTGCGCAGAGATTCGGCGTGTGACTAGGAGCGCACCTGGGGAGGATGGACGAGGGGACGGGAAACAGCTAACGGGGCTCTCTCTCCGCGCCGAGTCCGCGGAAGCGCACGTCGTGGATCCTGAGCGGCTCTGTAGACAGCAGCGGCAGCGCCTAGCTCCTCTCAGGCCATGAGGAGTGCTCGGGCCGCCCGGCCAGGGGTCGCCGTCGGGGCTGGCTGTGTCCTGCTGCGCTGAGGGCGTGAGGCTGAGAGGGGCGCAGGCGGCCGGGCTGCGCCGGAGAGCAGCGCCATGGCGAAGGAGGAGTGCAAGGCACTACTGGACGCGCTCAATAAGGCGACTGCATGCTACCACCACCTGGTGCTGACCATCGGCGGCTCCGCGGACTCGCAGAACCTGCGAGAAGAGCTGCAGAAGACGCGCCAGAAGGCGCAAGAGCTGGCGGTGACCATCCGCGCCCTACTGACAGCTCCGCTGCGCGACCGGGGCCTGGGCGCTGAGGAACGCGCCGAGTTCGAGCGCCTCTGGGTGGCCTTCTCTGGCTGCCTGGACCTGCTGGAAGCGGACATGCGGCGTGCGCTGACCTTGGGCACCGAGTTCCCGCTGCATGCGCCGCGGCGGCCGCTCGTGCGTACCGGGGTGGAAGGCGGCGCAGCGAGCGTAGCGGCGCGCGCCCTGAGCGCCCGCAGCCTGCGGCACGAGGCGGAGCGCGGCTTCGACGTGGAAGACGTTCACCAGCTGGAGCGGGAGATCCTTCAGGTGGGCGAGATGATCCAGGATATGGAGATGAAGGTCAACGTGCCCCGCTGGACGGTGCAGGCCCGGCAGGCGGCAGGCGCCGAGCTCCTGGCGAGCCCCAGCGCCGGCGTCTCCTCGTGGCGCGGTGTGTCCGTACAACAGCGCACGGGGCCCTGCGACCTGAGTAAGGCCCTGGCTGCCACCATCTTCAGCGCCGTGCTGCTGGCGGCTGTGGCCTTGGCCGTGTGTGTGGCGAAGCTGAGTTGACCCATACGCGAACGACCTCCGCCGCCACTACTCGCTATCCGGAGACAGCCCTTGGAGAACATCTGCAACCGCCAGGACTAGGGATGGGAGTGGGATCTGGCCTGTTTAAGGGGAGCGATTCTAAAACCCTGCGTGTGTACGTGTATGTTTATACGCGCGTTTCAAGCACACATCTGCCTGGGCAGAACATGGCTTCCTCTTGATGGCCCGGGCGGAATTAATTTTGCGCGGGCCACCGGGTCATTACCGCTAATGTATGCAGGAGCTTTATCCCCTATTAATAGAAAACCGTTCGTAGCGAGCGGAGATTCCTCCGAGTTAATAGGTTACCGCCTGTGCTGCCGGGGCGTGTTTACACTGAGACTGAGCTTGGTGTCCCCACCCCTGCCGGTGATCCCCATTCTCTGAGTGGGGCAGTTTGGAAAGAGGGTGAGGTGAAATGAAGTGTTTTTGGCCTGTGTGTGTGTGTTGGTTTTGTTTCCTAGACAAGAAAACAAATTGCAATAAGGTAAGCAGTTTGTATTACCTTAATCCTTTGGGGCCTAAGCTTAGGAGAGTGTGCAAATAGAAGTTCATGCAACGTGCTTTCTTTTAGCACACGATTACACACTTCTGCACACCCTTTCCTATTGAAAAGGGCTCTGCCCAGTCAGTCTGGAAGGGGTGCAAGCTTTGGGAAGGGCCACCGGCTATCTAAACAGGCACTTTCTCCTTGGCTGGGGCTTATTTTTGTTCCAGAACTAGACTAGAGTTTTTTATCCTCCTTTGGGGGTGGGCTGGGGAATCCTCTTTGGAGCCCTTAATCCTATCTATCCCTTGGAATTTGCTTGCTGGCCAGTAGGAGAGCTGGCTTTGGAGGGAGCTGCACAGCTCCCTGACCTGGACACTGCCCCCTGAGAGGGTCAAGTGGGGCATCACTGGGCACAGAGGTCTTGAGCCAATTAGTCCTGAGACTGGGTTAGAACGTAACAGCTTTAACTTCAAATTTAAGGAGATTAAAAAAAAAATGATCTGTTAGGAAAATCCTGTAGCCACATTGTGTACTGTCAAAGCCGGTTTTTTTTTTTATAAAGGACATTTGGCCACAAAATCATATGGGTGCCAATGAGTCATACACAGTGTCTTTACTTATATACTTAGATTGCTAAACATACATCTCCAACTATTTTTAAAATCTATCTTCTTAAGGCAGGAGATCATAGCATAAACTACTGGAACCACAGATGTAGATGACAGAAGTTAGGTGGCCCTAGCCTCTTTGTGGCAGTAAATAAGGAAATGTGGAAAACACCTTAGGTCCCAGGCTGGAATTTGCCTGAGCACTGCCACCAGCTCCCACCTGTGGATCAGAGAGAGCCTTGTTGGGGAAGTAAGGCTGAGAAAACAGATGTGTTTAACTCTGAAGGTAGTTTGGAATAAAACCCAGAGATTGGTTTGGCTGAAAAGTGACACAGATTTTTTTTTTTCTCTCTTTTTCACCCCAGAAGTGAGAAAGGGGACTAGGAGGAGGGAATTGGCAATTTTTCACAAGGGCAGTTCGGAGGGTCAAGGGTCAGAAGCAAATAGAAGCAGTAGTGCTGTCTGGGCACCCAGTCCGACGGGCCACCCTCCCAGCCTTGATCACCCACTCCCACTCCTCCTGAGCACACAGATTCCAGTACTGTAGACAGTGAAAGCAGAGGATCTGTTTGTGTGTGATAATGTTTTTGGTTTTTGTTTTTGTTTTTATTTTGCGGTACGCGGGCCTCTCACTGCTGTGGCCTCTCCCGTTGCGGAGCACAGGCTCCGGACGCGCAGGCTCAGCGGCCATGGCTCACGGGCCCAGCCGCTCCGCGGTATGTGGGATCTTCCCGGACCGGGCACGAACCCGTGTTCCCTGCATCGGCAGGCGGACTCTCAACCACTGCGCCACCAGGGAAGCCCTGTGATAATGGTTTTAAAAGACCCACGAAGTCTTAAGCCGATTAAGAGTTCTATGACAATAACTAATAAAAGGAACTCCTTCTGCTTCATCCGGTCTGGGTGACTGAATTGGGCCATGTCAAATTCTTTTTACACCTGCCTTCCCAGGGTACCTTCAGAAATGACATAGAAAGTTTTCTAATTCCCCTCTTCCTCATCCCACATGCAACACAACACAGAATCTCTGTCACCTTCCCCAAAGTCTCATTTCTTTCAGGCAAGGGGAGGCTGGGGGGACTTCCCTGGTGGCTCAGTGGATAAGAATCCACCTGCCATTGCAGGGGACACGGGTTCGATCCCTGGTGCAGGACGATCCCATGTGCTGTGGAGCAACTAAGCCCGTGCGCCACAACTAGTGAGCCTGCGCTCTACAGCCCGCGGACCACAACTACTGAGCCCGAGTGCTGCAACTACTGAAGCCCTCACGCCTAGAGCCCGTGCTCTGCAACAAAAATAGCCACCACAGTGAGAAGCCCGTGCACCACGACGAAGACCCAATGCAGCCAAAAATAAATAAAATTAAATCTTTAAAAAAAAAAAAAGACGCTGGGGCATATTGTGACCCAGTGTTGGAAAATATCCCTAAATATATTCTACTGTCTCTAAAACTGTGATTCTTTGTCCTTATCAACGAGTTTCGGGTCATGATTCATCAGAATCTATTAAAAAAACAACCCATCAGAAGTTGTGTAATCCATTGCTTCTCTGCCTTTTGGCTAAGATCAAGTGTGGAAGTTGTGTAATCCATAGAGATCAATTGGGACAAGCAAATTTTTTTTGTTTTCACTCCTTCCACCCATTTGGCAGATCCTTGAGTGTTTACTTATATGTGCAATCAGATGTGTACCTGATTCTGAGAATCCTCTGCTCACTGAAATTAGTGATAAAGTATTGCACACACACCAAAAAAGCTCAATTACAATAAACATATTTATCCTGTGGACATGTTAACCTATACAACTCTTTGAAAATGTTAAGCATTTGTAATACTTGGCATTATTTGGAGTTATAACATTGCCTAACAGGACTTTTGCTATATGATGTAAGCAAAATCACTTTCTGCTTGAGCAATAGCAGCAATATCTCCCTGCTCTCATTTCTATGTATAATTCAAGAGGTTGCTTTCTGGTAGAAGCCTGATTCAATTTAGATGTTGGATATCAAAGTCATTAATTTTCTAAAAATATTTGTTATGATCTTATACCATGATACAAGTGATTTAAAAATTACACATATTTAATATAGGGTATATATGATAATGGTCAGTGTTAGAGTCTACTTTCCTAAATTAAAGGTACAAGTTAAAGGATAGATCTTTACCTCAAAAGTTAAGTGCTATTATAAATCTCTTGTAAAGTTAATACCTGTAAGAGAAAACATGCCTGGCTTCTCTTTTAGGAAAATAGCACAGCTTTATCTGACACTGAGAAGACAAGAACTTGGAATGCCAAGGCACTTATCACAGGAACTTTCAACTATTCCTATTAGAAAAAAAACAGAAAACACGATAATGTTTGTAGAAGAAAAATATGCCTGGCAAATTCTTTTTTCTGTTCTCTAAGAATGTATGCTTTTAAATGCCACAAGGGAAAATATTTTTGGTAAGTCAAATTAGACCACATACTTCACGATTTACCTAAGGTTTACAGTAAGCTACATAAGAGATGTGTGCTGTCCAATGACTAAAAAGCAGTTTGGGTTGAAGAGAGTTCTAGTTTGCATGAGGACCCTGATCATGCTGCATTTTCCTTTTCAATGTGCACATTGATATATTTTTAGCTACACAGTTACTTCTCAGAATGCAGTTCTCTGTTCTGTAATGAATGTTTGTGAAGGGTACAAGCCCCAAAGTGTGATCCTGTAAGGCAGGCTAAGAAAGAAAAGTGCTGTAGGACTGGCCTCTGCCTTTCTTTGGGGAATGCCTCCTTCTGCAATGTGGGACCAACTGTGATGGGCAGGGCTCTGCCTTTCTCTCTGAGTACCTCAGACAAGTCACTGACCTCCCTGTGCCTCACTTCTCTCATCTGTGAAATGGGGGGGGCCCAACTGATTAACTCAAAGTTCCCTTCCAGGGCTTAAAACATTTAACAGAATGCAGTTAAACAAAAAAGGGTTGTTTTGTTTGTTTGGGGTTTTGGTGGGGAGGGGGTTGTCATTGTTGGTTTTGGTGCATATGGAAACGGAATCTTAGTTTGTCTAAAATTAGTCTGTTGGTAGAATTCCATATGAATTTTAAAAATCAGAATGAACTAAGCTTACTGCGATTTTAGTCCACATCAGAATTAGTGTCTGGACTTAAAAGCAAATTTGTATAAATGCTACTTATTTATAGTGTTTAAATTAGATTAGGAATTTAAATTCAGACTCTACGTCTGAGTCCAAGAAAGCCTAGTGTTTATTAGACAGTTTGTTTTACCCAGCAATCTAAACTGATTCTGGTAAATTACAGATGTGAAATCCCATCATTTGTCATGGAGTCTAAGAGAATCCTACTCTGTAACTGACCTGGTGCCCTCAGAAGTATAATTGCATTGGCTGCCTGATGTTGGGAAACTAGCACAGCATGGGCTGTTTTGTATATGGCAACAGATCCTAGTTGGAATTAAATGCTCCGTGTGTACTGTTTGAATAACACGTCTAACTAAATGGCTATTAATAATTAAAAATTAAAGATAATGTGCAGCATTTATAACTTAGTTGAAAAAGGCACCCTCAAATGATTCAGCTATCAACTCTTATGATTTTTTAAGATATTCTTAATCTTCTTCATGCACATTTAAATTGAAGTGAATATCCTGATCAACATATTTACCCTTCACAGATTTCATTACATAAAGAGATGTTCAGAAAGACTCCAGGATTGTAAATCTCCAGGTGCTTTTCTACAATACAATTATACTAATCTTTTTTTTTTTTTTTTTGCGGTACACGGGCCTCTCACTGTTGTGGCCTCTCCCGCCGCGGAGCACGGGCTCCGGACGAGCAGGCTCACGGGCCCAGCTGCTCCGCAGCACGTGGGATCCTCCCGGACCGGGGCATGAACCCGCGTCCCCTGCATCGTCAGGCAGACTCTCAACCACTGCGCCACCAGGGAAGCCCTATGCTCATCTTTTAATGCAGGATGGAATCCAGGAAGAATAGTGGGTCTCCACATAAATGATCTTTGGCTGTGGTCAATGTAGATCAAAGTCATGTTCAAATACTGTTTATTTGGCTCTTAGGAACTGACCGAAGGTGCAGGAACTGACCACATGCTGCAGCCCTCTGTCCATGAGCACAAGATGGATTTCTGGAAAAGCATTCCTCTCTTTCATTTACTTATTTTCATCTCATTACACAGAGGATTGTGGGTGTTTTCATTGCAGTACTGTGAGATCTGGGCATCCTGCTTCTTTGGTGTTTCAGTTTAGAATGTTATAACCTTAAGGCTTATATGACAAACGTAAACAAGCCAAATGAGAACTCCTGTTGGCAAAATGATTTTCAAGAGTCCTTCTAACATGCTGTTGTCAGAAAGCAAATTTGAATGTCCTTTGTCTGTAGGTTTGTGTTAGGCACATAGAGAAGATCTAAGAGGAAATATACAGAAATGAAAATGTATGTTAAGGTGGTGGAATTACGAATGGTATTTTTTCAATATATTTTTATTTAATATTGTTTTTACAATAAAAGTTTGAATGCTCTTATCATCTAGAAAATATTAGTTATTAAAATATAAATTTTAACAGTTAGGGTCTCATTTATAATGAGAAACAATTTCAGAACACCCATCCCCTCCCCAACCCCACCAGGCGCCACAAACAGGCAAAGCAAAACTTTTGGAATCTTACCTGCAGAGAATCAGAAGCAGTTTTGAAATGCAGCATCAAGACAGAATAGCATCGAGGTTAGGAGCACTGACTATGGAATAGGGTACCCCTGAGTTCAGATCCATTCTTATTGAAGATTTTCATTAATCTCCCTGACCTCAATTTCCTTATCCTTACAATGGGAATAATAATAGGATATACTTCATAGGGATATTGAGATAAGACTTTTTTCAGGCACAGGGCTCAATAAATGTTGGCTGCCTAAAATGGGACGGTTGGGCAAAAGAAGCAATATATATGAAAACATTAACTTTCTATAACTTAGGTAAAATCTGCTGGAAATCATTTTGAAGATTAAAACTAGATAAACTTGTCAATGAAAGAAGATATGTAATAAAAAGGTCAAGGTTACAGAGGGAAATTCAGGTTGATCTAGAAGTTGGAATCTGTACATTTTTAAAGTCAAACTTATTGAGGTATAATTTAAATACAGTAACATTCACCCTTCTTAGTTATGCGGTTTTGAGTTTTGACAAATATGTACAACCATGTATCCACCGCTGCAGTCAAGATATAGAATGTTTTCATCACCACCCAAAAGTTCCCCCATGTCCTTTGTAGGCAATCCTTTCCTCTCATCCCAGGATCTGGCAACCACTGATCTGATTTCTGTCCCTACAGTGTTGCCTCTTCCAGAATGTCACCTAAGTGGAATCTATGCATTTTTGAGAAAACATATTGTGAACCTTTTTTAAACCCTTTTCAAAAAACATTTTGAGAAATCATTTTTATGTAATGATTCTTGGTGCCCTGAATGTTGCTGGTCATTCATAGGTGAATTCCATTTAACTGCAGTGACATGCCTTCATTTCTAGGCAGGTTGAACAAACTCTCCTGCTACTGTGGATTTTCCAAACTGAAGTCATCTCTCCATGGCTAGCCCCTGCATTCTCTTCCTTTCTTTTTCCACTGAAAAACATGATAAATAATGGATAACAGAAATGAATTTGGGCTCAATGAAGTAGAGATTGAAATAAAAGTCCACTTGGAGCTATGCTTAAGAAACAATATGACATGTTTGGAAAGTTGTTTTTTTTTCTTTCAGGATCATGCATGTTCTAATCAAATAAGAACATTTGTTATTGTAAAGATAGCTGGGGAAGACCAGACCAGTGGAACATAAGAACCAAGAGCCAAGTGTCCTTCTCTGAAGTAAGCAACTGTTGTCATAAACAAAGTGACTCAACTCTTGTGATCAAGTGGCACATGGTAACTGCTAGCCCTAGTAGGGGATGGTTGTGTGCACTTACTGTCAGGCCTGGAGTAGCTGGCACTGTGCCCCTGGCAGAACAGGGCAGGGCAGGACACTCGGAGGACACGCCAATAGGTCTGGAGACAGATTCCAAACAACACTTGCTGCACGTGTCACCTTACATAAATCACAATCAACTGTCTTTCCATATCTCTTGCCCATTTTCTACACAATTGGAGGTTTTTTCTTCTCAGTCCTTTGTGATAGGCATTAGAGATATTTTCTCAGTTTATTATATCTTGGACTTTCTTATGGTGTCTTTTGTCATAATAAAGTTATAAATATGCACGGTGTGTCAAATTGATCAATCTTTTCCCTTATGCTTCTAGATTTTGAGTCAAAGACTATAGAGGAATTTACCTGTTTTCTCCTAATGCTTCAATGGTTTTTTATCCACTGTGGTAGCCAGCCTCCAAGATGACCACCAATGATCCCCACCACCTGGTGTTTTCATGTAGTCCCCTCTCACACGGAATAGAGCTGACCAGTGTAACAATAGGATACTGTGGAAGTGATGGAATGTGACTCCTGAGGCTAAGTCAGGAAATGCATCATGACTTCTTCCTTCCTCTCTTGGATCGTTAACTACCATGTCTCAAAGACATCCAAGCAGCACTATGGAGAGGCCAATATGGTGAGGAACTGAGGCCTCTGGCCAACAGCCATATGAGTGAGCCATTGTAGAAATGGATCCCTCAGCCCCTAATCAAGCCCCAGCTGACATGCTCACCAGTCTCACGGGAAATAGAACCCAGCTAAGATGCTCTTGAAATCCTGATCCACAGAAACTGTGAGATAATAAATGTTCATTGTTTGAAGCCACCGATTTTTCAACCTCCCAAGCTAAAACTTTAATTCCTTCTTTTCCCTTGCTCTGCATATTCAACCAATGACCACATTACCTCAAGTCTACCTCCTAAATACTCTCTAGTGAATCATTCCCTTCTTCCCACCTCACCCCCTCTTCACAGCCACTCTCCTAGTTTAGACCCTCACCATTTCTTCCCCAGCACATTCCACGGGCCTCCAGAACAGCCCCATCTAATTGAGTCATCATGCAGTTGTCAGGGTGACCTTTGAAGATATGAACTTAATCATGTCACCACCTTTTATGGCTTCCCATGGCTTAAAGCACTGAAATCACCTAGAGAAGGTAGGGGATTGTTAAAAACACAGGCTCCAGGGTGCCATCCTAGACTCCACAATAGATTGTGAAATGACTGTCTCAGAGCAGAGAGCCATGCAGTGGGAAAGCAGGTAAGGGAGGGGTCCCTAACTGTGGATTATGCAGAGACTCAAGATGGATGAAATTTGGCAGACTCCACCCCCCTCCCCAACCTGCCAGTACATGGGTGCTCCCTTGGCCTCTGTGTTTTTCTAAACATGTGGTCTTGTTTCCTGTTTCTGGGATGCAGTCAGTACACAGGGATCTGCATCTTTAGAAAACGATGCCAACAAAAATCAACCTAAATACTGTTGCCCTCTCTGGATTCTCCCCCAGGGAATATCCCACATTAAAATGATAGTTTGAAAATGAGGCTCAACAATAGTCTATATGCTCATCCGGACACATAACAAATGCGTGATACAATAGCAAGATATAATAGCAATTGTGGAGAAACCGTTGGTAACTAATAAGGAACTATAAAAGAGAAGACTGCTTTAACAGGCTCTTTCTAAAGGCAGAGCAGAGCGAAATTTCCCTCTCTAGGCTTGGATTAAAATTCTCCCATGAAAGTGGAAATTATCCAGTGACCTAAGATGCTTAAGGTGGTCCTAGGTGCCCTGACAATAAAAGGTGTCCAGATAGGAGCTTGTCTGGGGATTCAAGGAGGACCTTTCACACTCAGATTGTGCTGTGTGAAATTTGTAATTTGGTATCTGGTTCATGCATCAGTTTCACATTGCTGGGGTTCATGTGAGCCTGCAAAGCTCAGACACCTAGCCCTTGGACGCACCCCCCACCCCACCCCCCGCCAAAGGAAACAAACCCTCTTTGTTTAATCGAGAAAGTCCTAGTTCTCAGGTTTTGGTCGGGTAGGTGTCACCAGGCCTAGGTTTGCATCGCACTTTTACCTCGACAGGTCATTGTGCGATCATAAGCATTCCTGCTCTTGGTCCAAGTGTCCTGAGTGAGGGTGTTGAGGCCCTCCTAGCAAGCGGGGGTGACAGCCCTTGCCCCGCGAGAGTGACCTGGCTGGGAACAAGGGCACTCGAGGCGGAGCTTCATCGCGCTGGCACACGCCTGCTTCTCCCCCTTACAGGCAGGCGCGGGTGAGGCCAAACAGCCCGGGTTCACCGACCGCCCAGCGCGCACCTTGCCGGGAGTTCACCCAGCGAGACGCCGGCCTCCGTCCTCAAGCCCAGGGAAAACTCCAGCCGCACCAGAAGCTGAGCCCGGAAGCCGCGCGCCGCCACACGCCATGAGCGGCCCCCTGCGGCCGGGCCCAAGCAGTTGGCGGCGGGCGGCCACTGTGGTGCTGGCTGCGGGCTGGACGCTCCCGGTCACCGCCGCCCCGTCGCGGCCCCCGCCGCCCGCCGAGGGCTTCCGGCTGCTGCTGCTGCTACGCTCCGCGCGCCAAGGCTTCTTGCCCGGGGCGCACGTCTTCCCGGGTGGGGTGCTGGACGCGGCAGACCGCTCGGCCGACTGGCTGCGCCTCTTCGCGCCGCACCACCGGCCGCCCCGCTTCGGTCTGGGCCCGGTGCCGCCCAGACGCGCCACCTTCCCGGTGCTGCCAGATGCCAGGCCCGGAGCCGCCGACGGGGACGAGGCGACGCTGCCGGATGACGTTGCCTTCCGCATCTGCGCCATCCGCGAGGCCTTCGAGGAGGCTGGCGTGCTTCTGCTGCGGCCCAGGGGCCCCGGGCCCGCCGCGCCCGAGCCGGGCCGCGCCCTCGCGCCGCCGCCGGCCCTGGCCGACTGGCGCGCCCGCGTCCGCCGAGACCCGCAGCACTTCCTGCGCCTGTGCGCTCACCTAGACTGCACTCCCGACATCTGGGCGCTACACGACTGGAGCGCCTGGCTCACGCCTTTCACGCAGCGCCGTGGCCGCCGCTTCGAGACCACCTTCTTTCTGTGCTGCCTGTCCGAGCCGCCGCCGGTCTTCCCCGACTTGGTGGAGGTGGTGGACTGCCAGGTAGGCGTCCTCTCGGCGCGGAGTGGAGACCCATGGGAGCTTGGGAATGAGGACCCCCATCCCCGGCCGGCGGCCCAGGCCCACCCGGAACCTCCAGATAGGCCGGGCCCAGAGAAGCTAATTCGCTTGCTCAGGGACATACAGCCAGTACGCGACTGAGGGGTCATGGGACCCAGGTGGTCCGGCCCCCGGCCAGCAGGCCAAAGTCATGACCTTGGTGAACTGCTTTCTACTTTCCCCGGCTTCACAGCCCCAGGGCCTCGACGATGTCTCCCCACGCGGTTTCTCCAGCGGGAGGCCAGCGGAGACGCTAGGAGCTCCGCTAGCGTCGATCAGGTGCCAGGCCCCTTCCTAAGTAAGCACTTGCCATGCATTAACTCATTTCAACCCCCAGCAGTTTGCTTTCTCATAGTTAAGTCTTTTAAAATTTATTTGAGACTGTTTCATTTGAGACTTGTTTTATGGCCACGAATATGGTCTACCTTGGTGAATGATCCCTCTGCACCTAAAAAGAATGTGTATTCTGCTGTATTTGATGGAGTGTTTGTAGAACTGTCAGGTTAAGTTCGTTGATAATGTCCTCAGGTCTTCCATATCATTTACCTGTTGCAACAAGTACTGAGAGAGGAATGCTGAAATCTTCAAAGAATAATTGCGGATTTGTTTTTTTCTCTTTTCAGTTCCATCAGGTTTTGCTTCGTGTATTCTGAAGCTCCCTTGTAAGGTGCTGCATAGGACTATTCAAGCTTGATGGATTGAGCCTTTGATTATGATGAAATATCCTTCTTTATCCCTGGCAATGTTCCTTATTCTGAAATCTGAAGTTTACCATCTGATACTAATACAGCCGCTCAGACTTTCATTTGATTAGCAATAGCATAATATATCTTTTTCCATTCTTTACTTTTAATCTGTGTCTTTATATTTAAAGTGTGTTTCCTGTAGGCAGCATATAGTCTTACTTTTTTATCCAATATGACAGTTTCTGCCTTTCAACTGGAGTGTTTCGATCATTTGTATTCAGTGTTATTCTCAATAAGGTTAACTTCAAATCTACCATCTTGCTGTTTTTTAATCTGTCCCCTCTATTCTTTAAACTGTTTTTCTTCTTTTCCTGACTTCTTTTGATTAATTGAGTACTTTTAGGACTCTGTTTTAGCTCCATTATTGACTTATTAACTATACTTTTTTGTGATTGCTTTAGGGTTTGCAATATACATCTCTCATTTCATGTGTAGTATTAGAACCTTAAAATAATATACTTCCATTTCTCCCCTCCTGTCATTTATGCTTTTGTTGTCATACATTTGACTTTTATTTCTATTATAAACTCTATAATACACTCTGATTATTTTTGCTTTAAATAGTCAATCTGTTAAAGACTGTGAAAATGAGGGGGAAATGTCTTTTATGTTTACCTGCATATGTACCATTCTTAGCACTCTGCATTACTTTGTGTGGATTTAATCTACATCTGGTATCTTTCTGCCTAAAGAACTTCCTCTAATATGTATTTCAGATCTTCTAAATTTGTTTAGAATGAATGAATCTAAATTCATTCTAAGCAATGAATCTTCTAAATTTTGTTTGTCTGAAAATACATTATTTTGCTTTTGGTTTTTGAAAGATATTTTGGCTGGGTATAGAATTATTTGTAGGTTAACAGTTTGGGTTTTTTTCTTCTCTCTCTCAGTACTTAAAAATGTTGCTTCATTATTTTCTGGTTTGCATAATCTTCTGTTGAGAAGTCTGCTTTTTTTTTCTAACAGTTTTATTGAGATATAATTGACATACAGCACTGTGTAAGTTTAAGGCGACAGCATAATGATTTGACTTACATATCCCATGACATAATTACCACAGTAAGTTTAGTGAACATCCATCATCTCATAGAAGAGTTTGCTTTTAACTCTCTGTTCCTCTGTACGTAATGTGTGTTTGTGTTTTTGGTGTGTGTGGCTACTTTAAATATTTCCTCTTAATTATTGGTGTTCAGTAATTTGATTATGATGTGCGTGGTTTTCTTTTTGTTTTATTATTTAATTATTTGTTTCTTCAAACATTTTTCACCTCCCTGTGTTTTCTGGGACTCCGTGTGTGTTGGACTACTTGATAATGTTCCACAGGTCCCTGATGCCTTGTTCATTTTTTTTCAATCTTTTTTCCTCTCTGCTTTATTTTGAATAGATTTACTGCTATGTTTTCAAATTTTCTCCCTTTTCTTTCTTTTTTAAAAAAATAAATTTATTTATTTTATTTATTTATTTTTGGCTGTGTTGGGTCTTTGTTGCTGCGCGCAGGCTTCTCTAGTTGTGGCGAGCGGGGGCTACTCTTTGATGCGGTGCGCGGGCTTCTCATTGCAGTGGTTCTCAACATGGGATGATTTACCCATCCCACCCTCAGGTGCATTTAGCAATATCAGGAGACATTCTTGGTTGTCACAACTCAGGGACTTCTACTGGCTTCTACTGGGTACAGCCCAGGGATGCTGCTGAATATCCTTCCACAAAGAATTATCTGGCTTAAAGTGTCAGAACTGCCGAAGTTCAGAAACTGAGGGGCAACAGTGGAATTTAGAGCCAGTGCCACCCCACCCCACCACCGCCCTGTGAGTTTGAAGCCCAGGTTTTTTAGTTAGAGGATCTTCCTACGTTTTCTCATCTGTAAAATGAGAGTATGCAGGGTTATCCTAAGGATTGGAAATATTTTATGTAAAGCATTTTTGCTCAAAATACTTCTACTAGTAACTAGTAAAACTAGTGTTTTACTAGTGACAAGTAACCAATAAACAATAAGTTATTTAAGTTATTTTAGCCTATGGTCTAGACCAACCTGAACAGGTTGAATTAAGTGAGTTAATGCCTATTGTTTAACCGTTTATCTTCATTGTTACCACTGAACTCACATGATACCTTAGAGATTGGGTGGTCCTTTGAGGCCAGAGCTTTGTTTTTCGAAATGTAGCCTTGGCCAACTTCAGAAGAATCGAGGGTGCTTATTAAACATAGATTGCTGGGCCCCATAGATTGAAGATTTAACAAGTTTCTCAGGTTTCTCATACAAGCTTGTAAACTTTGGGCCTATAGTTATTCAAGGCAGTCAATCTCAACTCCCTGGTTTTGGGTGTGAGAATCAGTTTCCCCAGTGTAAGGAGATATTTAGTAAACCAGTTAAAGAAAGACCTTTTGGGGTTATTTTGTATTATTGGATCAGCTCTTTTTATCTAAATGTGTATGGAAGGAAGGCTTGGGAAAGTGGGCAGGTCACAGCAGTGAGGCCACTTAAGTGAAATGGGTAAGTGCTATCTGGTTGATACCGTGCAGTTATTACACTCCTGGGCCAATAGACTGAGTCACATCTCTTGACCTTCCTGAAAGCTTCTCTTGCTCCGGCCTCTTTACCTTCCTTGTAACACATGGCACATATCATGCTACATTTTGTTTGCTGAAGGCCCTATTAGGGCCTGAGAGATCTTTGTCTCATCCACCACCACATCCTCAGTGCCTAGCCAAGGCGCCCATTTATGGGAGGAATGAACGGGCACTAAATTCTCAATCTGCTGTCATGAGTTTATACTTCTTCCTTTAGGAGTGACCAGAACCACCTTGCGTTCTTAGCATCCCCTGCCTTTTATGCTGAACAACGCTCCCAGGTCAACCCTTTGTGATCTATCCTGGTTTATTTACTAGTTCTCAGGATCAGTGTCCCAATAATCAACCTCTGAAGGGGATCAACCCAGCTTTCTTCAAATCTTTTCATGTTGTCTCAGAGGAATCTAGCAAGACACATTAATGAATTACTTTTACATTTTCAATTAGCTCTTAGGTACTGATCTAAGGATCTCGAGTCTTGCGTTGTCTATAGGATAAACTTCAGGAAGTCTTACCTTTGTCTTCCGCAGTGGTCATCTCCGTCAGAGGCAACTGAAAGCTTCATATCAAAGGAAATTTGGCTTGCGCCTCCACAGTTCTATGAAATAAGAAGACTAGAACACTTTGCCTCTCTCTCTGACTTGCACAAATTTTGTTTGGATCGTGAATTAGAAGGGGTGGAAAGATGGCTGCCGATCACATTATTAACTGCTGATGGAACAATCCAGCTTTTACCAGGTAAATCAGTGAGTTATCAGTGTTTTTGTTAGTATTCACATTTAATGCTCTGGGCCGTATGGCAGTATTATCTCACACAGAGACATGAATTACAGTCTCGGTTTTACACACTACAAGAGGTACTAATTAAATAAGATCAAGGTCTGTAAGATATTCATAGTATTTATTATAACTAGAAATTCTGGACACATTACTTTATATACACTTATGTAAATATATTTCCTGGACACTGACAAAGTTCTTTGTCGTACATTAGCTCACTTTTTTACATTTTAATGTTAAATTATGCAAACTTTAAATTGTACTTATTTGATTGAAAGAGAGTTTGTTGGTAGTCAATTGTTGTTGGGCGAATACAGGATAGAGGTTTTATAGCCGCTTACAGTGGAGTTTTGTGACCTTTCTCACTTACGGCTGCTTATCTCACTTCTCAGAATTGTGAAAATATTTGTTATTCATCCTACAGTGGGACAGCTTAGCAGTTTTGATGTGTAAATAATAATTTCTGTAATTTAACCTTAAAATGATTAAAGCAGCCCACATTGAAACACCAAAAATATATGGATATCAAGGCCAACATTAACATTGAATGGGATAAAGAGAGTCATGAATTAGTGTAAAAAATTATAGTTCAGGATGTAAAAATACTAGTCATAAATATTTATGTACCCAAAGAAAATTCTTGGCTGGAAAATGGAGAACTGGGGAGGGTAGGGGGGGTATTAAAAACACAAGAAATAAATTGAGGTAAGCACAAAAAATTAGGATTTTTTAACAACTATCTCAGTTCCAAACACCTGAAGTAGATAAAAATAAACACTGATTTATATATCACAAATATATTGGAATGTTTTATAAAATAACACTAAAATTAAAATATTATTTTTCAGGAGATGAGATGTACTTAGAAGATTCAAACTTTCTAGAAAATTTTATGTCCACTGAAAAAAAGAATGAAGAAATCATGAAAGAAGGCAAGAAATTTCACCGAGTAGTGATGTACAATCGCCATGATTATAACATCTACGTGACAGTTCAGTCAAAGTATAAACATGTTTACCCTAAGAACTATGTAGTGAGTAAGAGCCGTCTGTAGAGAACGGCTTCTTTGTAAGCTGGCCGCCTTGAAGTTGTCCTGATGAAAAATGAGGGTTGACTAGACATGCCTGGAACTTAAGGAACTTTGTGCCTGTAAGTTCTAGTACGGTCTTTCAAGTGTATTATGGAGCTCTCTTATTTTATTCTTTAAACCTTACAGTATCACACAAGTATAAAGTATTAATGATCTTGTTACCAAAACGAGAAAAAAATTTTCACGAGGGTTTCCACTTCTGTATTGTTTTGTTATCAGAAGTTTAAATAAGATGTTCTACTGTATTGTCTTTTAACTGTATTAGCACTCTGCCTGATGTGCTGGGAGATTGATCCATGAATTCCTTAGACTTTCTGCTGGAATTAATTTAAGGGTGTATGATTAGATACATGGTGAACGGTAGACTGAGGTGACCTTCAAGTGACAGTGTCATTATTTTCTTATGACTTTAGCTTGATGATTAAGAGATAATTATGTTTAAAACAAATGGCGTGAGTTATTAGGTTTACCAAATTGGAAATTCGTTTAGTGACTGTTGTAAAGAAATATGAAGCCATAACAAAAGCCATAATTATTTTTACCTTGGAGGGCTAGTTAACAGAATACAGAGAGGTTAGAGGGTTGTAGAACTATTCATCATTTAATGGTACTTACTAATGGTGTTTGTTTTCAGTGTTTTTAATATGGGTAATTTTTTCACCTCCTCTTAAGAGGAATAATGTTTATTGATTAAAGATGGGAAATGGTTTAGACGCCAGTTCATTTTAGATCTTTGACTATATTATGCATTGTACATTGAATTTCATTTTTCATGAAATGTTCTGGTTTTCCTACCTATAAAATAGAGCTATTGATAATTCAAGTTTATGTGTATTATTTAGTCCTACTTAGAGGAATACATCTAGATCAGTGGTTCTCAATCCGGGCACTTTTGCCCTTCAGGGGCATTGGGCAGTGTCTGGATAAATTTGGGTTGTCACAACTGACAGTGCAATACTTCTACCATCTAGTGGCGATACAGTTTAATATCCTGCAATGCACAGGACAGCCACCCACAGTGAAGAATTATCTGGCCAAGTTTGAGAACTCTGATCTAGAGGAAAATCTATTGTCTTTGGTAAATGGTTCCAACATGTAAATTTTGAGAGCCACAGATAGAATTAGCATTCAGTCTGGCTTCTGAATCTATAGAAGTTCTCCTTACTCACTTTTGGCCTTGGGCATACTATTCTTTCATTCTCACAGAAAACAGAATGTTATAATTGGAAGAACACCATGATTTTGCTGATGAGAAAACTGAGAAACAGATTCACACAGCTAGTTAGTGCCACAGCCAAGAGTAGAACCTGATTCTTTTTCTAGCAAGTGGCACCTGTTGCCTGTCACTAAAAGCAGAGGTCTGAATATGTCTGCCCATCGCATCTTGGTATTACAGTTGCCAAGGAAACCACAACACAGCCAAGCATTGGATGAAACAATGCTTTCCTCACATAAAGAGGCAGAGCAAGATCAGCTTTTGAATGACCTCCGTAAGAATCCAAAACTGGGCTGGCATCAGGCTAATATGTTCTTGTCCTCACAGTTCTTTGTTAGTATAAAACAAGAGTGCCCTATAACATGGGAAATATAATAAGGACTTGAATGTAAGGGGACTTCTCTCCTGGGGGATGATTTGTGGGGGGAGCCCTCATATATGGGCATATGTAGGTCACATTCTTTAAAAAGGAACTTGCTTGCCTTCCACTTTCTCTTTTCTCTTCTCACTGGCTGGAAATGGTGGCAACTGGAGCAGCTACCTTGGACCCAGAGGCAGAAGACATGTTAAAGCATAACTGCCTGCCACTTGGATTGCTCACCTCTTGCTTGTTATGTGAAAATGAAAATACATTTCTATTTTATATAAACCACGATATTTTAGGATCTCTTTGTTAAAACAGTTTAGCTTGTTCCCTAATCTATACTTTTCCCTCCTAAGCAGGTTCCCTCAGCATAGCCTTCCCTGGATCAGAAGGGAAATTAAGTTACCAGTTACTGAAGCTAAAAATCTGAGTCATTCATGATTCCTCCCTTTCCTTCATTCCAATATCCAGGTGACTAGCAGGTCCTATTGATCTATTAAACACAATTACCTTGAAACTCCCATCTGCCCACCTCTGCACTGCTATCGCCTTAGTCTAAACCATAGTTGTTTCTTAACCAACTGTAACAGCTTCAGAGCCAGTCTCTTCATTTTCATTCTTCCCCCTCACAATGCATTCCTCCTGAAAAAGTGAACTTGACATTGAAACTTAAGTCATGTCCTGTCAGTGCCCTCATTAAAGCCCTTCCATGGCTTTTCCTGACACTTAAACACTAAATTTGTGGTCTACAAGGCCCCACCTTTCTCTCTGATGTCATCATACACCCCTCTCCCTCTATAATCCCATCAGAAGGGTCTTCTTTCTCTTTCTTGACTGCTCAAAGTTCTTTCCCACCTCAGAACCTTTGCACATACTGTTGCCTTGAGACAAACCTGGATCTCTGAACTGTTTTTGTTCTTGGGTCTCCTTGTTACTGTAGCTTCAGAAAAACAGACATTAAGAACAGAGGTTGGGCATCTAATATGTGGATTATTGGCATGTATAAATAAAAATTCCAGAACAAATAAATAGAAGAAAAGCATTATTTAGAGAACAAAGTTTTCTTGAGCTGAAGGAAAATATTGATCTTCAGATAAAAAGGTCCTGCTATGGTCAAACCAAAAATAAGAAAAATTGTTCAATACCTGGATGACATTTTGAATTTCAAAGACAGAGAATGCATAGACTTTCAGGGAGAAAAAGAAAAGATTACTCACAAAGGCACAAAATCTTCTTAGTGTGTATCACACAGTAACATGATAAACTGGACAGCATATATAATATTCTGAGGGGAAAAGGACGTGTGTGGTCAGTAATTTTATATCAACCATGTGTGAAAGTCACAGAAATAGTCCTTGTTTATATATGGGCTCTGAAGATTCCAGAGCTCTGAAAAATTTGATTTGATTGAAATACTATAGATAATTAAAATTTTGATTATTGGAAATAAAAACTTTTGAAGTAGAAATGCATGGTAGAAGTCCTAATGGCGAGTGTGGAAATAAAATACAGGAAGTAAGTATGAATAGTTAAATATGGCTAAAAAACACTGCAAATATTAAAAATAATTCAAATTTTAACGTATTTTGTAAAAAAAAAAAAAGTAACTTTCTTATAAAAATAATTTGGTTCAATAATCCCAGATTATGTTATCATTAACAGGAAGTGGCTATGGGAGGAATAAAAAAAAAAACATGAAAGGAGGGAATCAATGACTGCAGGTTTGTGATAATACCTGTTCAAGTGTTTTGAATGCAAAAGTGGCTATTAGAATTTAAAACAGAGTGGTCACTTTTCAAATCAGTCAAAAGCAAAGCACAACCCCTAATGTAGAAGATAGAAAATATGAAAATGGCAACAAAACAAAAGCTTAGAATAAGACGGTTCAGGTAGGAATAAATATCAACCATGCTGATGCATGAAAATGGGTTAAGTTTATTGAATGATAAAGAATCTTAGATTAAATGTTTTTAAACCTAGTTATTTAGAGGAACTTGAGAAAGAAGAATAAACCAAGCCCAAAGTTAGCAGAAGAAAGGAAATAATAATAGAAACTTGAGCAAAAATAAATGATACAGAGATAGGAAAACAATAGAAAAGGCTAACAAAACTAAGAGTTGATTCTATGAAAAGATAAAATTGACAAACCATTAGCTAGACTAACCAAGAAAAAAAGAGGATGCAAATCAATAAAACTATAAATGAAAAAGGAGACATTACAACTGATACCACAGAAATAGAAAGGATCATAAGAAACTACAATGAACACAGTATGCCAACAAACTGTGCAACCTAGAAGACATGGGTAAATTCCTGGAAACATAGAACCTACCAAAACTGCATCAGTAAGAAATAGAAGATCTGAACAGGTCAATAATGAGTAAGGAGATTGAATCAGTAATTTAAAAACAAAACAAAACAAAACAAAAAAACAAACCTCCCCAAAAAGAAAGACCCAGGACCACATGGCTTCACTGGTGAATTTTACCAAACATTTAAAGAAGAATTAATGCCAATCCTCAAACTCTTCCAAAATTTGAAGAGGAGGGAACACTCCCAAACTCACAAGGCCAGAATTACCCTGGTACCAAAGGACACTACAAGAAAAAAAACTACACGCCAATATCCCTGATGAATACAGATGCAAAAATTCTAAAGAAAATGCTAGCAAACTGAATTCAGCAGCACATTAAAAGGATCATACACCATCATCAAGTGGGATTCATCCCTGGAATGCAAGGATGGTTCAACATGCAAATCAATAAGTGTTCTACATCACATTAATAAAATGAAAAATAAAAATCATATGAGCAACTCAATAGATGTGGAAAAAGTATTTGACAAAATTCAATATCCATTCATGATAAAAAACAAAAAATTAGTTATAGAAGGACCTCAACATAATAAAAGCCATAGATGACAAGCCCACAGCCAGCATTGTGATCAGTGGTGAAGGGCTGGAAGCTTTTCCTCTAGTATCAGCAATAGGACAAGGATGTCCACTCTCACCATTCCTATTCAACATAGTACTAGAAGAAATCAGGCAAGAAAAAGAAGTAAAAGGCATTAGAATTGGAAAGGAAGAAGTAAAATTGTCTATTTGCAGAACACATGATTTTATATATTGAAAATCCTAAAAACTCCACTGAAAAACTGTTAGGTCTAATCAACTAATTCAGTAAAGTTGCAGAATACAAAATCACCATACAAAGATCATTAGCTTTTCTATACACTAACAACAAATTATCTGAAAAAGAAACAAAGAAGACAATCCCATTTACAATAGCATCAAAAACAATGAAATACTTAGGACTAAATTTAATTAAGGAGGTGAAAGATCTCTATCCTGAAAACTGTAAACCATTGATGAAGAAAAGTGAAGACACAAACAATTGGAAAGATATCCCACATTCATGGACTGGAAGAATTAATATTGTTAAAATGTCCCTACTACCCAAAAGCTTCAGTCAATCGCTATCAAGATTCAAATGGCCTTTTTTTTTAAAAGCAGAAATAGAAAAAAAATTCTAAAATTTATATAGAACTACAAAAGACCCTGAATAGCCAAAGCAATCCTAAGAAAGAACAAAGCTGGAGGCATCACACTTCCTGACTTCCTGACTTCAAACGATATTACAAAGCTATCAGAACAGCGTAGTACTGGCATGAGAACAGACACATAGGCCAACAGAATAGAATTGAGAGCCCAGAGAATGAAACTAGACCCCTATCCTATACCACTCACAAAAATCACTCAAAATGGATTAAAGACTTAAATGTAAGACCTGAAACCACAAAAATAGACGAAAAAGTTTGTTGACATGGGCCTTGTCAATAATTTTTTGAATATGACACCTAAAGCACAAGCAACAAAATTAAAAATAAACAAATGGGACTACATCAAACTAAAAAGCTCCTGCATAGCAAAATAAATGATCAACAAAGTGAAAGGGCAACCAAATGAATGGGAGAAACTATTTGCAAACCATACATCTGATAAGGGGGTTAATATCCAAAATATATAAGGAACTCATACTAGTTAATATCAAAAATGCAATCCAATTAAAAAATGGACAGAGGGCCTGAATAGGTACTTTTCCAAAGAAGGTATTCAGATGGCCAACAGGTACATGATAAGGTGGTCAACATCACTAGTTATTAGGAAAATGCAAATCAAAACCACAGTGAGAGACCAGTAGCTCATACCTGTTGGAATGGTTATCATCAAAAAGACAAGAGATAAGTGTTGGCAAAGATGTGGAGAAAAGGGAACACCTGTGCATTGTTGGTGGGAATGTAAATTGGTACAGCCACTATAGAAAACGGTAAGGAGGGTCCTCAAAAACTTAAAAATAGAACTATCATATGATACCCATTTCTGGGTATATATCTGAGAGAAATTCTGAAGAGATATCAGCACCCCAATGTTCTGTGAAGCACCATTTACAATAGCCAGGACATGAAAACAACCTAAGTGTCCATCAACAGATGAACAGATAAAGATATACGTATCTATCTATCTACCTATTTATCTATATATATGTATGTGATGGAATACTATTCAGTCATAAAAAGAAGGAAATCCTGGCATTTGAGACAACATGGATGGACCTTGAGGACCTTATACTACGTAAAATAAGGCAGACAGTGAAAGACAAATACTGTATTATCTTACTTATATGTGGAGTCCAAAAAACAACCTCCTAGAAACAGAAATCAGATTTGTGGTTGCCAGAGGTAGGGGTAGGCGTGAGGGAATTGTGGAGGTGGTCAGAAGTACAATCTTCAAGTTATTAGATAAATAAGGTCTAGGAATGTAATGTACATGATGAGAATAGTTAACAATACTGTATTATGTATTTGAAAGTTGCTAAAAGAGTAGATGGTAACAGTTCTTATCACAGGGGAAAAAATCTTGTAACTGATGGATGGATGGTGGTGATGGATGTTAACTAAACTTACTGTGGTAATCATTTCACAATATATACATATATCAAACCATTATGTTGTACACTTTAAACTTATACAATATTATATGTCAATTATATCTCAAAACTGGAAAAAATTAAATCTAATTATAAGTTGTTTAAAAACAATACTGCACGAGGGCTAAAAATAAAAAGAGGGGAGCACAAGCAAGAAGAGCTTAGAGAGTACTAATCAGATGAGATGGAATTCATCATAGGAACCAATAAATAAAAGTTAATTTTAGTTTGATATATACAGTTAAAAATGAAGATACGAGAATCTTGCAGTGAGTAACACAATATTAAGCTATGGAAAAAATACATTAGAAACAAGGATAATCTGACAGATGTATAATATTAGTGGGAACCATGACAAATGCCTTCTCTGATGCATAGAATAAGTCCATAAAAGGTAACTGAGGCGTCTCGGAAAGACCCTGGACAGGCATCAGGCTTCTGCTTTTGGGTTGAATGACATAACTGCAAAAGTTCATTCCATCTCAACTGATGCAAAATAAATACAACTTTAAAATTTCTTTTAGGGCTTCCCTCGTGGTGAGGTGGTTAAGAATCCGCCTGCCAATGCAGGGTACACGGGTTTGAGCCCTGGTCCGGGAAGATCCCACATGCCGTGGAGCAACTAAGCCTGTGCACCACACCTGCTGAGCCTGCGCTCTAGAGCCCGTGAGCCGCAACTACTCAGCCCGCGTGCCACAACTAGTGAAGCCTGTGCGCCTAGAGCCGGTGCTCCGCAACAAGAGAAGCCACCGCAATGAGAAGCATGCCCACCACAACGAAGAATACCCCCGCTTGCCGCAACTAGAGAAAGCCTGTGCGCAGCAACGAAGACCCAACGCAGCCAAAAATAAATAAAATTTTAAAAAAATCAGCTGACAAAATGATGAAGCCAGCTCTGGGGCCAAACTTATTTTTTATTCCTTTTTTATAAAAAGGAGAATATTTTCAAATGGGGCAAGTGTAGGCTGCCTTTGAGAATTGATGACTTCAGGGTAAGATCGTTTGAACTACATTTGGTGGGGGAGGATCTGGGAGGGAGGGGAGCAAAGAGTGTCCTCCTGGTGCCCATTTTTCAGAACTATGTCAGTACTGGAAAACTTAGATCAGCTGCTACCGATACCTCTCACCCTACCATGAGCACACTGACAGGAGAGACTGGTCTGAGCATGACGGCAGGTCCTGCTATCTCAGACTCCCCCTCTTGCCATTCCTAATGCTTTGTCTTCTCTCCTTTTCTCCCTTCTCTTGGGGGTGGGGAGCAAAAAAATATAAGAACAGATCACTCTCCACTAAGCCCTTTGCAGAATGAGAATATCATTCCTGTGATGGGAGAGAGCTATCATCACCCCCATGGTGCCTGCAAGAACCAGTCTGCTCATGACAGCTTTTGGTTGCTTGCTGTGCCATGAGCGCCATGCAGTGAGTTCCCATTTCAACAATCTTGACTCTTCAGCTCAGTGTGATATATAAATATTTTCATTTTATGTGAGTCATGCTGTGAAAAGTTTGGGAAACACCATATTGTAGCATGGTACCTAGTCAAAGGAAAAAAGTGTTAACCCCATACAAAGAACTGGGAGAGGGCTGGAACTTCCCTGGAGGTCCAGGGGTTAAGATTGTGTGCTACCACTGCAGGGGGCAAGGGTTCCATTCCTTGTGGAGGAACTAAGATCCCGCATGCCCTGAAGTGCAGCCAAAAAGTAAAAAATAAAGAAAAACCCAACTTTAAGAAAGAAAAAAAAGTGGGAGAGGGCTGTACTCTGCATCTTCTTTGGGGCTTGGGAACTGTCTCTGAGACCTCGTGTTTAAATCCGACCTGGTAATTTCCCCCCCTTTTTTTTTTTTTGTCAAGGTCTGGAGCTTTCAGGTGATCTGGGCCGGGTGACTGCGGGGGCGAGGCCTGGTTAGCCCCATTCGGTAACACGTGAACTTCGTGTACTTTGCGTTGTGCTTTCCTGCAGACTGGCAGCACATTTTTGCTGCTTGGGGCTTTAAGCACACGTTTACTTGACCTCGGGAACTCAAACTTACATTTAAAACTGAAGGCTACAGGTGAGTGCTCGCGAGGACCCAGGGAGCGAGCCACGTGACGCCCCGCGCAGCTCCGCCCCCCGTCCGCTCCGAAGCGCTGTGAGCAGGGCGGGGCCAGTTGTGCGGGCGGTTGGCGCGCCACGCGGTTTCTGGAATCCTCCGGCGTGCGCTGGCTGTGGGCGGGAGCCGGGGGGCGGGTCGAGAGTCCCAGTGCGCCCTCGCCCGTGTCCAGGTTGGAGGACGGCGCGTCGCCTGCGGTTCGCTGCGGTGCTGGGCCGGGGCTGCGGGGGGGCCGGGGCTGCGGGGCGGCCGGGGCTGCGGGGCCGGAGCTGGGTGCGCGGGCTTCGCGGCGCTGAGCTGGAGAGGAGGCGTGCCTCCGCGGAGGCCGGCACTACAGGAGACTCTGTTTTCGCCCCCAAAAGTTCATCTCGAGGGAGTAGCGACGGGGAGACCAGGAGCCGGGCGCGGCCGCTACGCTGTGCGTGCTTCCCGGGCCAGTCTGTCGGGTGGCCTGCGAGGCTCGGGGAAGATGCTCCAGGTCCTGGTGCTGAAGGTGAGCGAGCGCGAAGCCCTGAGCCCGGCCGTTCACCCGCTCCCCGAGCAGGGCCCGCCCCGGCTGGGGACCCGCGGGAAGGGGTGCCGGATGAGATCCGGGACGCTTAATTTCAGAGAAACAACGGGAAATTTTCGTTCAAGGCTGCCCCATGCAGTATTTGGGACATACTTAGAGTAAAAAATCATTCGTTGTTTCTCCGAAATTCGGATTGAACTAGGTGTCCTGTATCTAGAACCTCAGGGGGAGGGACGGACTCTGACCTCTTCTCCCGGTCCCGGTTCGGCGCTGGATGAGGTCCCCCTCATGCCCTCGGTCCTTTGACCTATTACTCTCCCCCGACGCGAGTCCTCTCCGGCCGGTCCCCACCTGCATTGGACAGGGGCGTGGGTGACCTGTATCTCTCCTCCGAACACACGCCCATCCCGGATGCACTCGTGGGGACCCCTGCCCCCTCGCGCCCCAGGACTCTGGCGGCCACCCCCTCCCCACGCGGGCTCCTCGGGACTCGCGTCTCTGGAGTCGTGGGGGGCGCAGCGGGGGTTCGCCCCGGAGGGGGCCTGCAGAGCGACCCGAACTGCAGCTTCTCCTTTGAGTTAGGTGCGTGCTCTTTAAAGATGCTGGAGACCGGGAAAGCACATGGTGTGTTGACGGTGTGTACTTGCAGGAAGGAGTTTACAAACCAGAGCGAAGGGGTGGGTATTGGGAAAAGGAAATATAAAGAACTTTTTGGAAAAGATCATACTTCAGTGGGCAGAGGAGAGGCATGATGGCATTTAAAAAAAAAATCAACTTTCCTGTTCCTGTTTTATGTAGTTTATACCAACAGAGATTCACAAGCGTTTGAAGCAGCTGATTCTTACAGAGGATTTGCTCTGAGACTTTTAGGGTTTTGAGATGTAACTGGCAAGCTCCTCTCCACCACCTTCCCTAAATAGTCTGATTTCTCCTTTAGAAAGACAGGGCTCTTCCAGGGGGTACGGATGCTGCCATGTGCAAATCCATTGGGGCAGAACTTTGGAAGGAGTTGCTGGACTCTCACTGCCTCTAACTTGGGAACCCCTGTTTTCTCAGTTGGACCCAAGAACCCTTTTCTCTACCTCCTCAGCTCTGGTCTGGCCCCACTGCCAGTTCTTACCCTGCTCACACTCAGAGCAAATTTTCTATCCAGTATAGGAGTATTTCCTCAAGTGAGGTACCATTACCAGGTGTAGTTTTCCAGATTAATTTAGCTTTTACATGGATAAATTTTCCCCCCAAGTTTTTACCAACAGATGAATGGATAAGCAAAATGTAGTATATACATACAATGGAATATTATTCAGCCTTAAAAAGGAAGGAAATTCTGATATATGCTACAACATGGATGAATCTTGAAGACATCATGTTAAGTGAAATAAACCAATTACAAAAGGACAAACACTGCATGATTCCACTTATATTAGATTCCTAGAGCAGTCAAATTCATGAAGACAGAAAATAGAATGGTGGTTGCCAGGGGCTGGTGGGGACATGGGGAATTACTGTTTAATGGATTATAGAGTTTCAGTTGCAAGATGAAAAAGGTTCTGGAGATGGATGGTGATCAAGGTAGCACAACAATATGAATGTAGTTAATGCTACTGAATATGGTTAAGATGGTAAATTTTATGTGTATTTTATCACGATTAAAAATAAATTAAAAATTTTAACAGTTATGTATTTGTAATATATTTTAGAAATAAAAACATCATAACTAGCATTACAGACCTGTTAGGATGAGGCTAAGGGAAAAAAAGGTGTTGATTAAAAATATATATAAAGGAAGCAGCCCAGGGAACATGCAGTTGTGTCAGAAATGAGGAAGGGAGAATGCAGTGAGACCCAGAAGCACTGCAGGAGAAAAGGATGTCATGTCATTCTTGATCAGAAAGGTGATCAGCACAGGGAAAGCCTCAAGGCCATTGGTCCTGCAGTCAGACTTTGTTAGTGGAAAGGATCACTTACATTTCAAGACAGCTAGGTATGGACCCTTCAAAGGGACAGCTTGTGCCAGGAGGGGTGACAGAAGAAGCTAAACAAGCCTTGGAAATGGGGTGAGATTCTGAAAGCTGCAGGCTGTGACCTCAATAATGTGGTAGAAGCAGCTATTCTGCTGGCTGAGTGTATGACTTCAGTACTGTCAGTGAAATCCACAAACAGAATGTCAGGAGTGGTTTTCCTGCTGGAGCTGCTTACCAGGATGCTGCTTTGTTCTGAGGAGACTGGATTGAGATTGAAGCAGTAGCTGCCCAGGGACCTCTCAGGACAGTATGAGCAAAAGTGGGCCAAGTGATATTTAGTCTGGAAATTTCATAACGTTTTAAAATTAACATCTTAGTTTTTATAATTGATGTCGGAAAGTAAACGACTAAAATATCTGAAGTTATTATGCAAATACCATATACTAAGGGGAATTGAACATGAATTGATAATTAACAATTCATGTTACTGAATGTAGGAAAAGAGACACTCATTACATAGTTACCCAGATAAATGAAAATAAAGGGAAATAACATGTAGGAAACATGAGTTACTATTCCTGAGAAATAATAAAGAACATACTTTAATTCAATTAAATCCTATTAATTTAATGATGTGAGATATTTAGTTCTCATGCCAGATGGCTGATTCTACTTTTACTTGAGTAAAAATAAAGTATTCAAGTTTGAATGGTAGAGGTAAGGAGAAGAAAGTGGACCAAAATATTATATAGATATTGTTTTTCTAATAGAAATAACGTAGACATGCAGGGAAAAAAATGTGTAAGGCTGATGACTGCAGTGTGGGCAGCATTGCCTTATGGCATTGGCGGGAAGCAGCAGGCCCCAACCTTGGTGTAAGAGGCGGGGGTGGGAGGAATTGTGAGCCCATCCCTGCCTGGTAAAGCACATGGAAGAAATTGCAGCTTGAACCACTTGTTCTTCTGGTGGGTAAAACTGAACCTGGCCTACATTTTTTAGGTTTTAGTAGCAGGTTAAAAAAAAATGGAAACAATCTAGAAACTTCAAATTATCTATGATGCCTTAAAATATTTTTAAACATCTTTCCCCATCTTAATATTTTGAAGATTTTCAAACTCAAAAACAAGTTACAAAAACAATACTGAGAATAACCGTATACTCTATACCTAGAGTCAACAACTGTTAACATCTTGTCATATTTGCATATTTCTTAATAATAATGTATATAAAATTGTTGACTTCTTTTGCCGAACCATTTGAGAATTAGTTGTAAGCTCTAAATACTTATGCGTGTGTTTCCTAAGAATAAAGACTTTTGCTTACATAACCACAATATAATTATCACACTTGAGAAATGTAACATTGATACACTAATATAAAATCCATACTCAGATTTCTCCAACTGTGCCAATAATGTATTCTGTAACTTGTTTTCTCTGATCCAGGATCCATAAAAAATTATACATTGCATTTAATTGTCATGGCATTTTATTCCCCTTGAATTTGGTTCTCAGTTCTCTGGCTTTTTTGTATCTTTGATGTCATTGAAATTTATGAAGAGTAAGGGCAGTTGCTTTGCAAAATACCCTTCAAGTTGGATTTGTCTGTTTCCTCATGATTGTGTTCAGGTTAAACATTTTTAGTAAAATACTGCATAGGTGATGCCACGTCAGAAAACAAGAAGCTTTTTAAAAAAATCATTACTTTTGATGAAAAATAATTTAAAAATCCAACTTTTATTAAGGAAATACTCTAGACATACAAAAAAGTATAGAAAATATTATAAACACCTGGACATTTATCACCTAGCTTTGCCAGATTTTAACATTTTGCCATATTTGTTTCATATCCTTTTTAACCATAAACTATTTTATTGTTTTTAATGTAGAGTTCTGTGATATTTTGAAAAATGCATAGTCATGTAATCACCACCACAGTCAAAATGCAGAGCAGTTCCATCACCCCCCAGAATTGCCTTGTGGTCCTTTGTAGTCATTTCTTTCCCCAACCTCTAGTCCTTGGCAATCACTGATTTGTCTTCTGTCCCTATTAGTTTTGCCTTTTTCCAAAATGTCATAAAAATGGGATTGTGCCTATGGAATCATACAGTAGTATGTAGCCTTTGAGTCTGGCTGCTTTGACTTATTGTAATACATTGGAGGCTCATCTGTGTTGTGGCACTTCTTAGGAGTGAGTAGTATTCCATTGTATGGACATGTGACAATTTTGTTTATACAGTCACCAGTTGAAGGCCATTTGAGTTGTTTCCAGTTGAAGGAGATTATGAATAAAGCGGCTGGAAACTTTGCGTACAGGTTTTTGTGTGAATACAAGTTTTTATTTCATGGGTAAATCAGTAGGATTTACTGATGTTTGTTTGTTACTTATGTTATTTGTTACTGATGTTTGTCAGTATGTTTAATTTTATGAGAAACTTTTTCAGAGTAACTGTACCACTTTACATTTCCATCAGCAGTGCTGTGCATCCTCACCAGCACTTGATATTGTCAGTTTTACACATTTTAGCCATTCTAGTAGGTGTTTACTGGTATCTCACTGTGGTTTTAATTTTAACTTCCCTAATGACAGATGTGTTAATCATGTCTCCAGGTGCTTGTTTGCCCATCCTTCCATCTTTTTTTGTCAAGTATCTGTTCACATCTGCCCATTCTTCTAACTTGGTGGTTTGTTTTCTTATTATTGACTTTGTAGAGTTTTTTATATATATTGGATAACGTTCTTTGTTGAATATGTGGTTTGTAAATATTTTCTCCCAGTTGGTGGCTTATCTCTTCCTTCTCTAAACAATGTCTTTCAAAGAGCTGAAGTTTTAAATTTGGATTAAGTCCAGTTTATCCATTTTTGCTTATATGAATTATACTTTTGATGTTTTATCTAAGAAATCTTTGCCTAACCACAGTCACAAAGATTCCCCCCATGTATTCCTCAAACATTTTTTATAGTCTTATATTTTACATTTAGATAAATGAGCCATGTGAGTTAATTTTTGTATATGGTACAAGGAATGGATCGAGTTTCATTTTTTTGCATATATCTAATTGTTCCAGCATCATTTGTTGAAAAAACTATCCTCCTTCCATTGAATTGCCTTTGTGCCTTTATTGAAAATCACTTGACTACACGTGCGTGACTCTGTTTCTGTTGTGTTGATTTATGTATCTGTGCTTTGTCCAGTACCACACAGTTCTGATTACTGCAGCTTTATATTAAGTCTTGAAATCAGATAGTGTGTCTTCCAACTGTGTTGTTCTTTTTCAGAATTATAGGGGCTGTTCTAGTTCCTTTGCCCTTCCAATAAGAATTTCATGAATAGTTTGTTGATTTCACAACTGCTGGAATTGAATCCTTTTTATAGACCATTTTGGGGAAAATCAAAATCTTAACAGTCCATGAACATAGTATATTTGCATTACAGGCCTTTGATTTATTTCACCAGTGTTTTGTACCTTTTAGCATGCAAATTGTTCATTTATTTGTTAGATTTATTCCAAGTAATTCCTGCTTTTTGGTGCTATTGCAAACGGTACTGTTTTTAAATTTTTAATTTCCAATTTTTATTGCTGGAATATAGACATGCAGTTGAATTTATTATATGACCTTGTACCCTGGAATCTTGGTACAGTCACATATTAGTTCTAGTATATTTTTTGTAGACTCCTTAGAATTTTCTACATAGATATTGTGAATAGAGACACTTTTCTTTCTTCTTTTCCGATTTCCCTGACAATCTTTTTTTATTGTACTGACTAGGACCTCCAGCACAATGTTGAGTAGGAATGGTAAGCACACCACTAATAAATTTTTTATTTTGTTTGTTTCACTTTTTGGTTCTAGAATTACCCTTTTCCAAAGGTTATTTTTTTTAATAGTTTCCATTTCTTTCGTGAAATTCTCCTTTTTAAAAAACAAACTCACTATAGCCATCTATCCTTAAGTTTTTGAACATGGTATTTGTAATAGCTGCTTTTAAGTCCTTGCCTGTTCACTTCAACATCTGGGCAGTCTTGGGTTCACTTTCTGTTGGCCGTTTTTTACCTTGGCTGTGCACTGCATTCTCATTTCTTTGCCTGTCTAGTATTGTTCATGCTGCACTGAGGGTTGTGGTGATGGGGAACTACTGTGTGCTCTGTCAGCGCTTTGGGAGGCTTGGTTTATAGTTCTCTGCAGACCTCTTGATTTTGCCCTTGTTGACAGAGCACATTCTCTTTGTCCTGCAACATGGTCTTTACTCCTCAGGCCTGGCACTGCAGGGGTTCTCAGGGAGCCTGAGGTGTTTACTGAGCCTCCTCAACTCCTGCTCCAAACTCCCTTTTCCTGTGATGGGTGTCAAAGAGAATCAAAGCCGGACATTGGTTAAAGCAGTGAAAACAGATTGTATCCAGTGACTGCTGATGTAAGGGAGGGAGCTGAGTTCCGTTCCAATTTGTGTAGAGCTGACCTGACGTTTTAAAGGGAGAGTGAGGAGGACGAGGAGAGGGGCTTCAGTGGAAAATGACAGAGGGTGGGTCAGTGTCACTGTGGTGGGGCAGCTGTGTCCGCCGCCTCTGGGCCCAGGCTTCTGAATTCCCACAGAGACTGGGAGGCCGGGGCCCTGTCCTTCCACATGATTACAACCCAAAGGAATTGGTTATCAGGTCCTCGAGAAGGAATACTCCTGAGCGGTAGGAGATACATACACATCCCAAAGGGATAGGTAGGCTCCACAACTGAGGCCCTTTTCAGGAAGTTCTGTGACAAGGGGAGGTCAAGGGCCTGTGTCAGGTGTTGGCTGGGACAACAGTAGTTCTTTCTCAGGCAGGCGTTGTAGAGGGGACATGGCCTTATGCTGTGAGTTTGGGTGGCCTCTTAGTGCAGAGGTTTGGGCAGTCACTCTGTGCCCAGAGTCCTGCAATTCTTGTGGGCAGAAGCTGAAACTGTATTTCCATCAGCCTCCTGACTGTGGCTTCTCCCAGGACTCCCTGGAGTCTCACTGTGCAGTTCAGGCTCTGCTGAGGATTTGAGGGGTTTCGTGTGCAGACTTCAGGGCTCTCCCCTCTGTGGCTCAGCATTTCTCCCCTTCATGTACAGCTGCTCTGGCAGCCCCAGACGCCATTCTCTGGTTTCTCAAGCCACAAACGGGGTGGCTTCTGCTTCAGTTGTGTTCTGCACCCCCAGGACTGGGGCTCTTTTCAGGGGAAAAGCTGTTTATGAACATGGGTCTCACCTAGCCATGTTGCCTCACTTCAAGCATTGAATCTCCCACCTGCTCTTGGTCGCTCTTCAGTGCCTTCGGGCTGTCATTTTCTTTTCTTCCAGGGTTTATCTTCATTACTTGCAGGTGGGTTAGTCCATATGAACCACTCTGCCATTACTGGAACCAGAATGGCCAGCTGTTCTTTTTTCCAACTATTTATTATAAAAATGTGCAAACATTCAGAAAAATAGAATACTAATGTACTCCTGTCACCTGGTATCTGGGATCCAGAATCTTGGGATGTCATTGCTTCTAGGCCCTTTCAGTAGACAGGAAATATAGTACATTTGAAAAATCATGAGCTGTTACTGATATTTTCAATTCAAATATAACTTTGCATTTTATGTTTGTATTCTTTCTCTAAGATGAAAATCTTGGTTTCTAATGACACTAATAGATCATAAGATACATTCAGAGAAGTCTTTCACCTCTCTTCTACCCCATTCCTGGCTTCCTCCGTACGTAATGATTTGTATGTTTTTGGTTTATCTGCCATTTCTTTATTTTAACATGAGCAGAATGTACATACATTCACATTTCCCTCTCTTTCTTACGAAAGACATAGAGTACAAAAAAAGCTGTTCTGAACCTTGCATTTGTATTTTATTATGGATATTTTCAAAGTACAGATCAAGGGCATTGATCTCTGTTTGCTTTTTCAGTCGGCACATGATTCTAAATTACATATTATTGGTTACGTGTTTTAGAGTTTTATCTTTGCGTCTTTTATCGTTTTTCTGAGTTTTATTGAAGTATAATTGACATATGACATTACATAAGTTTAAGGTATACAAGGTGATAGTTTGAGGGTCTTTTATCTTCTATCTGACCATTTAAGACAGAAGTAATTGTCAAGAATTTGTTAGAGCACTTAAATTTGAAACAGTTACTGTGGTTCTAAGGTTTATTATTTTATGGTTCCACTTTTAAATCATGCATTGTTTTGTCTTTAAAAAATTTTACAGATCGAAGATCCAGGTTTCTTCTGGGTTATTATAAAAGGATGTAGTCCCTTTTTACATCATGAAGCTGACTATCAAAAACTAAATAGTGCCATGAATGACTTCTATAATAACAGGTGTCAAGGTACAGAACTAAAACCACTAATGTTGGAAGAAGGGCAGGTATGTATCTAAATGTGCTTTAAACAACATGTCTTGAAATACTACTCAAAATGTAGACTGTTTTAGCAACTAAGATGATAAAAACTTTTAGAGTATTTCAACTGCTTATGATCATTGCCTTGTGTTCGGTTCTTTTGGTTGCATAAGAGTCGGGCTAGTCATGGAAAGTGGCAATTGTTGTATCAGGTTCACATGGGGCAACAGGAGATGGAGTGTCATCTAAATTCAGACATAGAGCCATCGTCTTGGGGCTGGGAACCAGCAGAGGGAGCATGGGGGTTTCCAGTCTAGGGCCAGTGCCTCCCTTTTGGTTGCTTGTGACTTTGACCAACTCGTGGTGTTTTATTTTCCTTACTCCACATTGTGGCCCCTCCTTCCTTTCCTGCACCCTCAGCTCTGTGCCCATTGTCTGCTTCTCTCTGCAGGTTAGTCATTTCTCAGAAGAATTTGAATTATTATAACAGTGTGATAGGAAAAGATTTATAAACTATGAGAAAAATTAGAAGTAATTTGAATTCCTCAGCCCACCCTAAATAATCATTAATAACATTTTTTCCATGCCATTTACTTTTTATTTATTTATTTATTTATTTTATTTTTGGCTGCGTTGGGTCTTCGTTGCTGCGTGCGGGCTTTCTCTAGTTGTGGTGAGGGGGGGCTACTCTTTGTTGCAGAGCGCGGGCTCTAGAGTGCAGGCTCAGTAGTTGTGGCGCACAGGCTTAGTTGCTCCACGGCATGTGGGATCTTCCTGGACCAGGGATCGAACCCATGTCCCCTGCATTGGCAGGTGGATTCTTAACTACTGTGCCACCAGGGAAGTCCACTGTTTACTTGTTGAAGAAATGAAACCAGGTCAGTTGTCCTTTTAAAATATTCCACGTTCTGTATAGCCTGGTTGCTTCCTTGTGGTAGTGGTGAACTTTTCCCTTCATTCCCTATATTTCCTGCAGACTGATAAATATAAAGCTTTGATTACATTTATAGTCACTTTTTCCCCCCCGAGGATGACTGGTGCTCTGAGGTTCCTCTTGTATTGAATTGGGAGAGAATCTCACTTTTGGTGATGCTGAGGTTGACCGCTGCGTTCAGATGGCGGCAGCCTAAGCGCCCCCTGTGGTTCCCGTCGGCTAGTAATGCTATCCAGTGACCACCACCGCCCAAATCAGCTCTTTCATTTATGCTTGCAAAAATGGTCATTTTCACATTGCTTCTGCATTCATGAGCTGGAATTCTTCCATAGAGAACCTTCCCTCATCTGTTAGAACGGTTTGGCTTCCTGAAGTAATACTGGAAAGGTGGAAAAATTGCTTGATTCTTTCCCTTATCAATTTTCCTGTGCCTAGTTATCTACATTTATATCTAGAGGTTTGTTTTGTTTTTCTCTCCTTGTTATTTTTAAGTACTATATTGAACTCATGGCTTTTAATGTATTCATCAGTTGTAATCATTTTTCCTGATGCTTAAATTATCTCATTACTGGCTAGTAGAAGCCCTAGGATACCACCTTTTCAAAGTTGACTGACTGTGTGAATTATTAGCTACAGGTTTCTTTGACTTAAGCATGAAACAGAAATACCCTGCATCCTTTGGCACAATTTCTCTTGAATTATTTGAGTCTTGAATTATGTGAGGCTCTCAAGAACACATCCCTTGCAGAATAGCTGCCTTATGTTTTGCAACTTCAGTTCCTGAGGGCAGGGATCTCCCCTGTCCCACTTCTTCCCTGTTGGGCACAGCTCTCCCTGCTGAGCTACTTTATAAGCTTGTGGTCAGCATATGGTTTGCCTGTCTGTGGCCTGTCAGTCCCATGGGACAGTCAGGATGCCAAGCACTGTCACTCTAGCAGGGCAATTTCCCTAAAAGGGGGCTGCAGGTATTTATTCAGTCATCCACTGAGTAGTTTTTGAAGACATAGTACATGCCAAGCACTGTTCTAGGTGCTGGGAATATGGCAGTAAACAAAAAGACAAAAATCCCCTTCGTCATGGCGCTGACGTCCAGTTGTGGCTGATAGCAAACAAGTGTTAGAGGGTGGTAAACAGTCATGGGAAGCAGAACCGGGAAGATGAGCCTGGGGTTGTGATTTTTGTGTTGCCCTGGCACATGATTGACAATTATTTGTAAGTTTTGTTTTCTGATTTAAGAAGGTAAAGCAATGAATTTTCCTTATTTCACTTTCTAAAAATTCTCCTTAGTTACGGAGTCAAAGTGATTGTAGTAAGAAAACCAGTGAAATAGAATTCAGGTGCCCTGTGTTCTTGTTTTCCCAATAAGCAGTGTTTAGCTTGGAGTGATCCAGCCTCCTTGCATCTTTAAGGTAAAAGGTATGAGATGATGTTGAGAGTACCTTTTAGTTCTCTCATTATTGACTAGAAAATTTTAATTTAATTTAATTTAAAAAATTTTTATCGTAGTATGGTTGATTTACAATGTTACGTTAGTTGCAGGTGTACAACAAAGTGAATCTGTTATACATACATCCACTCTTTTTTAGATCCTTTTCCCATATAGGCCATTATAGAGTATTGAGTAGAGTTCTCTGTGCTATACAGTAGGTCCTTATTAGTTATCTATTTTATATATAGTAATGGGTATGTTAATCCCAGTCTTCCAACTTATCCCTCCACCCCCCCCCCCACTTACTCCCTGGTAACCATAAGTTTATTTTCTACATCTACAACTCTATTTCTGTTTTGTAGATAAGTACATTGGTACTCTTTTTTTGGATTCCACATGATATTTGTCTTTCTCTGTCTGATTTACTTCACTCAGTATGACAATCTCTAGGTCCATCCATGTTGCTGCAAATGGCATTATTTCATTCTTTTTTACGGCTGAGTAATATTACATTGTGTATATATGCCACATCATCTTTATCCATTCCTCTGTCGGTGGACATTTAGGTTGCTTTCATGTCCTGGCTCAATATTGAGCTCAATTAAATAGTGCTGCAATGAACATTGGGGTGCATGTATCTTTTTGAATTATGGTTTTCTCGGGATATATGCCCAGGGATTGCTGGATCATATGGTAGTTCTGTTTTTAGTTTTTTAACTGTTCTCCATAGTGGCCATACCAGTTTACATTCCCACCAACAGTGTAGGAGGGTTGCCTTTTCTCCACACCCTCTCCAGCGTTTATTGTTTGTAGATTTTTTGATGATGGCCATTCTTACTAGTATGAGGTGATACTTCATTGCAGTTTTGATTTGCATTTCTCTAATAATTAGTGATGTTAAGCATCTTTTCATGTGCTTTTTAACTGTCTATATGTCTTCTTTGGAGAGATGTCTATTTAGGTCTTCTAACCCACTTTTTATTGGGTTGTTTTTTTTTTTTTGATATTGAGCTGCACGAGCTGTTTTGTATATTTTGGAGATTAATCCTTTGTCAGTTGCTTCATATGCAAATATTGGGTTGGCCAAAGGTTCATTCATTTTTTTCCTAAGATGGCTCTAATAGTGCTTAGTTGTCTTTAACTTCATTAAAAACAATTTTGTTAGATTGTATTGTGACAGCTGGCATATCAGCGTGCATTGAAAAAAAAATCAAAATTGGTGAATTTTTGTGTAGCCATTTTAATATTGAAGATGGAAGAAAAACAACATTTCAGCATATTATGCTTTATTATTTCAAGAAAGGTAAAAATGCAACTGAAACACAAAAAAAGATTTGTGCAGTGCATGGAGAAGGTGCTGTGACTGATCGAATGTGTCAAAAGTGGTTTGCAAAGTTTCGTGCTGGAGATTTCTCACTGGACAGTGCTCCAGGGTTGGGTAGACCAGTTGAAGTTGATAGCGATCAAATCGAGACATTGATTGAGAACAATAACGTCATACCACGTGGGAGATAGCTGACGCACTCAAAATATCCAGCTAAAGTGCTGAAAATCATTTGTACCAGCTTGGTTATGTTAATCGCTTTGATGGTTGGGTTCCACATAAGTTAAGCAAAAATAAAACCTTCTTGACTGTATTTCCGTATCCATTCTCTAGTGAAACGTATTGAAAATGTTCCGTTTTTTAAACAAATTGTGATAGGCGATGAAAAGTGGATACTGCATAATAATGTGGAATGGAAGAGATTGTGGGGCAAGCGAAATGAACCACCACCAACCACACCAAAGGCCGGTCTTCATCCAAAGAAGGTGATGTTGTGTATATGGTGGGATTGGAAGGGAGTCCTTTATTATGAGCTCCTTCTGGAAAACCAAATGATTAATTCGAACACGTACTGCTCCCAATTAGACCAACTGAAAGCAGCACTCGACAAAAAGCATCCAGAATTAGTCAACAGAAAACGCATAATCTTCCATCAGGATAACACAAAGACTACATGTTTCTTTCATGACCAGGCAAAAACTGTTACAGCTTGGCTGGGAAGTTCTGATTCATCTGCCGTATGCACCAGACACTGCACCTCCGGATTTTCATTTATTTAGGTCTTTACAAAATTCTCTTAATGGAAAAATGTTCAATTCCCTGGACGACTGTAAAAGGTACCTGGAACAGTTCTTTGCTCAGAAAGATAGAAAGTTTTGGGAAGATGGAATTATGAAGTTGCCTGAAAAATCACAAAAGGTAGTGGAACAAAAGGGTGAATACGTTGTTCAATAAAGTTCTTGGCGAAAATGAAAAATGTATCTCTTATTTTTGCTTAAAAACTGAAGGAACTTCTTGGCCAATGCAATATTTTTCTCCCATTCTGAGGGTTGTCTTTTTGTTTTGTTTATGGTTTCCTTTGCTGTGCAAAAGCTTTTAAGTTTAATTAGGTCTCATTTGTTTATTTTTGTTTTTATTTTCATTATTCTAGGGCGTGCTTTGAAAAAGACCTTGCTGTTATTTATGTCAGAGAGTGTTCTGCCTATGTTTTCCTCTAAGAGTTTTATAGTATCCAGCTTTACATTTAGGTCTTTAATCCATTTTGAGTTTATTTTTGTGAATGGTGTTAGGGAGTGTTCTAATTTTACTCTTTTACATGTAGCTGTCCAGTTTTCCCAGCACCACTTATTGAAAAGACTGTCTTTTCTCCATTGTATAGTCTTGCCTCCTTTGTCAAAGATCACGTGACCATAGGTGTGTGGGTTTGTCTCTGGATTTTCTATCCTGTTCCATTGATATATATTTCTGTGTTTGTGCCAGTACCAGTACTGTTTTGATTACAGTGGCTTTGTAGTATAATCTGAAGTCAGGGAGCCTGATTCTTCCATCTCCATTTTTCTTTCTCAAAATTGCTTTGGCGGGCTTCCCTGGTGGCACAGTGGTTGAGAGTCCGCCTGCCGATGCAGGGGACATGGGTTCGTGCCCCGGTCCAGGAAGATTCCACATGCCGCAGAGCGGCTAGGCCTGTGAGCCATGGCCACTGAGCCTGTGCGTCCGGAGCCTGTGCTCCGCAACGGGAGAGGCCACAACAGTGAGAGGCCCGCATACCGCAAAAAAAAAAAAAAAAATTGCTTTGGCTATTCATGGTCTTTTGTGTTTCCATACAAATTGTAAATTTTTTTGTTCTAATTCTGAAAAATGTCATTGGTAATTTGATAGGGATTGCATTGAATTTGTAGATTGCTTTGGGCAGTATAGTCCTTTTCACAATATTGATTCTTCCAATCCAAGAACGTGGTGTATCTCTCCATCTGTTTGTGTCATTTTTGATTTCTTTCATTAGTATCTTACAGTTTTCTGAGTATGACTAGAGATTTTAACACCGAAGTTTTCTTTTTATTTTGTAGGTTTGTGTGGTTTATTGTCAGGAACTGAAGTGCTGGTGCAGGGCTGTTATTAAGTCAATAGTGTCTTCAGCAGACCATTACCTCACAGAGTGTTTCCTTGTGGATTTTGCCAAGTACATTCCAGTGAAATCCAAAAAGTATGTATGTATGTATTTATTTTGCCTCATGCTCTTTAGGGGACAAATGTCAGTTTTCAAGGAGAATGTCAATTTTCGAAGTAAGGGGTGAGAGCTTCAAGAAGGGAAGACTTGCAGGTTCCAGTTTTACAAGCAGTGAATGTAAGAGCAGGTGCTCAGGATGAGGACTCAGCAGATGGCTCCGGCCCTCCTTCTGCCTTCCTTCCTAGAAAGTGCAGGTGCTGTCTGTCAGCTGCTCTCCTGGCCTGGCGTGGCATGTCCCCTGAGTTTGCTCAGGTGATGGAATGGGTGATTCGGGAGGCAGAGAGAAACTCTTCTTGTCGCCACAGAAGGGATGGTTTGCTGGCACAGCCTCAGATTTCAGAGAGCAGAGCGTGCATCCCTCGTCCTGCTTAACAGAGTGAGGGTGTGACTGTCACAGAAGACGGGAGGCCGTTCAGAGTGACCGACCCTCAATGACTCCAGGACCACACACCACGGTTCCCTAGAAAACACTTGTCAGCAAGTTGGTCTTGGTGTTTGTGGTAATTTTTCTCATGGTTTCCTATCCCAGAGTCAGAGGATATCAGTTTAATAAACAATAAATAGTAAACGTGAGGACCCTTCTTCCGAAAGGGACAGAATGGTCCCAGCTGCAGGGGAGGCGGGTGCCCTGATGGGGAGTCTGTGTCAGGGGGCCGCTCCCACAGCAGGGCTGGCAGGTCTTCATGGAAAAGGAGGTGCCTTTCTAGCTTGTGATTCTGCACCCATATAACCATAGTGGCTATTAAAATTAACATCGTATTTAACGGTTTGGAGAGATTTCCTCTTAGTATTTGGAGTTTTAAGTTTAGTTTGTTTTGAGCAAGAGAATCGTATGATTAGAGCAGGGAGGCCTGGAGGGGCGGTTAGTGCAGCTGCCTTTTCTAAACTGTCCAAGACCAAGGTGGCCAGGCTGCCCATACATGGCCCCTGAGAACCTGTTAATGTCGAAACCATATGTTCAGGTGCTCTGTCGTTTGCCTGAAGGAGAATGGAAAGAAAAATGCTAAACAGCTTATGAAACCTCAGTCCATCAGCTCTTTTGTGCAAAGTTGATAAATACTAATTCTTAAAACATCTGCTTATTTACAGAAGCTTCAAGGTAATTCTGGTCGTGTATTGAAATTGCTATTTTAAAATCTTAAATAGAATTTGCTTCCAGGTTTGTTCGTTATTACCCAGTGTTCCTCAATCTAAGGCGACAGTGTTTTTCTAATGCCTCCCTGCCCCCATGCCATGAAATTTTAACGCCAAAGATTACTGAGTATCTTTTATGTACTATATGTATATCTGTGCTTTATACATAAAAAAGTAAGATTTTTCTCAGCCCCCAAGAACCAGTTTTCACCTTGCTCGGCAAATGTCTCCAAGCACTTGCTGCTGTTGGTGGCTATAATAGAAACAGAAATAATCAGGTTTTGTGTGTTTTGTTTCATGTTAAGTATTTTAATTATGTAGGTGTACTTTAAAGAAATATGTTATATATAATTTTTTTAATCATGGAACTCTTTCTGTTTCACTGTTAAGTATTCGAGTTGCAGTAGAAACTTTTATGCAGCTTCCCTACAGAGCAAAAAAATTCAGACTGTACTGCACAAAACCTGTCACATTGCACATTGACTTCTGTGAAGACAGCACTGAGATTGTGTAAGTACAGCTTCTAACATATGCTGAATCATTAGTAAAAGTCTTAAATTGAGTGTATGATGTTTATGTGAAATCAGATCCTCTTGAGAAGTGCTAAGCGATTTCAAAGGTCTCTTTGTCCTTCAGGAGGTGTCTTCTGAGTCACTGTGTCAAACCTGGCCATGTAGCCCCATCTCCAGAGGCTGTGGTGTGAGGGGGTTAGAGTATGGTCTGAGCTCTGTGCTATTCGGCTTCTTAACTTACAAAAAGGGATAAATTAAGTGTAAAGAGAAACATTTATATATCGGATCATGGAGCATTAAAAAAAAAGTCCATGACATCCTTCTCCAGCCCCATTTCCTCCCTCCTTCCCTCCTGGGAGGCTTCTGTGACCTGTTCAGGCTCTGAACTTGCAGACCTTTTTCAGTGCCTTTATACATATTCACATGCATGGAGCTTTTAATGAAAATTAGAACACACTGTCATATTGGCAAATTTAACTTAAGAATATATTGAGTTGGCCAAAAAGTGCCTTTGGTTTTTAAGTAAAAATAAAGGACACATTTTTCATTTTCACGAAGAGCTTTATTGAACAACATGTTGACCCTTTTGTTCCACTACCTTTTATGATTTTTCAGGCAACTTCATAATTCCATCTTCCCAAAACTTTTATCTTTTTGAGCAAAGAACTGTTCCAGGTGCCTTTTACAGTCATCCAGGGAATTGAAATTTTTTCCATTAAGAGAATTTTGTAAAGTCCTAAATAAATGGAAATCCGAAGGTGTCTGGTGTATACAGCGGATGAATCAGAACTTCCCAGCCAAGCTGTAACAGTTTTTGCCTGGTCATGAAAGAAACATGCAGTCTTTGTGTTATCCTGATGGAAGATTATGCATTTGGGACTTCCCTGGTGGCACAGTGGTTAAGAATCCGCCTGCCGGTGCAGCAAACACAGGTTCGATCCCTAGTCCGGGAAGATCCCACATGCTGCGGAGGAACTAAGCCCATGTGCCACAGCTACTGAGCCTGCGAGCCACGGCTGCTGAGCCCACATGCCACAGCTACTGAAGCTGGTGCACCTAGAGCCCCGTGGTCCGCAACAAGAGAAGCCACCACAATGAGAAGCCCGCACACCGCAACGAAGAGTAGCCCCCACTCGCCAGAACTAGAGAAAGCCTGCGCGCAGCAACGAAGACCCAGTGCAACCAAAAATAAAGATAAATAAAAATTTTTTTAAAAAGTGGAAGCCAAATGTTTTTTAAAAAAAATAGAGAATCGTATGCAGAAGTATGGTCAAGAAGGTGTTTTTTGCTTAACTTATGTGGAACCCAAACATCAAAGCGATTAACATAACCAAGCTGGTGCAAATGATTTTAAACGCTTGATTTGGATATTTTGAGTGTGTCAGCTATCTCCCACATGGTATAACATTGATTGCTCTCAATTACTGTCTCGATTTGATCGCTATCAACTTCACCTGGTCTGCCCGACCATGGAGCATCGTCCAATGAGAAATCTCCAGCACGAAACTTCACAAACCACTTTTTTTTTTTTTTTTTCTTTTTGCGGTATGCGGGCCTCTCACTGTTGTGGCCTCTCCCGTTGCGGAGCACAGGCCCCGGACGTGCAGGCCCAGCGGCCACGGCTCACGGGCCCAGCCGCTCCGCGGCATATGGGATCCTCCCAGACCAGGGCACGAACCCGTATCCCCTGCATCGGCAGGCGGACTCTCAACCACTGCGCCACCAGGGAGGCCCCACAAACCACTTTTGACACATTCGATCAGTCACAGCACCTTCTCCATGCACTGCACAAATCTTTTTTTGCATTTCAGTTTCATTTTTACCTTTCTTGAAATAAAGTATAATATGCCAAAAATGTTGCTTTTTTCTTCTATCTTCAATATTAAAATGGCTACACAAAAATTCACCAAAAAAAATTTTTTTTTTTTTTTTTTTTTTTTTTGCGGTACGCGGGCCTCTCACTGTTGTGGCCTCTCCCGTTGTGGAGCACAGGCTCCGGACGCGCAGGCTCAGCGGCCATGGCTCATGGGCCTAGCCGCTCCGCGGCATGTGGGATCTTCCCGGACCAGGGCACGAACTCGTGTCCCCTGCATCGGCCGGCAGACTCTCAACCACTGCGCCACCAGGGAAGCCCTCACCAAAAATTTTTGATTTTTTTTTTTTTAATGCACACTGATAAGACAGCTGTCACAATACAGTCTACAAAACTTTTTCGAATGAAGTTAAACACAATTAAGTGCTACTAGAGCCATCTTATGGAAAAAAAGTACAAACCTTTTGGCCAACCCAGTATTTTGAAGTTCTTTGCCAGTACACGTATTCCCTTCTACTTTCAGTCGTTTTCCTGGGTGAATACAATTGGCATACTTGCTGTCTTTAACCACTCCTCTCTTGATAGACAGCTAGATTGTTACCAAACCATTTTGCACTGTACATTCTCATAAGAATATAGGTAAATCAAAATGAGATATATAGGTGTAGAAATGTATACATTCATGTATGCACATGTGTACACATGTATCATACACACACACACACACACCCCTGTCTAGTAATTTGACCACATTGCCAGTGTTTGTACAGGATGGGTCCCTGCACTGTGCAGTGCTGTGTTGGGGTTATGACTGTGATCTTCGCTGTCTTGAATGAGCACTACCTGAGGTCCTGGGGGTAGCCCCATCCTCCCCCTCCAACACTGTGGCTTTGTGGGAGAAGAAGCTATGGGAAGCAGCACAATTTTTTTTTTTTGGCGGTATGCGGGCCTCTCACTGTTGTGGCCTCTCCCGTTGCGGAGCACAAGCTCCAGACGCGCAGGCTCAGCGGCCATGGCTCACGGGCCCAGCCGCTCCGCGGCACGTGGGATCTTCCCGGACCAGGACACAAACCCGTGTCCCCTGCATCGGCAGGCGGACTCCCAACCACTGCGCCACCAGGGAAGCCCGAAGCAGCACAATTTTGATTCAACTTGCACGTCCCGGTGATGTTGTATTCTAAGTTCTCTCTGAACTTGGAAACTGCCTCTCTTATGGATGCTTTTGTGGGATTTGTGGAGACCCTCCCATCTCCACTCCCCCAGCCCTCATCGCCTGTAGCTCCCCTGGGATGATGAATGCATCACTCTTGCGGCTGCCTTGGAATCCACACTAATAAGCCAGCTGGTCTCTGCTGAGGCCGCTGCTCCGCCAGGCTGCCCAGCAACGCCTGCCCCCTTCCTGTCCCTCTTGCAGAGCAGCCAGCTCTCCGTGCCCAGCTCTTCCTCAGAGGCAGACCCCTGTCTTTCTCATGCCCCCGCTGCATTACCCCCTTCCCAGTGCCACCACAGTGCTCCCCAGGGGCCTTCCCAGCCTTGGACACACCCAACCCTAGGAGACCCTCAGTGTAGTTGAAGAAGGGCTTCAGGTACGTGATCTCACTGGGTTTTGATCACCTTCTTTGATGTTGCTGGTTTTGTGTTTGCGCCTCATCTAGAATGTCTGCCTTAACATGTGTATTACAGTTTTTGTTAAATTTCCCTTCAAAAGGACTAGCAGTCTATACTCCCATCATTGGGGTATAGAAAGTGCTGCTTTCCCCACACAACATAGAATATCATCAGGCTTTTTAAGTTTTGCTTGTTTGCTGGACAACAATGGTATTTTGTTTTAAGTTGTATTTTTCTGACTTGTAAAGTTGGGTATCTCTTCACGTAGTTTGTGTGTGTGTGTTTGTGTGTGTGTGTGTGTGTGTGTGCCTGTGTTGAGAGAGAGACACATACACAGACACACAGACTAATTGATTAACCTGTGGCAGACTTGTTGATTTACTTGTTCATAGACTAGATTGATTTTTCTCTTGGGCCTTTTCCTTACTAGGAATCTACTACATTTTGTTAAAAAACAAAAAGCTTATTAGGTAATTTTTTGTATAGCAAGGTTTTAAAATCACTGTATTCGTTTGTTTGTTTGTTTATACCTCCCTTCGGAAACCCTTTGTGATTCTCTTGAAGTAATGTGCTTAGTATCTTAGTAAAAATAAAAATAACAGGGCTAAGTGCTTTATGTACATTACCTCATTTGATCTTTGAAACAGCCCTTGGAGGATGGTGATGGCACCTCTGATAAATAAAACCAGTGGAGAAACATAAAACATATCACTCTAACCTTACTTTATTTTATTTTTGTTCCATGCTTCCAAATATTGGTTTTTCATGATCTTCCACTGCCTATAGCTTCTCCTGCGATTTTCTTTCCAAAGCATAGTATGACTCTGACTCCAGTGTGTGTGTGTGTGTGTGTGTGTGTGTGTGTGTGTGAACACACCACCAAGTAATTAATGCAGCCTAACCTCACATAGCATCAGATCCCACAGGTTAAGGGCTCCACCCTACAAGACCTCCCCCAGCCCCCACCCCCCACCCCACAACTTCAGATGCCAATTTCAAGTCTGGGTTGTCACCTGTGCTTCTGACTGGGATGGCTATAAATGAGAGGTTCCCTTCTTGGGTTTGATTAATTTGCTCACAGAACTCAGAGAAACATTTTACTTACTAGATTACCATTTTATTATAAAAGATATAACTCAGGAGCAACCAGATGGAAGAGATGCACAGGGTAAGGTGTGGGGAGAGGTGCTTCCTTCCCTCTCCAGGCACACCTGTCCCCCACATCTCCACGTGTTCACCAGCCCAGAAACTCCCAACCTAGGCCATTTTTGGTGTTTATGGAGGCTTCATTACCTAGCCATGACTGATTAAATCTTTGGCCATTGGCAATTGATCCAACCTCCAGCCCCTTTCTCCTCCTTGCAGGTCAGGGTGGTGGGACTGAAAGTTCCAACCCTCTAATCACAAGGTTGGTTTCCCTGGCAACCAGCCCCCATTCTTTTTTTTTTTTTTTTTTTTTTTTGCGGTACGCAGGCCTCTCACTGCTGTGGCCTCTCCCGTTGCGGAGCACAGGTTCCGGACGTGCAGGCTCAGCGGCCATGGCTCACGGGCCCAGCCGCTCCGTGGCATGTGGGATCCTCCCAGACCGGGGCACGAACCTGTGTCCCCTGCATCGGCAGGCGGACTCTCAACCACTGCGCCACCGGGGAGGCCCCCCATTCTTAAGTTACCTTGGTGCTTTCCACTCGTCACCTTGTCACTCTCATCACTGAACCCTGTGCCAGAAACAGGGACAATGACAAAATATATATTTCTTATCATAAATCACAGTATCACACATAGGAAAGGACAAGATGAGAGGGAGAAATAGGACCCAGTGAAAGGGGTACCACGAGACAGTAGTGGCTGCGTTTCCCACAGCCACTTTTAGAATGTTGGTTTAACCAACACGTGTGGAGCCCTCGCTCTGTGCCAGCCTGTGCTGAGCAATCCTCACTCAGGGTCCCTGTCCTGGGAAGCTAGCATTCTGGCTGGGAGACAGGCGTCGCAGGTAATGGGATGATGGTGTTGGGACAGATGATGCCGTGGAGGTGGGCACAGTAGCTCAGGAAGCCCCAGAAAGGGGCCCGTTCTCAGCGAGTCTCTGCACTGGCACAGGCGGGCATGGAAGAGAAGTCTGCTGCGGGGTGCAGCTGGGATCATCACCCCCAGGCCAGAGCCAGACCCCCCATTACCTGCATCATATGTCCAACATGTAATATCAGAAACGTCCAGTGTATAATTTACTAAATGATGTTAGCGTACTGGCCTCAGCTTTTTATTTAATGAAGTTGCCTCGTTTCTCTGTTCCAGACCTGCCAAGAAGTGGGACAGTGCAGCTACTCGGTACTTTCAGAACATCCTAAAAGGTGAGGCAAGTGCATGATCACTGCAGCCTGCTCTGAACTGACGCCTTCTGTTGATGAGAGGGTTTGAGATGTGCGTGCTTAGCTGTTTGACCCCCTTTGTGGGGTTCATAAGTGACCTGGAGCTTCTTCCACCCCAAGTGTCACAGACTCTGCACCCCTGGAATTTTGGGGGTGGATGTGGGCACCAGTAATTGACAGGTGAAATCAGGAAGGAGCTATGTGGGTGAGGACCCTTACACAATAATGCCTGTCTCTTAGTTGGCGTAGAAGCTGCATCAGTGCAAAATAAATTTTCGTGCATTTCATTGAACCAACAGTTGATGAAAAGCCTAACTGTTTTTTAGCGAGCAAGGGGTAGTAAGTGGATACCTTGTGATCCCCGTCATTGCTAATGAAGATGTGTAGAATGTCTCAGTGCCTATTCAGTGTGCCCTTTTTATTTTATATCCTTGGCTGTAAAACAGACTCTCATGTGTGACATCTGTCCTAACCCCTGGCAGTCTGAGCCGAATAACTGTGCCGAACTCCAGGGCTGTTCTGAGGAGTAGTGAGTTTGCATTGCCTGGAGTGCTGGCCCCTCTCCTCCACTGCCCCACTGTCCGGGTAAAGGAGCAGCCAGAGGCGTTACACCTGGGAGAAATGGGAGGCGCGCCTCTGGTTTTGTAGCTTGGGCCCTTGTGAGCCCACAGGGGGCCCGGGAGACCCAGGTTTGGAGCAGGCAGAGTGCTTGGGTTGAACACCGTCCTGCTACGTCTGCATAGCCTCCTCACCTGTAAAATGGTATCAGTGCTTACCCCAAAGTGTTGTGGTAAGAGTGAAATGAAATGCGTTTGCAAAGGACGGGGCAGAGTGCCTGTTGGTGCCCATCCATGGAGCTGCTCTTTGGGGCACTTGGAGGGGTGGCGTGGGCTCAGGTGAAAGACTGTGACTGGGCACGTGGGTTTGGGAGTCATTGGAAAAGAAGAGAGGGCCCAGAACTGTGCTCGAGGTGCCGTCACAGGGTGGCAGGAGGAGGATGGCAGGCTGAGGGGGACAGAGGACACATGGCTGACTTCGTGCCGGGAGAGCCTGCACCTTGCCTTGCCCAGTGCCAGCCCCCTTCTGTGGGAGGAAGCTGTTGAATGTTGTGGCACTGGGTAATCGTGAGTGGTCAGCAGAGATTAATAGGTGAGAAATAGTCATAGTTAGTAGTCATAGTCATAGTTTAAAGCATACTTTTTTGTGGGGGGGGGGCCTTGCGGTGTGGCATGCCGGATCTTAGTTCCCTGACCAGGGATCGAACCCGCACCCCCTGCAGTGGAAGCATGGAGTCCTAACCGCTGGGCCACCAGGGAAGTCCCTCAAGCATACTTTTAATATCATCTACTTTATGTTTTGATTTATGCTATTTAGCAGCTACCCAGGTGGAAGCCAAATTGTGTGCTGTGGAAGAAGATACTTTTGAGGTTTACCTTTATGTAACTACAAAAAATGAAAAGGTAAGTGAAAGAATTGTATTAAAATATTATTAAAAATGCTTATTAAAACAGTACACACCTAGGAAAACAATGTCATTCACATATCATATAAATTTTCTTAATCTTTCAAGGTCTGGCTTAGATCAGAAGTTAGCCAGGGGCTTCCCTGGTGGCGCAGTGGTTGAGAGTCTGCCTGCCGATGCAGGGGACGCGGGTTCGTGCCCCGGTCCGGGAAGATCCCACATGCCACGGAGCGGCTGGGCCCGTGAGCCATGGCCGCTGAGCCTGCGCGTCCGGAGCCTGTTCTCCGCAACAGGAGAGGCCACAACAGTGAGAGGCCCGTGTACCACAAAAAAAAAAAAAAAAATGGGAGAAGTTAGCCAGGACTGTTTTTCTTCTTTTAATTACTTTAAAAAATTACCTTAGTATTTTATTTAGACAGTATTTTATTCAGTAATGGACAAGAAATTGTTCCTATAGTGATGAGTGTGAAATGTTATTTTCTTATAAGAGGACGTAATTTTCTTGAATACACACATTTGGTGTGGTTTTAGTTCCCTGCTTTTTCCCTTCCATAATTTTCTCATTGTACAGATATATGCTCACCATAAAGAATTCAGATACCATAAGTAGAAAGGAAGTGGGCCTTGCCTGTGAGCCCCCTCTTTCCTCCACCCAGTCACTAGCTGTTCACCTTTGCCTGGCTGCCCTTTATGAAGGGTGATATGAGGACGCAGCAGCTCTGTACCTTGGGTGGAGGTGGATAGAGCTGCAGGTCTAGGGCTGCTCAGGGCCCACAGAGGGCATCTAAAACCTCGATTTATTTTAAAACTTTGTTTTGGAACAATTTTACGCTTACAGACGAGATGCCAAAATAGTGCAGAGATTTTTGTATGTGCTTTACCTGGGTCCTCCTAATGTTAACCATACAAACAAGTAGTACAATGATTAAAACCAGAAAATTTACACTGATCAAATATAATTTAAAAAAATCTAGAGACCTGATTTGAAGTTAGCCGGTTTTTCCACTAATTTCCTCTCTCTGGTTTCAGATCTGATCTCAGATCCCACATTGCATCTGACTGTGAAATCTCCTTAGTTTCCTCCAATCTGTGACAGTTGTCTTTGCTCCTCTTTTAAGACCTTGACACTTCTGAAGAGTACTGGCCAGTTATTTTGTAGAATGTTACTCAGTTTGGCTTTATTTGATGTTTCCTCATGATTAGCTTGAGGTGCTGCATGCTTTTAGCAAGAATGCTACAGAAGAGATGCCCTTCTCGGTACGTCCGAGCGGGGGTTATGATGTTGATAATGTTTTATTATTTGTCATCTTAATCGTGATCACCTGGTTAGGGCGGTGTCTGCTGGGTTTTTCCTCAACAGAGTTACTGTTTATTCCGTTTTGAAATTATTAAGTACCTTATGGGGGGATGCTTTGAGACCATGCAGAAAGCCATCAATGACTCTTGTCTGCAAAACTTATTTCTGTGGTGTTTGCCCATTTCCATCATGCCTTCTGCCTTTTCAATTGGAATCTATGAGGAAGAACTGACCCTTCTTCCCATTTATTAATTGATTCAATAATTTATCTTAGTATAGACTCTTTGGATATTTATTTTACTCTGAGGATATAATCCATCATTATCATTATTTTCCTGCTCAAGTTGTTGCAGATTTAGTTAGGAGCTTCTTCAAAGTGGCTGATGTGTCCTTTCTGTGTGCCCCATCATAGCTGAAAGCTCCTGCTTTCTGGTACCACAGGATGCTCCAGGCTCATTTTGTCCTTTTCCAGAATCAGCACTAGAATCAGCCACTTCTCCAAGAAGTGGTTCCTTTTATTGAAGAATGGTCTTCAGATATTAAGATCCGGGCCCTAGGTGTGCTCATTATGACTACTGGGGTGTCATTGGTTGCCCTCTCAGCAGACAGATAGGAAAGACATGTATGTACGTTAACCCACTTACACAAACGTTTACATCTATTCCTAGATCTATCCATCTGTATATATATTAAGAGCTCTGGTTTCTCTAATTTCAATCCAGCGCTGCAGGGTTCATTCTAGCCCTCCCCTCTCTTCATTCTTCACACCTGTCTCTGACAGTAAGAAACCTGCGTTAGCTACAGTATAGTTACTTGATTGATCCTCGTATTCACATAGAGTAATTTCAGACTTGCTAACCCACATTCTTGTGAAAAAGAAATTTGTCTTCAGCCTTAGAGCATGCAGCTCTGGATGCAGAATTACTTAGGTTAGCTCTTTTCTTCCCTACCCTCTTCAGTGTCATGGTGTTATTCATTTGTAATAAGGTTCATTTGTTACTCTTTGTGTTGTGTTTTGGGTTCTCCCACATTCTTGTTGATTTTGCCTGTGACTTTTCATTGCTTATTTTACAACTTGGTAAAAATGCCAGAATGTTGGCTCTAGGACCTGTCTTGTGAAACATCTTTTAAACAAGTTCTCCACTGACCTGCTTCTTTCTTCTTGCTTTTCTTTCTCTGTGTGTATGGCTGTGTTTGGATGACAACTTGCTTTTACCTCAGGGTGTTAAAAGAGCAGAGGCATGCTCAGCAGAGAGAACTTACAGTGGATGCATGAGGTCATAATTGCCAGAAAAGAAAAATGGGGTCAACAGTCCTTTTCTAGCTCCCGAAGGAAGCACAAGGATGTGTCCCAGTGTGTTCTCTCTCTTTTTTTTTTTTTTTTTTTTTTGCTTGTTGTCTTTCACACAAAATTATTTTGAGATATATCCGTGTTGATCCTTTTATTGTCAATATCCTTCCATTGTCTGGGTATACTACAGTGTGTTTATCCATTCACTTGTTGATGGATATTTAAGTTGTGACCCCTTTGGGGCAACTACAAATGAAACTTCTATGAAGATGCATGTACAAGTCTTCCTATGGACCTGTGCTTTCATTTTTCTTGGATAAATACCTAGGAGTCCCACTTCGGGGTAGTGTTATAGTATGGGTATTAAGAGCCTTCCAAATTGTTTTCCAGGGTGGTTGACCATGGTACAGTCCCATCAGCAATGAGAGTTACACTTCCTTCACATCCTCTTCATTACTTTTATGGTCATTTTCATTGGTGTGTAATGGTCTCTCATTGTAGTTTAAATTTGCATTTCCCTAGTGACTTACGATGTTGAGTATCTTTTCATATGCTGTTTGCAATCCGTATATCTTCGATGAAGTATTCAGATCTTTTACCCATTTTTTTCTTTTTTTTTATTGAGGTATAATTGACGTACAACATTATATTAGTTTCAAGTGTACAATACAATGACTTAATACTTGTGTATACGTTTTGCAAAATGTGTAGTTAACATCCATCACCACACGTTACAGAATTTTTTTCTGGTGATGAGAACTTTTAAGATTTACTCTTAGTAACTTTCAAATATGCAATACAGTATTATTAACTATAGCCACCATGCTGTACATTATATGCCCATGACATATTTATTTTATAATTGGAAGTTTTCACCTTCTGACTCCCTTCACCCAGTTTATCACCTTCCCCCCATATTCCCCCCACCCCAGCTCTGGCAACCACCAATCTGTTCTCTGTATCTATGAGCTTGGGTTTTTTTTGTTGTTGTTTATTTTGTTTTCTTTTGGTTTTAGATTCCACATACCAGTGGAGATTATATAGCATTTGTCTTTCTTTGACTTATTTCACTTAGCATAGTGTCCTTAAGGTGTTGTCACAAATGGAAAGATTTTGTTCTTTTTTGTGGCCAAATCATATTCCATTGGGTATATGTATATACACCACTTTTTTTTTAACATCTTTATTGGAGTATAATTGCTTTACAATGGTGTGTTCGTTTCTACTTTATAACAAAGTGAATCAGTTATACATATACATATACATATGTCCCCATATCTCTTCCCTCTTGCATCTCCCTCCCTCCTACCCTCCCTATCCCACCCCTCTAGGTGGTCACAGAGCACCGAGCTGATCTCCCTGTGCTATGTGGCTGCTTCCCAATAGGTATCTATTTTAGGTTTACACCACATTTTTTTATCCATTCATCCACCCATGAAAGCTTAGATTCTTTCCATTAACTTGGCTGTTGTAAATAATGTTGCAGTGATCATGGGGATGCATGGATCTTTTCAAGTTAATGTTTTCATTTTCTTCAGATAAATAGCCAGAAGTGGCATTGCTAGATTGTATGGTAGTTGTATGTTTAATTTCTAGAGGCATCTCCATGCTGTTTTCCATAGTGAGTATACCAATTTACGTTCCCACCAACAGTGCGTAAGGGGTTCTTTTTCTCCACATACTTGCCAACACTTGGTGTTTCTTTTTAACAACAGCCATTCTGACAGATGTGAAGTGTTACCTCACTGTATTTTTAAAAATTTAATTAATTAATTAATTAATTAATTAATTATTGGCTGCGTTGGATCTTTGCGGGCTTTCTCTAGTTGCAGCGAGCGGGGGCTACTCTTCGTTGCGGTGCGTGGCTTCTCTCGTTGTGGAGCACAGGCCCTAGGCGCGTGGGCTTCAGTAGCTGTGGCTCACAGGCTCTAGAGCGCAGGTTCTAGTTGGGGCGCACGGGCTTAGTTGCTCCACAGCATGTGGGATCTTCCCGGACCAGGGCTCGAACCTGTGTCCCCTGCAGGCAGACAGATTGGCAGGCGGATTCCTAACCACTCCACCACCAGGAAAGCCCCTCATTGTGGTTTTGATTTGCATTTCCCTGATTATTGGGGATACTGAGCATCTTTCCTTGTAGCTGTTGACCATCTGTGTGTCTTCTTTGGAAGAAAGTCTGTTCAGATCCTCGGATCCTCTGCCCATGTTTGCGTTGGATTGTTTGGGGGTTGGTCTGTTTGTTGTTGCTGTTATCGTTGTATGAGTTCTTTACGTACTGTGGATATTAACCCCTTATCAGACACATGACTTACAGATATTTTCTCTCATTAAGAGTCTTTTCATTTTGTTGGTGCTTTCCTTTGCTGTGCAGAAGCATTTTAGTTTGGTGTAGTCCCACGGGTTTATTTTTGTTTCTGTTGCCTTTGCTTTTGGTGTCAAATCCGAAAAATCATCTCTAAGACCAGTGTCCGGGAGCTTATCACCTATGTTTTCTTCTAGGAGTTTTATGGTTTCAGATCTTATATTCAAGTCTTTAATCTGTTTTGAGTTTGCTTTTGTATATGGTGTAAGAAAGTGGTCCAGTTTCATTCTTCAGCACGTGGCCGTCCAGTTTTCCCAACACTGTTTATTGAAGAGACTGTCATTTCCCCATTATATATTATTGACTCCTTTTTCATAATTTAATTGACCATATATGTGTGGGTTTATTTCTTGGCTGTCTGTTCTGTTCCATTGATCGGTGTCTGTTTTTATGCCAATACCATACTATTGTCATTAGTATCTTTTGTCCATTTTAAAATTGGTTTTGTTTTCTTTATATTCAGTTTTGAGAGTTCTTTATGTATTCTGGATACATGTCCATCCAGATATATTATTTAAAAATATTTTCTCCTTTTCTGTGGTTTGCCCTTTACAGCATCTTTTGAAAAGCAGAAATTTAAAATTTTGATAAAATCTATCAGTTTTTTCTTTTATGATTTGTGTTTTGTCTTCACCCTCTTCCCAGATCTTTACTTGGCAAAGTCATGTTAGTTCTCAAGCACTTTCAAGTAGACGTTTTTTAGATTTTGTACCGTTTCTTACTGTTTTTCTGATCAGGAAGGTTGGTCAGAAGTATCTAGTTCACTGTTAGGAGAGCAGAAGTCAAGAGATCAATTTCTATCAAATTATGTTCTATAAAATAATTTTTCTGAAGATTGAAATTTTCGGGTAAGTTTGGCATATTTTCTGAACAGTCACCTGAGTATATTTGTCTCATTCATGAAATGTTTAAAATTATACAGGTTTGTGTGAACGATGATCTGGTTGCAAAGAACTTCGCTTGTTATGTATCACCCACGGAGAATAAGAACATTGATTCTTTAGAGAAACCAAGATTGAATGTAAAGTCAGCATCCTTTTCCAGTAAACTCAATCCAGCACTTACTCTTTGGCCAATGTTTTTGCAAGGAAAAGATTCTCAAAGGATGGAAAGTGAGTGGATTTCACCAATATGTTTCTCTTAAACTGTCTTATTTATAGGAATCTTAGTGTATTGATATAAGTTGTTGTACAGACTTTTCCCCGTATGGAGGCAGAGACTTCGACTCTGAATTTAATATTTGAATTTTAATCCTGGTGAGTTTGTTACAAGTTTTGAGGCTCTAAAGGAGCTGCTGCAGGGCTTCCTTGGTGGCGCAGTGGTTGAGAGTCCACCTGCCGATGCAGGGGACACGGGTTCGTGCCCCGGTCCGGGAGAATCCCACATGCCACGGAGCAGCTGGGCCCGTGAGCCATGGCCACTGAGCCTGTGCATCCCGGAGCCTGTGCCCCGCAACGGGAGAGGCCACAACAGTGAGAGGCCCGCATACCGCAAAAAAAAAAAAAAAAAAAAAAAAAAGAGCTGCTGCAGTTTGTTTTTATGAGAACAGGATAAAAAACTATTGTCAATTTCTTACTAACATGCAGTTACATTTTCAGAAGTCCACATGCTCGTAATTTAAAGATATTATCAAAACAAGGTTTTGTTTACTGTTTTAGATACTTTAAAAAAGAGCTATTTATTAGCATGAAAATGTGAGAAGAGTCACTCACGGGCAATGGAAACAACTTTAAATGTTTCTCTCTACATCCACTTTTGTATTTTGGGTTTTATTTCATGCTTTAACCCTGAAATGTTTTCTTTCTGTCAGAGTCAAGTGGTTTAACTTTTCTGGCAAAGTCTCTCCAGCATCCGTTGCCCACGGGTGTCGGTGACCTCGGGCCAACCGCTAGGATCCTGGGTGAGTTCTCTTTTGCTCCATTTCATAGGCAACGTAAAAGAACACTCTGAACTATCTAAAGATTGTAGGGGTTGTGAGAAGGGCTGTGGTGTAATTCTCTTTTACCCTTAATTTAATGGAACCAATTTATGATGTAGATGCTGACAAAGATAATTTGCCTTGCAGTCCATAGGATTTTACCATAACATAAAGAACATAACAGGCACTTGTTCATGTGTAGGACTGATTTATTCCAGCCCAGCCATAGGCCAGTGATTGTTATTTGTCTTCAGAATACACATATGGATTTATGACTGATTTTTACTTTAAGCAATAGGATGCATAGAAATAAGAAAGAGGCAGGGGCTTCCCTGGTGGCGCAGTGGTTAAGAATCTGCCTGCCGGGCCTCCCTGGTGGCGCAGTGGTTGAGAGTCCGCCTGCCGATGCAGGGGATACGGGTTCGTGCCCCGGTCTGGGAGGATCCCATATGCCGCGGAGCGGCTGGGCCCGTGAGCCATGGCCGCTGGGCCTGCGCATCCGGAGCCTGTGCTCCGCAACGGGAGAGGCCACAACAGTGAGAGGCCCGCATACCGCAAAAAGAAAAAAAAAGAATCTGCCTGCCAATGCAGGGGACACAAGTTCGAGCCCTGGTCCGTGAAGATCCCACATACCACGGAGCAACTAAGCCCATGCGCCACAACTACCGAGCCTGCACTCTAGAGCCCACGAGCCACAAGTACTGAGCCTGTGCTCTAGAGCCCGTGAGCCACAACTACTGAAGCCCGTGCACCTAGAGCCCTTGCTCCACAACAAGAGAAGCCACTGCAGTGAGAAGCTCACGCACCACAGTGAAGAGTAGCCCCCACTCACAGCAACTAGAGAAAGCCCACGTGCAGCAATGACCCAACGCAGCCAACAATAAATAAATAAATTTACTTAAAAAATAATGAGGCATTTATGAAATCAGAAATATCTAGTCTTTAATTCCATATCTCCAAGGTATTTAATGAATTGGATTTGTTGGGCAAGGGTGAAACATGCCAGCCACTCTGATGCTTGGCTCACCCTCTGTGGTGATTCCTCTGTGATCACTCTTACATTGGGTGTATGTATACCTATTGATATTTCAGATATATCCATTGTAAACCTCAAGTAAACTAAAGCTTTAGTCAACTAAAATATTCCATGCACCTTAAATTTTTTAAATTACCTTGGTAATGTTCATCATAGAAAAATACAGATAATTTTAAAAGCCTGTCCCCTTTGATGTACCTACTTATTAAAATTTTACAGTTTTTTTTTCCAAAGTTTTCCAGATGTGAGGGTGTGTCTTACAGAAATGGGATCCTACTATACCTACCTCTTTGTAGTGGTTTTTCACTTCTTTCTAGGTCAAATGCATCCAGTATAACCTCTCTGAGGTGAGACTCTGTCAGTCCACTCCCTCCTCTGTGGCACCGGGAGGCCTTATTCCCTCCTGCTGAGTTGGTCAGATGGGCTCTCCTTGTGCAGAGTTTGTGTGGTGGATGTTGGCACATGTGGCCCCCACTCATATTCTGATGTGCCTCCTGTAGGGATCCCAGATGGGAATTTCTGCGGAAAGGAGCCCATTACTAATGGGAATGTGTTATTTCCGTCTGTGTTTTTTCCATTTCCACAAGAGCAAGAAAAATACCAGGCACTTAGATCGTGTTTAACCACTGTGCAGCTTTCCATTGTATATACATATTATTTCAAGTAGCCCCAGATTGCTGGGCAATAATTGTTTCCTACTTTTCTTTATTACAATCAGTGTTGGAATGAACTCTGCATATCTTTGAAAAGGAAAAAGTTTGATGGTAAACAAAAGAAAGCTAATGTGAGATGTGACTGGATTATCATGTAAGAAACAAAATTATTAGGTGTTACTTATTCAAGCAAAGATTTCCTTTTTCTTGCTAATTATTGTGAGGAGCTATTTCAATTATATTTTTATTAAGTTTTGGTACTTCTCCTTGAAGTTGCCTTATTTTTTCAAAAATCAAAGTGTAGTACTTCTTAATACTTGGCTAAACAGTCAAATAGTATAGAAAGGCTATAATGAAAAATAATTTTCTCTTGTCCAGCTTCTTCTCACCCAGGCCCCTCCCTAGAGGTAAACCTTTTATTTTTTCTTAGCTACTTATCTTGGCAGTTATCTTTAAGTTTTAAAATATTTATGATTATTTTACTCTGCCCAAGCTTATGCATTCTAGACCTTGTCCTGACTTCTGTGGCAGGTTAGCTCTCACACTCCCGTTCCACACATCTTCAGTCCTCAGATACTCAGGAAGCGCCTACTGTGTGTCGGGCACTGTTCTAGGATTCATCAGAAAAGGAATCAAAATCTGTTTTCCTGGAGTTTACTTACATTTTCTCAATAAAACTTTTATTTTAAAATGATCACAAACTTCCAGAAAAGTTGGAGAGCATTACAAAGAACTTGATTTTATCCTAAACCATTTAAGAATAAGTTGCCGACTGGAACGCCCCAGCTCTCCCCAATACTTGAGTGTGTTTTTCTTAGAAATAAGGGTACTCTCAATATTCACAGTACAACCCATCTAAATCAGAAATTAACACTGATACACTGTGATCATCTAACCCTCAGCTACCATTGAAATTTTGCCAGTTGTCCCACTAATTCCTTTGTGGGAGAAAGATGCAGCTCAGTACCACTTGGTGCAATTGCCGGTCTCCCTCAGTCTGCAGCAGTCGTCAGCCTTTCCTGGATTTTCCTGACTGTGACACTTTTGAAGATTATGGACCAGTTATTTTGTAGAATGTCCTCAATTGTGGCAGATGATTTCCTGTTTCCAATTTTATTGATTTTTGCTCTGATTTTTATTCCTTTTTTCTGCTTACTTTACATTTAATTTGCTGTTCTTTTCTAGTTTCCCAAGGTGGAAACTTATATTATTAATTTAAAATTTTTCTTCTATTCTAATATAAACATTTAACGATATCAGTTGCTCTTTACTGCTTTTGCTGAATCCCACAGATTTTGATAAGTTGTATTTCTATTTTCATTTAGGTAAAAATGTTTTAAAATTTCTCTTGATTTCTTCTTGATCCATATATTATTTAGAAGTGTGTTGTTTAATCTCCAAGTATTTTGGGATTTTCCAGCTATCCTTTTGTTATTAAGTTAGTTTAATTCCATTGTGGTCTGAGAGCATACATGGTACAATTTTTGTTCTTTTAAGTTTATTTAGGTGTGTTTTATGTGGTCTGTCTTGGTGTAAGTTGCATTTGAGCTTGAGAAGAGGGTATAATCTGCTGTACGATGAAGTAGTCTGTAGATACCAATTAAGACCAGTTGATTGGTGGTGCTATTGAATTCAGCTCTACTCTTAACTGATTTTCTGCCTGCTGGATCTGTTCATTCTTGATAGAGGGGTGTTGATGTCTCCAACTATAACAGTGTTCTCATCTATTTCTCCTTGCAATTCTATCAGTTTTTGCCTCACATATTTTGATGCTCTCTTGTTAAGCACATACACATTAAGGTCTGTAATGTCTTTTTGAAGAATTGGGTCCTTTATTGTTTCATTTATTTATTTATTTGGTTGCGCTGGGTCTTAGTTGCAGCAGGCGGGCTCCTTAGTGGTGGCTCAAGGGCTCCTTAGTTGCGGCACATGGGCTTCTTGGTTGCAGCAGGCGGGCTCCTTAGTTGTGGCTCAAGGGCTCCTTAGTTGCAGCACACAGGCTTAGTTGTGGCATGTGAACTTCGTTGCCGCATGCATGTGGGATCTAGTTCCCTGACCAGGGATCAAACCCCAGCCCCCTGCACTGGGGGCACAGAGTCTTAACCACTGCACCATCAGGGAGGTCCCTGGGTCCTTTATTATTATATACTGCTTCTATCCATAATTTTCCTTGTTCTGAAGTCTACTCTGTCTGAAATTAATACAACTACTTTAGCTTTTTTTTTAAGCTGTAAATTTTTTTATCAAGGTATAGTTAGTTGATCTACAATACATATAAGTTTCTAGTGTACAACATAGTGATTCCCAAGTTTTAAAGTTTATACTCCATTTATAGGAATTATAAAATATTGGCTGTATTCCCTGTGCTGTACAATATATCCTTGTAGCTTATTTATTTTTTATGTAGTAGTTTGTACCTCTTAATCCACTGCCTTTTTTTTGTACCTCCCCACTTCCTTCTCGCCACTGATAACCACTAGTTTGTTCTCTGTATCTGTGTGTTTCTTTTTTGTTATATTCACTAATTTTATTTTTTTAGATTCCACATATAAGTGATATAATACAGTATTTGTCTTTCCCTGTCTAACTTATTTCACTAAGCATAAATCCATCCATGTTGCTGCAAATGGCAAATTTTCATTCTTTTTTACGGCTGAGTAATATTCCATTGTGTGTATATGTGTGTGTGTGTGTGTATGTGCACACACACACATATACACCACACTTTATTCATCTGTTTGTGAACACTTAGGTTGCTTCTGTATCTTGACTGTTGTGAATAATGCTGCTGTGAGCATTGGGGTGCATGTTTCTTTTCAACTTGGTGTTTCTGTTTTCTTTGGATATATACCCAGGAGTGGAATTGCTGGATCATATGGTAGTTCTATTTTTAGTTATATATATTAAAGACCGTTTGTTTCCTTTACCTTTGGAGACAGATTCAAAAATGAAATATCACCTACTGTATTGTGCTATACAGTAGGACCTCATTGTTTATCTTTTTTTTGGGGGGCGGTGCCACAAGGCTTGCAGGACCTTAGTTTCCTGACCAGGGATCAAACTCGTACCCCCTGCAGTGGAAGAGCAGAGTCCTAACCACTGGACTGCCAGGGAGTTCCCTGTTTATTTTATATATAGTAGTTTATATCTGCTGCTCCCAGACTCCTAATTTATCCCTCCCTCCCCCTTTCCCCTTTGGTAACAATAAGTTTGTTTTCTATGTCTGTCAGACTGTTTCTGTCTTGTAAATAACTTCATTTATCATATTTTAGATTCCACATATAAGTGGTATCATATGATATTTGTCTTTTCTCTGCGTGACTTCACTTAGTATGATAATCTCTAGGTCCATCCATGTTGCTACAAATGGCATTACTTCATTCTTTTTTATGGCTGAGTAATATTCCATTGTATATAAGTACCCCATCTTCTTTATCCATTCATCTGTCAGTGGACATTTAGGTTGCTTCCATGTCTTGGCTATTGTAAATAATGCTGCTGTGAACATTAGGGTGCATGTATCTTTTCGAATCAGGGTTTTCTCCAGATACACACCCAAGGGTAGGATTGCAGGATCATATGGTAACTCTGTTTTTAGTTTTTTAAGGAACCTCCATACTGTTCTCCATAGTGGTTATACCAATTTACATTCCCACCAACAGTGTAGGAGAATTCCCTTTTCTCCACACCCTCTCCAGCATTTATTGTTTCTGGACTTTTTAATGATGGCCATTCTGACAGGTGTGAGGTGATACCTCATTGTGCTTTTTTTTTTTTTTGGCTGTGTTGGGTCTTTGTTGCTATGCGTGGGCTTTCTCTACTTGTTTCAAGCAGGGGCTACTCTTTGTCGCGGTACATGGGCTTCTTTTTTTTTTTTTCTTTTTTTTTTTTTTTTTCGGTACGCGGGCCTCTCACTGCTGTGGCCTCTCCCGTTGCGGAGACAGGCTACGGATGCGCAGGCTCAGCGGCCATGGCTCACTGGTCCAGCCGCTCCGCGGCATGTGGGATCTTCCCGGACCGGGGCACGAACCCGTGTCCCCTGCATCGGCAGGCGGGCTCTCAACCACTGCGCCACCAGGGAAGCCCGCATGGGCTTCTTTTTGAGGTGGCTTCTCTTGTTGCGGAGCATGGGCTCTAGGTGCACAGGCTTCAGTAGTTGTGGCTTGTGGGCTCTAGAACGCAGGCTCAGTAGTTGTGGCACACGGACTTAATTGCTCCACGACATGTGGGATCTTCCCGGACCAGGGATCAAACCTGTGTCCCCTGCATTGGCAGGCGGATTCTTAACCACTGCATCACTAGGGAAGTCCCTCATTGTGCTTTTGATATGCATTTCTCTGATGATTAGTGATGCTGAGCATCTTTTCATGTGTCTGTTGGCCGTCTGTATGTCTTCTTTGGAGAAAAGTCTCTTTAGGTCTTCTGCCCATTTTTTAATTGGTATGTTTGTTTTTTGATGTTGAATTGTATGAGCTGTTTGTATATTTTTGAAATTAAGCCCTTATAAGTCATGTTGTTTGCAAGTATTTTCTCCAGTCTGTAGGTTGTCTTTTGTTTTGTTGATGGTTTCCTTTGCTGTGCAGAAGCTTGTAAGTTTAATTAGGTCCCATTTGTTTATTTTTGCTTCTGTTTCCTTTGCCTTGGGAGACTGACCTAAGAAAACATTGCTAGGATTTATATCAATCTCTATCTTTTATTTGGTGTATTTAGACCAAAACCGTTTAAGGTGATTATTGATTTAGTTGGATTAATATCTGCCAAACTTGTTACTATTTTCTATTCATTCCCTTTGTTTTTTGTTCTTGTCTTCCACTTTTTGTCATTTGTAGCTTTAATTTAGCATTTTATGTGATTCTGTTTTCTTTTTTAGCATATCAGTTGTACTTCTTTTTTCACGTTTCTGAATGGTTGCCTTAGATTTTGCAATATACATTTACAACCAATCCAAGTCCACTTTCAAATAACACTGTACCTCTTTACGGGTAGTGCTAGTACCTTATAATAACAAAGTATTCCTAATTCCTCCCTCCTGTCCATTGTATCATTGTTGTTACTCATTTCATGCATTCATAAGTGTACATAGATGTGTGTGTAATTTATGTATATTTATATATTTTTATATGTATATGCATAAGTAAATACATTGTCACTATTATTCTGAACAAACTGTTATCTATTACATCTATTTTCAAAAAGAAAAAATTTTAATTTGCCTTCATTTATTCCTTCTCTAATGTGCATATCCTCAAGCTCAAAGATTCTTTCCACAGAGGAGTCCAGTCTACTAATAAGCCCATCAAAGGCATTCTTCATTTCTGTTAGTGTTTTTGATCTCTAGCATTTCTCCTTGATTCTTTCTTAGAATTTCCATGTCTCTCTTTATATTACCCATCTGTTCTTGCATATTGTTTACTTTTTCTATTAGAGCCCTTAGCATATTAATCATAGTTGTACTAAATTTCTGGTGTCATAATTTCAACATCCCTGCTGTGTCTGACTCTGGTTCTGATTTGCCCTATCTCTTCAAACTGTCACCTGTTTTGCTTTTCGGTATGCCTTGTAATTTATTTTTTTGTTTAAAACCAGACATGATATACTGGGTGAAAAGTAGGCCTTTAAAGATACGGTTGTAAGATGTAGACGGAGGGTAAGCGGTCTATAATGCTGCGATTAGATCTCCATCTTTGGGAGCCTGTGCCCCTGGGCTGTGACCTTCACATGTGCTTTTCAGTCCTCCACCTTTCCTGCTTTAGGGGGGACAGGATGGCTGGAGGGGGTAGATAGGTAGAGTGGGGTATTTCCCCTTCCCCAAGGCGATTAGTCTCTGGTAAAGCCCCAGTAGTTTAGGCTCTGGTTAGTTTCTCCTGAGGCCCAGCCTTGTTGAGAACAGAATGTGCTGGCATATATCAAATTGGTTAATTTTCCCCCTCCCTTACTGGCAGTGCCAAGGGGATTTTTATATGATCTTCACTATGAGAACCTGGTAGAGTTCCAGTAGGTAAGATTCACAAAAGTTCTGGGGGCCTCCTGGAATTGTTAACTTCGTTTCCCACCCTGAGCCTCCAGGAAATGGTCAATTACCATTACCATTCAGATTTTCCTGCTCCAGTGCTGGTTCCTGCGGAGATCTCTGCTCACAGCAGTTGTGATTCTCTGTCTCCCCCGTCCGTCTCTCTAGTTGTGGGGGAAGAGGTTTGCCTTACCACCTCATGTTTTAGGTCAGATCTGATAAGAGTTGTTATTTTTCAGTTGGATTCCCTTTTTACTTATTGTTATGATGGAGTGGGGAATTGCAAACTCCTTACATGCTGGAATCAAAACTGGAAGTTAAATTGAGTTTTGAAATGTAAGATTTCAAAGGGAGTTTGGAATTCACCACTCCATCATAACAATAAGTAAAAAGCTAATCCAACTGAAAAATAACAACTCTTATCATATAACAATAACAACAAATAACAACAATCATCAAATGTAAGATTACAGCATTTATTTCTTCATGGAGCTTCTAAACGCTTTTCTTTTTCCTGCTTGTATTATCTATCTTTATTGACTCCTTAAGTTGTTCCAGATTCTCAGTTGTGTATTATATATCTGTATGACTTGAATCTTTTAAAATTTATTAAACGTGTATTATGACCCAGAATATGGTCTCACTTGGAAAAGGCTGTGTGTGTACTTGAAAAGAACGTATGTTCTGCTGTTGCTGGGGAGGGCGTTACATAAAGGTCAGTTGCATCATGTTGGTTGATAGTGTTGTTCAGGTCTTCTCCGTCTTTATTGATTTTTTTTGTCAACCCGTCTATCAACTACTGAAGGAGGGGTGTTGATATCTCCAACTTTGCAATTGTTTTATTTTTGTCTCCTTTCAATTCTATCAGTTTCTGTTTCATGTATTTTGAGGCTGTTACTTAGGTACATGAAAGTTTAGAACTTTTATGTCCTCTTGATGAATTGATCTGTGTCATTATTAAATGACCCTTTTATCTCAGATAATATTCTTTGATCTGAAGTCTGCTTTGTCTCAGCTGGGGCTGTCATCTGAAATATGTATAGTGGCCTTTCCATGTGGTTGCTTGGGCTTCCTCACAACGTGGCGGCTGGGGTGGCGGCTGGGTTTCAGAAGTGAGCATCAAAAAGAGCAAGTCATAAGTACGTGATGTTTTTGTGATCTAGCTTTGGAAGTCACATAACACCCCTTCCATGCTTACAAGCCCACCCACGCAGTCGGGAAAGGAGTATGAGCCCATCTCTCCATGGCAAAAGTGTTAAAGTCACATTGTAAGAATAGCATGTGTTGGGAGTCATGTTGTGACCTTTGCAAAATAGATTCTGCCAAGTTGGGAAAATAAATTATGGTTAATTTTTAGCCATTAAAGGAATTTTTTAAACATTTTTTAATAATAAGGTTGAAACAAGATTTTTAAATTTAAACCCCTCAAGTAAAGTATAACACAAAATCCTATTCCATAACCATTTTATATATTAAGGTTTTACAATAGTACTTTTTTTTAGTATAATCCTTTTTTTTTTAAAGGTTGTTTTTGGGGGGGGCTGCGTTGGGTCTTTGTTGTTCTGCGCGGGCTTTTTCTAGTTGTGGTGAGCGTGGGCTACTCTTGGTTGCGGTGAGTGGGCTTCTCATTGCGGTGGCTTCTCTTGTTGCAGAGCATGGGCTCTATGCACCCAGGCTTCAGGAGTTGTGGCTCGCGGGTCTGGAGCGCAGACTCAGTAGTTGTGGCGCATGGGCTTAGTTGCTCCGCAGCATGTGGGATCTTCCCGGACCAGGGCTCGAACCCGTGTCCCCTGCATTGGCAGGTGGATTCTTAACCGCTGCACCACCAGGGAAGCCCTAGTATAATCCTTTTTGTCCTATTTTCTATGTATTAATAACACTTTCTAAGATAATTTTTATTACTATTTGTATTTTGCAGATACAGCTATAAAGTGTAATACGGATTCATTGAGAGATTCACCCCCCAAAAAATCAGAAAAGAAACAACAGTGCATCTCCTTAAAAGATGTAAATAAGGGGCTTCCCTGGTGGCACAGTGGTTGAGAGTCCACCTGCTGATGCAGGGGACACGGGTTCTGCCCCGGTTCGGGAGGATCCCACATGCCACAGAGCAGCTGGGCCCATGAGACATGGCCGTTGAGCCTGTGCGTCCAGAGCCTGTGCTCTGCAACAGGAGAGGCCACAGCAATGAGAGGCCCGCGTACCGCAAAAAAAAAAAGAAAAAAAGATGTAAATAAAGTGGTCCTTTTAAATGTTCATTAAATACAAAGTTCATATAATGTTCACTTTAGAATATTCTCCTTTAAAATCTACTAGGAACCAAAAATATGGCTAAGATAGTTTCATTCATGAAAAAATATAAGTTTACATGTTTGCTCTGTTTCAAAAGAACAGGGTAACTCCAGCTCCTCCCTTGTCAAGTCCTTGTTCTTTTTTTTTTTTTTTTAACTTTAGTAGTGTAACACAAAAAAACTTTGTTTTGCAGTCATACAGTATGCGTTCTTGAAGCAAGGGGGATGTTCTGTTCCATATAATCCTTACTTAAGGACCTGGGTTCATCACCTAGAACATCATAATCGTAGTGGTGGGGGATGAAGGGAAAAGAGAATTATGAACCTGCTATAAAGTCCTTCTACCCAGAAGTGACACATGTCACTTCTGATCACTTCTGATATGTATCATTGGTTAAAGGAAGTCATACGATGATGTAACTGCAAAGGGTCATAGAAGTACATTCCTGCTGATTAACCAGAAGGAGAACTGGAAATAATTAATGAGCTGCAATGTTTACCGTTAACTCCCAGAGATATTACTAAGTGAAAAGAAAAAGCATGCTTTATTCTTCATGTTAAAAAACATGTTACAGGGCTTCCCTGGTGGCGCAGTGGTTGAGAGTCCGCCTGCTGATGCAGGGGACACAGGTTCGTGCCCCGGTCTGGGAAGATCCCACATGCCGTGGAGCGGCTGGGCCCGTGAGCCATGGCCGCTGAGCCTGCGCGTCCGGAGCCTGTGCTCCGCAAGGGGAGAGGCCACAACAGTGAGAGGCCCGCATACCGCAAAAAAAAAAAAGAAAAACATGTTACATGTACTGTATACTCTTGAAATGCATTGAGTATTTCTGGAAGTCCATGTTGAAAATAAGGAGATAGCTCTAGGTAGGCATAGAAAACCTGGGTGGTTTAATTTTCTTGAAAGCTTAATTTTCACTGTATATGATTTTGTATTTTATGTATTTCATACCAGATGCATGTATTATCTACTAAAAACATGTATTTAAAAACAAACAAAAATAAAAGGCATGCCCTTTGACCCTAAAACAAAGGGCAATATAAGAAATTTACCTGAATTTGCTTTCCCTTGAATAAAATGATGTAAGGATTTCCCAAAAGGAATATGTGAGTCCGGAAGAGACTTTTTAAAAATTACTTAAATTTATAAAGATTTAGTAATCATGGCTTATAAATAAAATTTCCAAGTGGGAGACACTTTTAAACTCAAATCCTTGTTCTTGGCTTACTGACCACTCTGCAAAATTGGGTATTTATTCTCATTTTAACAAGGGTATAAAAATCTGGAATTATGGGACACTCTGATAGTTAAGGTCAAGTCTAACCTGTCCCTCCAGGTCTTTTGAAAAGACAGGTGAAAGTAATTCCAGGACATTTTAAATACTGATTATATGAAAAGGCAGCTGCCTGCTATTTGGACATTTCAATCTAGTGGTTATAGCAGTGGCATAATCACCCAGCTCTCCAGTTCTTGGTCTCTTCATATCTGTGTTGCCTGAATGTTATCTGGGATGGTTGTCTATGAGAATAACTCCCATGGAATTTTGGTTCCTCAAGAATGTATATCATGTTAGCATAATTATTCTTTCTGAAAAAAATTTTTTTTACAGTGTGTTGAGTCTTCAGTTTATTGGCCAATGAAAAGAGGCATAACCATATATGCCGATGCAGATATACCAGCGGCAAGGTATGATTTGAAAACCAGTGTAATTGACTAGAGACTTAAGTATAATATTGTTTTATACAGCATTCTATAAGATTGATGATAGAAGAATATTCAATTTCAAAAAAAGAGTGGCCTTGGAAATATCGATTAAACGTGTATTAATTTAACATTAAAATGTTTGACAACTGGCTAGCAGCACAGTTGACCAAAAAGTGGTAGTGATTCTCGTCTCCTTGTTACCTTATCAGACAAAGTTGTGTCTGTAAGGCAGGTCCAGTGGCATTGCCTTGATGTAAAGGATGGGTAAATGTGGGCCAGATGGCAGTTCAAGTTGGTGGAAAGCAAAGAATGGTCTGTTACATTTTTGAAGATGAGCATCAAAGACTTTGTAACCCTGTCCTCATCAAGATCCATGTCAGTGACACTAATGAGATCACAGAAGGGATGTATTGTAATGTTATACATTTCACATACACTGTAAGATCTTAAAATGGGAAGCTTCCATTTCTCCCCTTCTGAACTTTCTGCTAGTGTAGTCATACATTTTATTTATACATTTGTTATAAATGCTGGAATCTATTATTGTTTGTATTTAAACAGTGATTTTTCTTGTAGAGGGATTTAAATAAATAATAAGAAAAATTATATATTTACCTATGTAGTTACCATCCACGCTTTCTACTTTTTATGTAGATGCAGATTTCCATCTGGTACCATTTTCCTTCTACCTGAAGGACTTCCTTTACTATTTCTTGTATTATGGGTCTGCTGGTGATTCATTCTTACAGCTTTTGTATGTCTGAAAAAATATCTTAGCTTCATTTAAAAAAAAAACAAAATCTTTGCAAGGACAGAATTTAAGGTTTAAATTTCTTTTTCCCTGAGTTTTAAAGATGTTGCTCCGCCATCTGCTTGCTCATATTGCTCCCAGTGCAAAATCTACCATCATCTTTTTTCTTTGTTCCTCTCCTGTTTGCAGCATGTCTTTTTCCTCTGCTTTTAAGATTTTCTCTTTATTGCTGGTTTGAACAATTTAATTATTGTATCACATGTCTTGGTGTAGTTTTGCTCACGTTTCTTATGCTTGGGGTTCATTAGGGTTCTTCGTTTGTAGGTTTCTGTCTTTTCATCAAATTTGGTAAGTATTCAGCTGTTATTCTACAGATATTTTTTCTGCACTCATCTCTTTCTCCTCTCCTTTTGAGACTCTTATGAGACAAATGTCCCTGAGGGTCTGTTCATTTTTTCAACCTTTTCTTCTTGCTGTTTGTCCTATTAATAATTCTGCTGATCTATGTTTAATTGACTCTTCTGTCATCTCCATTTTGCTGATAAGCCCATCCAGTGAATTTTTTATTTGATGTATTATATTTTATAATTAAATAAAATTTTTATTTATTTTTTTTCTAATCTGTATTTTTTTTGCTGAGAAGAAAGGAGAGTTCTTACCATTCTGTTCAATAGTGCTCACCTTTCCTTTTCTTATGGAGCATGGTTATAATAGCTGCTTGATAATTCACACTTCTGAGCTGTGCTGGGGTTGGCACCTGTTGATCATCTGTTCCCTCTACAGTCTACCTGGTTTTCCTGATTCTTTGTATGTCAAGTAATTTTGGATTGCATTCTGGGTACTTTTGAATATGATGATATGAGACTCTGGTTTAGAATCCTCTGGAGGATGTTGACTTTGTTGTTTGTTTTAGCAGGAGGTCATCACTTCCTTAAGGTTCAGACCTCAAACCCTGTCTCCCTTGCCGTGGGTGGTGATTGCGGCACTGTTTCTAAGTCTTGGGTACACTGCTTTGGGTCTGTTCTGAATGTGCTCAACTTGGGGTGAGCGTGGGACTTCTTTTTGCGCCCGCCACCCAGCTCTCTATCTCTTTTTTTCCCCCAGGATTTTCCTCACATTCGCCATTTTCTAGGTGCTCTCTCTCCCTGTTCCTCTGACCAGATAGATGGTTTCTTGTGGAGAAGCTACCATGCAGTTCTGTGTGACTGGGGCTGCTTGTGTAATAAAATAGCAATAGAAATAAGAGAGGAAAAAAGAGGGGGATTTTCCTTGTACAGTCTTTAGACTACTGGGTCCCTGTTTCCTGGTTCCTTAGAGGGAGGGAGAAGTTTTCTCTCAGGGTTTTAAGTGACCGCACTGCCGTTACCACTGCAGCATGCAGCTCCGTGATCCGAGCTGCCCTTGGGGCAGGGCCAGGAGAGGAAGAGAGGAGAGAAGTCAGGATTCCTTACATCCTCTGGTTTAAGGCCCTTCCCTGTTCTCTGGCCTGAAATACAGTCGGCCCTCCTTATTCACAGCTCCTGCATCCGCACTGACACAGGTCCCTCGGGTACGGAGGGCCGACTGTACTACACCATCTTATATGAGCATCCGTGGATTTCGGCATCCGCGGGGCTCCTGGAACCAGTCCCCTGTAGATAGTAAGGGATGACGGTAGGGAGTTTCTCTCAGGGTTTTTGACGTCTGCATCTTCTACGCCATTCTGCAACTCAGGCTGCCCTCAGCTCAACACCAAGGGAAAGCCAGGAAGCTCTCCATAGCTCTAGCGGCTTTTCACGTTTTGACTTCTCTCCGCAGTAGTCACGTACTTCATCCCAAGTTTCTGGTTGTAATCAGTAAGGAAGAGAGGATGTAGTGGGCTTGCTTCCTCTTGGCAGCCCAGGACCGTCAAAATGTTTTTCATACTCAAAGGACTCAGTTTCCGTTCTCACAGAATTTACTTAAGTTGATCAGCTTATTCCAGTGGAACTTCTTACATTTTCTCCCAGAACATAACGGTATTTTGAGGTTTGGGATAAATGGGTTCAGAAATTTTAATAAATGTTTTTGATTTCTAGTGCTTTATGTCGGAAGTCAAATGGGAAACCACTTAGATCGGCTGAGAAGAAAGAATACAATGAGAATGGCTGTGTGAAGTACGGATTCTTTTCTTGGCCTCAATTTTTAATTGAAATAATTGTAAGAAACATTATAAGCAGGAAGAATCTAAAATATGATTTTATTATTAATTTCAAACCTGCATTCCCATAAAGTAAATAAATATATATACACACAAGTTAGTTTTTTCTTTTCCATGTGCTAGAGTAGATTTTTCTGTTTAAAGCTTTGTTCCACTGTAAATAGTCATTCTCTACCTCCTGTTCCTGATTCTCTTGTCAAGTGAACAATTTTATGAAACAAATTATATATAGTCGATCTTTTGGAGCTGTTGATTTTATATGGGTTGGTGCTTGCTTGCTTCTCAGTTTTCTGATGTTAAATAGATCTACCACCTGCTGGAGAAACTGCTTAATTATTTGCAGTGTAGAACTACAGGGTTTTGGGAGGGGTTTTGTCCTGCCAGATTCACAAAGTATTCACTTACAAGGTGTTAACAATAGAGTGATCACTTCATTTTATACTTGTTTAATCCACAAAATATTTTCATACCAATTTTTATGATTTCTTACCCTACTAGCTTAAAAACACTCTTACATTCCAAGTAACTGTGGCTGCTCTGAAACCACCAGAGTGACAAAGTGTTTAAGACAGTTCAGAAGTGGGTAGGTTGTACTGCATCCACTAACTGGCCTGAGATGACTGGGGAGAGGGTGTTGACCCTACAGCCATTTTGGTGTCCCGACTTCCCAGAGGCCACTCTGTGGCCCTGTGATGTCCCCTTGCCCAGCAGGAGGTCCTCACCGTGTCCAGGGCCGAGGGCTCTGAAGGCCGCCATGGAGCCCATGGATCTGGGGGTGGCTGTTAATGTACCAGAGTTGACGTCCTCTTACCCAGGCATCCCTTCACCTAATACCTGAAAGTTGTGGTGCTACAACAGGTTATTTTCCTTGGCACCAAAGACCTTGCGTTATCCATACAGCTCATTTCTTTTAGCTACACGCCCTTTACTTAGAACCCACTGGTGAAATGACATCAGTTATTCTGTCAGTCTGTGGTGGGTTCCAGGGAACCTTGAAGTGATTAAAGATCGAACAGCAAAAAAGGAAGGAGGCAGTGGGTTTCTTAGAAGAAACATGAGATGATCTAGTGATCATGCAGTCTTTCTCCATGTCCAGAGCAAGTGGTCCTGGGATTGGCAGTGCTGTGTCCACAGAGCAGGGCCCGGTGGGGGAGGGAGAGGGGGCAAGCATGAGACTGGCAAGACCCCCACGGCCCCTTATGTAGCAATAGACAAGGCAAAACAGAACAAGCAGTAATGTCGCAGCCATACCTTGGGAGACAGTTCATTTTACCTCTGTCGAGGAAGAATTAGAATAATAGCTCAACTGAAGAAATATAAACACTCCTTTTTTCATCAAATTATCCTTTTATTTTACAGACTATTGCAGTTTCTAAATCCTGATCCTTTGAGAGCCAGTGGAATCTCTGATCTGCAGCAGGTATGGCAAACACCCGCAAGAGAAAGAAAGCTGTTTACTCTTTAAATCCTTCCCCTTCCTCCCTCTAGATTTGAGATATGAAGAGGAACTCCTTGCATGGAGGACTTTACCTGAAGATATCCTTTTAGAAATTATCTAATGAATTATTGCTTTAGAGACATGGCTCTTTTGGGTCATGGATAATCTTCCTTTTATTTTGGTAATTTTGGTGGGTTTTTATAAGCATATAAACTTAGGGTTTTACATTGAAACCAAACTCTTACATCTTCTTTATTTCCATAAAGTTCTTAGTATTCTGTGCTAACACCACAGGGCAGAGCCATCTAATATCTGTGTTCTTTGTTGCAGAAGCCGAAGTCGGGCTCCCGGCTGCCCTTGGTGGTTCCGCGGACCAGGGTCGAGCCCTGCTTGTCCATCAACACGGCGCCACTCTCGGCAGATCTGAAAAAGGTGACGGGGCTTAGACCAGACTTGTGAAGGAGTACTGACCTGCTCTGACGTAGAAGGATTTTTAATAAAACAGTTATAAGTTTGCATTTGTATAATATCTTTGCTTTTGAAGTTTTCTTTTAAGATTTTATTATTAATTTCTCATTTATTCTTAAAGTCCAAGTTAACTTCTTATAAGTGAATAATTCTTTTGTGGAGAAACCTAAGTGCTTTTCTGAAATAAGTTTTCAAATGCGCCTCTGAAAAGGGGCTTAGAAGGGGCACAAGTAGTCAGTGCAATTATAATGTACTTCTTAGTATTCTTTTCAGAATTGCTTTATAGGCCTGTGGTTTCACTTAGATCATCAGTTTAGATCATAAATCTTTATCTACTTCCCTCTTGATATTGAAAAAAAGTAAAAACAAAAAAACAAAAAAAACCTACAAGGATGAATAGAATGAGAGCGGAGCCTTTATTGGACAAGAAATTTCTACAGGCTTTTGGAAGACGGAAAAGAAGCAGCCGAGGATGGCTGACCAGCTGAGAGGAAGGAGTGACACGGGGAGGGCAGTGAACTCCCTACCTTGTTTCCTGAACATCTTCAGCCAGTTTCTCAGGAAGGAGATCGGAGGCTCTGTTTGGAGAAACTGAATGGCCTGTTTCTCAGGAAGGAGATTGGAAGCTCTGTTTGGAGAAACTGAATGGCCCTAGAGAATGACCTTGTGGTGATGCTGTTTTTGAATCCTCACGGTAAAAATGCATGCTCGCTGCCTGTCTCCCTGCAGTGATGTGATGCTCACACGGTGATGAGCTCTGCCCCGCCTGCGGATATAGTCGGCTTTCAGTGTCCTCGATGTGAGCAGACATCAGGGATCCTTGGACATTGGAAGAAAGCCTTAACCTAGGGAAAAAAGAAAGACCAAAACAAACTCTGAAAGAAATAAATAGTGTAAGGAGTGGAAGAAAACGTTAGAAAATAGATATCCTCAGAGATAAGAGAAGATACTGCTTGGATTTAACAATAATAATAAGGTGCTACTAAAAACAAAAGGAACAGTCAGAGATAAAAAGGGCTCTTAGAAATTAAAAATGCTATGGAAATAAAGACCAGTAGATATGAGAGGTGAAATAGAAGTTAACGGTCAGAAAGTAGAACACAAAGACAAAGAGATGGAAATGGGGGGAAAAGAGAATTTGAGGGTCAATTTGAGGTCTCATATCTGAGTGGATTTCTAGAAAGAATGACAGCAGAGGACCAAAAATTCTGAGAATAACGCCTGGACACTTTCCTTACTTAATGGATACGACTTTCTAAATTAAGAGAGTGCCGACTGGAGACCCAGCACAACCGAGGAGCGGGAGCGTAGACACGTTGCTGCGAAGCGTCTGAACTGGAGGGGTTCAGAGATCGTGAAAGCTTCCAGAGAAGAAATGCATCCCACGGCGGGGTCAGGAACCAGAATGACTTCAGAATTCTCCACAGCTCACCAGAGGAGCAGTGACTCCACAATTATCGTGAAAAGTTATTTCCAGCCTAGAGGTCTGTACTCAAACCATTACTGAAGTGTAAGGAGAGAATGAAGACATTTTCACACGTGCAAAATCTCAGATTTCCTTCCCCTGTACCCTTTGTCGAGAAGCTACCAAAATTTGTTCTCCGACAAACCAAGAAATTCAACCGAGAAAGTTGCAGCAAAAAGGGTTATGTTGCAGGGGGATCCCAGTCCCCGAGTGCAGCTGGGGTTCAGGGCCGGGGGATGAGACCTTCAGAGAGAGGACGGCGCTGACGAGTTCAGCCTGTTGGCAGATCTCATCAGTGTGGCTGGAGAACTCTACTCTGTGGAACATTTGGGAGGTTTCGATGACAGCGAATTACATAGAAAAATAAGCAAACAAAGGCAAGTTTTTAAAAAATTTTCTAAGTGGAACTGATGCACCAGCAGTTTACCAGGAGGAAGAGAAGCCACCTCTTTGCTGTGGTGAAGCATTAAGCACCTGGTGCTTCAACAGACTGCCAATTGGATCCTTTCAGTTTGGAGCCCAGAAAAGCAAGAGTCTTTTGAGCGGGAGTTTGCTGCTGGAAAAGATTCAGGGGGGACTTATTAAGTTAGGTCTTGGATAATACCAGATTAAGCAACGTATACTCGTTATTGGGGTAAGTGAGCAATGAGAAGGAGTTTATTCGTTTTCTGGGCTTTATTGTTGTTTTGGTTGTTGATGTTTTGTAGGCTCTTCAAAGAAATAAGTTTCCGGGCCCCAGCCACACTGAATCTTACTCTTGGCCTCCCATAGCACGTGGCTGTGACGTGGTGGTCATTTCTCATTGTGGAAATGACCCTTTGTTGTACCTTCCACCACTGCTTACGATTTTGCAAACAGGGGGCTGCTACAAGTCGTTACCAAGTAGAAATGGAGTAAGTTGAAGACATTTTTGTTTAACAACAAAATGGATTAAATATTTATTTTAAATTTGACACCTAACCTTTGGTAAAGTTTAAGTTACATTAAAACTGGCAGGTGGCTTCCCTGGTGGTGCAGTGGTTGAGAGTCCGCCTGCCGATGCAGGGGACACGGGTTTGTGCCCCGGTCCGGGAAGATCCCACATGCTGCGGAGCGGCTGGGCCCGTGAGCCATGGCCGCTGAGCCTGCGCGTCCAGAGCCTATGCTCCGCAACGGGAGAGGCCACGACAGTGAGAGGCCCGCGTACCGCAAAAAAAAAAAAAAAAAACTGGCAGAACAGAGACTGTCCTATGAGAAACTCTTTTCTCAACACAGTCACTGATTCTCTCACACTGATTCTTACCGAGAACCCCTAGTTGTGAGCCATCGGCTGAGTTGGGAGAGTCCTGGCTTTTAGTGATGACCGTACAGTTTATAGAATTATCTAACAGATTCGATTCACGTAATTATCATGGCAAACCCTTGAGATGGTCAGGCCATGTATTGTTTTCACTATTTTATAGATGAGAAAATTAAGCTCATGAAAAGTTACTGGTAAAAGTTCTTACCTGCTGACAAGTGTGACAAGAAGTGGGATTTGAGTTTAGGATTTCTGTCATCTTGTCCCTATTCTTTAAATTATCTTCACAGAACTCCACACTGTTTTATAATCCCACTTTATTTTTCCCACTCTTAAGAATCAGATAATAGCTGAGAAGGATGATGGAAAGGAAAGAAATTGGATGTGAGGGTCAAATGATGGTGAGGGAGTGACATCTGCTTTGCTGGGGTTTTGGCTGTTAGGTGAATTGATGTGTATGAGACCCATCTCAGATCTTCTCCCCAGATACACTACAGGTGGTTCCATCACTCATTATAAGGTGAAAAATAGCAGTACAAAAGACAATCAGAATTTCATCTTAGAAAAGATGCTAGTTTATTTTTCTGATTATGCCATGTAGTTTAATGAGTTCTCTTTGGAACTCTGTGTTGGCTATGTTATGATGTATTGACTTAATAATATTAAATGGATACATTTATATCAATCAGGTAGTAGCTGAGCCCACTGATGAGAGGCAGCTTGTGTTGAGATAGACCCCTGGCCGGGCCAGAAAGGAATGTCCAGGTCTGCCCCTTGTGTCCATTCTGCTTTTTCTGCATCTCCAGGGTCAGTCTGCATTTAGGCGTGAGCCCTGGAAGCTGGCGCTTGCCTGCGTCTGCATAAAAAAAACAGGAGACTCATTCTTATCTTCAATTAATTGAGGGCATGTGTCCAGGAAGGTGTTTGGCAGGCAGATATCGAGAGATTTCTGTGGGATAGTGGAGGGCAGGTGTCACATGGTGCAGTAGGGAACTTAATCTCCTAAGGAAGCGATGTTAACCTTTTTCAAGGCCCCTTTCAGGAGGCAGTTCATCCTTGTGCTTAGCAGCAGGAGGTCTGGAGCCAGATTGCCTGGCTTTAAATCCTGCTTCTACTGAATATTAGCTGTGCAGCCTTGGGCGACAAACTTCACCTTTCTGTCCCTTAGGCTCCTCATCTGTGAAATGAGGTAGTAATAGGTCTCACCCTGTAAGGGGACTTTAAGGACTAAATGATTTAATACTTGCGCATAGTTTAAGCCCTAGCAGAATCTGAGTCAGTGTGTCTGAATCCATTCTAATGAAATTATATTTTGACTTTTCTGACCTGCATGGCAGTGATGATAGCAAAAACTTATAGTGCTTACTGTGTACAGGGAGATGTTCTGCATGCTTTACATACACTGTCTTTGATTCTTAGCCTTTGTCCAAAATTATGTGAATTTATTTGTCTTTGCAGCCTCTGGCAGTCATCGTGTGCCCTGGATGGAAAAAGGCCCAATTAATTTTTGAATTATTGGGAGACTATAGCAGGTCCTCCAGGCCTGTTCATCCTGTGATATTAATAATCGGACTCCACGAAGATGAAGCCAAAAATATGAAGCTTCCAAGGGGGTGTAAGCATCCTTTCCAAGCTATTTGGTTTTCCCTAGAGAACACAGTGGAAGCCTGCTCAGGCAGGCCTGGGAGCCAGCACTGACACGGGGGTTGTGTGATGATCAGCCAGACCTCACTTGTCAGTTACCGATCGGTGTTGGTGGTGAAGGTTTACTCTTGGCTTACATCTGTTTTACTGAGAAAACTAAGTCTTTTCATTCATTTATCAACTATTTATTAAACATTTACTGTTTATTAGCTGTTGACTAAAACCACCCCCTGCCTTTCAGGAGCTCAAAACCTGGTGGGAACGCAGGTATTTAGTCAGACAGTACAAGGGCAGCCTGGGCAGGCCTCTTCTCACACCCACCTGAGTAAGAAACACAGGGTTTATTTCATTGAAAGGCATTTCTAGAAAGTATGTGGAATCTTAGCAAAGGAAATGTTAGAAAAACCTGTGGAAAGTCTAAGGCGTTAACTGTGTTTTCTTTTAAAATGTAGGCAATGTAATTGTTACAACACCACATAGCCTCCTGAGACTTCTCAAATATCAAAGCTTGTTATTTCTTAGACTCTGTCACCTGATTTTGGATGAGGTGGAAGTATTATTCTCTGAAGCTAATGAACAAGTAAGTATGGCATTTATTTAGATGTCATTACTAATCAGAAATATATATATTTTGTGTATATATATAAATTAAAGTCTTTTAGGAGTCAGGAAACGTGTCTAGTTGGGAAGAAGCTGGTTAATCTAAAGAATTTTTCCCTTTAACTGCTATAATTAAGAGGAGAGAATGTTTATCTGAATTTTTCACCCAATGTTAAAGTTCTCTTTGAGGAGCACAGTTTCTTTCCCAGGGAAATTTTCTAAAATCAATATTTTTCTGGTTATATAAGCAATAATTTTATTTTAGAAAATTTGAGAAATAGAGAAGAACACTTGAAAAACCCCAACATCCATAATCTTATGCTCAGAGGTAACCACTGTTACTATTTTAGAGTATTTCTTTCCTTTTTGTAATTCCTGTGTCTATTGATACATATAATTAATAATATCAGGACCTTATTTTATGTGTTAGTTTGTAACTTGCATTTCAGTGAACAGCATTGTGAGTATCGCTACTAACTGTTCTCTAGCATGATTGTTACTGGCCATGTGGTATTGAACCCTGTGGACATAACATAATTTATTTTCTGATTGTCTTATATTTGGACATTTAGCATCATTTGTATGTATGTGTGTAGCTGAAGAAACATCTTTTTGCACATGTTTTCTTAGGATAAATTCCTAGGAAGGGGATTAATGGATCAAAGGCTATTAATTCTTAAAAGGCACTTGTTGGAAGCAGTGTAACATGAAGATCAGGAGCATTCCTTTGGGAGCAGCAGTGGCCCCAGGTTCAAGCCCAGGCTTTGTTACTTACTGGCTGTCTCAGTTCTTATTTGCAAAGCTAGTATGTGGAACACTGCCTTGTTCAGTGGCACTCTGAAAGTGTAGATGGGTTTGTACTCCCTCTGGCAGTACGCCTCCACGCCACACTGCCTGCACCCCTGGCAGTAGGAGGCCCTCGTCCAGCTTTCTTTTCTAGGCTGATTGTTACACGTGGCATCTGATTTGCTTAATCTGTGTTTCCTTGATTACTTTGTTAAATTGAGCATTAATTCATACTGGCCATTTGTACCCATTCTTCTAGGAGCTGCTTGTTCATTTCCTTCACTTGTTTTCTTTCGCTGGGATCATCTTTTTCTAACTAGTTTGTAGAAGTTTTTATATAAGACTGTTCATCTTTTGTTACCTGTGTTGCCCGTATTTACCTAGATGTTTGTTTTAATTCTGTCTATACATAAACATTTTTCCTTTTTAGTTTTCTTTTTCACTTTCATGTTTAAAGACCTTTCCCACTCTGAGAACAGAAAATATACATTCCTTACCTTTTATGTTCTGTCAGACTAATTACTAGTTTCTTTTGAAATAAAAGTGAAATTAATTATGCTGATTTTTTAGTTATTTCCTATATTAGATAACTTTAAAAAAAATATTGAAGTTGAAGAAAGGGAATCTGCCCCACATCAGATTGTTGCAGTTGGAGTTCATTGGAACAGACATATAGAGCAGTTAATCAAAGAGTTCATGAACGACCCCTACATTGTGATCACAGCCATGGAGGAGGCTGCCCTCTATGGCAGAGTCCAACAGGTAAAGAGTCCTGGGTGTGTGTGGTGGGGGGTTGGTGAGCACAAGCAAGTAACCTTTATTTGTGGCTTAATATTAAAAGTTTACAGCATTAATTTCATATACAATCTGTAATTGTATATTTAAATTTATATTGCTTTTCTATACCTTCTTTTCTATTAAAATTATGACTTTGCCATAAAAAGTAAAACTGGAGCACCTTGAACATTTTTAAAAAATCCCACTGTTTCTGCATTTCATTACCAGGTAGTACATCTTTGTCTGGAATGTGAAAAGACCTCCACTTTACTCCAAACTCTTGATTTCGTTCCAAGTCAGGCACAAAAGACCTTGATCTTCACCGGTTCTGTAGCTGAAACAGAAACAGTGTGTAAGGTGAGCCCTTCCACACATGAAACGTTCTTACTGCTTGTTTAAACTGTGGTTGAATCTTGAGTCACCAGAGAATTACTTGGAGTAGTTACCTATTTGACAGGGAAATAAAGTTCAGTATCAGTCAGAATGGGCTCTGCCACAAAGCACTGGTGGCAGTAACAAAGGACAGCAGGAGGCCTGACACTGAGAGGAGGAGCCAGGCGTGTGGGAGGAGCCTTCCCATGGAAGCCAGCGGTCCACAAGGGGGACCTGGCAGAGCATGAAAAGGATCTGGTTCATGAAGAAGTGCCAACATCTTCTGAACCCTCTATTTAAGAAAATAGAGACGATAATGCTAAAATATATCATCATTTAGCCAAAAAAGCCAAATAAATTGGCTAAAGATTTATTTAATCTAATTGTATATAAATTAATGCTAAAGTGTAGAAATGTGGCCAAATACAAAAGAATCACTAGTGCACCCACCTTTAGCAAAAATGAACTAGCAGGTATAGTGAAAAACAACAGTACCCTCTTGACAATAGTACCATAAATTTCATGTATACGTATACATGTCTCTACAGATAATCTGTGTAGGTAAATATACACGCACACAAGTATATATACACGCACATATATGTATGTACACGTTATTTTAAAAGGAAGGAAAATAGTTCTAGCAAAATAATGTTTGTTTCACTGGAGCAAGTTTTTAGATATAAACCATAGAATTTTGAAAATATATTTCTTTAAATTTACAACCATTTCATTCTTAAGAATTAGTGGATCAGTGAGGTGAGACCCTCACAGATAATTTTAAATGATTTGTATAGATAATTATGGATGAAAAATTGTCTTCAAGCTTATGTTCCTGACTGTGAACTGACCCCTTTGGTTTCATCTTTAGGTAGTAGAAAGCAGTTCCATATTTTGCTTGAAAATGCATAAAGAAATGATTTTTAATTTAGAAAGTGTTTCAGAACAGTGGAAGAAGAAGTTAAGTTCTGGTTCTCACATTCTATTAGGTAAGTATTTTAATTTCTACTTGTATTTAGAGAAGGTTGAGCTAATAGGAATTATGTCTTCAATTCGTTAATTTATTTACCTCTTCTCCAAATTTCTCATCATTTCCCACATTTATTGAGAATGTATTAGTAATGTGAATTTCAAAGTGAAAATTAACCTTGACTAAGATTTTGATACTGAGGTGGAATCCAAGTGTCTCAGGTTAGTAGGTAGCGGCCGTTGGGCTAGCCGTGCTCCCTGCAGTTCCAGCTCAAGGATCACTGTCATATGTATATGCCTATGATGAAGATTGTTGTAAATGATTGTTAAATTTAATATTGGAAATATAAAAGTCAAAATGTATAAAATAAGTGGAAACCATATGGGCAGCCAAGATTCGTAATAGAGGCATTTTTCGAGTTAAAAAAGGAGACCACTTTTCTCTGGGATTTAATTACTGGGCTTTGAAATTTTGGGAAAAGAAATGGGAAGGAAGTTTCTTTGCATCTGAAAAGTAAAATGCAGTAAAGAAATATTTTGAAGTATCGTTCCTGGAATTGTTCTGTAAAGTATGTGCAGTAAAATTCCAGCTTCATTTGAAATTGTCCGAATCCTTTTCTCCAGCCTTAACAGATGATTGCATACCACTCTTGGCCATCACCGATGCCACGTGTGTGATTCACTTCAGCTTTCCTTCCTCACCAAAAATTTTTGGTCGACGCCTGTATTGCATGTCTGATCGTTTTCAGAGTTTAACTGAACAGGTTTGATTAATTTATATTATCATTTAATATTCCACTGGCATTTTGCACATAATGGCAAATTCAGAGTCCAGAAAGTTTTATCATTTAGACTGGTATGGATGATCCACTTCCTTTATTCACCCCCAATTTTAAGGGTTCTCCTACGGAACAGGGAGATAAAAAAACCAAATCTGTATTGCTGCTGACGGAGAGAAATGCCTGCCATGCAGTTGGTGTCCTGCGCTACTTGGAGCGAGCAGATACCAAGATTCCTTCAGAGCTGTACGAGTTTACTACAGGGGTTCTGGAAGCCAAAGAAGATAAAAAAGCCAGAAGGCCTCTTTGTCCGTATCTTAAGGCTTTTGGTTTTTGCAAGTAAGCCAGTCATCTTTTTTATAACTGACATGTAACATACAGTATACTGCACAGATGATAAGTTTACAGCTTGATGATTGTTATATGCGTTTGCAACCCATGTGAGCTACTGCCCAGCTCTGAGGGAGCCCCTGCAAGATCCCCTCCTGTTCCTTCCCAATTTGAAGTAACCACCCTTACTCTATCTACCAGCACTGACTAATGTTGCTTGTTTTAGAATTTTATATACATGGAATTGTAGTATGCTCCATCTATCAATACTGTCTGTGGCATTCATCCATGTTCTTGCATGTATTGGTATTTTATTTATTTATTTATTTTGTGGCTCAGAATTCTATTGTGTGGGGACTTCCCTGGTGGTCCAGTGGTAAAGAATCCGCATTCCAATGCACAGGACGCAGGCTCGATCCCTGGTCCGGGAACTAGCATCCCACATCCCGCAGGGCAACTAAGCCCGTGTGCCACAACTACTGAGCTCACGCACCTCAACTAGAGAGCCCGCATGCCACAAACTGCTACAGAGTCCACACGCTCTGGAACCCACGCTACAACTATAGAGAGAAAACCCGCATGCCACAACCGGAGAGAAGCCCGCGTGCCGCAATAAAGAGCCCATGCACCACAACAAAAGATCCCAAGTACCGCAACGAAGATCCCGTGTGCTGCGATTAAGACCTGATGCAGCAAAATAAATAAATAAATATTTAAAAAAAATTCTGTTGTGTGAATATATCGTGATGTATATATCCATTCTACTCTTGACGGGCCTGTGAGTTGTATTATGTACGAAGCTGCCATGAACACTCTTGTACGTGTCTTTTTCTGGAAATATGCACCCGTTTCTCTTGGGTATATATTATACTCTGGAGTGGTATTGCTGGGCCATGGGGTAGACTTGTGTTTAACTTTGCCAGAGCAGTTGGTCATCTTATGATCCCACCAGGTGTGTGAGAGGAAGTTTGGGTTGCTCTGTATCCTCACCAACACTTAGTATTCATGGGGGTGTAGGGGAAAACCATTGTTATTTTTATTTGCATTTCCCTAAGAATTCATGACGTTGAATGGCTTTTCACATGATTGTAGGACATTTGACATCCTTTTTTGTGAAATGCCTGTTCAGGTCTTTTGCCCATTTTTAAAATGGGGTATTTATTGGTTTATAGGAATAATTTGTTTATTCTTGATACAACTGCTTTGTCAGAGATATGCATGTATGCATTGAGAAACTTCTCCCAGTCTGTGGCTTGCCTTTTCACTCTTTTAAGAGTCTTTCAATGGACAGACATTTTTAATTTTGATTTTATGGTTACTGTTTTATTGTGTTTTAATATAAGAAATAAATTGCCTACCTCTAGATCATGAAGACATATATTTTCTTCTAGAAGTTTTAGAGATTTAGCTTCCACACTTAGATATATAATCTATATTGAATTAATTTTTGTGTATAGTGTTTGATATGGGGCAAGGTTTACTTTTTTCTGTATGGATAATCTCTTGCTCCAGCATTCTTTATTTAAAACACTGTTGTGTTCTCACTGAGTTGGTGCCTTTGACATAAACCAGACGATAGTGTATGTGATCCATTTGTGGACTCTCTCTGTTACATTGATGTATTTGTCTATTCTTACACCAGTACTACACTTTTTTAAGTATTGTAGCTTATAGTGGGTCTTGGGAAATGGTATTTAAGTCCTCCAACTTTGCTCTTCTTCAAGGTTGTTTTGGCATTTCAAGTCTAATGCATCTCCATGTTTATTTTAGAAAGGGTTGTCAGTTTCTTCAAAAACATTGCTGGAATTTTGATAACTGCATTGATTATATGAATCAATTTGGAGAACATGGATATATCTTAACAGTCAGGAGATCCCTGAGTCAGGGATCCAGACACGATGCCAATACTTGAGCAGTGGATCTCTGGGACTGAGTAGTAGATGTCTGTTAGATATCTACTGGATTGAATTTAATTTTAAGATAACTATTGAAATTAACTTCTTTGAATTATGTACATTATCCAGGTTATTAGCAGCAATTTCCATTATGCCTTTACATAAAATATTGAATTTTAAAACTGAAGCTTTAAGTATTTCTCAGTTTAGGTTACGGAATGGCTCCTGGTTTAGAGGTTCATTGGCCTCTGTTGTGGGTTATAGTGATGTGTTTCTGATTCAGAGTCTTTATTTTGGAAGTATATTTTGTTCACTTATGTACTGCATTTAAGACTGTCTGGAGAAATAATGCAGTAACTCTGTCCTTTAAGTTTACTCAGTGCCAGTTAAATTTTAGGATCCCTTTCCACTTATTTACACACTGTTAGTGTCATCTGAGGGATTTAATTAACTTTACAGCATTTGGAATACAAGTTCTTTGATTTTGATTCTAGATAATTTTCCTGGTGAATACTTTATAATTCATGTTGAAAATTCTTATTTTTTTCCCCTGGTTTTAAAATCCTGTTCCTTTTTTTCAGAGACAAAAGGATCTGTCCTGATCGACACCATATTAATCCAGAAGTAGACACGCCAAGGACGTTATCCAACCAAACTCTACCAGTGTTTGGATACATAAAAGTAAGTCCTGTTAAAGAACTTGTCCAATGATTAATGGTCATTTTAATGAACAACTTTCATTCTTTAAGAGGTAGAATTTAATAGAATGCAATTATGACAGTACTAATTACCACCATTAATCTGACAGTAGGCACTTATTTTAAAGGTTCTTATATGGTGCCTTATTTCAAGGTGCCAGTTTGTTCAGAAAACCAAGATCAAATTGGGAGATAGATAAACCACTTAAATTTAGGGATTTCTTAGTTATATTTTTAGAAAGAGTTGTTTCCCTTTGGGGACTATTAAAAATAATGTGATGATTACATGAACCTTTTCAGATCATCCGTGATTATTCCTTTGGGGAATATTCTGAGATGCAGATAGAATTGCTGAGTTGAGTTGTCACTTTCTTGTGAATCTTTTTTTTTTTTTCCTTCCTTTCTTTTTGAGTTTGAGTGTTCTGCCTTCACCTTCCCTTTCCCTTAGGGCGAATCTGTTATGTTCATTCATGCTTGTGCTCCTCCTTGTGTGGCTATGCTGTACTCGTTTCCTGGGGCTGTTGTCCAAATACCATGAACTGGGTGCCTTAAAACAGCACAAGTTTATTCTCACACAGTCCTGGAAGCCAGAGTTTGAAATCAAGGTGTCAGCAGGCTGTGCTCCATCTGAAGACTCCCTTTCCTGCTTCTTCCAGCTGCTGTTAACTCCAGGCGTTCCCTGGCCTGTCTTCACCTCGTGGCCACATCCCTCCAGTCTCTGCCTTCATCTTCACATCACCCTCTCCTCTTCTCTGTGTGCCTCTTACAGACCACACTTGTCAGTGGATAAGGGGCCCACCTCCATAATCCACAGTGATCTCCTCACCCAGAGATACTTAGTTACATCTGCAAACACCTTTTCTCCAAATAAGGTCACGGTCACAGATCGTGGGAGTTAGCACAGAGACAGTTTTCTTTGGGGGCGTGGCAGGAGGCATGGATTACCATTCAACCCAATACGGTTTTCATTGATGACATGATTTTTGTCTTTAATTTCTGATTCTTTCCCAAGTTCTATCACCTCATTTCTACATTTAAAAATTCTGATTTATGTGGTTCTTTTATATCATATATCATTTTCTTAATAAGCTAAAAGGCAGCTAGTTTTGAAATTGGAGTACAGTTTTAATCTATTTTGTGGATACATTTTTCTGGTGGCCTTCATTGTCTCTAGGGACTGTTATTCTTCTCTTTTTTATTATTGTAACTTAATATGGGATTTGACCTTGCTAATTTGCTGTTGCTCATTTTTCGATAAAATTCCTTTTCCTTAAATTTGAGGAGGAGGTGTGGGTCAGGATAACTTTCCTAATTTCACAGAGTTTCCATTTCTGTTGTTTCCACGTCTGGTTAAAAAAAAAACCCATGAAAACACAGTTTCTGAGATTTTTGAGGTGCCCTGGCTCTGTGCCCCTCACCCAGGTACATCTGGCCTTTTTCTTCCTTCATCTCTCTTGCCCCTGGGTGGACAGTTTGGAGATTTCACAGGGGCCCAGCCTTCTCACCCACTCTCAGAATGCGTGAAAGCCTTCCAGTTCAGCTGCCCTTGTCACCAGGCCCACTGTGTTTGCAATGAATACCTGCTGCCTCTTGTGGAATCCTCCTGTCCCTAGTCTTTCAGACGAGCTCATACCTCCCAGTGTGCTTCCTGCACAGCAGGTCTTGTGATGTGGGTGGTTTCTATCTTCTATTTTTGTTGTTGTTATCTAAATTAATAGATTTTATTTTTTTGAGCAGTTTCAGTTTTACAGAAAAATTGAGCAGAAAATACAGAGTTCCCCTGTACTCTCCCCCGGCACCCCCCACCAGTTTCCGCTATTATTAACATCTTTCATTATTGTGGTACATGTGTGATAATAGATGAGCCAATATTGATAATTATTATTAACTAAAGCCTACGGTTTAAGTTAGGGTTCACTCCTTGTAGTGTACGTTCTATGGACTTTGCCAAGTGTATCATGACACATATCCACCATTACAGTATCACACAGAATACTTTCACTGCCCTGAAAGTCCCCTGTGCACTCCACCTGTCCATCCCTTTACCTCTTCCCCAGAATTCCTAGCAGTCACCGATCTTTTTACTGTCTCTGTAGTTTTGCCTTTTTCAAAATGTCATATAGTTGCAATCATACAGGGTGTAGGTTTTTTAAACTGGCTTCCTTCATTTAGCAGTTTGCATTTAAGATTCTTCCATGCCTTTTTGTGGCTTAATAGGTTTTTGGTTTATTTTTTAACATCTTTATTGGAGTATAATTGCTTTACAATGGTGTGTTAGTTTCTGCTTTATAACAAAGTGAATCAGTTATACATATACATCTGTTCCCATATCTCTTCCCTCTTGCGTCTCCCTCCCTCCCACCCTCCCTATCCCACCCCTCCAGGTGGTCACAAAGCACCGAGCTGATCTCCCTGTGCTATGCGGCTGCTTCCCACTAGCTATCTACCTTACGTTTGGTAGTGTATATATGTCCATGCCTCTCTCTCGCTTTGTCACAGCTTACCCTCCCCCCTCCCCATATCCTCAAGTCCATTCTCTAGTAGGTCTGTGTCTTTATTCCTGTCTTACCCCTAGGTTCTTCATGACATTTTTTTTCTTAAATTCCATATGTATGTGTTAGCATACGGTATTTGTCTTTCTCTTTCTGACTTACTTCACTCTGTATGACAGACTCTAGGTCTATCCACCTCATTACAAATAGCTCAATTTTGTTTCTTTTTATGGCTGAGTAATATTCCGTTGTGTATATATACCACATCTTCTTTATCCATTCATCTGATGATGGACACTTAGGTTGTTTCCATCTCTGGGCTATTGTAAATAGAGCTGCAGTGAACATTTTGGTACATGACTCTTTTTGAATTATGGTTTTCTCAGGGTATATGCCCAGTAGTGGGATTGCTGGGTCATATGGTAATTCTATTTGTAGTTTTTTAAGGAACCTCCATACTGTTCTCCATAGTGGCTGTACCAATTCACATTCCCACCAGCAGTGCAAGAGTGTTCCCTTTTCTCCACACCCTCTCCAGCATTTATTGTTTCTAGATTTTTTGATGATGGCTATTCTGACTGGTGTGAAATGATATCTCATTGTAGTTTTGATTTGCATTTCTGTAATAGGTTATTAAATAGGTTATTAAATAAAAATAGGTTACTTTTATTGCTGAATATACTACAGTTTGTTTATCCATTCACCTATTGAAGGACATCTTGGTTGCTTCCAATTTTTGGCAATTATGAATAATGCTAGGATAACTATTCAAGTGCAGGTTTTTGTGTAGACAGAAGTTTTCAACTCATTTGGAGTGTGACTGTTGTGTGTGATTATATATATAGTAAGACTATGTTTTGCTTTGTAAGAAACTGCAAAACTGTTTTCTGAAGTGACTATACCATTTTACGTTCTTACCAGCAATGAATGAATGAGACTTCTTGTTGTTCCACATCCTTGCCAGCATTTGATGTTGTCAGTGTTTTAGATCTTAGCCATTCAATTAGGTGTGTAGTGGTATCTCACTGTCTTAATTTGCAATTCCCTGATGACACGTGGTGTTGATCACCTTTTCATATGCTTATTTATCAGCTGTAATCTTCTTTCCTGAAATATCTGTGAGATAATATGTTCAGGTTTTTTGCCCATTTTTTAATTGAGTTGTTTGTTTTCTTATTATTGAGTTTTAAGAGTCCTTTGTATATTTTGGATACCAGTCTTACCAGATATGTGTTTCATAAAAATTTTCTCCCAGCCATTGGCTTGTCTTTTCATTTTCTTTATATAGTCAGTTCTTGTTATCTGTGGATTCAGCCAACCTCAAATCTAAAATATTTGGCAAGCAAGACTTGAATTTGCAGTGGTCCAGCAACTATTTACATATCATTTACATTGTATTTACAACTATTTACATAGCATTTACATTGTATTAGGTATTATGAATAATCTAGAGATGATTTAAAGTATATCCTTAGGCTGTCCTTAGGTTATATGCAAATACTTACACCATTTTATGTAAGGGACTTAAGCATCCAAGAATTTTGGTATTCACAGGGGGTCCTGGAACCAATCCTCCGTGGATACTAAAAGATGATTATAGTGTCATTTGGACAGCAGAAGTTTTTAATTTTAATGAAGCCCAACTTTCCAATTTTTTCTATCACAGACTGTGCTTTTGTCGTTGTATCCAAAGAGTCATTGCCAAACCCAGGGTCACCTGGAGTTTCTCCTATGTTATCATCCTCATCTGCTTTTATTTTGGGGTCCATGGGGATATTTTGTTAATTACATTTTGTTGCAGTATGTCCCTGGCTTTGGCTTTGCTGTCTCACTGCTCTGTCTGTCTTTATGTGGGGGATTCAGAGAGAGTCAAAAAATATGACACCTCACTGTGGCCACCTTCCCAGAACCCCTCTAACCAAGACCCTCGCTTTTTATTTAATTTTATTTTTATTTTTTACTTTATTGAAGTATAGTTGATTTTCAATGTAGTGTTAGTTTCTGTTGTACAGCAAAGACTGATTCAGATACATATATATATATATATATATATATATATATATATATATATATATATATATTTTCTTGTTCATATTCTTTTCCATTATGGTTTATTACAGGATATTGAATATAGTTCCCTGTGCTATACAGTAGGACCTTGTTGTTGTTTATCTGTTTTATATGTATTAGTTTGTATCTGCTAATCCCAAACTCCTAATTTATCCCTCCCCGACCCCCTTTCCTCTTTGGCAACCATAAGTTTGTTTTCTGTGTCTGTCAGTTTCTGTTACGTAAATAAGGTCATTTGTGCCATATTTTAGATTCCATGTACAAGTGATATCATATAATATTTGTCTTTCTCTGGCTTACTTCACTCAGTATGATCATCTCTAGGTCCATCCATGTTGCTGCAAATGCCATTATTTCATTCTTTTTTGTGGCTGAGTAATACTCCATTGTGTATATATACCACATCTTCTTTATCCATGCATCTGTTGATGGACATTTAGGTTGCTTCCATGTCTTGGCTATTGTAAATAGTGCTGCTATGAACATTGGGGTGCATGTATCTTTTCGAATTAGAGTTGTCTCTGGATATATGCCCAGGAGTGGGATTGCTGGATCATATGCTAGCTCTATTTTTAGTTTGTGAAGGAACCTCCATGCTGTTTTCCATAGTGGCTGAACCAATTTACATTCCCATCAACAGTGTATGAGGATTCCCTTTTCTCCACATCCTCTCCAGCATTTATTGTTTGTAAACTTTTTAATGATGGCCATTCTGACTGGTGTGAGGTGTTACCTCATTGTAGTTTTGATTTGCATTTCTCTAATATTTAGTGATGTTGAGCATCTTTTCATGTGCCTTTTGGCCATCTCTGTGTCTTCTTCGGAGAAATGGTCTTCTGCCTATTTTTTCATTGGGTTATTTGTTTTTGTTTTAGAGTTATATGAGCTGTTTGTATATTTTGGAAATTAATCCCCTGTCAGTCACATCATTTGCAAATATTTTCTTCTGTTCCATAGGTTGTCTTTTCATGTTGTTTATGGTTTCCTTTGCTGTTCAAAAGCTTATAACCTTGATTGGGTCCCATTTGTGTACTTCTGCGTTTATTTCTGTTGCCTTCAGAGACTGACCTAAGAAAACATTGGTACAATTTATGTCAGAGAATGTTTTGCCTATGTTCTCTTCTAGAAGTTTTATGGTGTCATGCCTTATATTTAAGTCTTTAAGCCATTTTGAGTTTATTTTTGTTTATGTTGTGAGGATGTGTTCTAACTTCATTGATTTACATGCAGCTGTCCAGCTTTCCCAACACCACTTGCTGAAGAGACTGCCTTTTCTTTATTGTATATTCTTGCCTCCTTTGTTGAAGATTAATTGACTGTAGGTGTGTGGGTTTATTTCTGGGCTCTCTATTCTGTTCCATTGATCCATATGTCTGTTTTTGTGCCAGTATCACACTGTTCTGATTACTGTAGCTTTGTAGTATTGTCAGAAGTCTGGGAGAGTTATGCCTCCAGTTTTGTTCTTTTTCCTCAGGATTGCTTTGGAAATTCTGGGCCTTTTATGGTTCCATATATATTTTAGGATTATTCTAGTTCTGTGAAAAATGTCATGGATAATTTGATAGGGATCACATTAAATCTGTAAATTGCTTTGGGTAGTATGGCCATTTTAACAATATTAATTCTTCCAGTCCAAGGGCATGGGATATCTTTCTATTGAATCAGTTTCCATTATCAGTGTTTTATAGTTCTGAACATAGAAGTCTTTCACATCCTTGGTCAGGTTGATTCCTAAGTATTTTATTTTTAAAAGGGATTTTTTTTTTTTTACTTTCCCTTTCTGATATTTCATTGTTAGTGTAAAAACATGCAACAAATTTCTGTATGTTAATCTTGTATCCTCCTACCTTGCTGAGTTCATTTATCAGTTCTAGTAGTTTTTGTGTGGGGTCTTCAGGGTTTTCTATATACAGTATCATGTTGTCTGCCTATAATGATACTTTCACCTCTTTTCCAATTTGGATGCCTTTTATTTGTTTTTCTTGTCTGATTGCTGTGGCTAGGACTTCCAATACTACATTGAATAGAAGTGGTGAGAATGGGCACACTTGTCTTGTTCCAGATTTTAACGGGAAGGCTTTCAGCTTTTACTGTTGAGTATTATGTTGGCTGTGGATGTGTCATAAATAGCTTTTATTATGTTGAGATATGTTCCCTCTATACCCACTTTGGTAAGAGTTTTTGTCATGAATGTATGTTGAATTTTATCAAATGCTTTGTCTACATCTATTGAGATGACCATGTGGTTTTTATCTTTACTTTTGTTGATGGAGTGTATCACATTTATTAATTTGCATATGTTGAACCATCCTTGTGACCCTGGGATGAATCCAACTTGATCATGGTGTATGATCTTTTTTATGTGTTGTTGGATTCAGTTTGCTAATATTTGATTGAGAATTTTTGCAACTATATTCATCAAAGATATTGCCCTGTGATTTTATTTTGTGGTATTATCTTTGTCTTCTTTTGGTATCAGGGTGATAGTGGCTTCATAGAATGACTTTGGGAGTGTTCCCTCCTCTTCAATCTTTTGGAAGAGTTTGAGAAGGATTGGTAATAGTTGTTCTTTGTATGTTTGGTAGAATTCCCCAGTGAAGCCATCTGGTCCTGGACTTTTGTTTGCAGGGAGTTTTTAAATTACATACCCCCACACCCCTGGTTCCCAGGGGATCTGCTTTCTGTCACTATGGTTTTGTCTTTTACTGGAATTTCATATTAATGGAATTGTACAGTATGTGGTCTTTTGAGTCTGATTTCTATTACTCAGTGTATTATCTTTGAGATTCGCCTGTCCTATTTTATTGCTATGTAGGATTCCACTGTATGTTTGTCTGTTCACAAATTGATGGACATTTGGGTTGTTGACAGCTTCTGGCTGCTTTGATCATTTGTATTACATCTTTGATGGTACATTTTCTTTTCTCTGGAGTAAAACCTAGGAGTGGAATTGCTGAGTCATATGATACGTGTATGTTTGTAAGAAACTGCCAAACAGTTTTCTAAAGAGGTGGTACCATTTTACATTCTGACCAGCACTGCATGCAGGAATTCCAGTTGGTCCACATTCTCATTAGTACTTGGTATTCTCAGTCTGTAATTTTTGCCCCTCTGTTGCATTTGCGCTGTTATCTAATTTGTGTTACCCTGGTGATAAAGATCTTAGACATCTTTCCACTGCTTACTGGCTATTTGCATCTCTTCTTTTGTTAACTTTCTGTTTAGAATTCTTGCCCATTTTTTATTTGGGTTACCTTCTTGTTGAGTTTTAACAGTTCTTTATATATTCTAGATATCCTTTGTCAGATACATTGCAAATGTTTTCTCCCAGGAGAAAGGCAAAAGTTTTTAATTTTGATGAAGCCTAGTTTTTTACTTTTTTATTTTGTATTTTGTGCTTTTCATGCCATAAGAAATCTTTGCCTACCATATGGTTGCAAAGATTTTTCCCAGTGTTTTTATTCTAGAAGCTGTATAGTTTTACATTTAGCTCTGTGATCCATCTCAAATTAACTTTTGTGTGTGGCAGAGTTTTTTAAAAGGAGGCAAGGTTTTTTCTTCTGGATAATTGGTTGCTCCAGCATCATTTAGTATAAAGACCTTCTTTTCCTTCTAAATTATATTGGCACCTTTGACAAAAACTAGGAGACCATATATGTGATTTCTGAATTCTTTTTTTTTTTTTTTTACTATTTATTTATTTATTTGGCTGTGTCAGGTCTTAGTTGCAGCACGCAGGCTCTTTGTTACAGTGCATGGGCTCTCTAGGTGTGGTACGCAGGCTCTAGAGTACGCAGGCTTAGTTGCCCTCCTTGCATGTGGGTTTTTAGTTCCCCGACCAGGGATTGAACCTGCGTCTCCTACATTGGAAGGCATATTCTTAACCACTAGACCACCAGAGAAGTCCTGATTTCTGAATTCTTTATTCTGCTCCTTGGTTTCTTTGTCCTTATACAGTATCACACTGGCTTGATTACTGTAGCTTTATAATCTTGAAAACTGGTGGGTAAGTCTTCCAGCTTTGCCTGTCTTCTTCAGTATCCTTTTGACTGTTACTTCGCATGTCCATATAAAATTTTAGAATCAGGTTGCCAATATCTATTATATTTAGAATCCTGGTGGGATTTTGATTGGCATTGCATTGAGTCTGATACTGAACCAACCTTGGGTCCACTTGCCTGTGTGCATGGTAAAGCCACTCTACTGACACCAGGTCGTAGTGAAGGAAGTGCAGCGTCCACTGTAAGGTGCCAATACAAGGAGAATGAGTGGCTCATGCTTTAAAAACCCCCAACTCCCCAGTGGGTTTCAGGAAAGCATTTTTAAGGCCAGGTGAGGGATGGGGAGTGACAGGGCAGGTGATCAGCTCCTGCACGATTCTCTGATTGGTTGATGGTGAGGTAACAGAGTGGTGTCACGGGGATTAACATTATCAATCCTTAGGCCCCAGTAGGCCTGGGGGCTATGTGCTCATTGGTCATCAAGCAGTTAACATCTTCTGTTTGGTGAGGGGTTTTCACATCTGTAAAACAACTCAGGTAACATGCACAGATACAATTACCTGGGTACTTCAGAGAGAAGCTAAAGCAGAGGATATGGGGGAGGGGTCTGCCGTGGGAAGGCCCCACAGGGTCCTACTCGGTTTCAAGTCTATAGATTAATACAGGAAGAATTGACATCTTAGCAGTACTGAGTCTTCTTCATCTGTTAACGTGGTACATCACTCCGTTTGTCTAGGTCATCTTTAATTTTCTAAGCAGTGTGTTACAATTTTCAGTAGATGGATCTTTTACTTTTTGTGTTAAACTTGTCCCTAGTATTTCATGTTTTTGGATGTCATTGTTATTCTCCCTTAAACTTCATTTTCTAATTGTTTTAGAAATGTGATTGATTTCTGTATCTTACCTTGTGTCCTGCAACCATAACAAACTGAATTACTGGCGAGAGGGGAATCGAAACAGGTAGGGAGGTGTGTGGCCAGAAGGGACCCTCCCATGTGCCCAGGACTGAGGGGTTTCCCGCCACCCAGGATGTTCGGTGCTGGAACCAGGAAGAGTGGGTCACCTGTCTGGAGGCCTCACGCTCTCCCCCTCCTGTCAGGAGAGTCCAGTCCACAAGCTGCTTTTTGCCACCTCCGTTCTGCCAGCTCAGTGTGTCGTGGATGTGCTGATGCCGTGTGGAGGGGACGGCCACAGACTGATGCCTGCTCGGGCCTGGGCTTTGTTCATCAGTGTTTGCTGAACACAGAGCCTTCTAATTTAGGAAATGTGGGGGAAAAGGAACTCTCCCCTTATTCCTGTCATCCTAAAACAGTCACCATTGGCATCTTAGTATATTTTCTCTGTTACTTTTCTTTGTGCATCTTTCAAAAAATATACTTGCAGTTGGAGTGTATGTTATATCCTGCCAAGCTCTCATAACATTGTCGTGAGAGTTTTTCCCATCCCCTGCACCTCCTGTCCACTGACTCCTGTCACCCAGTGGGCTTCTGTCTGGGATGCCAGGTTGTTGGGGCCCCTAAACCATAGGGGAGAAGACTCCCTGGGAGAGGCCGTCTGCCAGGCTAGAAGGAACACTGAATTCCCTGCCCGAGATGAGGGCCGGCTTGACAGAGCACCGGGGTTTCACTGAGGCAGATTCTCCACAGGCTGGAGGATGGCTGGGTTGGGAACCATGATAGACATGCTACTTGTCCTCTCCCGGCTCACCTTCCAGTGGGGATGGTCAGCAGTGAGTAAGATGGTGACGGTGCTGTGGAGAGGATGAAGTGCAGTGAAGTTCTGCGGTGTGTGCTGGGGGACACGGGGCCCTTTGGACATTAGAGGCAGGGAGGGGCCCTCTGAAGAGGGGTCAGCTGCCCTGAGGGCCAAATGATAAGAAGGATCCAGCCATGAGACTATCTAGGGAAGAATATTCTAGGCAGAGGAAGCAGCAAGTGCAAAGGCCCTGAGGTAGGAGTTACGTGGAATGTTTGTGGAGTAGGACAAGGCTTATGGCGAGTGTGAAGGGTGCAGGCAATGAAGCTGGTGGGGGGGCGAGCACAGAGGAGAGCCACAGGCTGTCAGCCCTGTGAGATCCAGCACCTTTTGGTCACAAGGGGTGACCTCTCCCCTGCCTGCCTTGCCTCCCAGATGGCACTGCCCTCTCTGCCACCCCAACAAATAACCACTGCTCACTCCTGCCATCTGCTCACTCCTCCTGCTCTGTAGCCAGGGCTCCCTGCCCTAATGCATACTGTTTGCCCCCCCGTCTGGAACGCCTCCTCCGTACTCTTGCATACCTGTGCACGCCGACACCCCAACACATGCCAATAACCCTGCGTATGCTTGCCTGCGAAGAGTTGTCTTCTTGACCACACACCAGCTGTGGCACATCTGTCCACCCATGGTTGCTTAGGGTCCCTGTAGGACATGCTTCCTCTCTGTGTTCCTTGTGTCTCATACACAGCAGGCTCTTACTAAAATACTTCAGAAAGGGCTCAAGAGACAAGGAGGCTATTTTTTTTAAGGATTTTTATAAAGTGCAGTTAAAAAGTAAACAAAGGAACACTTACTAATAATAAAGCTTTAAACTAATATTTACCCAAACCCCTTCCATTAGATTTAAAGTGAAACTGTAATTATTTGTGTGTATGCTAAGGTTTTTATTTTGTTTTTTGGTCAGTTTCCTAGTTTATTTTTAAATCTCTGTTGTGTGCTTTGGGCTCTTAGGTCAGGTGCTGACTTCTGCAGATACCTCTTTGCTTCAGAGTGAGGTTTTTGTTTTTTGGTTTTTTTAAAAATTAATTAATTAATTTTATTTATTTTTTTTGGCTGTGTTGGGTCTTTGTTTCTGTGCGAGGGCTTTCTCTAGTTGCAGCGAGCGGGGGCCACTCTTCATCGCGATGCACGGACCTCTCACTATCACGGCATCTCTTGTTGCGGAGCACAGGCTCCAGACGCGCAGGCTCAGTAGTTGTAGCTCATGGGCCTAGTTGCTCCACGGGATGTGGGAGCCTCCAGGGCTCGAACCCGTGTCCCCTGCATTGGCAGGCAGATTCTCAACCACTGCGCCACCAGGGAAGCCCTGGGTTTTTTTTTTTTTGAAGGGATTTTATTTTATTTTTTTAACATCTTTATTGAAGTACAATTGCTTTACAATGGTGTGTTAGAGTGAGTTTGTTTTCTGGATATGTTTACTGTTTATGTTTCAGATAATACCCTTTTATATTTTGAATGCAACAAATTACTTTGGTCGTATAGTTGATAAACATGTGGATCTTTATGCAACTCTTACTGCTGAAATGAAAGAGTATTTTGAAGATTCCAGTAATAAAACAACTGTTGAAAAGGTGGAGAAATTTGGATTATATGGATTAGCAGAAAAAGTAGTTTTTCACAGGTAAAATGTCTCTTTATTTCATCTCTAAAAGTTGGGACGCATAAGGTAACTTTAAGTGGTGTTGAATCCCTGTTTTCATCTCTGTCCATATGACCGGTGTACACATACTGAGCCTGGCTGCCTCCCAGCAGGGTGGTGGTGGGGTCGTGTCCACCCTAGTCCGGCTCAGCTGTACTCTCGAGGCTCATCTGCCCTGGGGCTGCTGAGCACAGAGCGTGGATGACAGTGTGACATTTATATATGGACAGTCATCGACTCACTTAATTCTTACAAAATTCCCATAAAGTGGGCACAGTTCCCATTTTACAGATAAGCAGACTGAGCCCTGGTGAGGTTATGTAAGTTAGCTAGGTCAGCCCAAGAAGTGGCACTGTCAGCGTTCCATCCTGCCTCGTGTGCCTGTTTGCACCCATGGCCCTCAAATGCCCCACCCGTCCCCGCTTGGTGATAGCCCAGATTGAGAACCTTGGAACCTTTAATTTGCTATGTTAATTTTTCTTGTGTTGTCAGTTAAAGGAATTTCCGTTATTCAAAGTACTACACTATTTTTTATACATAGGTATACTTTAATTAAATACATCATGGCTACGTGCTCTTGCTGACTCCAGTTATTTTATTTCTGGTATGGAGTAAAGCCATGCAGTTTAGGGAACTTTTGTGTGGTTTGCTTCTAACGAGGAAGCCGAGGCGACGATTATTTCCCTTTGGGTCTCTGTGTTAGACTGAGGCCACTGTTGTCCTGTAGGGTTCAGGTGTTGGAGATGAGCCAGAAGGAGGACACGTGGGCCCTGGATAATGTCCTCGTGAAGTTCATAGATGAAGGCAGGACCGAGCTCATCACAAGAGACCAGTTGCTTCACCTCCCGGAACGTTTCCACACTCTGCCGCCCCAGGCTGTGGAGTTTATCGTTTGTAGAGTGAAACCCGCAGACAATGAAACTGAATGGAATCCAAAGGTGAGTTATTTTGGCTTTTTATATTTTGTTGACTTTCAGAATATGTTTAACCCAGAATGGACACAGAATTGAGGTGTATTTGAATTTGGAGTATTGGGTTTGGGTGAACTGCTTCACGTTTCTGGCCAGGAATGCATGTACAGCGCTATGTGTAGACTAGCTCCGAGCCCTCAGAGAGGCCGGGCGTGATTGGCCATTGTCGTCTTTAGTGCTCACACACTTTGGGTGTAAAATACGCACCGTGCTAAAAATAAACTGGCTGTTACTTAAAGAGAATAAACAGTGTACGCACTCAGAAAAGTGGATACCCCTGTCACGGGGGCACATAGGTGACGGACACTCTCCAGAGGGGCCAGGTCATTCCACTGAGCTTGGGAAGAAGATGGGCAAGGAAAGAGAGAGCGAGTCCAGAAGAGCTTCCAAAGGAGGGGACGTTCCCTCTGGGCCCTTCAGAATGGGTAACGAGGATGTCACCAGGTAGAGCGGGTAAGGCACTGTGAAGGCGAAGAAGCCCCCCCACCGTACCAAGACATGGCGCACATGCCGTCTCGGGTGGGTGGAGAGGCCCAGCCCTCGGCGCGGCAGGGACATCACCAGAGCAGTACGTCCTGTTCATAACGAGGCTCCTGATTCTTCAAAGGAAGGCTAAATTCCGTACAGTCTGATTAACAGGATAGGAAAGAAGCCATTGCAGTTGGCAGAGCAGAAAGTTTGGGTTGTAAACAGTGGAGTTGAATGAGGACAGGCGCAGAGGTGAGTCCCAAGCGCAGGTCTGTGCTGTGGACTCCTCACACTGCGTGGTTCCCAGCGTGGGTGTGTGTCCCCCATCCCCTCTGTCAGCTGTCAACCTGTCTTTAAAGGATGGGTGTTTCTTTCTTTGGAAGCTCAGTGAGAGAGTGAGGAGAGAGAGTTCTACTGAGGGTGGGGACCAGGGCCCCTCAACACCAGTGTCCCTGCTGCTGAGCAGCCCCGGTGTGTGATCTCGTCCTCTGGAGCAGCTGGAACACCCTGTGCTTGGGACTCACCTTTGCACCTGTCCTTGTTGGTGAAGGGGTGTGATGGCCTCCATAACCTGCCTCATGGGGTGGTCGTGAGGCTCAAAAGAAAGGCATGGAAAAGCTTCTTGCAAAACTATAGAGCACATACAGAATAAAGTATTTTTTTAAAGCTTCAGATAAATTACTTAAGTGTTTTTTTTTTCAGGTTACTAGGTACATTCATCATAAAATTAATGGGAAACTGCATGATGCAAAAGTGATGTTGGCTTTAGGAAATACGGTTTGGATTGATCCAATGGTAAGTACGCATTTTTCTTGAAAAGAAGCGTGTGTTTGAATTGGGCCCCTGAAATTATCCAAATTATTCTAACCTGTTGCTTGAATAACTATTTGCCTCACATAAACGGAGGCTTATTTGATAAGGGCTCTGTGTCAAGGAGAGCTTTTCCCATGTTATTTGGGTCATGAATGTGGTCATGAGTTTTTTGGTTTAAGGGAACCTTTTATAGTGTAACCCAGTGCTCACAGGTGTGTGTGTGTGTATAAATCACACACGCTCACACATACAACAGAGACAGAAACTTCATGAAACTGTTGTTAGTACACGCGACAGTCTCTACCATTTATAATTCTTTTCCAAGTGGTGACTGTTCACTGGCAATCCGACTTCACAGTTCTCTGCCCACACAGGTGGGAAGCCCTGGGACAGTAACTGCCCTGCAGAAGCACAGCCGTGTGCTGGTGTAGTCGTAAGTGATCTTAAAGTGGTCAGTAATGTGGAGGATTCCGGGCCTCAGGCTTTCCAAGACAGATTTTATTATGTTCACGGTTCCTACCTCATCCATTCACCAGATATTTATTGAGCACCTGCTGTGTGCTAGGACCTGTATGGGGCACTGGAATTCCATCCATGAGCAGACTCCTACCCTGTGGGGGTGGGTGGGACTGAGCATGAGGCCAGGACATGTGACTCAGGGCCTCAGCCCTGCTCTGCTTGCACCCTGGGAACTCAACTTTTCAATTCAGAGTTTTGCTCTATTAGGCTTAAATCTTAATTATTATGATTATTTATACGATTTAAAGGAATTCAATTCATAAAAACTGTTTTGTTGAAAGTTCTTTTTATAAGAGTGAAAAAGCCTTAACATGGAAAAGAAGAGTTTGGGTATAAGATTTAAGAGTAAGGGGAGAATGTGATTTTTAGAAGGGAAGGTAGAGACTACCAGTGAAGGTAAATGACGAGGTCTGGGGGGGTCTTAGTTGATGTCATAATAGTCAATATTGTGGTGGTTTTTCATCAGAGAAAAAAATGGAAACTTTATTAAGCAAGGATTTTTTAAACTATAGCTAAGAGAATGAAGCAAAAATAAAAATGAAAACCCACCTGGCAAACATGCTTCCGCAGCTCCAAAGTGTAGCAGTGTTCATGGCACACTGGAGGGGAGACAGACCCCACACCTGCCGCCTTCTCCCTCCAACCCCAGCTCGGTCCCCAGGCTGAGTAGAGAAAGGCTCTTCTGCTGTCCCTGGACAGGAGTGCATTCCTGATTCCCACGCTCCCTGGGGAGGCGCCCCAGCCAGCGCCAGCCTGGTCGACTCCGACCCCCATGAAAGTCCTGGGGCCACACCTCCCACCAACAGGAATCAGACAATTGCAGATTTTCATGTTTTACTTAATTTTGTGTAAACTGAAATGGATAAGAATGTTTTGGTTGCAGAAGAAAACAAGTGGAGGAAACTGTCCAGGACGCAGGATTTAGGGCCTTGGTGTAGGCCCTTTCTGGGCATCTGAAGACCCTGAGCCTTCTTGTTAGGAGCAGTAAAAGCACAGGAGGGAGAATCGGAAAGATCTAAGAATTGTGCGTGTGGTTACAGCATCACGGATGGGTCTTGTCTGGGATTTTACCTCAGGACTTGACCTTGGCCCCAGCCCCACACCTGATCATATTTCTCCAGTACGGGGCTGGGTTCTGGAAGATTCCAATGAGGAGGCCCTTGTGGTGGCACATGCCCTGGTGCATCAGACATTGCACAGTGAGATCAGGAGGTCACGGTGAGAGTGTTTGTGATTCATCTAAAGTTCTAAGTGTAATTCTTGCAAACATTTTTTCTTTCATTCAAGGTGCATGTTACAAAACTTTCAAACTTGAAAACTTCTGTCATTGATTATAATGTTCGAGCTGAAATTTTGTCAATGGGAATGGGCATTGATAACTCAGGACATGTAGAACAACTGAAAAAATTACACAAAGGAGCTAAAATGCCAACTTCTGAAGAAAGCGTAAGCCAGACCCTGTAAGTCGATTTTTGTCTCCTTTTGGAAGAGCTGTTTTGTGGCGGTATAACTCACAAGTGTTACGGACATTTTTTCTGAAAGTAGAATAGTTTAATGAGTCTCTGCGTTCCTATCACTCAGCTTCAATAATTACCAATATTTGGGGAGTCTTATTTTATCCAAACCCCAGCCCACATTTTTGTTTTTGTTTGACTACTATAAAACAAATTCCAAATATATTTCATCTGTATTTCTTACAGAATGAATTTTTGTTAGCTTTGTATTGACAGCACACATACAGAAAAGAACACGTATCGTAAGTGTGGCTTGGTGGATTTTCTGAGCACAGAAGCCAGCCCCAGATCAGAAACAGGGTATGACTCAGAGACACCCCCTGCTCCCCCTGCAAGGGCAGCTGCTTTCCAGACACAAAACAGCATGAATGGCTTCTTCCCTGGTTCATACTTTGAATGGAATCATGCAATGTGTCCCTTTCATATCTGGCTTCTTTAACTCATCATTATTTGTGAAATCCATCCATGTTGTGCATGCAGCTGTAGACCTGTAGATTCTCATGGCTGCGTCATATTCCATTGTATGAATATAATTTATTTACCCATTCTGTCGAGGGGAGAAATTTCCAGTTCTGGGCCACTTCAAGTGGCACTTTAAACATTCTCCTACATGTGCTTTGGTGCACTTAAAAATGTATTCCATTTCTTACGAATGGAATGGAATTGTTGAGTCATAAGTAGACTACTGCTCAACAGCTTTCCAAATTGGTTGTACCAGTTTTCACATCCACAAGCAAGATATAAGAGGCTATGGAAGTCTCTGAGAACTGGCCACCCCCAGAAAGGAGGATGGACCCAGCATGTGCATCCACTGAAAGGCTCGCATCAAGAGCTCCTTTCGGTCAGGAAGAAATAGCAGACACCTAGTAGAAAATGGGGCAAAAGATTTGAACAGACACTTCACAATGTCCAATTCATTAATTGTCCAATAATTAATGTACGAAAAGGTGCTCAGACTCATTACTCATCAGGGAAATGTAAATTAAAACCACAATGGAGCAATACCACTTCATAGCCACAAGAAATGAGAGGAAAGGAAATACCAAGGGTTGGCACGGCTGTGGAGCAACAAAAGGCTTTAAAAAACTTGACGGAAGTGCTGTTATCATAGCAAAATTAACGGTAATTTTTTAATTGCATTTTAAAAAATTGTGTTAAAATATACATAACAGAATTTCTCATTTTTATTTGTTTTTTCAAAGTGTGGTAAAATACACATAAAATCTATCACAGTAACTGTTTGTCTTTGCGGTACGCGGGCCTCTCACTGCTGTGGCCCCTCCCTCTGCGGAGCACAGGCTCCGGACGCGCAGGCTCAGCGGCCATGGCTCACGGGCGCAGCCGCTCCGCGGCATATGGGATCCTCCCAGACCGGGGCACGAACCCGTGTCCCCTGCATCGGCAGGCGGACTCTCAACCATTGCGCCACCAGGGAAGCCCACAGTAACTGTTTTTTAAGTATACAATTCAGTGGCAGTAAGTACGTTCACATTGTTGTGTCACTGTCACCACATTCTCCAGAAGTTTTCATCATCCCAACGGAAACTCTGTACCCATTAAACCGTAATGCCCATTCTCCCATTCCCTCGGCCCCTGGGAACCTCCGTTCTACTTTTTGTTTCCACTGATTTACCTGTTCTGGGTACCTCATATAAATGGAATCATACAATATTTGTCCTTCTGTGTCTGGCTTATTTCACTTAGCATAATGTTTTCAAGGTTCATCCATGTTGTAGCAGGTATCAGAGTTTCTGTCCTTTTAAGGCTGAAAAATACTCCATTGTATGGATATACTGCATTTTGTTTATCCATTCATCTGTAGTGGATATTTGGCTGTTGTGAATAGTGCTGCTGTGAACATTGGTGTACAAATATCTGTTTAAATTCCTGCTTTCAGCTCTTTTGGAATTTCTGGATCATATGGCAATTCCACGTTTAATTTTTTGAACTGCCAAACTGTTTCCACAACAGCTGTGTGTGATGTTCCCACCAGCAGTGTACAAGGTTCCTGTTTTCTCCACGTCCTCGGCTAGAAATCAGCCTGAAATGAAAGCTTAGGGCCCTCTCAGGACTTTTCTGAGCGTGCGTCTTGCCTCGGCTGCACGTGGCGTTCTCGGTCCCCTTTTGAATGTCCTAATTTCCAGTGAGTCTCCCCCTAGCTTCTCCAGGCCTTCGATGGGTCTGTTGTGTGTCTCCTTGCGTCATACCTTGCCTCAGGTGTCCATGGGTCTGTAGTGGCCTTTTCTGAGCAGTGCCCACAGCTTTCCTGCATGTGTTCTGAGTTCCGTGAAACAGAGGTGAGCGTCTTGCATTATAGTCCCTCAGGTAGCCCCCAGACAGCTTAGAATGGACTACACAATAATTCACACACGAAGTCTGCTCTGCCCTCTCTGGTTTTGGGTGTGGGGTGGTGGGGGAACAGGAAGGTAGTTCAGACAGCTTCTGGTGGTTCTTTCAATGTGTCTATGGGGAAATGGGAACCTGGAGCTTCCTAATCCGCCATTTTGCTCTGTGTGTGTTTTGGATGCTGGAATATTTTGTTCAGTCTAACTTTGTTTCAGTTGACCTAATTAATAGATAAATACTTTTAACTGAAGTTGCCAATACGTAAAGTTGAAATTTTAAAATTTGTTCATTTATTCAGCAAATATTGATTGATTGTCTACTGGGGATACAGTAGTGAACAAAACAGATGAAGGGCCCGCTCACATTTCAGTGGAGACAAATGATAAACAGGTTACAGAAATACATAGTGGATAATGTGGTGTCACGTGAGATGGAGCAGATTAACACAGAAGGGAAGACAGGGTAGTTTGGGGTCTGAGACGGTGAGCAAAGACCCAGGAGGTGAGGCCTGACCCAGGCAGATACCGAGGCGTAGACCCGTGTGGGCAGAGGGAAGGCTTGGTTATTCCTTGGTTCCAGGAACAGAGAGGAAGGTGCAGTGACCAGAGCAGCAAACAAGGGGAGAATCTAGGTGTGAAGGTCAGATCTTGTTGGACCCTGTGGCCATTGCAAGGGTGGGCTCCTCGGAGGAGGAGGTGGAACCATGAGAGAGTTTTGAGCAGAGGAATGGCTTAATCAGAACATTCTGGGCTACTGTGTTGAGAACAGACTGGAGCGGGGGACAAAGTGTGTGCCCAGAGTTCAGGACAGGGTGACAGCGGCTCAGACCAGGGTGGTTTTGTGGAGGTGGTGAGAAGCACTGAATGTAACTGTAGTGGGCGTGTGGTCTCGGGGGCCTGGTCAGCAGCTCCTGGTATTGAGAGCCAGGATGCTGGACAAGGCCCCGAAGGACTGAGCACTGGGACTCTAATGAGAGGTGGCAGGCAGTAGGGACATGGGGGAGGAGCCTGAGAAGCAGCAGCCTGGAGCTGGGGGGGCGGGGAGGGCATCCAAGACAGCAGGTGAGGGAAGGGTTTCACAGAGCAGGGAGCCATGAGCTGCCAGGTGCTGCGAGGCCACATGAAATGAGGACTGAGAACTGACCAGTGGATTTTATGCTGTGACCATTGGAGACCTTGAAGGGTTCCTGAATTACTGCTGAGAGTAGGAGAATTTCAAAGAACATGGCAAAGATTAAAATAGTCTTAAGTTTGTAGAGTTTTCTATCTTAATAAAATTGGGTACCTGTGGAATTAGGGTATCTTTTGTTTTCTACACACTTTCAGGAAACAAAAATTGCTCCATATTTACTTTTAAGATACTCTTTTAAAAATGAAGACACTACTACAGTTCAGTAGATTTAATCAAGACCGATTGATCACTTATAGGAAACACAACTACCGTGGAGCCCCAGCTCTGCACGAAGCGCCCTGCTCAGTCCCTCTGCACACGTGATTCTGTGGCTGCACAGGAGTGCTGCGCACCTTGGTGATAATCACAGGTAGAGGGGCGTGCAGAGGCCTCGCAGTCTACGGAGGGAGCCTGCCCCCAAGAAGGGACTCCAGGGCTTCCCTGGTGGCGCAGTGGCTGAGAGTCCGCCTGCCAATGCAGGGGACACGGGTTCGTGCCCCGGTCTGGGAGGATCCCACATGCCGCAGAGCGGCTGGGCCCGTGAGCCATGGCCGCTGAGCCTGCACGTCCAGAGCCTGTGCTCTGCAATGGGAGAGGCCACAGCAGTGAGAGGCCCGCGTACCACACACACAAAAAAAAGAAGGGGCTCCATCTGGGGAGCTGTGCTGGTTGTCTGGATCAGAAATGAGGAGAATGGCACCATTCTTACAGCAGACTGGGAAAGAGGACAGAGCCTGGGGACTTGAAAATCTGGAAGCCGTAGGGCTTAGTGGTTGGCAGACCCAGGGGAGTGTGATTGTATAATTCTGCGCCCTCATGACTGAGAGGAGCCAGCTCGGAGAGGAGGGCCTACTGAGTGGGTTTGGACATGAGCTTCAGGTTAGTGAAGGGGTAAGCCTAGCACTCAGGAAAGCGGCTGGAGAGGCTGTGGTTTGCTGGGGTTTGAGGAGAGTCAGAACTTGTGTAAGTGTGAGAGGGGGAAGGAACAGGACCCCAGGAGATGAGGGTCGAGGGGAGATCAGAGCCGTGGTGGAGGAAGAGGGTGGGCAACAGAGCGTCTGGGGCTGCACAGCGGTGAGGAGGACAAGGCCTGGGGAGGGGTCCCTGCCTGGGCGGTTGGAACATGGGACACTGCCTTCCACGCCACAGGCTTCATGGGTGTCAGTCAGTTGTCCCCTTGGAGACACACACGCACACTCCCTAACCACAGGTGTGTGTGTGTGTGTGTGTGTACACATGTGTTTGTATAGGTTTGCTCCTTTACGCTTGAATTATCTCAAAAAGGATGCACAAAAAATGAATTACATTGTCACCCATGAGGAAGGAAATTGGTGGCTGGGGAACAGAGGTGAGAGGTAGATTTTTCACGGTGTGGACCTTTCTATTTATTTTAAAATATTGAACCACATGCATGTGGTTACCTGTTCAAACAACCAAAAGAAAAGCACAATTAAAAAGTTTTACAAGAATGAGATAGCCCTCTATATACTGATATGGAATAATCTCCACTTATTAGGTACAATAAAATAAGGGGTAGAAAAGTGAATGTAGTAGGTTCCCATGTGTTTAAACTTGCGTGTGTCTGTTTGTGTGTTTTAGATAGAAAGATACAGATGGCAGTATTTGCCTTTTCGTGCAAAGAATGTTTCTAGCAGTAGATCCAGACTGGTGAGAGGGTGTCTCTGGGAAGCTAAGGCAGGAGAGGAAAGGAGATGGCTTGTATTGTCCTCTTTGAAGTGGGTAGCAGTGCATACTATCCTCTAAGTGATTTGAAAAGAATATTATTTCGGTAAGTGAGTGCCTGCCTTTATCGGATGATATGTGTGTGTCGATCAGCTACTCTGCACCCAGTGCCAGGGGCGCAGTAGTGCCCAGAGCTGACTGACCTGCCCGTCCTCTGTAAATGAGCCGTAAGCTCTGTGCGGGTCTGACTCGTGGTAGGAGGTACTTCACAGCTGTGTGTTGCTGGCCTGCCTACCTCTTCTCGCCGGGAAGCCCCTGCAGGAGCCAGATTTTGCCTGTCTCCTCGTCTCACAGTTAACCTCTGCCTCTTCTACCCAGGATGCCTTCTTCCACAGAAGATGATGCTCGTCTGCAGAGCACACAGCAAGAGGACAAGGGCTCAGAGAGAGCTGCTGACTCCCAGACAAACTCAGAAAACCCAACACACGGTTGGTCATGTAAAAGACGGTTAACTTAAAATCATTAATGCTAGGAAATTTTCCAGTGTTTAGGCTTTCCACTTTTAGATGAATTAGAGAGAACGTGACATAAACTGACATTACCTAACTTTCTATTTTTGACAGTGCGGCTTCCAATTTTTTTGGTAACTTTTTTCTTTTTTGTTATTTGAAGTATAATGCTCATCCAGCAAAAGTGCACAGATCTTAAGTGTACAGCTCATCAGAACTTTTCCTATGTGTATTACCATTACCCACACCCAGATCAAGCTGTTGAACATTTCCAGAACCCCAGTGGTCTCCCTTACGCACCCTCCCTGTCTGTAACCCTGCCCAGTAACCCCTGTTCTGACTTCTGTCACCATCAGTGTTGCTGAATTGGAAGCACGTGGTATACACTCTTGTGTCTTCTTTCACTCAACTTTATGTCTGTGAAATTCATCTAGATGATTGCAAGTAGCAGTGGTACTTTTTTATTGCTGGGCTGTATTCCATGATATGCATGTACTACAGTTTATTTAGCTGTTCACCTGTTACAAGACATTGATTGTTGACTACTGTTAACAAAGCTGCTTATAAACATTTTTGCTCAAGTCTTTGGAAGCTTCAAATGTTTCAGATTGAGAATTTAAATTGCATTGTTTTAGGAAATGTTATGTTCAACAGTGGTTCCTTGTGTGTACTGGCCACTGTTCTGGAAGTCATCGTTAGTGGGGCCCTAGCAGGTTAAGATAGCAGAGACACTGGAGCATTTGTATCATATGGCCAATAATTATATGTGGTTCCTTTTCAGAGAGTTTACTTTCTCAATTGTTTAATCATAATATTTAACAAGGCAAATATTTGTTTTCTTAGTCTGATATTTGTTTTATTAGTTACCCTAAGTGATCTGCATTTTAATTTTTTTAAATTATTCTTTGCAATTGGATACTTTGGTTACTGTGAAGTTTATACTCTTACAGTCTTAGTGAGTAGTTCCTCAACTAAAAGTTGCATAAAATGCAAAAAAGTACATATATATACATATATTATGGAGTCACATATCAATAACCTATAGGAAAATTTGACTTTTTGTACAGAAACTTTACCTGAAAACACGGGAGATGCTTCCATTAAAAAAACTACAGGGCCTCTGAAAAGGTATGCTCGTCATTGTTGGGGTCTGCTTTCCTTCCTTGCCGAGCGAATAAACAGAGATGAGTGTATAATCCTCTTCACTTTGTTCTAGCTTCCACCCACAAATAAAATGGTTCCAAAAAGAGGATGTGGTCATATTGAAGATAAGAATAAGGAATCTAAAAGATTACAAATGTGAATACTTTAGAGATAGAGTTGTTTTCAGGTGAGTTTATGGATAGCTTATAAAGTAAAGAGAAATAATTTCTAACATTTTAAAAGGCTGGCCTCATTTCTTTTTGTAAATCTAGTGCCTGGGTGGGAGAGAAATTTTACTTGGCTGATTTGGAGCTGCAGGCCAACATAATAAAAGATGATTGCAAATGCATAGTGAAAAATGATGAACCAATAATCACTCTTTCGAAAGAGAAAAAGGAGTCTTGGTGTGGCTTACTCAGACAGAGGGTGAGTTGAAATCAGCTGTGCTTGGGCTTAACGCGCTGAGCATGTTTTATTCTCTCACTTAACATAAACTGTTATATTGAACAGAATCCTAACGTGGCTTTTGATTTTGATCACTGGGAAGAATGTGACGAGGATAAGGAGGATAGCCACTTCTCCAAGGTAAGGGGGGGCACCTATCCCTTGGAGAGTCGTAGGTCCTGAGCACCATGGGGGTGGACGCAGTCACTCAGCTGACTTCAGGAATGTGGCCTTCGTGGAAATGGGTCTCAATGTAAAGCCCTTAGGTATTAGTTTTCTCCTCGTGGTTGACCTTGGTGCTAAATGTTCTGCTTTGAGGAAGTATCAACTCTTGGTTATAAACATACCTCCTTATAACACTTTTACAAATATTTCTCCTAGGAAAATAATTTATTCATAAGCAGGCAAATTTTACCTGCTTGTTTCTTGCTTAAAATAATGAAAATATAAAATAGGTCACAAAATATAGAGCTAGAACCCAAGGGACTTTTTCTGCAATGACCAAAATAATGGGGGGGGGTGAGGGGTGGGGGAGAATTGCTAATTAATCTATAATTAGTAACATTTTTAATAACATCTCTCTTAGCTGTAAATTCTAAAAACCCCTCCTGCAAAGTGGTAGAGCTGGTTGAGACCAGTGACAAAGCTTCAGATGAAGACGAAAGTGAGAGTGAATGAGAATGTGAGTTAAATCCTGCAGAGCAGCCAGAGGACTCTGAACAGAGATGGATGTTGCTACGTGACCGAAAGCTGAGAAGACAGGCAGTCACGTTCAGACCTTTTGTCACTTCAAGGATCAAGTATAACTAAGTGCTACCTGGTGGCACTGGGATTAGTAATGGTGAGAAGTTCTTAATTGATTGAAAAATGGGCCGATGATGAGACTCTGGAAGGAAGGTGGAAGCAGAGACACAGCGAGTGCCGGGCTGTCCTGCCCGTCGCCGCTGGTGTGAAGCCCGCCTCAGCACTCAGGTTGAGTGATGCCCGCCGTGGCATTCGGGTAATGAACTGTACCATCTGGAGTTCGTTTTTCATTTTTTTCATTTAGACCTGTGTTTGGTACATTCTTAAAACCTTCTCTTGTGCATATAAATTGAGATTTCTTAAAATTCATACCCCGCACTGCTTAACAGACCTTTTCAACCATGAGTTAGTTGAGATGCAGTGTGAACTGTCTGTGTACTAATACTCCTAGTGTTCTTTAGATATTGATAGCTACCCAGGGTAAGTTTACTTCTTGTGAAGAGATAGGTCAAGGATGAGAATGGGGTTCCCTCAGCAATAGCAAGCCTGACCCAGGGCTTTCTGGAGGTAGAGCTAGTGCTTCCGAAGAACGCTTGGAACCTGCAGAGTCCTGCACAAATAGGACACAGGTTTCTCTCCAGTGGAAACTGAAAAGGTCATGTGGGGTGCCTGGAGGTAACCCTCAGAATACCTGTATGCAGTGAGCCCTGAAAACATTCATGACGCCATCCTGGGATGTGGCTGCGGTGCCTTAATAAAGTCACGAGGTTATCAAGAAATGTGTATTGTCATTACCGCTTAAGTGTGGGAATGCCCAGAGCCTGACTTTTCATGGTAACTGGCAAAGTTAGGCAGGTGAGCTATTGGGAAATTTACACCCTGTGCACTGCTTCAGTGGGGGTCTGGCGGCTTTGCCTAGAAGAGGAAAAGAGCATTGGTAGGCTGTTGGAACTGCCCGCACTATCTGTCTTCTTTTTACACATCAGAAAGCACAGGTGCCCAAGTTTGTGTATGTCCCAGGTATAAACCACCATGTATGTCCCAGGTATTAAACGAGAGGTAAACTCTTGTCGTCAAGCTGTCGTGTCCCGTGAGCAGGCGTGGGTCACCCTCTGGCTGTCAGTTTCCTCATCTGTAGAATAAGACGTTCAGCTCCTTGTGGGGCCTAACCTGGCCTGGGGGGCCCGGAGCGCTGCTGGGCGGGGTCAGGCCGCTGCCCTCTGGTGGGAGGACGCGGCGTCCAGTCTGGACAGCTGCCAGGAGCGCAACCTTGCTGCCGCCTCGACTCCCGTGGGTTGACTGGCAGGTGTCTGACTGGCACGTGAAGTGTATGGGGAGTGATTTTCCTTTTTCTTGGCTAACTAGGGCAGGCTCTGGGAAGTGTGAAGTTCTGGTGTCTTTGCTGGCAAGGGTTCTGATTCTGCAAAACTCTTTTAATGTCCTCATCCGGTGTACTTTGCTTCCACCGGGAAGGGCTTTGGGTCGGCAGCCAGGCCTCCTGAACTGCACTGGCTTTCCTTGAGATTGTTAGCCACCTGCAGTGTGTGCTCGGTTGTATTGTTTCTTTCGTAAAACAGCACACAATAATAGCAAGCAGTAGAGCTGCACAAACGTGTGTTGCCCACGTACACATGGTGGCGTCCTGCTCTCGGAGAAGATATAATACTGATTCTCTCGTGTGGTTCACTAACGGCTAAATGAAAGCAGTGGGCAGAGGAGGGTACATGTTTAAATTTCAGTTTCTTTTTTCAGACATTTACCGTTATTTGAAGTTCTGAATAGCATTTTGTAAGACATAGGACAGTGGCTTGTGAAACGTAAACAATTACTAATTGCTTTTTTTGTTCTCTACTATTAATATGTACTGATTTCACGTTTTGGGGAAATTTCTGAAATGCACGGTAAAAGTACTTTCGTCTCTATGCTTCTAAAATTGCTCACATACTTAGTAAATTTTGGTGTGAGTGTCTTCAGCATATCAATAAAATTTCAGTGTTTTCACAGAAATGTTACTTTTTTCCATTTTTTTAGACCGTATTTTGTCAGGAAAATCCATGAGTGCCACATGCAAAATAGAATTTTATACATCACACTTTCTGGTTTGACCGAAATGCCAGTGAAGGCTGTCAGGGAACCTGTGATGCTGAGCCCCTTGTGGACACAGGCTGCAAATGGTTCCGGACGGCCAGCTTTGCACTGGGGGCCTTGACATCCAGCCTGGGACAGACCTGCTACATACATCCTAGGTGAAATATGGGTAGGTAGTAAAGCATTTGTACTTTAGTATTTTAAACTTTTTTTTTTTTTTTCTTTGCTGTACGCAGGCCTCTCACTGTTGTGGCCTCTCCCGTTGCGGAGCACAGGCTCCGGAAGCGCAGGCTCAGTGGCCATGGCTCACGGGCCCAGCCGCTCCGCGACACGTGGGATCCTCCCGGACTGGGGCACGAACCCGCGCCCCCTGCATCTGCAGGCGGACTCTCAACCACTGCGCCACCAGGGAAGCCCCTGTACTTTAGTATTTTAAAAATCTATTTCAATCAAAGCAAAAGTTCCACCAATTTTATATTTATATATATATATATATATATATATATATATATGTATATATATATATACACACACATATGCACCTTTCTGGTCACTGAGTTTAAAGAATTCCCTTTATTGAAGTAGGTGTGATGTGCCCCTTGTTAAAAAGTCACTGTGTAGTGGGGGCCGTTCTGACTCAGCCCTTCCCTGGCCACCAGCCTTCTGCTGGGTCACATCCTCACCTGCTAACTTCAGCAAACACCCACCCAGAGAACTAAGGGTAGCTAAAAATAACAGTATTATACACATGTGAATACATTTTTTTCTTAAGAAAAACATCAGGAAGAAACAACCACAAATATTGCTTACAAAAATAAATTCTTCACAGCTTAGACTTGGCCACAGGAGGCTGAGCTTTGTTACTCTGGAGCCTCCTCTGGGGGGACGACTTCCATCAGCATCTGAAGGTGCATGGTGAGAGGCTCTGGAGGGAAAAAGTGCAGTCAGAAAACCGTCCTTTAAGATCAGCTTCGCCTTTGCTTATCAATGAGCAGTGGTACTATTACTCCTCCTTGGTGATGTGTCATATCAGAGCCTGTGCTCAGGGGACACAGGTGGGTAGAGGTGGGCAGACCCATCCTGGGAGCTACGGTGGTTCTTTGGAGATAAGTTATTTCCCATTAAAGCATTAGGAACCTACTAAATATTTTACTGCCACCAAAACATTTACAGGAAAAATAAGAATGACTCAGTTATATGTGTATATTTAACTACCCCTGACCAAAGATTGAATGTTTGGTCTGAAGTCACTAAGTCTGCATCTTGTTTAAAATACAGGTTGTTAATTCTTTTTACCTCCTTAATTTTAACTTCTTATTGGTTTCTGTAGGGAACAGCTTGGCTAAATATTCTAAAGCTGAGAAATAAGACATATTTCAGGCCTTTAGGTTGTAAGTCATCCTAGCTAGATTTTCTGTCAGTATGATCAAATGCAAGTCCATTTTCAGAGGCATGGGGAAAAGTGGCTGTTTTTCAGGTAGTAATATACCTTCTCTTTCGTTTCTATAGTAGTGTCCCTGCAACCCCTCTCAGCTTCGGGCTTAGATCAGTGTAAAGAGGTTAGGGGTAGGGGGAGCTATTTCAAGAAAGGGGAAAAGTCCTTGGGAAATAATATAGCCATATTTTGGTTTTGCTATCCCTTTGTTAACGAACGTGAAACAGATTCTCTGTCTCTTAGAACACCCCTGTCAGGTGAGAGGTGGTACCAGTTTCACAGGTGGGGACACAGGCAGAGGGAGTGGAGGCAGGCATCCCCGTCACTGGCGGCTCAGTCTAAATGGAGTCTCAGGGCCAGCTTCCCCCACTTCCAGTTGGGTTTTGCTCTTTGCTACCTTGTACATCTCCCTAAGTTGTATGCATCTAAATAAAAAACCACATAGGGGTGCCTGAGGAATGACTGTACTTCCCTGGTGAGAACGAGCTGAAGGAGAAAGAAGGCAGATTTTTCATCACGTTTACTCAAATACTAAGTGGCTGCTGTATAGATCCAGGATTAAATTGTACACAGCCCAATTCCTGCCTCCGGGGAACTCATGTTTAGGGTGAGGGAGACCAGGCAAGGCTGTGGATCACTGTTGGTCTGGTGAGGGGCTCGGGAGCCTGGCAGGCTTTTGTGGATGGAGTTCCTTGCAGCTGGCTGTGCCATGTAGAATATAACATACCCTTGGGTGTACTTCAGGGTCCTCTGATGTACTCTGCCATCACTGCTTTCTTTTTCAAAATGAAAATGGCTGATACAGCTAAACTTTTAAACAACTTTCCTAAAATACACAAGGAATCGGTACTGCTGAGTGAAAAGCAAGAGCCGTGGCCTTGGTGTTGGAAGGCTCTGGCCCTCGTCCCAGCTGTCGCATTTTGGACGTCTCTGGGATGCTGCTGAGACCCCCAGATGATGTCCGGGGATCAGGCACAAGGCGGCAGTGCTTTGGGTATGGGATGCACAACAATGTGAACATGTATTGTCACTACTGACCCGTACACTTAAAAATGGTCAAGATTTATGTTATGGGTATGTTACATTTGAAAAAAAGAAAAAACCAGTGCTTCCTTTTCCTGCTTGTTCCAGGAATTGATGGGAACAAAGGAAGAGGCCACAGGTGGACCCCAGAGGTGTCACACTGAGGAGAACAGGTCACGCCTCCTCCCACAGAGGAGATGAAATCTGTTAGCTGCGCAAGACCCTGTGATAATAAGAAGGTCCTGGTAGAATCGGGACTGATGAGGCTACAGGATGTCGGGCCTGTCTCACTTTACTAACAGCAAAGCAGTCCCTCAGGTGATACTTACTTGAGATTTTCTGAGCCCATCCAAACTTATAGTGGACAAAAAGGAAATAAAATATAAGGCCGCTCAGCATAAATAACACACAGTAGAGATACTCCCATGCAGGTTGGCTGATGATTGGGGCCAAAACCAAAAACACGGATAAGAGAGTCACCAAGATGGGGATGACAATGGGCACCTGTAGGCCAAACAGAGTGGTGTCATGATTTGGCCACATGCATTCATTTCTTTTTTGAAAATTTTCATTCAAAACAAAACACTTGACAGAAAGAAGAATATAATGAACCCCGTGTACCCCTCCTCCAGTTTCAATCATTTGTAAGTAAAATTGCCAACCTTATTTCATCTTTTTCTTTTCCCTAGACTGTAAAGAAGATGCCATCATGTCATTTTACCTGTAAAATACGCATTATACGTCTCTAACTGATGATGACTTTACTTTTAACGTGTTTGTTCCCTCCTCTCTTTATCTCGTCATGAATTCGTAGGAATTGGGTGGTTTGTCCTATACAACGTCTTCATTTCTAGCTTTGCCTGAGAACTTGCCCCTCTGTCCCTCTTGTTTCCTGTAAACCAGTAGTTAGCTGTGGAGGCAAGAATGCGTTGTAGCTGGAGCAGTGCACTTCCTCTTGTAACACATCACGAGGCACTTAAGGTCCGATGGTTACACTTGTGAATCCCTAAAGTCAATCAGTGGATTCAGGGGCTGGAGAGGAATCCAGTCCCAGCAGATCTGGATTCACCCATTTCTCCAGGGTGTTTGGTAGGAAAGGGTATTTAGAAACCGTAATCTGCGTGGTTGGGAGTACTCAGTGTTCTTTTACAAGGACGGAGAAAAAAAATTTTTTTTCAAGAAGGGAAAACAATTCATAAATTTCTACTGAGTTTCTGTTCAAATGTAAGATTGCACTTTTTTCCTTACTTTCCCTAGACTTACGCCTTCTTTCCTTATGCTTCTGAAAATCTTCTCAGTGGCTTTCACGTAATTACTTATTTTATTTATCCTACAATGTGCCTATAATAAACTTCAAAATAACTGTACCAATACTACCACTGTAAGTAGTAGTATGAAGTTTAAGATTTTTTTGCAGTTCTCTTTAACTGCACAGTATAAACCACAAAGGAGATGCATTCAAAGTCCTGCACTTTAATATCAGTTCTAGTGATGACGTTTTCTGTGTGGTTATGTCATCTGCTTGTTACAGAGTAAGGCTTCTTTATCTCCATTTGTTTCTAGTTTTTAGGGATTTGCTTTTTCCCTTTTTTATTTGATTTTTTTAATATTATAAATTTTTTCTTGATTTTGCTTTATTCTTCCATTATTTCTCTTTCAGAATAAACACATGTGTATGCACAAATGTACATACGCATGTTCATCTTCCACTCCTCTTACATAAAAGGCAGCAAATGCATAACACACAGTTTTGCACCTTGCTTTTTTCCATTCATATATTCCAGAGAGTCACACTACTGTGTAAAATTACTCATCCATTGTTTTACTGTTGCACGCCACTCTACTTTGCGGATGTACCAAAACTTATTCAACCAGTCTCCCATTAATTGACATTTGGGTTGTGTTGAACCTTTTGCTATTACCAATTAATGCAACAAGTAAGCTTATGTATATTTCATATTTTTGTTGACTTCACTTAGGGATAGATTACCTCAAAACAGGATGGCTGGGTCTAAAGGTAAATGCATATGTAATATTGCTGGATATTGCCAGGTTTCCCTTTGTAGTGGCCATACCATTTGTATTCCACTAGCAGTGTTTGAGAAGGCTGTTTCCCCATAGCCTCTCCAATGGAGTGTGGCCAAGCTTTGGGATTTTTGCCCATCTGATAGGCAAGAAATGGTATCTCGTTAGAATTTTGGTGTGCGTTCTAAGAAACAAAATTGAGTTTGCTTGGGTTCATTTGTTTCATGTTTAAGTGTCGTTGCATTTTTTTCATTGAACTGTCGTTTTATTTTCTTGTGTCCATTTATATCTTTTGTCCATTTCAATTGTTAGTAACCCCCATCTCAATTTTAGTAACTCTTTAAATTAGGGATATTTATCCTTTTTTGTGATATTATTGCAAATATTTCCCCCAATATTTTATGTATATGTGTTTTCAACTTCTCTTTTTTTGAATGCATTCATTTTTATTTTGGGGTGGTTATGGTTGCCCCTTTTTTAAAAATTACTCCTTGATTTTGAGTCATGGGAGAGGTTTTCTTCATTCTTGAATTACAAAGCAATTTATATTTTCTTCATGCATCAGCACCATGATATTTAAATTTTAGAATCTATATTTTTTTTGAATTTTTGAATTTTATTTTTTATACAGCAGGTTCTTATTAGTTATCCGTTTTATACATATTAGTGTATACATGTCAATCCCAATCTCCCAGTTCATCCCGCCACCACCAGCCACCACCCTTCACCCACACCCCCCCGCCACTCACTTTCCCCCCTTGGTTGGTTCTCTACATCTGTGTCTCAATTTTAGAGTCTATATTTTAATATTTTTCTTATTTTTAGATTTTCCCTGGCTATTTTTGCTAGTTTGTTGTTCAATATGAACTTTATAATCAACTTGTCTAACTCCAGGAAAAAAAATTAGATGGTGTTTTTTATTGCAATCTCATTAAACATCTAAATTAATGATGCTGAGTTTCCCTATCCAAGAATATGATGGATTTCCATTTGTTCAAGTTACCTTTTCGGTCTTTCAGGAGAATTTTACTTTTCTACTGTGATGTCTAACCTCTTGTTAAGTTTATGGCTAGGTGTTTTTTGGTTTGGGGATGAGTTGTTCTCTTTCATTATCTTTTAATTGGATATCATTTTTATAAATGAAGGCTATTGATTACAGTGTGTTAGTTTTATGTCATATTACTTCACTATATTTTCTTATAGTTTTTTCTTTGATCCTTTTGGGTTTTCCAGATGCACAATTTTATTTTCTTTGAAAGGAGAAAGGTAGACTTTTGAAAGTCTTTTCTAATTCTTATGCTCCACATTGCTTTCTCTTGTTTAATTGCCTTGCTGATATCTTCAGAACAATGTTAGCTGATAGCAGAAATAGAAGGAAGGCATTTTTGTCTTCACCTTGGCAGAGATCTCTCTAGTGTTACCTTATCAATTAAAATTGCTTTTTTGCCATAGGGCGTGTTTGTGTGTGCGATCATGCCAAGGAAAAGGTTATAAATTCCTATTTGTGTTTTTATCACTAATGTATGTTGAATTTTATCTGGTTTTTGGCAACTGTGGGAGGTGATCGTAGGGGGTTTTACCATAGGTATATTAATATGATGAATTATATCTCCATGACTTAAATCCAGTTCATTCTAATCTTCAGCCACCCTTGCACAGACTTGACTTAGTCATGATACGTTTTTAATATAATTGGATTATATTTGTCAAACTATTTTATTTAAGGTTTTTATATCAATATTCAAAAGTGCGATTGGTCCGTGATTTTCTCCCCTTTTTTGTGCTATCTTTGCAAGGTTTGGTATCAGGGTTATAGTCCATAAAAATAATTTGAAAAATCAATAAAACATCCTGTAGCTTACCTTAAAAAAGAGAGAGAAAGCATAAACACACAAATAAGAAACAAAAATGGAGAAATAATCTCCAGAACACAGGAAGTTTTTTTAAAAATCATAAACTATTTTGTACAACTCTATACAAATAAATTCAAACACCTAGGTGAAATGGACAGTTTTCTAGGAAAATATAGTTTACTAAAACCCCAGCAGAATCTGAATTCATGGTGAAATTCTAAAAATCAGATAATCCAGTTAAGTGCTTTCTTTATGTTTATTAATTCCTTCTATATCCTTTTGGTTTTCTTTGTTCTTTCTCGTGCCCGTTGAGTTGCCTATTTAATTTGTTTTCGTTTTTGTTGATGTAAGTAATGTAGTGGAACTTCCTTAAAGTGCCGATCATAGATTATATGTCTTGTTTTCATTATTGTTATTTTTAGGAATTTATGTACTTTCATTTCCTATTTCCTTTTGGACCAAAAGGTTTAATTTTTAAAATTAATTTCCTGTTTTATTGCATTATAGTCAGAGAGTGTGATCTGTATCATTTCTGATTTTTTAAAAAATAAATGTACTTATTTTTTATTATTTATTGTTTTTGGCTGCATTGGGTCTTCGTGGCTGCACGTGGGCTTTCTCTGGTTGTGGTGAGCAGGGCCTGCTCTTTGTTGCGGTGCGCGGGCTTCTCATTGCGGTGGCTTCTCTTGTTGCAGAGCACGGGCTCTAGGCGTGTAGGCCTTAGTAGTTGTGGCACGTGGGCTCAGTATTGTGGCTCATGGGCTCTAGAGCACAGGCTCAGTAGTTGGGGCGCATGGGCTTAGTTGCTCCGCGGCATGTGGGATCTTCCCGGACTGGGGCTTGAACCCGTGTCCCCTGCATTGGCAGGCAGATTCCCAACCACTGTGCCACCAGGGAAGCCCCATTTCTGATTTTTTAATCAGGGTTTTTCTTTGTGGTATTAAAGATTGTCAGTGGTCAGACCTGTTCCATATGCACTGTTTGCTATTTGGGGGATTCAGAATTTGAAATGAATCTGTAAGATACACCTTGTTACGTTTTTATAGATCTGCAGTCACTTTTACTAGTGATGTGCCTGGATCTGTCTTGTTCTGAGAGAGATGTTTTAAAGTCTCCTATTAGTGTGTGTGTCTGTTTCTCCTTGTATTTCCTATAGTTTGTTTCATAAAAGTAATTACTGTGTGGCGTGGTGAACAGGTTTTCATAACTGTTATCTCTTTATTGTGAATTTTAGCCTTTTGCATTACTAAATGGTCTTTGTCTTGTGTTTTGGGCCTGAGTGCTTGTCTGATAAGATCACAACCCCTGTTTTCTGTGTATTTTCATTTGCTTGATTTTTCTTTGCCTATCCTTTTACTTTGCATTTTTCACAGCTCTGTAAACCTGCCTGAAAATTTTTTTCTTTTAATGGCTGATTTAAACCCATTTAAACTGAATAAGCTGGTTTATTCATACAACTGATAAGTTTGGTCTCCATATTGCTTCATATTTCTATATAAAGTATCTTCGACTTACTGTCAGTTTTCTGCCCATAATGAGTGACATTCTATGGGAAAACTCTTACTGGGGCCTACTTCCTTTAAGTGGGAAAATTACCATGTATCATATGAAACCCCAGACTTCTAACCAGTGTTTTCAGATATAACAAAAAACAGTAAATGCATAAATATATCCAACATGTGTTATACCTGGAAGTAAACTGCTTTAAAAATGACTTCCTGGTGACCAATTAGTATGATTGTTAGTAAATGGTTACCTTTAACACAATAACATGTTTCCCAACATCTGAGACACACATGCCTCACACTTTCCAATATGCCTCCATACAACTGTGACTTGTGTTGGATTTGGAATGCCATTTGAAACTTTCCTCACACATGTATTAAAAACATTGTATTGCATTTGGGGAATTTAAGTATTCATTTTTTTCCCATATAACTATCAACTAGAAATAAGAGTATTAAGAGATTCATAGGTTCTATAAAGTTTGGGGATGTTAAAAATCAGCAAGCAGGGCCTCCCTGGTGGCGCAGTGGTTGAGAGTCCGTCTGCCAATGCAGGGGATACGGGTTCGTGCCCCGGTCTGGGAGGATCCCATATGCCGCGGAGCGGCTGGGCCCGTGAGCCAGGGCCGCTGGGCCTGCGCATCCGGAGCCTGTGCTCCGCAACGGGAGAGGCCACAGCAGTGAGAGGCCCGCGTACGGCAAAAAAAAAAAAAAAAAAAATCAGCAAGCAAAAAACAGTAACAACAAAAAACCCTAATAAGCATTCTACTGAGAAAATGTCAACCAGGAAGATATTCTCATTTGTTTCCCTATTCGAGTCTTTATATATAGGTTCTTCTATGATATGGTTTTGTGGATGTGTTTGTGTGTGGGTATGTGTGTTGGATATATCTATCTATAAACACTGTTTTTGTTCTGAGAGTTACCATTATAAATAGTAGGTATTAATACCTTTATTTCCTCTTTTTTAGATATTATCTATAATAAGCAGTAATGAAATAAGCTAGGATTTCTTCTCTTTCCCCCCAGCATCTAATTTTAAATTGTATCCAAAGGCAGTTTTCCTGAGATACTTTCCTTAAGTGGCATACTTTCATATGCTTTCTCTCCCATTTTTGTTGTATTATGTTGTCAGTGCTTAATATTTATATACTGTTTTGCTATCTTTATCTCCCATCATTTAGTCTTAGTTCTTTAATTAAATATATTCACCTTATGCCAATGACTTTTTGGTTTCTAAAGCTCATTCTCTAGCGATTCCTTAGGTCTCATGTAATGATATATGCTTTAAGTTATTTCGTTGGTAACTTTATTCTTCAAGGTCAATTTGACTGGATATAAAATACTTGACTTACATTTTTTTCCTTGAATATCTTAAATAAGTTGCCCACAGTCTTACAGCATGGAGTGTAGGTGATGAGAAGTTTGATGCCTGTATTATTTCCTTTCCTTTATAAGCAAATTGGGGTGAAGGAGGACAGGAAAGGGGAAGTGGATATACCCAAAGCATTTTTTTTTAAAGAAACTCCATAGTTTTATCAGAATATATTTCTTTGTTGCCCAGTCTAGTTCGGAAGTGTGTTGGTTCAAGTCCCCCCCCTCCTTCTGTGGTCTCCCCTCCCACCTTCCCTCCCACTTCAGGAAATGTTTCTTGAATCATAGCTTTTAAGCTGTTGGTGGGAATGTAAACTGATACAGCCACTATGGAGAACAGTATGGAGGTTCCTTAAAAAACTAAAAATAGAATTACCACATGACCCAGCAATCCCACTACTGGGCATATACCCAGAGAAAACCACAATTCAAAAAGACACATGCACCCCAATGTTCATTGCAGCAGTATTTACAATAGCCAGGTCATGGAAGCAACCTAAATGCCCATCAACAGACGAATGGATAAGGAAGATGTGGTACATATGTACAATGGAATATTACTCTGCCATAAAAAGGAACGAAATTGGGTCATTTGTTGAGACGTGGATGGATCTAGAGACTGTCATACAGAGTGAAGTAAGTCAGAAAGAGAAAAACCAATATCGTATATTAACGCATATATGTGGAACCTAGAAAAATGGTACAGATGAACCGGTTTGCAGGGCAGAAATTGAGACACAGATGTAGAGAACAAATGCATGGACACCAAGGGGGGGAAGCGGCAGGGAGGTGGTGGTGGTGGTGTGATGAATTGGGTGATTGGGATTGACATGTATACACTGATGTGTATAAAATTGATGACTAATAAGAACCTGCTGTATAAAAAAATATATAAAAATTAAAAAAAAAGAATTCTGTTATTTGCATTTTCTTCTTCAAGGACTCCAGTTATACATATGTTAATCTCTTTTTTTTTTCCTGTCTCCTTACTTCATTATTTTCTCTCAAATCCTTTTTATTTCTGTTTGAGAGATTTTGCGCAGATTAAAAATCTGTGCTACCATAATGATTTTGCCTGCTTGATGCCCTGATTGAGGTGGAACTGCCTGATTCCAGCAGGCTGCTCCATGCCTTCTCTGACTTCAGCAACTTGGTGATGGTCAAAGCTACTGTGCCAGAAAGACTTTTAACCAGATTTGTGAAACAACATTCTGAAGCTAAAGACGTTATCTTTATTCTTGCTCTAGTTACTGAAGCCCTCTTCTTGCCTGACTTTTTCTTACATCTTCACTTGTTATCATAAGAATAAATAGCACAGGTTTTTTCAAAAAACAAAAAACAAACCAAAAAATCCTGTAACATAAGCAAAATAAAATACATTCTTCTTCCTCGTTGGTATATGGACCCAAACCAGCCATGGAGGGAGGTGGGAAGGAGCCCAAAACAGACTGCAAACACGGACCGTTAGTGGTTGCATGCATAGGAATGGGTCTGGGCCAGAATCAGAACTCCCCATCGGTCGACAGAAAGTGTATTCATGAGGGGTCCTGGAACTATCAGACCTGGACATCTCACTTTGGTTAGAGAGACAGGTCACAGGTATTGTTGATAACTTTAATAAATTATGAGATGGCTGACTGGATCATAATCTATACTATGAAATGAAGAGCAAACTCCACTCTAAAGTTTGATGTTCAAGAGAAGAGTCAGGTTGAAAATAGAAAGCATGCTCCTAGAAGTTAAAATAGTTACTTCTACCTAGTTCATTTCAGGAAATCAAAGCCACTTGTGACATTTGGGGAACAACTTACCTTGATAGGCCTTTTCAGTTCTTTCCTCGTAAACCTCATCACAACTAGTCCAAAGACCGTCAAGCCATAAAACAGCCATGCAGCAAAACTGAAGTAATTGACTAATGAGTTTATGTCACCAGGGATGATATAAATGATCGCTATGATACCCTAGAAGAAAGAAGAAGGAAGTCTTAGGTCATTAGTACATGAAAACATTAACCTTATCACTTCACAAAAGATGGAAGAAGCCGTTTTTTTCTGTGGATAAACACTTTAATGTGAAAGAACACTCCTATGTATCCCATTATATTTGGGGTTAAACCAGACTGGTGCTATGACAGCTCTTTGAGGTGTGATGAAAGGACTTGGAAAGTTTGTAGCTCTTTTAAGCAGGGGAGAAACAAAATGTGTATGTATGTTGCACCAGCTTCCTAATTATGAATTTTCCTTCCAGAGAGTTTTCATTGGGGGAAAGGGCCCTGCACCATAAAACCCAGGCTGTCTAGGTCTGGTCTTGACTGCATTAGCTGCACGGTCCTGGACTTGTAATTCCAAGGGCCTTGTAATTCTGGGTCCTTTTTCTCATCTTCAAAGGGAGTAGGTTGACAGAGAATAGGGGCTCCCTCTGGGGGTGGGAGGAAGAATCTGGCCCTGAGGCTGGGGTGTGGATGGTCCAGAGGTGCCCAAAACAGTTGCATACAGCCGAGGACTATCCCTCACTGAGAAATTCCAATCAGAAGATGTCAAACACCTATAATTCACAAGGGTCCCATGACTTCTGAATTATTGGACCGTAATGAGAAGCTGTTGTCATTAGCCACCTTGTAAAATGCCTTACTCTTCCTCATAAGCTAGCGGGTTTTTGTCCAGTTTGTTACCAGGGACTCAGAACATACAAATGTACATGTAAGAAGTGTAGAGGGTACAAGCTCAGAAGATTCAAACAGTGTCCTTCGTGGATAAATTCAGAACAAGGAGCAGAAGTTGGGTAAATTATTTGAATTGTTTTGAACTTTTTTATGTACCTATTTATATAACTGAGGGCTGGGGGAACCTCAGGCACTTGAAAATCACTGAGCTTAGTGATCAAGTTTACTTCATCATCCAAACTGAGGGACCCTCTGCCTTAAGGGGGTGTTTTTGTGGCAGAATTCATACTTACATAAAAGATGATGGCAGGGGCTGGAGTGAGGCGCTTGACGCTAACATAAGAGAGCACTTTAAGCATGTGGCCTTCCCGGCCTGCAACGTAAACAAGTCTGAAAGGGCAGTAATAAGGAAGTCAGTCGATGAGGGCGAAGGCTGCTCACCGAGCAAGTGTGTCCTGAGCATCACTACCCAGGCCACAGAGAAGGGGACTGAGTTATGACCCTGGTGTCTTCAGGTAGGAGTCTAGCCTCTTGAGATGACTACGTTTTGCAGAAGTAAGTGAGATGATTAAATGCATCTTAGAGGAATGCATCCTGGTGCAGTGGGGTCACCTGTGGGGGGTGGGGTGGAGTGGGAGGTTGAGGAGCCCCTTTCAAGGAGGAGGTACCTGATCTGAGTCCTGAAATCTATGCAAGAAACAAATGTAAAAACTAGTCCAGGGCCTGTGGACCTCAGTGCTTGGTGCACCTGACAGAAGCCAACACAGACATGCCTTGCACTTCCTAAATCCAAAGTCTGTATTTTTAAAAAATCAGAAAATCAAGGGTGAGTCAGCAAATGCAAACAAATGGCTGAGCCACCCCGTCCACCCCCAAGAACTTCTGATGATTCAGGAATCTGAAAAGCTATCTTTAAAATGGTAAAGGTTAAGGAAAGGAGAGCTAAACAGAATTCCTAAGGAAACAAAAAGTTACTTTAATTAAAAATTTAATCAACAACAGACAAATACAAGTGAAAAAAGTAAAAGCTAGACTGCATATGAAGCATAGAGAAGTGGAAAATGTAGACATGAAACTAAGAAACCTAGGAAGAAGCTCAAGTATATTGAATGGAGTAAGAAATTCAAAGAAGAGCAGAGAGCCTTTACACAATCAAAAAACACTGAGCCTTCAAACTGAATCCTGTTCTAGACAAAAACATACCCAGATATAAACATTAGAGTGGAAGGGGAAAAAATTTAAGCTACTGAATTTAAAAGATAGCTACAAAATTAGGACAATCAGAACAACAGCCATCGCATGAGAAACACTTTCAAAGTGATGAGGGAAAATTGATTTGACTTTCAGATTAGAATACTACACAGCTAAACTATCATTCAAGACTACTGGCAAAATACATTTGTAGACAATAACTGTGAGACATTTACAGCTCTTCAGTCCTTGTTGGAAACTATTAAAAAATCTACAACCAAAGAGGACACTGAACTGAGAAGGAATTGACTGAAAAAGCAACATTAAGGAAATAGCAGTAAAGCACATTTGGTATGTATGTAAGTATTGGATTTTTTATTTCTGTCATGATGGACTTTTTTTGGAGGGTTGGTTGGGATTATAAACAAGGTGTAGCTGATACACTAGATGATATGAAAGGGAGAGCCCTTGCAAGAGAGGGAAGAGAACTGAGATACTGATAGGCTCTACTAGGTATTCATGTTAAATTTTAAAGGTAATTGCTAAAAGAATAGAAATATAACTTCCATCCACATCAGCGGAAGAAGAAAAAGGAATAAAGGACATTTGATGATTAATAAATCAGGGTAAGATTTTTTAAGCCAAGAAAACACAAAGGAGTATGTTAGAAATTAATCTAGCAGTAATCACATCCAGTGTGATCGGATTCCACTTGCCCAGCTGGAGACTCTCGGGTTGGGTTTGTTGAAAGAGACACAAGCCACAGCCCATGACACTGAAAAGTAGACAATAAAAGGGATGGGACATGTTACCAAAAGTAGCAGCCTGAAAGACAGCTGATTCAGCAATATCAGTATCAGAATTTAAGGCAAAAGAGGGAGTATTCCTACTGAAAAAGAGAACAGTCAGAAGATATAAAAAACAGAAGTCCTTGCAAATATATAGTAAAGGTAGAAAATCAACCATGTACAAAGCTAGTAGGAAGGTTAAAAGACAAAAGTAGTAAAACCATCTATATCCACAATAAGCAGTTAAAGAATACACAAAACAATTAGATGTAAAACATGTCAAAAACAGTAATCGTAAGGGGAGGAATGTACAAATGCAGGGTTGTTAAATGCATTTGAAATTAAGAGATCAGCAACTTAAAACAATCATATATATATATATATATGTATATATATATATATATATATATAGCTATATATAAACTTAACATAAATACAAACCAAAAATCTATACTACATACACACATAAAAAAGAAAAATGAATTAAAACATAACACTAAAGATAGTCATCCAATCACAAGAGATGAGAACAAAAAAGGAACAAAAAAGACCTACAAAACCCCAAAACGAATAACAAAATGGCAGTAAGAACATACATATCAATAATTGCTTTAAATGTATATGGACTAAATGCTCAAATGAAAAGACACAGAATGGCTGAATGGATACAAAAACAAGACCCATATATGTGCTGCCTACAAGAGACTCACTTCAGATCTAAAGATACAGATTGAAAGTGAGTGGATGGAAGAAGGTATTCCATGCAAATGTAAATCAAAACAAAAGCTGCGTAGCAATACTTATATCAGACAAAATAGACTTTAAAATAAAGACTGTTACAAGAGACAAGGACATTACATAACAATCAAGGGATCAATCCAAGAAGATATAACAATGGTAAATAAATGTGCACTCAACATAGGAGCACCTAGATATATAAAGCAAATATTAACATACATAAAAGGAGAAAATGACAGTAACACAATAATAGTAGGGGACTTAAACACCCCACTTACATCAAGGGACGGATCATCCAGACAGAAAATCAATAAGGAAACACTGGCCTTAAATGACACATTAGACCAGATGGACAATATATACAGAACATTCCATCCCGAAACAGCACAATACACATTCTTTTCAGGTGCACATGCAGTGTTCTCCAGGAGCGATCACATGCTAGGCCACAAAACAAGCCTTGGTAAATTTAAGAAAATTTAAATCATAGTGAGCATCTTTTCTGACCACAATGCTATGAGACAAATCAACTACAAGAGAAAAACTGAAAAAAACACAAACATGTGGAGGCTAAACAATATGCTACTAAACAACCAATGGATCACTAAAGAAATCAAAGAGGAAATCGAAAAATACCTGGAGACAAATGAAAATGAAAACACAATGATCCAAAATCTATGGGATGCAGCAAAAGCAGTTATAAGAGGGAAGTTTATACTGCCTACCTCAGGAAATGAGAAGACTCTCAGACAACTTAATTTTACACCTAAAAGGACTAGAGAAAGAACAAATGAAACCCAAAGTTAGTAGAAGGAAAGAAATAATAAATATCAGAGCAGACATAAATGAAATAGAGATTAAAAAAGAAAAATAGAAAAGATCAATGAGGGACTTCCCTGGTGGCACAGTGGTTAAGAATCCACCTGCAAATGCAGGGGACATGGGTTCAAGCCCTGGTCCGGGAAGGTCCCACATGCTGCGAAGCAACTAAGCCCATGCGCCACAACTACTGAGTCTGTGCTCTAGAACCCGCAAACCACAACTACTGAGCCCACATGCCACAGCTACTGAAGCCCGCATGCCTAGAGCCCATGCTCTTCAACAAGAGGAGCCACTATAATGAGAAGCATGTGCACCTCAATGAAGAGTAGCCCCCACGCGCTGCAACTAGAGAAAGCCCATGCACAGCAATGAAGACCCAATGCAGCCAAAAATAAATAAATAAATAAATTTTAAAAAAGGAAAAGATCAGTGAAACTAAGAGCCATTTCTTTAAAAAGATAAACTCAATAAACCTTTAGCCAGATTCATCAAGAAAAAAAGAGGGCCCAAATCACTATCATCATAATTGAAAAAGGAAAAGTTATCAGCGACACCACAGAAATACGAAGGATCATAAGAGATTACTATGAACAAGTATATGCCAATAAAATGGACAACCAAGTACAAATTGACAAATTCCTAGAACTGTACAATCTCCCAAGACTGAATCAGGAAGAAATAGAAAATATGAACAGACCAATTACCAATAATGAAATTGCATCAGTAATTTAGAAAAGTCCAGGACCAAGTGCCTTCACAAGTGAATTCTACCAAACATTTAAAGAAGAGCTAACACCTATCATTCTCAAACAATTCCAAAAAATACAGAGGAGTGCTTCTGAACTCATTCTATGAGGCTAGCATCACCCTGATACCAAAGAGAGACAAAGATCTCACAAAAAAAGAAAATTACAGGCCAATATCACTGATGAACACAGATGCAAAAATCCTCAAAATATAAGCAAACTGAATTCAGCAACACTTTAGAAAGATCATATACCATGATCAAGTGGGATTTATCCCAGGGATGCAAGGATGGTTCAGCATCTGTAAATCAATCAGTGTGATACATCACATTAACAAACTGAAGAATAAAAACTATATTATTATCTCAATAGATGCAGAAAAAGCTTATTATTATCTCAATAGATGCAGAAAAAGCTTTTGACAAAATTCAACAACCACTTATGACAAAAACTCTCCAGAAAGTGAGTAGAGAGAAAACACACCTCAACATAATAAAGGCCATATATGATAAGCCCACAGCTAACATCATACTCAATGGTGAAAAGCTGAAAACATTTCCTCTAAGATCAGGAACAAGACAAGGATGCCCACTCTTGCCACTTTTATTCAACATGTTATTGGAAGTCCAAACGACAGCAGTCAGACAGAAAGAAAGAAAGAGAATGAAAGAAAGGGAATCCAAATTGGAAAGGAAGAAGTAAAACAGTGACTGTCTGCAGACAACATGATACTATACATAGAAAATCCTAAATACACTACAAAATAAAAATAAATACTACTAGAGTTTATCAGTGAATTTGGTAAAGTTACAAGATACAAAGTCAATATACAGAAATCTGTTGCATTTCTATACACTAACAACAAACTATCAGAAAGAGAAATTAAGGAAACAACAGCATTTACAATTGCATTTAAAAAAAAGAATAACACACCTAGAAATAAACTTACCTAAGGAGGTAAAAGACCTATACTCAGAAAACTATGAGACACAGATGAAAGAAATTGAATACAACACTAACAGGTGGAAAGATACACCACGTTCATGGATTGGAATAATTAATATTGTTTAAATGACCATACTACCCAAGGCAAATCTACAGATTCAATGCAATCCCTATCAAAATACCAATGGCATTTTTCACAGAACTAGAACAAATAATTTTTAAATTTGTATGGAAACACAAAAGACCCCAAATAGTCAAAACAATCTTGAGAAAGAAGAACAGAGCTGGAGATACCACACTCTCTGACTTTAGACTATACTACAAAGCTACAGTTATCAAAACAGTATGGTACTGGCACAAAAACAGACACACAGATCAATGGAACAGAATAGAGAGCCAAGAAATAAATCCACATGCTTATGGTTAATTAATCTACAACATAGGAGGCAAGAATATACAATGGAGAAAAGATAGTCTCTTCAATAAGTGGTGCTGGGAAAACTGGACAGCTACATGTAAAAGAATGAAATTAGAACATTTTCTCATACCATATACAAAAATAGACTCAAAATGGATTAAATACCTAAATGTAAAACCAGAAACCACAAAACTCCTAGAAGAAAACATAGGCAGAACACTCTTTGACATAAATTGTAGCAAGATCCTTTTGGATCTGTCCCCTAAGGAAAAGGAAACAAAAGCAAAAATAAACAAATGGGAACTAAATTTAAAAGCTTTTGCACAGCAATGAAACCACTGACAAAACAAAAAGACAACCCACTGAATGGGAGAATATATTTGCAAATGATATGATCAATAAGGGGTTAATATCCAAAATATATAAATAGCTCATACAACTCAACATCATAAAAACAATCTGATTAAAAAATGGGTAGAAGGGCTTCCCTGGTGGCGCAGTGATTGAGAGTCTGCCTGCCGATGCAGGGGACATGGGTTCGTGCCCCAGTCTGGGAAGATCCCACATGCCGCGGAGCGGCTGGGCCCGTGAGCCATGGCCGCTGAGCCTGCACGTCCGGAGCCTGTGCTCCGCAATGGGAGAGGCCACAACAGTGAGAGGCCCGTGTATCACCAAAAAAAAAAAAAAAAAATGGGCAGAAGAACTGAATAGATATTTTTATAAAGAAGACATACAGATGGCCAACAGACATGAAAAGATGTTCAACATCACTAATCATTAGAGAAATGCAAATCAAAACCACAATGAGATATCTATCACCTCGCACCTGTCAGAATGGCTATCATCAAAAAGACCACAACACATGTTGGCAAGGATGTGGAGAAAAGGGAGCCCTAGTACATTGTTGATGGGAATGTAAACTGGTGCAGCCACTGTGGAAAACAGTATGAAGGTTCCTCAAAAAAACTAAAAATAGAGGGACTTCCCTGGTGGTGCAGTGGTTAAGACTCTGTGCTCCCAGTGCAGGGGGCCTGGGTTTGATCCCACATGCACGCTGCAACTAAGGGTTCACGTGCCACAACTAAGGAGCCAGAAAGTCGCAACTAAGGAGCCCATGAGCCGCAACTAAGGAGCCCACGTGCTGCAACTAAGACCTGGTGCAACCAAATAAACAAATAAATAAATTAAATATTGTTAAAAAACTAAAAATAGAATTATCATATGACCCAGCAATTCCACTCCTGGGTATATATCTGAAGAAAACAAAAACACTGAAGAAAACAAAAACACTTAATTCAAAAAGATACATGGATTTCAATGTTCATAGCAGCACTATTTACAATAGCCAAGCTATGGAAGCTACCTAAGTGTCCATAAACAGATGAACAGATAAAGAAAGTATGATATATATACACACACACACACACACACACTTACACACATATATACACAATGGAATACTACTCAGCCATAATAAAGAATGAAATTTTTCTATTTGCAACAATGTGGATATAGCTGGAGGGTAGGTATTATGCTTAGTGAAATAAGTCATACAGAGAAAGACAAATACTGTACGTTGCCACTTATATGTGGAATCTAAAAAATAAAACAAACTAGTGAATTTAACAAAAAAGAAACAGACTCACAAATATAGAGAACAAATTAGTGGTTACCAATGGGGAGAGGAAAGTGGGGAGAGGTTTAAGAGGTACAGACTACAATGTATAAAATAAGCTACAAGGATATACTTACTGTACAGCACAGGGAATATAGCCAATATTTTATAATAACTATAAATGGAGTATAATCTTTAAATATTGTGAATTACTATGTTGTACATCTGGGACTTTTACCCGTGGGACATATAATATTATAAATCAACTATACCTCAATAAATTTTAAAAAAACAGGAGCCCATGAAACATAGGAGGCAAAGCTTAACAAAACCACTATGAGTGCATAAGATTTGAACAGTCAAGGTACAAGCTTAATGATAATATAAAAACCTAGAAGTTAGTAGAATACACATTATTTTCAAGACCATGGGAACACTTATAAAAATGGCAGTAAGCCACAAGGGAAGTCTTAAAACTTCTGAAGAAGTAATATTGTAAAGATCACACTTTCTGAGTACAATACAATAACATCAGAAGTCAGGAATACACAGGCCAAAAAGACTCATTTTTAAAAACTACTTTTTGAACTTTGAAAAGATATAAACATAGTATTAATTCCCAGAACAAGTCAGTGAAACTGGGAGGAAAGGGATTGCTAGGTGGAGGGGAGGCTTAGACTCAAGATGATGCTGTGAATTCACTCTTTAAATTCCGTCAGTTCTCCACAAATCAATATATAAATTCCATGCACTGAAGATGCAAGCACGACTTTTCGGAACTGGACAAAATTACTGTAAGTGCACCTGGAATGCTAAACAGGCAAGGAGAAGTCTGATGTGGGAGCACCAGTCCTACCAGATTTTACATTACTGAAGCTGTGAAACATGTAATAAGTAAGATAATAACACAGGAGAATATTTAGCAGTGAAACAAAGTGAATCAAGTACATTGGAATGATAATGCTGGATTTCAAACCAGTAGGAGAAAGGGTGGACAACAGGTAAATGTTTGGGGAAAAAAGTGAGATTTATGCCTCACATCAAGACGCTTTCTAGATTGATCAAAGAGCTAAAGTAAAATGCCAGAAGAAAACATAGGTGGGCATTCTTGAAAGGAGAGAGGAAGGTCTGTTTATGTGAGATAGAAAACTCAAAAACCAGTAAGCAAAAATCTTAGATTTGACCTCATAAAAATGATATCCAACATAATTCAATATAGCACAAGTCCCTGGCCAACCCTCAAGCTGCACAGGTACATAACTATATAAAATTAACTCAAAATGGATCATATACCTAAATGTAAGAGCTAAACCTAATAAACATTTAAGATAAAACAGAAGAGAAAATCTTTGTGACCTGGCGTTGGGCAAAGGTTCTTAGATATGACAACGAAAGCATGACACATGAAAAAAAAAAAAAAACCTGATAAACTTTGTCAAAGTTAAAAGCTTTGGTGTTCAAAAATATCACTAAGAAAATGAGAATAGCTCACAACCTCGGGGCTGCACGCGGGTAGGTAGACTAGAGGAAGGGGAGCAAAGCGTGCTTGTGTCTTTTTTTTTTTTTTCCTTCCCAGTGCACTGCGTGAGTCTGCGGGTAGCCGGAGGTGCGGAGTGCGGGGCCTGGCTCGGCCTCCCCGGCGCGCGTGTGACTGCGGCGGGTGCCCTCCTCCTGCTCCTCCACGAGTTGGAGGAGTGCAACGGGCGTGCTCCCGGCTTGCCGGGACGCGAGCTCGTGCTCGCCTTTTCAGCGGTCGCCCGTCACGCACACACTCCACTCCCCTGGGAGTTGGTCTTGGCGCCTCGGTGTGCCCCTCCTCACCCGGCCCCCCCCACCGACCCCCGTAGCGAGTCTGCTTCATCCCTGGGGTCCCTGCTTGGGGGCGGAGAAGATGGCTGGCGGACGTCTGCTGTTGGGGGGCGACTTCCTGTCGCCGCCGCCGCTGCCGCCGCCCCTCCCACCGCCCCTGCCCGAGCCAATGCTGGAGCAGTGGCGCTATAGCCACGAAAGTGACCGGCAGTGGGCCCTGTGGCACAGTTTCATCTGTCGGCACCTGTACAACTATCCCGGGGCTGCCCTAGACCAGCTCCTCGCGCTCTCCGCTGCCTGGACCAACCACGTTTTCCTAGGCTGCAGGTACAGCCCACGCTTGATGGAAAAAATTCTCCAGATGGCTGAAGGTATTGATATTGGGGAGATGCCTTCATATGATCTGATGCTGTCCAAACCTTCCAAAGATCAAAAACGTCACCACTCAACATGGGATGGTCAAAATCCTCCTAAAAAGCAAGCTGGTTCCAAATTCCATGTGAGACCTCGTTTTGAGCCTGTACACGTTGTAGCTAGTAGTTCAAAAGATGAAAGACAGGAAGATCCTTACGGCCCTCAAACAAAAGAGGTAAATGAACAAACACATTTTGCCAGCATGCCAGGAGACATCTACCAAGATTATACTCAAGACTCTTTCAGCATACAAGATGAAAATTCTCAGTATTGTGATTCATCAGTATTTATTTTCACAAAAGACCAGCCTGTAACAGCCAACATGTATTTTGATGGTGGGAACCCTGCCCCCAGCAGCACATCACAGCAGGCAAACTGCCAGTCAGCTCCTGAGCCTTCACCATCACAGATATTTCCTGAGTCAGTGGTAGCTGAGAAGCAGTATTTTATTGAAAAATTAACAGCAACTATCTGGAAGAACCTTTCTAATCCAGAGATGACTTCTGGATCTGATAAAATTAATTACACATATATGTTAACTCATTGTATTCAGGCATGTAAGACAAATCCTGAATATATATATGCTTCTTTAAAAGAAACCCCTCCTGCTGACATCCCCAAAAATGAAAAACTTCTAACAGATGGTTATGCTTGTGAAGTTAGATGCCAAAATATCTACTTAACTACAGGTTATGCTGGCAGCAAGAATGGTTCCAGGGATCGAGCTACTGAGCTAGCTGTAAAACTCTTGCAGAAACGTATTGAAGTTAGGGTTGTCTGATGGAAATTCAGGCACACGATTGGAGAGGACCTTGTGGTGTGTCAGACTGGCATGCCTTCATAGGAATTTCCTCCAGCTCTGAAACCACCAGAAGAGCTGGTGGTACTGGCTAAAGATGCTTCTGGGCAGCCGATTTTTTTTTTTTTTTTTTGCGGTACGCGGGCCTCTCACCATTGTGGCCTCTCCCGTTGCGGAGCACAGGCTCTGGACGCGCAGGCTCAGTGGCCATGGCTCACGGGCCCAGCCGCTCTGCAGCATGTGGGATCTTCCCGGACCGGGGCACGAACCTGTGTCCCCTGCATCGGCAGGCAGACTCTCAACCACTGCGCCACCAGGGAAGCCCTGGGCAGCCGATTTTTAATGCTTCTGCCAAACACTGGACCAATGTTATCCTTACAGAAAATGCAAATGATGCAATTGGTATCCTTAACAATTCTGCCTCATACAACAAAATGTCTGTTGAATACAAATATGAGATTATGCCAAATTGTACATGGCGTTGTCAAGTGTTTTTGCAAGATCGCTGCTTAGCTGAAGGTTGTGGAACCAAAAAAACACAAGTAAACATGCAGCTGCTGATGAGGCTTTGAAAATCCTTCAAAAAACACAACCCACTTACCCATCTGTCAGAAGTTCACAATGTCAAACAGGCTCTTCACCAGGGGATCTGGGAAGAAGAAAGATATAAAGGATCTCATAGTTTATGAGAATTCTTCAAATCCTGTGTGCACGCTGAACGACACAGCTCAGTTTAATCGAATGACAGTTGAATATGTCTATGAAAGAATGATGGGACTCCGATGGAAATGCAAGGTGATTCTAGAGAGTGAAGTAATTGCAGAAGCAGTTGAAGTGAAGAAAACTGTCAAATATGAAGCTGCTGGGGAAGCTGTGAAAACCCTCAAAAAGACCCAGCCGACTGTCATTAACAACTTGAAGAAAGGAGCTACTGAAGATGTGATTTCAAGAAATGAAATTCAGCGTCACTCAGCAGAGGAGGCTTACAAACAACAGATCAAAGAAGATAACATTGGAAATCAGCTGCTGAGAAAGATGGGTTGGACGGGTAGTGGTTTAGGTAAATCTGGTGAGGGCATTCGGGAGCCAATCTCTGTCAAAAAGCAGCATAAGCGGGCAGGGCTTGGTCTTGATGTAGAGAGGGTAAATAAAATTGCCAAGAGAGATACTGAACAGATCATCAGAAACTACGCCATCTCGGAGAGCCACACGGATTTAACTTTCTCTACAGAGCTGACTAATGATGAGCGGAAGCAAATACATCAGGCTGCCCAGAAGTATGGTCTTAAGAGTAAGTCTCATGGGGTGGGCCACGATAGGTACCTGGTGGTAGGTAGAAAAAGACGGAAGGAGGATTTACTAGACCAGCTCAAACAGGAAGGCCAAGTGAGGCATTACGAGCTTGTGATGCCTCAAGCAAATTGAGATCTTACTAATTTATTTTGTAAAAGCCTAATGAGGCAGATTTGTGAATTAAAGAAATGCTACATGTTCTGGGTGCAGAGTATATTCATTCTTAACATGTTTCACCTTGTTCATTTCATATAGTGCTTTATTAGCTATTGGAACTTGAAGAATTCTGTCCACTTGTAGTAGCTTAATCCAGCAGATAATATTGTGCAGTTACTGTTTGTGTCTTTGATATTGCTGTGTCCCTCAGATTTTAGTAGTTTGTACAAAGCAAGAACACATATCCAAATTGAATTTCACCCCGAGGAAGAAATTCCCATTTTAAAGGGCATAGCACAGCAATTGGCAAAAATATGTAAAGTTGATATTGACTACAGTAAAACTACAGTCTTAATTCCACACTTAACTGAAAATGTCAGGTCATTTTGTATTATTTTCATCTTTATGTGAAGCCAGTTATAGAATGTTTAATAGTAAATTGTGTTGTACGTGTAAATGTCCTTACCAACTAAATGATGTAAAACTTTCTTAAAGTAATTTTAGTGTTCATTTATTTATAACTTCTACCATGCGGTTTCCAGAATATTGGAAGTGATATATTGTATCTTGTGATATATGAGTGTTAACAAATTCTAGTCTTCATGCTGAGAGAGCACTACTTGAGAGAGCGATTGAAAAGTTCCCAAACTTTGATTCAGTCTGAAGAAAGGAAGCTGGAACTGTCTGTTCTTGGTGCCTTGCAGAGAGACTCGCAGCAACTCTCCGTTATAGCTTTCACATGATTGGGGTGTATAGCACATGCAAGGTGGCCACCGCTGTGGTGGAGCTTGGCAAAAGACTGAAGATACATTGGTGCTTTGATGAAAAGGTTAGTTGGCTGGTCCCTCTCTCAAAAAGCGTATTTAGCCCCCAAAGCCAACTTTGTAACATATTTAAAACTGCTATTTTTGCTTATTTCTGGAATGTAAAAAAAAGTGTATGCTTCCTGAATAAAAAGAAGCCAAAGCTGATCAAAAAAAAAATGAGAATATAAGGAGAAAATACGTGCAAATCAGATACCTGGTAAAAGATGTATCTAGAATATATGATGAACATGTACAACTCAATACGAAGATAAAAGGAAGCCCAATTTTTAAAATGGACAAAAGATTTGAATAGATATTTCACCAGAAGATATACGAATAGCTAATAAGCACACAAAAAGATGCTCAGTATCATTTGTCATTAGGGAAATGCAAATTAAAACCGCAATGACAGGGGTTCCCTGGTGGCGCAGTGGTTAAGAATCTGCCTGCCAATGCAGGGGACATGGGTTTGAGCCCTGGTCCAGGAAGATCCCACATGCCACAGAGCAACTAAGCTCGTGAGCCACAACTACTGAGCCTGCGCTCTAGAGCCTGTGCTCCGCAACAAGAGAAGCCACTGCAGTGAGAAGCCCACGCACTGCAACGATGAGTAGCCCCCACTCACTGCGACTAGAGAAAAGCCCGCACGCAGCAACAAAGACCCAACACAGCCAAAAATTAATTAATTAAAACAAAGAAACACAGTGACATACTAATACCCAGTGGAATAACTTTAAGCAAAAGACAAATACAAGTGTTGGTGAGAATGTGGAGAAACTGGAACTCCCATGCATTGTTTACAGAAATTAAAATGGATCAACCACTTAGAAAACAGTTAAGCAGTTTCTTTAAAAGTTAATCACAAAGTTACTATATGACCCAGCAATTCTATTCCTAGGAATCTACCCCAGAGAAATGAAAACATTTATGCCCACACAAAGACATATACGAACAGGCTCTTTGGTGGGGCTAATGGCAGACTCTGGGAGGGCTCATACCAAGGAGCACTTCCCAGAACTTCTGCTGCCAGTGCCCTTGTCCCTGTGGTGAGCCACAGCCACTCCCCGCCTCTGCAGGAGACCCTCCATCACTAGCAGCAGAGCCAAATGAGATACAAGTAGGAATGCCATCCCTCAGAGTTCCCAGAGACACCCTGGAGCTTCATCCAGACTAATTTCCTTCTGCAGATAGGCCATAGAACTTGCAAAGAAAGCGCGTCCTCCAGGTCTGCACTCAAGGCAACTTTGTTTCTGTAGCATTAAAAGTGTTCTGTTACTGAGAAAATACCCCCAAGCAGAAGATACTTACACATCGCCACGCATGGCACTTGGGGTAGGTCCACTGTGAAGGTACCTGGGTTTTCGGGCATGGATTTGTGCTAGAAAAGCCTTTTCAGAGATCTCTAACATAAGTTATGGGTCCTTCTGCAATGAGCAGACAAATGAGAGGGAACCAGGGACTCACCGGAATTCAACTCTTTCACGAGAGAGGACATGGTGTTAGTGATAGAATCCGCTGCTACTACAGAAAATGCCCTGTAATGGATCTTCCTTTTTCCTTCAGGACAGAGAGTACATCATTCTCTACCTTCAAAATGTAAGCTTTTATCCCCTATAAACAGTGGATGAGAGCATCGTTTTCCTCAGTCTCCCTGGATATTACTGATGTTAAACAACTTTTTTTGAATCTGCTAGGCAAAAGATCTACATGTGAGGACCTGGAAGGATGTTCATGATATATCGCTAATTCAAGGAAGATGCAAATCGCAGACCAAAATGCAATGCATGATCGAATTTGTGTGAAAAGAGTATATGTCCATAAAAGCACACTTAAACATTAAAAAAAAGAGAGACATATATGTACATGAATGCTCACAGCAGCATTACTCACAATAGCCCAAACTGGAAACAATCCAAATGTCCATCAGCTGGTGAATGGGTAAGTGAAATATACATCTATAAAATGGAGTACTATTCAGCAATTAAAATGAATGAACTGATACCTGCTAGGACACAGAGGAACCTCAAAAATAACATGCTAAGTGAAAGAAGCCAGATGCAAATGTCATACTGTATCATTCCATTTACATGAAATGTCTAGAGAAAGCAAAGTCATAGAAACAGAAGCAGATCAATAGTTGCCTAGACCTGGAGGTGGGAAGGGGATTAACTATACCAGGCATGAGGGAACTTTCTGGAATGATGAAAATGTTCTAGAATTTGATCGTGATGATGTTTGCACAGCTTTGTAAATTTACTAAAATCACTGAACTGTCGAATTACAAAGTGAGTTTTATGGTATTTATTCCTCAGTAGAGCTGTTTAAAATGTGTTTCTATATACCTACAACAAACCATCAGAAACTGAAAATGTTTACATTTTTGAAAATACCATTTACAATAGCATGAAGAAATATGAAATATTTCAGAGTAAATCTGACAAAATATGTGCAAGAGTTTGTATACTGTATACTGAAAGCTGCTACTCAAAACAATTTGTTTTGAAAAAAAGAAGACCTAAATGAATGGGGAGATAGTCCATGCCCATAGATTGGAAGAATCAATACTTTGAAATGGCAGTCCTCTCCGAATTGATCTATACATTAGGTGAAGTTCTATTCAAAATCCCTGAAGGCTCTTTTGTAGAAATCGATAAGCTGATTCTAAAATTCAGATAGAAGTGCAAAGAATCCAGAATAGCCAAAACACTTTCGAAGAACTGAAAGGACTAGCACTAAGGAATGATTTTGTGGCATGTATTTCTCTCTTTTTTTAAGCGTATACGTGCTTAACGTTTGGCGATTTCACTCTCAGAACTCTATCCACTCAGAACGCTGGACAGCTGGGCAAAGACGTGTTCACGAACGTCCCCTGTCGCAGTGTTTATAAAAACCATCCCCAACTAGCTCGTGAGTGGAGGTGTTGTGAAACTATGCTCCATCGTAAAGGGGATTCCAAAGCAACCGTCTCTACACCGGATAGGGTCCAGAGGCTCGGCAGGGGCTGGAAAACTGCCTGTTTATGTAAATAAAGTTTTAGTGGACGGTAACCACAGCTGTTGGCCTTTCTACTGCAAAGACAGAACATGACAGGTTTACACGGGCTGCAAGCCTAAAACCTGCACTATCTGCCCTTTAAGTTTACCAATCCCTGATCTAGACTGTGTATCTATTAACCTGAGAAGACGTTCAAGAAAGCTCATTCGGTGAAAAGTCCCACGGGTCAACCTCGCTCACCCGGGTCGCGAAGCCCCGCCTTGCGCTGGGGCGGGTGGCACTGTCCCCGCTCGCTCGCTCCCTCGCTCGGGGACCGTGGGCCCGTGCCACGCGCCGGTCCGCGCACGCTTTCGGCTCCATCACCCCAACTCAGGCCTGGCGCCGCCCTGTGCGCGCTCCGCCCCGGGGTGGGGGCCCGGCCCTACCTGCCCGCCGTAAAGCACGTCCCGTTAGCGGCGCCGATGGTTGAAAACGCCACGAAGAGTGGAACGACCCACGAGGCGGGGTACAGGACGCGGTCGCCAAACGTCTGCGAGAGAAGTGGGTGCGTCCTGAGACCGTGCGCGCCCCCAGGAGCCACCGGCCCCGCAAGCTGCTGTGCCCTCCCAGCGGCCCCGCTGAGCTGGGCTCCCGGACACCTCCGGGAGGAACAGTGGAGCGCCCGTCGGGAGGAAACGACCTCCTCTGCGGATGGTGATGGACCTCTCTTCTCCACCTCTTCCTGGCATAATTCGAGGTGTTTCGGCAACCTCTGCCGCCCCTGCCTCTCCCTCCCTTGGAATGACCTGGTCTCCCTCCCACCTGAGCCGCCTATTCTCCGGTCAGTGGCCCGTCACCAGGCTGCATCTCTCCACGACCCCCACCCTTGTCACCTCATTGCCTGTTTTTAGTTTCATTTCCTGTCCCGCTCCAGCTCCGCCGGCCTCCTCCGGCACGTGGACCCCACCCACCTTTCCACCTGTCCCTCACACCCATCCCGCTGTCCTCTTCCCTCCTCCCCCAGCTTGAATTCCACAATCCATGATTATAACTCCCTCTTTTAATGACTCCTTTGCTCTTTCTCTCCCCTACACTTGCCTGTCAAAGCCCCAACCCTGGTGAAGTCCAGCCCTGCTGCAGCTTCACTCTGTGCCTTCCCCGGGCGGGCGGGGTGTGCTGGGAAAGCAGGACCTGCCACCTGCTGGCAGCCTGGAACCTCAGCTGGGTCGCTGGTACTGCCCTAACCTGCTCACCCTCTCCGTGTCTGGTCTCCTAGACAATTATTTCCCTCCCCCGCGGTGAGGGCCTTTCAACGTGAGCACGTATCCCTTGCCTGTCCCCTTCCCACAGACCAGGCACCCTTCCGCAGAGACCCTGGGCACTCACCACGGCCACAGCCTGGGACTGCAGGAGCTCGGTGGCTGTCATCACAGTGAAGTAGGACACGTTCATGAGGATGTAGCACCCTGTCACCAGCGGGATCCCGATGATGATGGCCAGGGGCAGGTTTCTGGGAGGGGCAGGGACCCAGGGACCCAGTCAGACCAGAGCATCCTGTTAGACTCACAGGATTGTTGTCCTGGTCTAGTCCTTTCTTCCACCCACCCCGGCCAGCCCTCCGCCTGCTCCCTAGGGTGGGCTGGGGTCACAGCTGCCCTTCCTGAGGCCCACCCAGAAGCAGGGGGCTTGTGGGACAGCAGAGTCCCAGTGGGGACATGTGACATTTTCAAATGAGAAAGAACTCTCCCTCTCTCAGACTCCAGGGCAGTAAAATTGAATTGGTTATAAAGCAAAATAAGCTAGAGTTCTTCCTTCCCCTTAGCAACCATTCTACTACCCCAAACAAAACCAAGCTCTAACGAGTGTAAATGAGGAAACCATCCGCCGCGTGGAAGGGGGTGGTGGGTGATGATGGGGGAGCAGCTCCACTTTATGGTTGGGGGAGAGAAATACCCTCACCTGTCCACTGTCTCCTGCCCTGACTCAGCTTTCTTACCTGAAAGGGTTTCTAAGTTCTTCTGTAATATAGTTGAGTTGATTCCTAGAGGGGAAAAAAAGTAACGTGAGTAACATAACTTTGACTTTCTTTGCTAAGATAATGAAACACAAAATAATAAATGTAGGTCTCATTTAAGCTACTCCATCACAGAGAAAATGCCCCTTGTAGGAATTTCGGAGCAATGTCTTTCGGAGAGAGACCTGGTGGTGGTGGGACTACTGAGATCTGCACATCTTTCAGTTGGTAGGTCTTTGCCCTCCATGGGAATCGTGTGAATTTTCAAAAAGTATCGGGAGTAATGAGTCCCCAGTGTGCTTTGAAAAAAATGGAAGATTCTTTGTCTGAAAAGGGAATGAAGCCTGTGGATGCTCTGCATGAGGGAAAGACCAGTGTCCCGGATGGCCACTGGACATAAACAGAATCTCATCGACTAAACCTAGTGTTTGCAAGGTGGAAATAGAAGTGCTACTGAACATATGCCTTGTCCAGTGCCTGGCAGCCCTCACTGCCTCCAAGCCAGCTGAGCCTGTGTGTGTCTGGTGAAGCTTCTGGCACAGGGTCCCACCACTGCGGGCTCACGGGACACTGTGTCAAGGGCTGCTGGCACGTGAGCGAATGGAAAAGGGGCAGGTGCCTCAGTGTCTCTGGGGTCCGAGGAGAACAGAAGCGTGAAGGGCGGGGTGCTTAACAAAAGGGAGATGCGAAGGTAAATGTCAGCCTCCCACCAAACCCCCAAAAGGAGAAGTCATTGCTTTCCACACGGTTTCAGTAAAATAGCCTAAAGAAACCCACAGCCAGACGTGTGCCATCTTACCATCCATCATACGCCCAGAGTCCATTATAAAACGCCAGACCGATGGCTCCCAAAGACAGTTTTGTGCCCTCGAAAGAATTTTCAAAATTCCTTGTACTTCCTGTAATTAAGCCAGACCGTGAAAAGTGGGTGTCAGCTGACCAGACTGGGACTTGGCATCATCTGCCTGTGAAGGCAGGGTTATCAAATGACCTCAGGTTATCAAACACACTCTGAAAAACTGGGAAACTAAAGATTGTTTCTGTTAAATTCCTGCCTTAAAGATACGCTTAGGAGCAAGACTTCCAAATGGTCTGTTCTGTGTGGCACCACACTCCCCTCCAGCCAAAGGTCACCTTGGGCCAGGAGGACAAGTCCGCTGATGATGATGACGACCACGATCACCATCTTGGCTGCTGTGAACACGTTCTGGACGTAGCTCCCCAGCCGCACGCTCAGCGCGTTCACCGTGGTTATGAGCACTGGGGAAGTCGGAGGTGGGTGACATTCTGTGTCTGTGGGCTCGACATCTCCCTCCTTTCTTAAGGCCCTGGAAAGAGTCTCCTTTCCACTCCCAGGCCCATCCCTCCAGCCTCCCCTCTCCACCGCCACATCCATCAAATGCACCTTTGAAAGCCAGCCTGGCTGCCTCCCCCCAAGAGCAATGGAGAAGCAGCCGGGCCCCTGTGGGACAGGCTGCTGCCAGCCATCCCTGACAGCTCCGATGGCCCCGCAGAGCAGGGACTGGACGGCCAAGGGCATCAGGCTTGGGCCCAAGACTAGACCTGGCCCGGCTCCTCACCAGCGCCTCCAGGCCCACTCGGCCTCTTGCTGGCTGTGCAGGAGCCGAGTCTCCCCACACCATCTGTGCCAGGGCTCTTCTGACCCCTGCCCAGTGTTTCACACACGTACTCACAGATGGCAGCGGCAGCCAGGAGTTTAATGACCACTTGAGGAGGGCTGCAGCCTGAGTAGAAGGGCGCAGAAACGTACTCAGAGAAGCTGAGACAGATGATGGCAAAGGACGAGGGCTTTATGACGAACAGGCTGGTCCAGGAAAAGAGATAGGCAGGAATGGGGCCAAAGGCTTCCATCAGGTAAGGGTACTCGCCCCCCGACTTGGTGATCATCGTGCCAAGCTCCGCAAAGCACAGAGCGCCTGGAATACAGAGAGGAAGGGGGCCCCGGGCCCCTCGTGAGGCATTGCCCTGGTCGAGGGAACCCCTCTCCCCCGTGGCGGACACGCTCCCGGAGCCCATCACGGTGACTCTCATCCTGAACTCTGGCCATTGGACGTTCTGTGAAGCCCGATTTACACCTATCTGTGCACAAGCATTGAAGGGGATCCAGGCAGCAGCAAGACCAGGCACAGATAGACCTCCAATAGCAGCCCCACACTCAACAGAAGGTGTTCGCCAGGGCGGGGCATCTTTGTTACCCAGTGTCGCAAGAATCCCACAGGCCGCCCATATGATGAGACAGGGTCCCACGGCTTCCATGTTGCTGAGCACAGACTTGGGGGAAATGAAAATCCCGGAGCCGATGATGGTGCCCACGATGATGCAGATGCCGCTGAACAGGCCCAGCTCGGGTATGGAGAAGGGGAGAGGAGAGTTAGTGCTGCCACCCGGTGGGGCTTAAGAGGCCCAGACGCAGCCCTCTTCCTCCCTCCCTCCCTTCCACTCTGGGTGTGGCCAGGGTGGCCCCAAGTGTCCCAGGCACCTTCACCCTGTGCTGTTGCAGGGGGAGCACCAGGGAGCTGCTCCTGGGGCTTCGCTTGTAAGTCAACTAATCCTCACAACAGCCTCATGAGTCGGGTACGCCATTATCATACCCATTTTACAGAGGAAAAAATAGAGGAACAGAAAGATTCCGTTACTGCCCAGGGTTCACATCCAGTATGGTTCCTAGGCCCGGCTGAGGTTCCATGCGCCAACCCTTACCACCCTTGACAAAGGTGCCCAGATGGTAAATAAAGGCTGATTTGACAATCAATCACCAACAGGAAAGGCCCTTGGGACTCGCCTCTTAGGTGGGCAGAGCAGAACGGAGCTTCTCCCCCAAGACAAAGAGTGAAGTCAGGGTTTGGGGCTTCTGGCCAGGGGAGTGGGGGTGAGGGGGTGAGCAGCAAGGCCTCCAGGGACAGAAACACTCGGGGGCTGTGAGCTTTCTCTCATGCCATTCTGTAGAATATGAGCTTCCTACCAACGAGACCCTGCTCACACACACCCTGTATGATTCCGTCCTATGAAATTCCACAACAGGGAAAATTACTCTGCAGAGATAGAACTCGGGGGGTGGGGCCCTCCTGGAAAGGGGCAAGAGGGAACTTTCTGGGGCGACCAGTTTGTCAAACACTTCAAACTGAACACTGAAGAGATGTGCGTTTCACTCTATGTAAATCATACGTGAATCAAGAAAAATTTTTTTAAAGGAATAAAATAGTCTGATTCAGTATATATAAGTCCATGCCACTCTCTCACTTTGTCCCAACTTACCCTTCCCCCACCCCATGTCCTTATATAAACAACCAAATGTAAAATGGATAGCTAGTGGGAAGCAGCCGCATAGCACAGGGAGATCAGCTCGGTGCTTTGTGACCACCTAGAGGGGTGGGATAGGGAGGGTGGGAGGGAGACGCAAGAGGGAAGAGATATGGGAACATATGTATATGTATATCTGATTCACTTTGTTATAAAGCAGAAACTAACACACCACTGTAAAGCAATCATACTCCAATAAAGATGTTTAAAAAAAAAGAAGGAATAGGATTTCCCTATCTCTGGAGGTACTGAAACATAAGAGGGACCAACATTTGGTGAAGGTGCTGTAGAGGGGACTCCACATCAGAAGTCCTCTCTGGCCATCCCAGAAAAGGCCACTGGTCTGAGCAAACAGCCACCCCTCCAGGTGCTTACCCAGCACACAGAAGCTAACATGTATTAACCTCACAAGAATATGCTGAGTTCACTGGCGAGAGAGAAAGAGGTGAGTACAAGGAATTGTTCGATCAGAGACAGGGTGGGGGGACTTGGCTGTGCACCCCGTGGCTGGACCTGGGAAGGGCCTGCCCCTAAGGACGGCCTTACCTCCTTTTGGAGATTTGTGGTCTTGTGTTCGATGCTCTGGATCGACTTCTCATCCTCTCTCCTTTTTCTCAGGCTTGTCTCTTCCATTTTCCACCCGCTGCCAATTCTAGGAGGCTGCAAGGAGGACATGGGTGTTCACTCAGCAAATGCTCTATCGGACAAGATGCAAATGGGGGCTCAGCTGTCGCGCCTGGGTTGTGGGAACTGATTCTATGAGCAGATGATTAGCTATAGTTTGGGGGAAACGCAGCTGTCGACTCCTTAGGGATAATTTGTTCAGTCCCAGCAAAATTTTGACTGCCGTTCAGACCCTGGGCAACTGGGGTTCCAAGCTCTTTTCCAAACTACTCCGGTAACCCCGTGCCCCCTCACCTATCCTATGTGCCCTAACCCTCAGCAGTGACACGCCTGAAAGTCATTCTACAGCCCAACCTCATTTTTTCAAAGGCTTTTAAAAAGAAATATTTACAAACATACTGGACTATCCTTAGTGGAGTCAAGTCTGAGGAAGGAAGGCTTTTCTCATAATTACTTCCCAAGTAATTCAGGCACCTCACACAATAGATCCACGGTATAGATATTTTTTCATTGAGTGATGCCAGGAACGTTGCTGAGGAAAATCAGTTCAAGGCTGAACTAGTTAGTGCTCATTCCCTGTTCCCTTTCTCCAGATGAAGTCCCTCTCGGGTCCCTGGCCAGGGGGTCAGCCAGCCTTCCCATCAGCTGGTGGCCTTACCTTCTCCTTGAACTCGAGGAGGCCAGGGACCTGCCCGGGGCAGCTGACCACCTTCCTCTGCACAGCAGTGCCCTAGGAATGGCCATGTCTCGTGCCCAGGAGAGGAGGAAGCCATAAGGTACAGAGGTCAACAAAGGTAATTATTAAACACCTTTTTTTTTAAGCAATGAAGCTTGGATACGCCACACAAAAAAGGGAGGGTCGAGCAGCCAGTTTCTCTCCAAACTGTTTTTATTTTGCTCATTTGTGTCCAGACCAGTTTGTTTTAAAATTAACCAGATTCCCCCCAGATCAGCTACATCCTATAAGGAGAAATCTCTTTCCCTCCCCACTGAGGAATTTCCTCCAAGGTCCTTGGTCTGCCTCCCACTGGTTCTGACCAAGCTTGTCTGGCCCCTGCTGAGACCGTATCTGGGACGGAAGAGCCCAGCCTGAAGCGTTGCTTATCGCCCATCTCCTCCGGCAGTTTTGCACTGGGGTAGATTTAACAGCATCCCAGATATCCAAATGAGACCAAAGGTCACAGGACAGAGTTGGTGAGTCACTGAGGTTTACTGTGGGAGCACTTTGGGACAGGCAGACCTGAGAGGAGGGCAGATTTCTCGGGGTCATCTCTTAAAGCGTACTGAGAATGTGGGGGACCTTTGCTTTCCCAGAGTCAGGGTCCTGATGTAGAAGTTTGTTACCTGCCCCCCTTGATGGGGCCATGCCTGCTCATCGGGGCACCTGACCCTCTTGTCGGCCATGGCCAGGGCCCGAGCAGAGTGCTCATTCACGGGCTGTCTCTCCAGAGCACGGAGGCAGGACCTGCCCACAGGCTTGCTTGAGGCACCCCTTAAGCATTTGCCAACAGTGCAGCACTCAGAGGTAGGTCTGGCCCATCTGTACTTGCAGAGCCCTACAGAAGGCCCCCTGGGTCAAGGTTGCCCCAGAGGGCTGATATTCTAACAGAAACCACTGAGGAAAGCAGGGTGGGGTGGTGGTGGTGGTAGGGAGTGGGAGGGTCCTGTGAGCCCACACCAGCCACATGGTCTCAGAGTTACTTAGCCTCTCTCCAAGCATTGAGTTCTGAATCTGTAAAATGGGTTAGTACTGGCACTCCTCTTCACAGAACCGTGAGAACTGCAGAACGTTATGCATTAAGCGTCAGCATTCTGTCAATGCAGAGGATCCCGTGGGCTTCTTGGGCCTCTGTCAAATGCTGAGTTTGGAACATCTGGGCATGAGGATCCTTGCTGAGGGTCAGAAATCTACTTCAGTTTATTTTTGGCCCTTGGTGCACATTTCTTTTCTTGAAGCTGTGGCTTTTTCTTGTTTTGCTTTTCCCCAGCAGAGTGAGTGTTCAACCAATTATCATAAGGTTTTTTTCCCCCCTCAGGGAAAATAATGTGGATTTGTCTTCACAATTTTTTCCCCAATTCTTTAAGACCTTTGGTTCATTGTACATCCAGCTTTTCTACCACATGGCTGAAGTTTTACCTTGTTGCAGTCAATTCCCTCTCACAGTTAATTTCCTACGAAGTTTCATGTTATTATTTTTTTCATACAACTCCATTGTTTCTTAAGTTTCTGCTAAAGCTCTTTACCTTCACTTTCTTTTTTATTCTTTTGGCTGAGCCACGTGGCATGTGGGACCTTAGTTCCCCGACCAGGGATCGAACCCAAGCCCCCTGCAGTGGAAGCGTGGAGTCTTAACCGCTGGACCGCCAGGGAAGTCCCGACCTTCACTTTCAAACTGTGCTTTTTCCAGTTGCACAGATGCTTGCAGTTTGAAGATGGTACCACCACCTGCATTTTATTGTCTTATATCTGGTACCTGTTTGGTTCCCTGGTCCTGTAATGGTTTATAAAGACACGTTTAGCCCGGCAGTATAAATCCATATCCCCACAGCCTCTTGGCATCTTATCCTCTGAGTCACCTTCCTCTGAGTCAGGGTCAGAGTCAAACCTTCAGGACAGATGCCAGCTCTTCCTTTACCACTTAAAACTTGTCCCAGACCTGGCTTCAAGTTTTCAAACTTTCTTCTGTTCCTAAGTTTACTCATCTTATATTCCTCCCCTCTGCTGCTGACAGTAGTTCAGAGCTTTGCGGGGGACCCAAAAGGCCATATAACAGGCGTTCACTTACCTACCAAAACCCCAACCAAAAGAACTCATAAAGAGTCAGTGGAATGTGCAAAGTCTTTAAATGTCAAGGATTTACAGTCCGACTGTAAAACAATTAGCAAGGAAAGCCCAATTTAAAAACCCTTATCTGGGAAACAGTCTCTATCTATATATATCCAAGAGCTATTGGAACAGTGCAATTCTACCTTAGAATTGTCCATCATTTTTTTAGATATAATTGACATATTATATTAGTTTCAGGTGTACAATGATTCGATATTTGTATATATTGTGAAATGATCACCACAATAAATCTAGTTAATATCTGTCACCACACATAGTTACAAATTTTTTTTCTTGAGATGAGAACTTTAAAGATCTACTCCCCTAGCAAGTGTCAAACAATACAGTATTATTAACTATAGTCACCATGATGTACATCACATCTCTTGAGACATTTATTTTAGAACTGGAGGTTGTACCTTTTGACCACCTTCCCCCATTTTGCCCACCCCTCACCTCTGGCAACCACCAATCTGTTCTCTACATCCATGAGTTGGGTTTGTTTGGGCTTTAGGTTTTTTGTTTGTTTGTTTTTCATTTATTTGGTTTTGGGGTTTTTTGGGGGGAGGGATCCTGTTCATCCATTCAAGTGAGAGCATTCATATTTGTTTTTCTCTGACTTATTTCACATAGCATTAAAGTCCATCCATGTTGTCATAAATGGAAAGATTTCCTTCTTTTTATGGCTGAATAATATTGCATTATATATATGTATATACGTGTATATATATCACATCTTCATCTATTCATCCATTAATGGACACTTAGGTTGGACACATCTTGGCTGTCATAAATAATACAGCAATGAACATGGTGGTGCAGATATCTTTTCAAGTTTGTGTTTTTACCCAGAAGTGGAATTTCTGGATCATATGATAGTTCTATTTTTAATCTCCATACCATTTTCCATAGTGGCTGTACCAATTTACATCCCACCAACAATGTACAGGGTTCCCTTTTTTCCACATCCTTGCGAACACTTGTTATTTCTAGTCTTTTTGATAATAGCCATTCTGATAGGTGTTAGGTGATATTGTGATTTTGATTTGCATTTCCCTGATGATTAGTGATGTTGAGCATCTTTCCATGCACCTGTTAGTAATCTGTATATCATCTTCTTTGGAAAAATGTCTATTCAGATACCTCTGCCCATTTTTTAATTAGATGATTTTTTTTTGCTCTTGAGTTGTATGTGTTCTTTATATGTATTGGATATTATAGTTCCTATTGAAGCATATTTTTTTTTCTCTGAAGTCACTCTCATTTCTACCAAAGATGGCCAAATTCACACTCATTTGTTTTAAAATAAGTTTAGTTTCATTGAACTTGACCTGATTATTTACATAAGTTCAGCAAGAACAGCAATTGACCATATAGGCTGTTTTAAATCTGCTTTGCTGGAACTTTTCATAAGGGACCTCCAGATTGAACTTTTAATAGCCTCTTTAGGCTAAGAAGCCATGTGAAGGATTTATCATCAGACTCGCCTGTAATACCTACCGATTCGGGTGAATTCCTCTCTTCTTGAAGTTCCCCCAAATATCCTGAAGGAAGGCCAGAAAGTGACCTTCCTTACTCACCGGGCAAGGCTGTTGGGAACTGTGTAAGCAAGGAAGCAGGCTGTTTTTCCAAGGGCCTTCATGGCTCCACAGTCAATCTTAGCTCCTTAAAGCTGTCTGTCAAGTCTGATTCTATGCAAATTCTCAAATATGACATTCCAGTCAAAGCCATGGCAATACAACTAATGTGTCCTGTTACAAAGAGAACAGATTCTTAGTGAACTTATATAAATAACTCTATTGTCATGAAAATAAGAATGCTTACTAAGAGTTTCCAGATTCTGGAGGGATCAGGGAGAAAGATAAATGTTTCAATTCTGCTTGCAAAGGTATAATTTACCAAACTGCTCTGATTCATAGTTAGCGTTAAGATGAAAGGCTTTCTTATATCTGGAAAACAAACATTAAAAAGCCATATAACATTTCAGATAAAAAGTCATAAAAATTATAATCATATTCATCAGTTCATTCAGTCCTATGTAACTAATCCTTATTGATCTTGATCATTTGTCAGCAGTTTTATGAAGCCATCAGGCTTGCCATTAGAGTTCTGTAATCTAAACCAGTTATCTAAACCATACCACTAAACCAGTTCAGTGGTATGAACTAAAAGTTATCGGAAACCTATATTTGTCAAAAAGTCCTTTCTATGAATCTTCTTGAAGATGAAGCATTTTTGCAGAAGCATCAGAGTAAAATAATAACTGTCTATAAATGAGAAAGACAAAATGGCATGGTTAAAGATCTAATTACAATGCAATTGACAAGGAAATTTGGTTATTTCAATGACACAATATTTTAAGATAATAGCTAGAATTATGACTGATAGCATTTTATCAGGGCATAATCAGATTTTTAGGAATTTCACATAATTTTTAGAACATATATATTCATCAATGCAATATAACCTAAGATGGTTTATCACCACTTATTTGACAGTGCTTCCCATGTAATTTAACATGCCAATTAGTTTAATATCTCTCTTTGAGACGTTTAAGGGACCCTCTGAAAAATCCCAAAGTTTGCTAGAAGTCAAAAGGACTTCATTTGGGACTTCCGGGTAAGATGGCAGAAGAGTAAGACGCGGAGATCACCTTCCTCCCCACGGATACACCAGAAATACAGCTACACGTGGAACAACTCCTACAGAACACCTACTGAACGCTGGCAGAAGACCCCAGACCTCCCAAAAGGCAAGAAACTCCCCACATACCTGGGTAGGGCAAAGCGGAGAGATCCGCACACAGAGGATCGGTGCCGAGCGGCACTCACCAGCCCGAGAGGCTTGTCTGCTCGCCCGCCGGGGCGCGCAGCGCTGGAAGCTGAGGCTCGGGCTTCGGTCAGAGCGCAGGGAGAGGACTGGGGCTGGCGGCGAGAACTCAGCCTGAAGGGGGCTAATGTGCCACAGCTAGCCGGGAGGGAGTCCGTGAAAACTCTGGAGCTGCCGAAGAGGCAAGAGACTTTTTCTTCCCTCTTGGTTTCCTGGTGCGCGAGGAGAGGGGATTAAGAGTGCTGCTTAAAGGGGCTCCACAGACGGGCGCGAGTCGCGACTGAAAGCGCGGAGCCCAGTGACGGGCGTGGGACGCTGGGGCTGCTGCTGCCGCCGCCAAGAAGCCTGTGTGCGAGCGCAGGTCACTGCCCACACCGCCCTTCCGGGAGCCTGTGCAGCCCGCCACTGCCGGGGTCCCGGGATCCAGGGGCGGCTTCCCTGGGAGAACGCACGGCGCGCCTCGGGCTGGTGCAACGTCACGCCGACCTCTGCCGCTGCAGGCTCGCCCCGCACTCCGTGCCCCTCCCTCCCTCCTGGCCTGAGTGAGCCAGAGTCCCCGAAGAGGCTGCTCCTTTAACCCTGTCCTATCTGAGCGAAGAGCAGACGCCCTCCGGCTACCTACACGCAGAGGCGGGGCCAAATCCAAAGCTGAGACCCAGGAGCTGTGAGAACAAAGAAGAGAAAGGGAAACCTCTCCCAGCAGCCTCAGAAGCAGCGGATTAAAGCTCCACAATCAACTTGATGTATCCTGCATCTGTGGAATACATGAATAGACAACACATCATCCCAAATTGAGGAGCCCGGAGTCAGTGCTGTGCCTCTGAGGTGGGAGAGCCAACTTCAGGACACTGGTCCACAAGAGACCTCCCAGCTCCACATAATATCAAACGGCGAAAATCTTCCAGAGATCTCCATCTCAACACCAGCACCCAGCTTCACTCAACGACCAGCAGGCTACAGTGCTGGACACCCTGAGCCAAACAACTAGCAAGACAGGAACACAACGCCACCCATTAGCAGAGAGGTGGCCTAAAATCATAAAAAGTCCACAGACACCCCAAAACACACCACCAGACGTGGACCTGCCCACCAGAAAGACAAGATCCAGCCTCATCCACCAGAACACAGGCACTAGTCCCCTCCACCAGGAAGCCTACACAACCCACTAAACCAACCTTAGCCACTGGGGACAGACACCAAAAACAACAGGAACTACGAACCTGCAGCCTGCAAAAAGGAGACCCCAAACACAGTAACATAAGCAAAATGAGAAGACAGAAAAACACACAGCAGGAGAAGGAGCAAGATAAAAACCCACCAGACCTAACAAATGAAGAGGTAATAGGCACTCTACCTGAAAAAGAATTCAGAATAATGATGGTAAAGATGATCCAAGATTCTATTTCCCAGATCCAAAATCTTGGAAATAGAATAGACAAAATGCAAGAAACAGTTAACAAGGACCTAGAAGAACTAAAGATGAATCAAGCATCGATTAAAAACACAATAAATGAAATAAAAAATACTCTAGATGGGATCAATAGCAGAATAACTGAGGCAGAGGAACGGATAAGTGAGGTGGAAGATAAAATAGTGGAAATAACTGCTGCAGAGCAAAATAAAGAAAAAAGAATGAAAAGAACAGAGGACAGTCTCAGAGACCTCTGGGACAACATTAAACGCACCAACATTCGAATTATAGGGGTTCCAGAAGAAGAAGAGAAAAAGAAAGGGACTGAGAAAATATTTGAAGAGATTATAGTTGAAAACTTCCCTAATATGGGAAAGGAAATAGTTAATCAAGTCCAGGAGGCACAGAGAGTCCCATACAGAATAAATCCAAGGAGAAATACGCCAAGACACATATTAATCAAACTGTCAAAAATTAAACACAAAGAAATCATATTAAAAGCAGCAAGGCAAAAACAACAAGTAACACACAAGGGAATCCCCATCAGGATAACAGCTGATCTCTCAGCAGAAACTCTACAAGCCAGAAGGGAGTGGCAGGACATACTTAAAGTGATGAAGGAGAAAAACCTGCAACCAAGATTACTCTACCCAGCAAGGATCTCATTCAGATTTGATGGAGAAATTAAAACGTTTACAGACAAGCAAAAGCTGAGAGAGTTCAGCACCACCAAACCAGCTTTACAACAAATACTAAAGGAACTTCTCTAGGCAAGAAACACAACAGAAGGAATATACCTACAATAATGAACCCAAAACAATTAAGAAAATGGGAATAGGAACATACATATCGATAATTACCTTAAATGTAAATGGACTAAATGCTCCCACCAAAAGACACAGAGTGGCTGAATGGATACAAAAACAAGACCCATCTATATGCTGTCTACAAGAGACCCACTTCAGACCTAGAGACACATACAGACTGAAAGTAAGGGGATGGAAAAAGATATTCCATGCAAATGGAAACCAAAAGAAAGCTGGAGTAGCAATTCTCATATCAGACAAAATAGACTTTAAAATAAGGACTACTAGAAGAGACAAAGAAGGACACTACATAATGATCAAGGGATCGATCCAAGAAGAAGATATAACAATTGTAAATATTTATGCACCAAACATAGGAGCACCTCAATACATAAGGCAAATACTAACAGCCATAAAAGGAGAAATCGACAGTAACACAATCATAGTAGGGGACTTTAACACCCCACTTTCACCAATGGACAGATCATCCAAAATGAAAATAAATAAGGAAACACAAGCTTTAAATGATACATTAAACAAGATGGACTTAATTGATATTTATAGGACATTCCATCCAAAAACAACAGAATACACATTTTTCTCAAGTGCTCATGGAACATTCTCCAGGATAGATCATATCTTGGGTCACAAATCAAGCCTTGGTAAATTTAAGAAAATTGAAATTGTATCAAGCATCTTTTCTGACCACAATGCTATGAGACTAGATATCAATTACAGGAAAAGATCTGTAAAAAATACAAACACATGGAGGCTAAACAATACACTACTTAATAACGAAGTGATCACTGAAGAAATCAAAGAGGAAATTAAAAAATACCTAGAAACAAATGACAATGGAGACACGACGACCCAAAACCTATGGGATGCAGCAAAAGCAGTTCTAAGAGGGAAGTTTATAGCAATACAATCCCACCTTAAGAAACAGGAAACATCTCGAATAAACAACCTAACCTTGCACCTAAAGCAATTAGAGAAAGAAGAACAAAAACATCCCAAAGTTAGCAGAAGGAAAGAAATCATAAAAATCAGATCAGAAATAAATGAAAAAGAAATGAAGGAAACGATAGCAAAGATCAATAAAACTAAAAGCTGGTTCTTTGAGAAGATAAACAAAATTGATAAACCATTAGCCAGACTCAGCAAGAAAAAAAGGGAGAAGACTCAAATCAATAGAATTAGAAATGAAAAAGGAGAAGTAACAACTGACACTACAGAAATACAAAAGATCATGAGAGATTACTATAAGCAACTCTATGCCAATAAAGTGGACAACCTGGAGGAAATGGACAAATTCTTAGAAATGCACAACCTGCCAAGACTGAATCAGGAAGAAATAGAAAATATGAACAGACCAATCACAAGCACTGAAATTGAAACTGTGATAAAAAATCTTCCAACAAACAAAAGCCCAGGACCAGATGGCTTCACAGGCGAATTCTATCAAGCATTTAGAGAAGAGCTAACACCTATCCTTCTGAAACTCTTCCAAAATATAGCAGAGGGAGGAACACTCCCAAACTCATTCTACGAGGCCACCATCACCTTGATACCAAAACCAGGCAAGGATGTCACAAAGAAAGAAAACTACAGGCCAATATCACTGATGAACATAGATGCAAAAATCCTCAACAAAATACTAGCAAACAGAATCCAACAGCACATTAAAAGGATCATACACCATGATCAAGTGGGGTTTATTCCAGGAATGCAAGGATTCTTCAATATACGCAAATCAATCAACGTGATACACCATATTAACAAATTGAAGGAGAAAAACCATATGATCATCTCAATAGATGCAGAGAAAGCTTTCGACAAAATTCAACACCCATTTATGATAAAAACCCTGCAGAAAGTAGGCATAGAGGGAACTTTCCTCAACATAATAAAGGCCATATATGACAAACCCACAGCCAGCATCGTCCTCAATGGTGAAAAACTGAAACCATTTCCACTAAGATCAGGAACTAGACAAGGTTGCCCACTTTCACCACTCTTATTCAACCTAGTTTTGGAAGTTTTAGCCACAGCAATCAGAGAAGAAAAGGAAATAAAAGGAATCCAAATTGGAAAAGAAGAAGTAAAGCTGTCACTGTTTGCAGATGACATGATACTATACATAGAGAATCCTAAAGATGCTACCAGAAAACTACTAGAGTTAATCAATGAATTTGGTAAAGTTGCAGGATACAAAATTAATGCACAGAAATCTCTGGCATTCCTATATACTGATGATGAAAAATCTGAAAGTGAAATCAAGGAAACACTCCCATTTACCATTGCAACAAAAAGAATAAAATATCTAGGAATAAACCTACCTAAGGACACAAAAGACCTGTATGCAGAAAATTATAAGACACTGATGAAAGAAATTAAAGATGATACAAATAGATGGAGAGATGTACCATGTTCTTGGATTGGAAGAATCAACATTGTGAAAATGACTCTACTACCCAAAGCAATCTACAGGTTCAATGCAATCCCTATCAAACTACCACTGGCATTTTTCACAGAACTAGAACAAAAAAATTTCACAATTTGTATGGAAACACAAAAGACCCCGAATAGCCAAAGCAATCTTGAGAACGAAAAATGGAGCTGGAGGAATCAGGCTCCCTGACTTCAGACTATACTACAAAGCTACAGTAATCAAGACAGTATGGTACTGGCACAAAAACAGAAAGATAGATCAATGGAACAGGATAGAAAGCCCAGAGTTAAACCCACGGACATATGGTCACCTTATCTTTGATAAAGGAGGCAGGAATGTACAGTGGAGAAAGGACAGTCTCTTCAATAAGTGGTGCTGGGAAAACTGGATAGGGACATGTAAAAGTATGAGATTAGATCACTCCCTAACACCATACACAAAAATAAGCTCAAAATGGATTAAAGACCTAAATGTAAGGCCAGACACTATCAAACTCTTAGAGGAACACATAGGCAGAACACTCTATGACATAAATCACAGCAAGATCCTTTTTGACCCACCTCCTAGAGAAATGGAAATAAAGACAAAAATAAACACATGGGACCTAATGAAACTTAAAAGCTTTTGCACAGCAAAGGAAACCATAAACAAGACCAAAAGACAACCCTCAGAATGGGAGAAAATATTTGCAAATGAAGCAACTGACAAAGGATTAATCTCCAAAATTTATAAGCAGCTCATGCAGCTCAATAACAAAAAAACAAACAACCCAATACAAAAATGGGCAGAAGACCTAAATAGACATTTCTCCACAGAAGATATACAGACTGCCAACAAACACATGAAAGGATGCTCAACATCTTTACTCATTAGAGAAATGCAAATCAAAACTACAATGAGATATCATCTCACACCAGTCAGAATGGCCATCATCAAAAAATCTAGAAACAATAAATGCTGGAGAGGGTGTGGAAAAACGGGAACACTCTTGCACTGCTGGTGGGAATGTGAATTGGTACAGCCGCTATGGAGAACGGTATGGAGGTTCCTTAAAAAACTACAAATAGAACTACCATATGACCCAGCAATCCCACTACTGGGCATATACCCTGAGAAAACCATAGTTCAAAAAGAGACATGTACCAAAATGTTCATAGCAGCCCTATTTACAATAGCCCGGAGATGGAAACAACCTAAGTGTCCATCATCGGATGAATGGATAAAGAAGATGTGGCACATATATACAATGGAATATTACTCAGCCATAAAAAGAAATGAAATTGAGCTATTTGTAATGAGGTGGATAGACCTAGAGTCTGTCATACAGAGTGAAGTAAGTCAGAAAGAGAAAGACAAATACCGTATGCTAACACATATATATGGAATTTAAGAAAAAAAAATGTCATGAAGAACATAGGGGTAAGACAGGAATAAAGACACAGACCTACTAGAGAATGGACTTGAGGATATGGGGAGGGGGAAGGGTAAGCTGTGACAAAGTGAAAGAGCGGCATGGACATATATACACTACCAAACGTGAGGTAGATAGCTAGTGGGAAGCAGCCGCATAGCACAGGGAGGTCAGCTCGGTACTTTGTGACCGCCTGGAGGGGTGGGATAGGGAGGGTAGGAGGGAGACGCAAAAGGGAGGGGTTATGGAAACATATGTATATGTATAACTGATTAAATTTGTTATAAAAAAAAAAAAAAAAAAAAAAAAGGACTTCATTTATAATTTGATTTGAGGAAGTTTATCAAAGATATTAGAAGGTTTTAAAACATTTGTTCAAATAGGATCATAGGTCACTGTGAAATAATACTTAGTTATTCTCTTAACCAAAGTGACAAAGACTTCACAGGCAAATACAGAAAGTTTAATAATTGTTAAAAAAAAAAACCTTAGCTCTTGTAATATTAAAAAGACTCAGTGGACTCAGTGTAAGTAATCAAAGACCTGATAAAACAACACAGGAAATTATTTTGATGAAACATAAACATCTCTGCTTTTTAGACAGACTACTCAGAGGTAAAGAAAAACCGTTCACAATTTCCCTATAATAGAAGACTTTTGTCTCTTTAACACAGAGAGAAAACCAAATTCTAATTTTGCACCAGTTTACTTTTAATATTTATTCACTCAGTTAAACTCATTTGAATCTTAGCCAGTCCTGACCATGCACAAAACTTTTTCCTAAGGGTTCCTTTCTCCCAAACCTTCTGTAACTTCCTTTTTTACATTCAGATTTTATCATATGCTTTCCCTCTTTTTTCTTATTTTAATTAATTTTTATTGGAGTATAGTTGCTTTACAATGTTGTGCTAGTTTCTACTGTATAGCAAAATGAATCAGCTACACATATACATATATCCCCTCTTTTTTGGATTTCCTTCGTATTTAATTCACCACGGTGCATTAAGTAGAGTTCCCTGTGCTATACAGTATGTTCTCATTAGTTGTCTATTTTATTCATAGTATCAATAGTATATGTGTCAATCCCAATCTCCCAATTCCTCCCACTCCCCCCCTTTCCCCCCTTGGTGTTCATACGTTTGTTCTCTATGTCTGTGTCTCTATTTCTGCTTTGCAAATAAGATTATCTATACCATTTTTCTCGATTCCGCATATATGCATTATTATACGATATTTGTTTTTCTCTTTCTGACTTACTTCACCCTGTATGACACTTTCTAGGTCCATCCACGTCTCTGCAAATGACCCAATTTCGTCCCTTTTAACAGCTGAGTAATATTCCATTGTATATATGTACCACATCTTCTTCATCCATTCATCTGTTGATGGACATTTAGGTTGCTTCCATGTCCTTGCTATTTCCCTCTCTTTTTTAAAACCTCTCTTTAGGACAAAACTACTTGCTTTTCCCTTAACAACATGCATTTCTTTTTTTTTTTTTTTTTTTTTTTTTTTTGCGGTACGCGGGCCTCTCACTGTTGTGGCCTCTCCCGTTGCGGAGCACAGGCTCCGGACGCACAGGCTCAGAGGCCATGGCTCACGGGCCCAGCCGCTCCGCGGCACGTGGGATCTTCCCGGACTGGGGCACGAACCCATGTCCCCTGTATCGGCAGGCGGACTCTCAACCACTGCGCCACCAGGGAAGCCCAACAACATGCATTTCTATTCCTTATATCTTTAAAAAATATTTCCTTGCAGATGAATATATTTTTCTTATTTATTTTAGTAGTTTTAATTACATGTAACAATTAGAATTATTAACCCTTAGAAACCTAAATTTCTAGTGAAAACTAAAAAGTAAGCAAGTGTGAACTGTTTGCTATACCAGTATTTTTTGATTGGCAAACTTATGAATACATTTCGTAGTTTCTAGAAACATATATTTCCTCATAGCATATTTTTTTTTCAGTGTGGTATAAGACATGTTTCTAATGGACCCAAACGTCTTTACTTTTTCTGTAATAAGACAAAAGTAGGTAAATTTAAGACTTATTTAGCAACTAATGTTTCAGTCTCTTCTCTTATTTGGAAATTATCTAGACATTCAATGAATTCCCATCATTTAACTTAACTTAGCAAAGCTCTAAACTTTTAAGTTACCAAAAGATTTTGGAAGCTAATTTTAAGTCTTATCTCACTTATGTCTATCTAAATCATTTGTTCCCAGTAATTATGTGTAGATTACCCATGAAAACTTCATGAGATATTAGACAAAGTCAACCATCTTCCCAGGCTATTTTTCTTGCTGACAAATTTTGTAGCAGAGATAACATGAACTTATTTTACTTTTGGTAAACCTAAGTAGAATAAAAGTTTTACATTTAATGTTGATAACTCGAAAGACATGCCTATTTTAATTAAACCAATAACTTTAAATTTGCTTTTACTTACTAAAGGTTAATCTTAGACCATGTGAACTTGAAAAACATTTAGGTTACTTTCTATTACACTTCTGAGATTTAGAAATATTTAATTCACAAGTGCTTACTTTTAAGCCTAAATTAAATAGAGCTCCTTTACAAATTAATTTTGGCAATACCATCTGGAGGTAGAAAAACACCATATCTAAAACGGACACATGTAAGGACTTCCCTGGTGGCACAGTGGTTAAGAATCCGTCTGCCAATGCAGGGGACACGGGTTTGATCCCTGGTCCGGGAGGATCCCGCATGCCGTGGAGCAACTAAGCCCGTGAGCCACAACTACTGAGCCTGTGCTCTAGAGCCCACGAGCCACAACTACTGAGCCTGAGTGCCACAATTACTGAAGCCCGTGCGCCTAGAGCCCATGCTCCACAACAAGAGAAGCCACTGCAATGAGAAGCCTGCGCACCGCAATGAAGAGTAGCCCCCACTCGCCACAACTAGAGAAAGCCTGCGAGCAGCCAAAAATAAAATTAATTAATTAATTAAAAAAAACAAAACGGACACACGTAGACACACAGACACAATCTGAGATCTCATAGCTTTCATTTTAAAACTTCAGTCATGAATCTGGGATAACAGTATAACGTTCACTATTTTATAAATAACAGTTGGAATAAGTTAACTGTATCTGCTCAGACAGTTAAGGCTTTTTACTATTTGTGAAAAAGACTTTTTAAGATTTGTATTTGTCCTTGACAAATCCTTGAGGCTGTGAATTAGATTTTGAGTGAAGGAGCCTTTCCAGCAGTTGGTACTTTTAAAAAAGGTCTCTTTCCCTTTGGTTTCAGGTTCTATTGAATTAACCAGTTTCAGTCTCAGCGGACTGTGGGCTGTGTTTACACTTCTGACTTTGTAGAAATTTGCAAGATGAAGACAGTTGTTTTCAATTCCCTAAATATCTGGGCTGCCACCTAAATGATATCAAAAGGCTGATCTGCCCATCCAACTACATTTTCTTTAATTTGCTTCTTTATATCGGAGAGAAGGTTTCCAACTAAAATGGAAATAAAAAGATTTCTATGTTCTAGAATTTCAGGGTTCAGTGTACCATGCCTTCAAAAAGTCTGCATAAGGCATTCAATAAAGGCCCTCTTTCCTAGTGCACAAGTCAACCCCAGACCAAGTCACCCTACAGGCAAAAAGCCTCCACTATTGCTCCTATCTGTCCCGAATATCAGTCCCTAGTTTCCACCTCACACCATATGGGTTCAGGCAACCCTATTCGTTCCCTTTAGTACGTTCAATTCACTTTGCCTGAAGGGTGGATTTACATGCCCTATCTTACAATATTAGGCAGGGCAAACATTCTCCAGTGAGACAGTGTCCATCCCCATAACACAATCAGGCAAAAGAGATGGAACTGAAACAGGAGGGAAATGGGCAGGGCACAACCTTTGAAAGAATGACAGAGCCCGAGGACATGACATAAACTGATTAGAACCAAATGGGCCCAAGATGGCAGACAAGTAGACTTCCACTAGACCTTGAGCCTCAGTATATGCTCACTGTAACACATCAGCAAGCTAAATGACACACCCACAGGCACCACAACAGTTCCAAGACAGACCATAAGGATCAAAAAGCGGGCAATGGCCCAATTCCAGGAAATCCCTGCCCCTTCTCAAAATAGCTGGCATACTCCTCCCATTCATTAGCCTATGAAATTACCCACCCCTATAAAAACTGACAAAAAGACAACCCTCAGAATGGGAGAAAATATTTGCAAATGAAGCAACTGACAAAGGATTAATCTCCAAAATTTACAAGCAGCTCATGCAGCTCAATAACAAAAAGCAAACAACCCAATTCAAAAATGGGCAGAAGACCTAAATAGACATTTCTCCAAAGAAGATATACAGACTGCCAACAAACACATGAAAGAATGCTCAACAGCATTAATCATTAGAGAAATGTAAATCAAAACTACAATGAGATATCATCTCACACCAGTCAGAATGGCCATCAACAAAAAATCTAGAAACAATAAATGCTGGAGAGGGTGTGGAGAAAAGGGAACACTCTTGCACTGCTGGTGGGAATGTGAATTGGTACAGTCACTATGGAGAACAGTATGGAGGTTCCTTAAAAAACTACAAATAGAACTACCATATGACCCAGCAATCCCACTACTGGGCATATACCCTGAGAAAACCATAATTCAAAAAGAGTCATGTACTAAAATGTTCATAGCAGCTCTATTTACAATAGCCCGGAGATGGAAACAACCTAAGTGTCCATCATCGGATGAATGGATAAAGAAGATGTGGCACATATATACAATGGAATATTACTCAGCCATAAAAAGAAACGAAATTGAGCTATTTGTAATGAGGTGGATAGACCTAGAGTCTGTCATACAGAGTGAAGTAAGTCAGAAAGAGAAAGACAAATACCGTATGCTAACACATATATATGGAATTTAAGAAGAAAAAATGTCATGAAGAACCTAGAGGTAAAACAGGAATAAAGACACAGACCTACTTGAGAATGGACTTGAGGATATGGGGAGGGGGAAGGGTAAGCTGTGACAAAGCGAGAGAGAGGCATGGACATATATACACTACCAAACGTAAGGTAGATAGCTAGTGGGAAGCAGCTGCATAGCACAGGGAGATCAGCTCGGTACTTTGTGACTGCCTGGAGGGGTGGGATAGGCAGGGTGGGAAGGAGGGAGATGCAAGAGGGAGGGGATATGGGAACAGATGTATATGTATAACTGATTCATTTTGTTATGAAGCAGAAACTAACACACCATTGTGAAGCAATTATACTCCAATAAAGTTGTAAAAAAAAAAAAAACTGACAAACCCCCATACCCTGGTGCCTTTCTCACCTTCTGAGATGGCCCACACTCTGTCTGTGGAGTGTGTTTCTCTCTAAATAAATCCACTTCTTACCTATCACTTTGTCTCTCACTGAATTATTTCTGCAATGAGACATCAAGGACCTGAGCTTCATTAAGCCCTGAAACCAGGTGTGATCTCACGGTTGGAAGACCATGGGTTTTGGCCAGGTTCCAGTCCTGGCTGCATGGGTTCAAGTCCCAATCTGAGGTGCACGGTTTCACAACCACCTTACACAAAGCCCATTCAAATACACCAATTCTCTTATAAACTTTCACCTCAATTCTATCCACTCATACCTCTAACCGCAGCCTCCACTAGGACCCCATCAACAAGTCTTGGTCTTATAATATGGGGTAGAGGAAGTGTTCCCACCCAGATAGAGCTTCCATTCCCATAAAACACTTAGGCCATGTTGCTATAACCTCTTCACATAACAGTCCATTCAAACATTTCAACCTTTATAATCCTCTCAACCCTCGTATGTTTACATTTTCTCAATCTAAGTGTAGGCCAAGTCAGGCTTCCATCAGTGGGTTTTGGTACCACAGCTCATGGGACTCCCGCATCGAGGAGTCCTGGAAACTTCTATCACCTAGCAGTCTTACCCACTCCAGCGTAAAAGGCTTTGGTTCCCAGTGAGGGATGGAGGCAAGGAACCCAGTTCCTTTGTTAGTCTTTAACTGGATCAATTGGCCTAACTGTTGCCGTAAGCAATTGCTGGTCAGGTTTCTCATTGTAATTTTTTCCTTCTGGCTTTTTAAAATTTCACCAAACTGGGGTAAATAGAGCAAATCTGTTTTGCTGAAAAGAAAGACCTCCTGAGTCTCTGTTTCTTAAAAATAACCAGCCTAAATTAATCCTCATGCCAATGAGAAATTTTGGGGTGGCAAATTTTGCTTCCCTACAATAGTAAATAATAATAATAAATATGACAGAGTTGAGGATTAGGAAGACACAGGGTCTCAAAGTATCTATTTCTGTGCAGGTTTAAAAGGGAGCCTCCTCTGAGGGGACATAGTGCCGTGGACTCATGGCTTGGGCAGGGACAGGTATGAAGGACAAGGTGCGTCTTCCTCCAGGACACATGCTTGGTGAGAGGAGTCTGGGCTAGATCCCAGCCCCACTGACCCCTTGGTTGTGTGCCTTTTTGCAGTGCACAAATCACGCAACCTCATGGGCCGACCCTGCAAAGATCTGTCCTTTCTTTCGTGAATGATCCATTCTATCATGAGATGCTTATACACTTATTATCCTTTCTCCGTGTTTATATAACAGCCTCTTTCTTTGACTAAATTACTTATCTAGTCAGGGCCAGTGGTCCCAGGACTGACAAGGCTGTGAAGGGAACTATGGGTGCGTGAATCTCTGGCAGATCCAGCCAAGGGGAGCATATGGGGTGAGAAGAAACAGGGTCTGAGGACGTAGCATGTAAGGACTGGGAAGAGCCCAGAGAGCATAGCATCCCTGAGTCTACAAGGACAATGGCTGTGCCAGGCTGGGAGCTGCCACGGGGTGTAGTGCCGGGTGGGGAGCTACAGCAGCTGGGGCAGCAGCCAGGCTGGGCTCTCCACGGAAAGGGGAGAAGGTGGGGGTCCAGGAGAAATTTCTTGCTTGGATGGGGGACAACTGAGGGATCCTTACTGCTGATGGGAACGTCTTGTAGAGACAGAAAGGTTGCTCAGAGTGACCTAGACTTCAGGTCTAGAGTATCTGGGAGCATTCCAAGTCTTCCCAGATGGAGGTGACCCCCATCCACTGAGCCCAGCTGCTTGAGGAGTCAAGGAGGTGACAGTCGCCCAATCAGAGGGGGACAAGTGGGCCTGTCCTGGACAGTTCACAAGCCCTGCTGGGTGGGAGCAGCACTGGGAGCCTGCAAGGCCTGGGGAGCTAGCCTGAGGCTCACTTCCCTTTTTTCTCTCTCCCTCTCTCTTCTTCTCCCTCTCCCTCTCTCCCCGACCCAAAGTCATGAATTATCTTCTGGAAGGTTAGTTTTGCTTTTCACATTAAGGTCTAGATAGCACTGTCCAAGGGAAATATAATGGGAGCCACATATGGGATTTAAAGTTTTCTAGTGGCCATTTTTTTAAAAAAGTAAACCAAACCAAAAAACAACAACAAAAACAAAACAAAACAAAACCCACAACCAGGTGAAATCAATTTTAATAACGTTACTTACCCCAATATATACAAAATGTTATCTCAACATAAAGCCAATATAAAAATTATTAGATATTTTACATTATTTTTTTCATAGTAAGGCTTAAAATCTGGTGTATATTTTATACGCCAGATGTGCACATCTCAATTCGGGTGCTGGATTTTCATCAGAAATACTTGACCAGGGCTTCCCTGTGGCGCAGTGGTTGAGAATCTGCCTGCTAATGCAGGAGACACAGGTTCGAGCCCTGGTCTGGGAGGATCCCATATGCTGCGGAGCAACTAGGCCCGTGAGCCACAACTACTGAGCCTGCGCGTCTGGAGCCTGTGCTCCGCAACGAGAGAGGCCGCGATAGTGAGAGGCCCGCGCACGACGGTGAAGAGTGGCCCCCGCTTGCCACAACTAGAGAAAGCCCTTGCACAGAAACGAAGACCCAACACAGCAAAAATAAATAAATTAATTAATAAACTCCTACCCCCAACATCTTCTAAAAAAAAAAAAAAAAAAGAAAGAAACACTTGACCTATATCTAGAATTTATAAAATTTATAGTTGAGAAGGCAGGTTCACCTACCCACGTGCTCCAACACACACGTCAAGTTTTCCCGTGATGCACTGAGACGCTGCTTGCTCTGGAAGCTCGTGGCTCTGGGCCTCTGTCCTGGCGCTTTTCTTCTGAGCACCTAACACGCTCTACAATGATGTCTGCCTTCGTCACTACTGCTGTTCTCAACCAACGGTGCACATAGGTAAGCAGCCACAGCATATTTGCTGAATAAATATATTTACATCAAAATTAATAAAATCCAGAATGCCCCCCTCTCCTAAGAGTTAGATGACCCACTGGTCTACAAAGATGTAAGCTGTTGGAAGAGGGTGGGGTCTCTCCCATCTTCTCAGAGGTTGAGGGGCAAAGGCGTCACTTCTGATCCTTCCACCCCTCTGCACAGGACAATGGCCAGACAGGACGGCCCCCCAGCTGCTGTCCCACCAAATCCACACCCACACTTGCGCCTGGCCCCTCTCCACTCAGTCCTGACTTCCCCAGGGCTGCTTTTAAATAGTGCCAAAGGCAGCAGGGCTCAGTTGGGTCCCTGGGTCATGTTTTCTAACTGTTTGACTTGGGTTACTTTCAACCTGATCCGGACCTTTCTAGAGCCACGTGAAGACTCACCAGGACCAAGAGAGAATGGGACTGGTTGCTGCTCAGACAGGAAACTGGCAGGATGACAGGAGCTCCTGCCCACCCCCCAGCAGTCAGGCCTTACCGCCCACCCAACCTCTAGCCCCAGAGCCCTACCTGCTGCTCACACAGCCCGTCTGCCCTTCCCCAGCTCCTGAGACCCTGTCCATTCTGCAAGGCTGGGTGTCCCAGCTCAAGTCTGGGCTCTGTGCCTCTCAGCTGCATTGTCTTTCGCCATCTTGCCGGCTTTGCCCTCCTTTGCATCCCAGACTCTAAGCTCACCTGCTCATTTGCTACAGCACCCAGTAGGAGGCTGGCAGAGGCTGACTGCTGCGTGAACACCACCCCTGGGGGGCCATGATGAGGTCCAGGGGTCACTGAACTTGCAAAGTATATTTGTAACATGTGATAAAGCAGAAATGTAAAAACATTCACTTCTCAAGGGAATAAAATGTTCTCTTTGAAGGCAGAAAGAAGGCAGGGATAACATGTGATTCTCTAGGTGATGTGACAATAGCAACGTCCCATGGACAAGCCATCCCCTGAGCATTGGTCTGGAGACAAGAGGCTCATGGGCTGTTGCCACCTTGCAGCCTGTCTACAGATTAGTAGATGGTTGGCACAAATTCCCTTGAAATAACATCAAAGTTGTGGGCTAGGTCATCTCCTAGGAGCTGATACATAGTTTTAAATCCTGTCTTTCTATCCACGGTAGAATGAAAATAAATTAGAATTCTTTAACTGTTGAATAAAATGTAAAAGTTTAATAAAGTTTAATAAAATGTAAAAGAACAATGATTTTCTATCTGAACTTCCCACTTAGCAACCAAAGAGCACATGTATATATGACCAGGGACCAACGCTGGGTCTATCTGCACACCTGAAACCACACAGGCCTTAGCTATGAGGGGTTTGGTAAAAGGATGTGACAGGATTCTACCCTCCATACACTGTTTAGGATCCTTTGTAGCCTTCTTTCAGAATGCCGGGGACAAGCAGCCCTAGACAGCTGGCATTACCGCCAGGAGTCCCAGGAATGGTCCTGGAGGCAGGGATGATCTACCTGAGGAGGTGGCACAGGGTGGAGTTGGACTACGGCCCTGGCATCCTTCTCGGTGGTGGCAGTGGGGCAGGGACCCCACCTTGGTGCTCAAAGTCAAGGATCTCAGAAGGGGAGGGAGGTTACGTGACCCCAGAAAAATTACCTTTCCAGGACGACAGGGAAGGGCTCGGGGGGAGGGCAGGACAGATTTTGTACAACCTACTGGGGCATGAAGACCAGCAGCACCTGTTTTTTGCCAAACAATAAAATATCACCCAGAGTGAATGCACAGGTCTCATCGCTGGGGCTTCCATCGAAGGCTCAGCCAATGAAACTAACTCATCAAACACACAGGCTGAGAGCTCAGGCCTGCCCGCCCTTCCCTCTGGGGCTTTCCCAGCGCAGATCTAGGAGCCTGGAGACAGGCCAGCTTGCCAGGTCACCTGTTAGCCTGAGCAATGGATCTCACAGAGCCTGGCTCGGTGGCAATGGGGTCAGAGGACGTGCACTGGCTAAATATAGTTCAGCAGCACATTTTAAAAATAAAGCAAAATGTGGGGCTTCCCTGGTGGCGCAGTGGTTGAGAGTCCGCCTGCCGGTGCAGGGGACACGGGTTCGTGCCCCGGTCCGGGAAGATCCCACATGCCGCGGAGCGGCTAGGCCCGTGAGCCATGGCCGCTGAGCCTACGCATCCGGAGCCTGTGCTCCGCAACAGGAAAGGCCACTACAGTGAGAGGCCAGCGTACCGCAAAAAAAAAAATAAATAAAATAAAGCAAAATGTAAAAAAGCAGGTTAAATTTCTGAGACAGTATTTCTTCCTTGCCCTGAGGAGAAGAAACGCTGCAGCGGTGGGCGGGAGTCTGCCCTCTCCTCGGCGCTCCCTGTCCTGCGTAGGGCAGACCTCTCCACCGAGGGGCCCTAGCCCAGGGGCTCCCGCAGACCCTGGTGGGAGGTGGGAGGCGGTTTCAGGTCACAGAAGCTGAAGTGGCAGCCATCCTGCATGTCTCCCTGAGAGATGCCGTCCAGGCAGTGGTCCGCGAAAGCTCTGGTGTTGTCCCACGGGCCTGTCCTCTCCAGTGGGGCCTGGAGAAGTTCTCGGATCCTTCGGTTTTCCTTGGAGGTGGACTCCCAAACAACCTCAAGCTCGCCTTCCATTTCTCTGAGAGAATAAACAATATAAAGAAAAAGTTTAAAATAACACAATTTAAAAACTATTTATAGAGCCCATATGAATCCTAAAGTAGTGAGAAGCCAAGTGGAAGAATGTTTAAAGTCAGAGAACAGAGCCCATTGTGCGTGGGTTCTGAAGCAAAGATTCCCAGTGTCGAATGAAGCCCGATGTCCCCTGGAAATAGAAAAAAATACAAAGGCACAAGCTGAAAATGACGCCTTAGATTTCCTCTCTACGTTTTGCCTTTTCTTCTATTTTGGCACCAGTGCACACACCCTTTGTTCTCCATGGCATTCATGTTACAAAAATAAGACACAATAACTGCAGTGGCTGACCTACGGCACAACGGCCTGGCTGTGGGCGCCCACACAGCATGGGCCCTGTAGGCCTCTCCAGTGTCCCCTCTGCCCGTCCCCACTGCGACCTGGCCAACACTCAGACACCTTTCACAGCCTCCATCCGCAGAGCCACTGATGGGCCCAGACACAGAGAGTGAGTTAGAGGGTGAGGAGGGGACCAACTGTGGGGAGTGAGGATCACAACCCAGGTCACAGAGAAGACTGGCCCAGACCATGTGCCAGGAGGGCGAGTGCCCAGAGGGAACCAAGGCTGAGCCAGGACTGTGTGACGGGCCCCATGCGGGGAGCTGAGGAAACAGGGCAGGCAAGGTACACATGTCCTCACAGGGTTGTGGTCCACTGGGGGAGCAGACCAGATACCTGCCACCACCTCACATGAGCCCCATGGGGAGGGAAAAGCAAGCCTCAGCCTGAGAGGAGGAATGGGCCTCGTACAGGATGGCAGGGCTGGGAAGGCCATCTCCTTCACAGACACTGCCTGGTGGTTACGCAAAATGTTGGTAACTGGATCACCAGGTGGACTCAGCACTGTTGTTTAAAGAGGGGGACACAGACGGTCAGGGAGGCCAGTGACACACCCACTCGTCCAGTGTCACTTTCCTTGTGAACTGCTGTTTCCTTCCAAAGCCCATGATGCCCACTAATTACTCTATGTCTAAAAAATCTCCATGCTTCCATTTTCTGATGCAAAACACCCAGATGTTTGATACATTACATCATGATAATGCACAGCTAAACTCAAAACAAAGAGAGAAGGAAATCTCTAAGGGCAGGAAAAAAAAAAAAAAAAGAGGATTAAACTGAAACTACAGAGGTTGGCAAACAAAATGTTTGTATTGCTTTGAGGACAAAAGCCCATGCTAGAAACCCAGATTTCTGTAGAATGGAGACTACTCTTAGGCGCATGCAAACTGGGTGCAACAGAAAACCGCAGGGCTCACTCACATGCATGTTTCCCCTCTTCCTCCTAGCAACACTGTGAACTATGTGTCCCAGAGTTAGGCAGGTAAGTGGAGATATGTGAAGAACCCTCAAAGGAGGGATGGTTGGGTGGAAAAATCTGCCAATCTTCAAAAGAAATCTGCTCTGAGAGGCTCCTTGGGGACTGTAGCCACTGACTTGTTCTCAAATGAATCTGGGGTTTGAATCTACACTGTTCCCCATCGTAGAGCATCCCCAGCCCCTGACTGGAGTGAACCAAGAGTAAAAGACATTTTTGAGACAATCAGGGAAAAAACTCAATGGATGAGTTAAAAGTACATTGGACACAACCAAAGAGAGAATTAATGAAGTGGAATATTGAGCAGAGGAAACCACCCAGAATGCAGCTCAGAAAAAATATATTACTAAGAAGTTATACATTCATTGTAAATGTAATAATGGCATTGTGAAATTTTTTTTGGTTTTGGCCATGCAGCTTGCAGGATCTTAGTTCCCCGACCGGGGATCGAACCCAGGCCCTCAGCAGTGAAAGTGCAGGGTCCTAACCACCAGACCGCCAGGGAATTCCCTGTGAATATTTTAAAAGTCCTTTTGTATTTAAAAAAAGGCATTACTGTAGATTCTTTTTTAAGTTAATAATAAAATTAAAGTGACTCCAGGTTTGAAAATACTCTCTGGCACCAAAGAAAAGCAAATGCAAACCTTCTCTGGAGAGAACATCCTCAGTCCAGGCCCCTAGGACTCCACAGACTAAATTCAACCCATACATGAGTTCATGGTAAAAAAATTACTGTACATAGAACAGTACACAGGGCAAGAGTCAACAAGACCAGATTTCAGACCCCCAAATTGCAGATAATGAAGCTGTCACACACAGAATATAAAATAACTATGAATAAAATGTTAAAAGAAATAAAAGATGTATTAAAGATAAGCAAAGACCAAAAAATTTATTTTAAAAACAACTAGGTAGATTTTCAAAAGAACCAAACAGTACTTCTGAAATTGAAATATACAGTTGTTGAAATAAAAAACCTCCATGGCTAGGTTAAACAGTACATTGAACAAAACTGAACAGAGAACTAGTAAACAGAAATATTGAGAATTACCCAGAATGTAGACCAGAAAAACAAGGAGATAGGAAATGTAAAAGATAAGACACATGAAAGATTCAATAAGAAGGTCTAACATACATTTAATATGAGTTCCAGAAGGAAATCTAGAAACAATGAGGGGAAAAGACTTATTTTAAGAGATAGATAATGACTGGTAATTCCCTGGTGGTCCAGTGGTTAGGACTCTGCATTTCCATTGCAGGAGGCACAGGTTTGATCCCTGGTCAGGGAATTAAGATCCCACAAGCCACACGGTACAGCCAAAAAAAAGAGAGAGAGAGATAACGACTGAGAATTTTCTGGAAGTAATGAAAGACACAAAATCACAGATATAGAGAATAACTTATACCAAGCAGATAAGTGAAAAGAAATTCATAGTTAAATACAATGAAACTGCAGACTACAAGAGACAGAGGAGATCTTAAAATAGGCAAGAGAAATGATGGATCATCTAGTTTTAAAAATGACAAAAGACTTCTCAACAGCAATAATGAAACAGAGAAGACTGGAATGTGCTAAGAGAATAGACTGTCAAGGTAGAACCCAGCAAAAATCAACTCACAAGGATGAGGGCAAAATGCAGACATTTTCAGATAAACTAAAACTAAGAAAGCTTACTCTCACTAAGGAAACTTCTAAGCATGTACTTTTGGAAGGAGGAAAATAATCTGAGAAATAAGGTCTAAGATGCAAAAGAGAATAGTAAGCAAAGAAACTGGTAAACTCTAGGTAAAACAAAATAAAATAACTATATTGAAACTAGTAATATGTAATTTCTGGGGCTAAAAACAATGATAGATCTTTGCTTTTCATCTTCACATATCTGTATCTACATGTAATGACACTAGACAACAAGAGCATATAAACTGAGTGGGAAATAATTAGGTTAGAGCATTAGGTCTTGCATTTGCGGGTAGAAATGTAGAGGTGCTGATTAACTTTAGATTTTTGTTAATGTTAGGTATCCATATGAAATTCCAAGGGCAACTGCTAAAAGAACATAAATAGAATGTTTAACTTTCAAACCATTAAAGGGCAAAACATGGAATAAGGGAGAAAGTGAAAAACAAAGTTCCATTTTATTAACGCAATTCTAAACCTCCTGTCTGGCAAGAAAGTTGGTACCGGCCCAACTTTTACAAAGTGACCACTTATGGTGGTAAGAACTTCTGTGACTACAGAAAACCTGTTAGATAAGACTTCATTTTGCCTGGCATTAAGAAACATCCGGCTGATAGAAAACATAAACAGCTGTCTGCATTCTGTCTGGTAACAAATACACTATAACTACTATAACTTGAAGAAAATCACATTCGAGTGTCATTCTGGTTCTCCCACATGCATCAGTTTATGTTCCAGTCTGTCAAAGACAACACAGCCATTCTGAAAAGGCCGACTTAAATGTGAACCCAAACTACGTGAGGGGACCACCCGGTTCACCTCCACAAAGCATGCGCTAGTCCCCAGGGTTTTCAATACACTGGCAATACCTCCTCTGTCACACGTTTAAAGGACAAAGGTGTAACTGACAGAGTACCTTACAGCCACAGAGAACATGATATACCCATAATCTTATGACTGTGATCTTACAAAAAGGGAAAAATCTGAAATTTAAAGTTCTCAGAAATGAGAACATAATGGCAGAAATAAAACATTTAATCAAAGATTAATAAACTCTCCCAAGAAAATGCAATAGAATAAAAATATCAAAGAGATGGAAAAGAGGGGGAAAAAGGGAAGGACAATGAGAGGACTGGATTGATTTAGGAAGTCCAGTATTCAAACAACAGGAATCTTTAAAGGAGGGATTAAAGACCTGGGACCTACTGTACAGCACTGGGACTATAATTAGCAGTACTGTACACTGGAAAGTTGCTAAGACAGTAGATCTTAAATGTTCTCACCATAACAACAACGACAAAATGGTAATTACATGAGGTGAAGGATATGTTAACCTTATCGGGGTAATCATTTCACAATATATACGTATATCAAATCACACTGTACACCTTAAACTTATACAACGTTATATGTCAATTGCTAGGGAAAATCTTCTCAAAGAAAAAAAATGAGGAGCAAATTAAAAAATGAATATTAAAATATATTTAATATTAAAATCAGATAAAACTAAAATGTAAAAACAAAAATAAGCAATCAAATGAACGAAACAGGTCCAGAGGGTTTTACTGGAGAATTCTACCAAACATTCAAAAAACAAACACATTGCAACAGGGCTGGGGTGGCCAGACCTTTTCTGCTGCAGCGCCTCGTCCAGGACATCCTGCTTGTCCTGCAGTATCCGATGGAGGTACCTCATCTCCTGCTGGTACTGAGCTGTCTTGCTAGCAAAGTCTTCTTGCTGCTCTGTCAGACGGTGACTAATGTCACCCAGCTTCAGGGCCGTCTGCTTCTTGTACCCCTGGGGGAGGAGGATGATCTCTGAGTGAGGGGGTGCTGCCCGTGGCCCAGGTGAATAGCTTTGTGGATGCATTCCCTCCCCACTCCTTGGCCTGTCAGAGGCCCTGAACTGAGTAAGCCCTGGGCAAGTCTGATCTGGGAGGGCAAGTCTGGATCACAAAAGTCACATAAAGTAATAAAAAAATTTCAAGTATAATAAAACCAAATTTCTGACTTGTATCATGCCTAGTTTTTTATATGCCACAAATAAAAATTAAAACAGAAGGACCTGGCAAGGTCTGTCATACTCTATTGGTAAACAGGTGACTGAGATAAAAGCCTGATTCACTTATTTTCCTTCTTAAATTTTTATTGTATAGTACTTAAGGTTAACAGATTTCCCTCTGAGCATTTCCAAAAGTGTTGTCACATAGCTTCTGACTTGTAGTTCCCATAGGTTCAGTTCTCATTAGAAATTATGACATTCAATTTATACATCTCCTCTGACTCAAGAGTTAGCTTACTATACAGTTTTTACATTTCCAGGTGAAAGAACATTTTCTGCTCTCTGATTTTGTTTATTAATTTCTGGTATTTACCTTTTTGATCAACAAATGTCTGCCTTATTTCTACTTTAGGGGTTTATTGAGGCTTTTTTTTTTTTTTGGTAGCCAGTCTATGATCAATTTTTGTGATTGTTCTGTGTGTGTGTGTGTACACACACACACACACACACACACACACACAAATAAACCTTATAGATTATGTTGTAAAATCTTCTATATTCTTACTTTTGTATAACTTCTTGATCTGTCTTAGACCAAGAGAAGTGGATTAAAGCTCCTATTATCACTAAGTTTCCATTTCCCCTTGTATCTCCTGTAGTTTATAAAATTTGCTGCTGTGTTATTTAGTACGTAGGCATTCATAACTACTATATATTATTAATTGTAGTCTTTAGCATTATCAAGGTCTCTCCTTTTTTTTTTTTATTTGGTCTCATTTAGTGCTTTTGGCCTGAATTCTCTCTTGGCAGATGTAAAGATCGCAACTATGCTTTCCTTTTGTTTGCATAAATCTGTATTATCTCCACTCATTCTTCTATTTTTCATCTTTCTGAAACACTGTTCCTGACTGTCTCTTGGTTCTGGCATGTAATAGTGTTTTCCTTTATAATATAATCTAAAATTGTTTCCTGTTAATGGGTGAATTAAGCTCATTTATAGTTTCTATAGGGCAGATTTGTTTGCCTCAATTTTATCTTATGTTTTATTGTTTTATCTACACACATTTTTAAAGACTTTAATGTAGTCTGTTTTCTTTGCTCTTTTTTTAAATTTTTTTTAATTTTTTTGCAGTACGTGGACCTCTCACTGTTGTGGCCTCTCCCATTGTGGAGCACAGGCTCTGGACGCGCAGGCTCAGTGGCCATGGCTCGCGGGCCCAGCTGCTCCGCGGCATGTGGGATCCTCCCGGACCGGGGCACGAACCCGTGTCCCCTGCATTGGCAGGCGGACTCTCAACCACTGCGCCACCAGGGAAGCCCCTCTTTGCTCTTTTTTGCTGTTGTAATTTTGCTATTAAGGAATGAATCTCTTTTGATTCTTGTGGTTACTTTTATTTTTATGCCTTTATATTACATGTCCTTAGTCCCCTCATTTATTAAAGTAACATAATGTTAGCTCCTGACAATCTTTTCTTCACTCTTCCCCTACTTAAATATGCTTAAGCTCCTCCTACTGAAGTTTTCATCTTTAAATGATATCCTTTGACCTCAGTTATTACAGGTAATGCAATCAGCAAGTTCATTCTACTTTCTAACTTCCTTCCCCCTTTACCTATCATTTTTTCCTTGGTTGTATTACTTCTACATTGTCAGGTTGTATTATGTCTACATTTTATTGCATCAGCCTTATCCCTGCTTTTTTAAAGTCTTAGTTCACAGTTAAATATATTCTTTGTTCATGAGCAGTACTTTTCTGAAATTTGCCCAATCATTTCTTGGCTGAACTCAAGTGGATTGATCCTTAGGAAAGGTTTATGGAAAAAATGTTCCAGAGTTCTTATATGGTCACAGCTGTCTGAAGAGTAGCCTGGTTGGATGAAAACATCCTTGAATATTCATAGATGGAATTCCACTGTTCTCTGGCATTCAGTGTTGTTGTTGAGAAGTGTGATGTCAACATGATTTTCTTTTTCTTATGTCTTGGTCTTTTGCTGGGGTGTCCAAGGTATTCTTTATCTTGAAGTCACAGGTCTTGGTGTCAATTTTCTAGGGCCATCCTGGGTCAGTTTTTCATAGGTACATAATGTGCCCTTTCAATAAGTAGATTCAACTCTTCATTTATTTCAGAAAATTTTATGAATAAAAACTTCTAAGAATTACTCTTTGGAGAAGAATAAGTGCCATTGTTTTGATTTCTGCTTTAGGTAAATTGGATCTCTATCACTTTCTACTTGTGTGTTTTTTTTTTTTTTTTTTTGGCTGCACTTTGCGGCTTGCAGGATCTTAGCTCCCTGACCAGGGATCGAACTCGGGCCCCCAGCAGTGGAAGCACAGAGTCCTAACTACTGGATGGCCAGGAAATTCCCTCTACTAGTTCTTTTTATTTCTGTCTTCTTGTCTTTGCCTTTCTCATTTATCCTTTATGTCCCTTATCCTGCCTTTATGATATCTTTCTCCCTGGGCTCCTTATAATTTAGTCTACATTTCTCCTTTCCTTCTATTTCTTCCCTGAGTTTTGTCAGTTCCATTTCACATCCTCCTTTGTCTGGTCATCTGTGTCTCTGCTTTTTGGCATTTTTTCCCAGCTTTTACTGTTTTATTGAGTTTTAGCTACCTGGCTACCTGCCTACCTCCTTACTTGTCTATCTACCTACCAACCTACCAAGGTATCAGTTCACCTTAGAGTACCTTAGGTTTCAATTTTGATCTCCTTTGTGGCAACATTATTTCTGATGTGCTTACATCATGTGTAAGAAAATTATACTTCTATTTTTCTTAAAGAATTTTTGTATGGAGGCCACTGAATTCTTTTGGGATGAGATGAGGTTCCTGCGACAGTGAGAGCAATGGGTCAACTTCCAAGCTTCACACACCATTTCTCTTGCAGTCCCTTCTCTGGCTCTCTGAATCCAGCCTGGTTCTGAAATACTTCTGCCTGCAGCTCTGATTTCCCAGATTTCCAAGTTGATGTCCTCACTTTTAGGAGGGTTCTGCTAAGGTTTCCTGAGATGTCACCTCTGAATTTTTTTTTTTAAGACTTTTTTTGATGTGGACCAGTTTTAAAGTCTTTATTGAATTTGTTACAATATTGCTTCTGTTTTTTTATGTTTTAGTTTTTTGGCCATGAGGCATGCGGGATCTTAGCTCCCCGACCAGGGATTGAACCCGCACCCCCTACATTGGAAGCACAGAGTTCTCAACCACTGGACGGCCAGGGAAGTCCCTGTCACCTCTGAATTTTGACAAGCCTTTTCCAGGTCTCTTCCCCTCACTTTCCCAGAGATCCTGCCCTATCTGACCTGGATCTGGCTCACAGATTTCTTCTCTGGGTGACTGGGTGGAACTTTTTTATTTTTACTGTTCTTATTCAGATGAACAGTAATGAGACAAATTCCCAAGACAAGGCCAACCGCTCTGAAGATCAGACCTTCTCTTTGGGAAATAAAAGCCAACAGGAAAACCAGGAAAAAAAGAACAAACTACAACTGCTCTTTTTTACCCATAATACTTCTATGCAGATTCCCATCATTAATAGTGTGGTATAATCCTTCTAGCCTTTCTGATGCAGAGTTGAGATACTGTTTTGTATACTGCTTTTGATCTTGTTACATTTTTTAAATTGTAGAATATATTATTTAATTCCCCCAATAGTTATTGAATTAATTGAATACCATGCACCAGGTGCTATTCTAGGTGCTTGGGATACACCAGTGAACAAAAACAGAAAAAGAGAAAAAATCCCTGCACTTGTTATTCTGGTCAGAATAGACAAACAGTAACCAACAAACATAATAAATAAATTACATAGTCTGTTAAAAGGTGATGTTGTCTCTGGAAGAAATAACAAAGCAAGGATAGAGCCTACAGATATTTCTGTGTCTTTTTTTGTTTTTAAATAGCTGCATGGTATCTTATTGTGCAGATGAACCAAAGTTTACTTAATGAACGGAGAGGTGCTATTTCTTTTTTTTTTTTTTTTTTTGGCCGCACCACACAGCATGCAGGATCCTTAGTGCCCTGACCAGGGATCGAACCCGTGCCCCCTGCAGGGGAAGCACGGAGTCTTAACCACTGGACTGCCAGGGAAGTCCCTAGAGGTGCTTTTGTTAAAACATTTTAATTAATTAATTAATTTATTTTTGGCTGTGTTGGGTCTTCATTGCTGCACGCGGGCTTCTCATTGCAGTGGCTTGTCTTGTTGCAGAGCACGGGCTCTAGGTGCGTGGGCTTCAGTAGTTGTGGCACACAGGCTCAGTAGTTGTGGCTTGCAGGCTCTAGAGCACAGGCTCCGTAGCTGTGGTGCACAGGCTTGGTTGCTCCACGGCATGTGGGATCTTCCTGGACCAGGGTTCGAACCCGTGTCCCATGCATTGGTAGGTGGATTCTTAACCACTGCACCACCAGAGAAGTCTGAGAGGTGCTATTTGGGTGCCAGAGAAACCCAATACTGCTTTACTCTGTGGATGATCAGTGATACATACATGCAAAATGGGTCATTTTCTTAAACATGGAAATCTGACCCCAGGAAGCCCATTCCCATTAGAAATGGCTAAATGTCCACTTACCTTGAATTTTTCCTCCAACCTTCCCAAGCGAATATCGCCTTCTGTGATTCTGTTGAGAACTCCATGCTTCTCACTTTCTAAACATTTAGCCTACAGAGTAAAGTGAAAAGAAAAACAATGGGCTCTTAGTTTAACAGGAAAATTAAACTAATAAAAAATCTTCTGCTAAGAGTACTACTACAAAGAGTATTACCATTCTGCCACTTGTCCTGGCCTGACACCTCTCCAGCCCCCCACCTCCAGATTCCTACCCCCTGTGTGAGGGCCGTGGGCAGAACTTGCACCAACAGCTGAGGAGGGCAAGAGCCGGGAGCGGCAGTCTGGGCACCCCTCCTGGGTACAACTGGAAAATCTGAGCCCCTCAAACAAGGGGGATGTGAGCTTCCAGGACACTTCTCTATTCTTGGGGAATATACCATTCCTTCCATCATATCCAAGGAACAAGCGCCAACATGCAAATAAACTTCTCACTGGACTATTTGAATAATTAACAAAATTAAGGATAACTTGAGATGAACACACAATGCCATTCTCCAAACCAAACGTGAAGGGCAGGAGATTGAAGAGGGATGTCACTGAAGTGGAATGATTTCGATTAATATCCAGATGGGACATGAACTACTACACACTATACATTAACCATTTCAAATGGTAAAATGTTTTTAAAAAGTAAAGGTGAGCTTTCCTTCTAAGGTAGTACAGTAGTGACAAGTGATTTTCTAGAAAGGAAAACTAAGACCCAGGGAATTAAACTTGCCGCAAGTCACATGGAAACCCATCCTAAAGGGATTCGAAATGAAGATGCCAGTATCAATAAATTACTATATAGGGGGCTTTCACAAGGCCCAGGAGACCAGGACAGGGTAAGGTGAGGGTGCACGGCCAACAGCCCCATGACAGGGCAGAGGCAGCCAGTACCACCCCCGAACCCCAGCTACAGAGACTGGTCTTGGGGCTGCCAGGGGCAAGGAGCCTGCAGGGCCAAGGGGACAGCAGTCCATGTGCACACAGAGGTCCCTCATGGTGGGTGGAGCCAGGGCAGGCTGAGAGCAGCTTCCCCCGCATCTGGAGGGTCTGAAGATTCTAAATCTGAGCCTGGCTTTCAGGCCATAATAACAAAGGTCAAGGCGGGAGGAGAGAACACAATTTATTAATAGTCTGCTGGCTTAATATGTAACTTTTAAGTACTTGGACAAGCAGTATATGGCCTCCATTTGTATTTCCATCCTGGGTCCACAAATATGAGGAGTGAGCCTAAGGGGACCGTCTGATGGTCGAGGAGGCTCTTGACTTCATCATGGAAGCCTGGGATGCTCTCTGGCCCAAACAGGAGGTACAGGGCCTGCCTCCTGGGGGAACCAGCATGTCCCACCCTGTAAACAAGATGGCCCTGACACGAGGCAGCCAGGTTCCCATGAGTGTTTGCTAGATGAATGCGTTTGCTGGGCACTTTCCATTTTTCAACAAGCTTTTGTGTTGCCCTCGATATCCCAGTGGGTAAGCTCAGGAGACACAGCAGAAGAGGAAATGGGCACTCAGCACTGGTACAGAACATGGCAGAGACTTCAGCACTTGGGCTGGGATAGTGACCTCTCAGGAGGGGACTATTGGTTCAGGAGGTCTGAATGCTTTTAAGGCTCCTACCATGGCATGTCAAAGTCAAATTGCCTCTAAAAGACTCGGGGAAGGGCTCAGAAATCACCAGTAATGTATAACCACACTTACCACGCTCGTACCAGCAACTACTATAATTAAAAAAAAATTTGTAACATTAATATAAGTGCAAAATGGAGTCTCAAGACTGGCTTAATTAGCATTTCTTTTATTACAAGTAAAGATCAACATTTTGCCCCAAGAGCTGTATACTATTTATATGTCCTCTTATGTAAACAATGGCTAAAAGCCTGTGTCCATTTTCCTATGGAGGAACTTAACCTCTTTCTAACAGATGGGAATAAGCCTGTGACACATCCTGACAGACTCTCTGCCCCTCAATCACCCTGAGGAAGGGTGGAGTTACCTCTAAGTTGGCTGATTTCTGACTCTTACAGAAAGTCTGCTGGGCTCTTGGAATGACATGCATTAAATTATGACTTCTAATCCTATGCCACCAGAGATTTGCAACATTGCTTAAATAAACATGTTTAAATGTACATAAGCAATATGTATTCAAAGTAGAAACATCATAAAATGCAGATAGGTAAAAAAGATTTTTTAAAAAAATCACCTGTCATTTCACCATTTGGAGATACAGTTATCTGACTCACTGTTATATTTTGTGGTAAATTCTATCAGACTTTTTTCAACACATAGCTTGGCACAGCATCTGTCTTCTTTCACTGCACAACCTGCTGTAGACATCTTTTAAAATCAGCGTGGAGATGTGAGATCACGCCCACAGCATCACTCTTGCTGGCTGAGCAGTGCTCCATCATCGAGGGCAGGGGTCCCCAACCCCCAGGCCACAGACTGGTACCGGTCTGTGTTAGGAGCCGGGCTGCACAGCAGGAGGTGAGCGATAGGCGAGCGAGTGAAGCTTCATCTGTATTTACAGCCGCTCCCCATCGCTCATATTACCGCCTGAGCTCCGCCTCCTATCAGATCAGTGGTGGCATTAGTTTCTCATAGGAGCGTGAACCCTACTGTGAACTGTGCACACGAGTGATCTAGGTTGTGTGCTCCTTATGAGAATCTATTGCCTGATGATCTGAGGTGGGGCTGAGGCAGTGACGCTAGCGCTGGGGAGTGGCTGTAGATACAGATTATCATTAGCAGAGAGGTTTGACTGCACAGAGACCACAATAAATCAATTGCTTGCAGACTCATCAAAACCCTATCAGTGAGTAGCAAGTGAAAACAAGCTCAGGGCTCCCACTGATTCTGCATTATGGTGAGTTGTATAATTATTTCATTATATATTACAATGTAATAATAATAGAAATAAAGTGCACAATAAATGTAATGCGCTTGCATCATCCTGAAACCATCCCCTGCCCACCCCGGTCCATGGAAAAATTGTCTTCCACGAAACTGGTCCCTGGTGCCAAAAAGGTTGGGGACCGCTGATCTGGGGACCACCAATAACGGACTCAATTCCTTTCCTCAGGACTGGTGCTTCTAGAAACAATGTGGGATGAGTTACCTCTTTGTGCCCTTTAAACTGTGTCATTGGGATGAACTCTATTTAACCTGTCTAGGATTCTTACGTTTCATCTTCAGACAGGGACTACGTTAAGACAACTTTACAGAGAGAATATAAAGATGCACCCGTGTGTGTAATAGAGGCCTTATGACTACTGCTCCCAGTTGAATGGACTGATTCTGTTAGTTTACCTTCTAAAATATCATTTGCCAGTATTTAAAAGTTTGGGTTATTTGCCTTTCAAAAATGTTTTCACTGATGGTTGAAAAATAAAATTTTAGAGAACTTGAAAATTTATGGTTGAAATATAAAAAGATGCAGCTTTTTATGGATCATTAAAAAAAACCTTTAAAATTATGTTTGCATATTAACTTGCAGCATACTTGAAGTAACTGAGGAAACTTACTTACCAAATACATAAGATTGTCACGTTCCTGGGTTATATTCTCTGCCAGGACAACAAGATTTGCCAGGTACTGGTGAGCAGACATTTCGTTCTCCATGGCTTTTTCCACCTGCTTTTTGAAGACATCAATTTTCTTTTGAGATCTCCTAGAGAGGTCCCCCAAATGGTGGAATAAAAAATTCATTAGCCTGCATGGCCAGGGCATAGTGAATATCTGTATTATAAAAATAGCAAGCATGTTATCATTTAAGTGTATTTTGCAGCAACCTAAATCTTCTATTTAGTTTCAAGGTGAGAAGAAGTAACTGAATTTAAAGGAAGCATAACTACTGACTCCAAGCCAAGTCAACAAGAATCACAAAATGCTTAACACACTTAACAGACTAATACATATTATTCTATTAATTTTTTGGCTTGTGTTCTTTAAAAGATATTTTTGAAAAAGGAATCCAGTAATCCCTGGATTCGACTTTTGGGAAACACTTAGTAAAGAACTTCTAGAACTTGCAGAGTCCTAGGGTCAGCATTATGACTATCAACCGTAATTGAACAATCATGTTGGTTAATGTTGGTCATATTTTATATTTTGGTATTTAATAATCTCATTTATCCCTTTCCATTTCATTGCCAATATTAGAAAAAGAAAAGATAAAGAATATGAAATAGAATATTCCATTGTCTTTTTTAACTATTTAAAAAAAAACAGCTTAAGAAAAAAAAACCCACCTATTTATTTTCTGTACTTTTTCGAGTTCAACTTCCAGCGCCTTGTTTTTAGCCGTCAGATTTTTCTTCTCTAATAGCAGGCTCTTTTTCTGCACTTGCAGGTCTGCCAACTTTTCCATCTCAGCATTTTCTTTCTCTTCCTCCTTCTGCAACTGGCTGATGGACAAAAATATCACAAGCCTGTATCCAGTACACCGAGGTTAAACGAAGCAGCCACTGCCAGGCAGGGATAGCACAGCCCCCCGGCCTGGGTGGGCCCTTTGGAGGGCTCTGTGGGAGCATTGTCATCCAGTCCCTGGCAGAGCTGGTGGGGAGCTCCTGGAGGGCAGCAGAGAGGGCGTAGCTGGTACCCACTGCTTTGACGGTAATGATCTAATCCCTTTTTCTGCCCACCATTTTTGCTTATGTCTGTGTGTGTATGTGTATTGTGTGTATATATATATATACACACTTATTTATACTCCCTCCAGAAAGAATTTAAGACAGCTTAATTTTTTACATAGTTATAATTGCCCCTCCTTCAAATCCTAATGCTAAAACAAATTTTATTTCATACTAAAATAATTATGTTTTTCTGATAAAAGAAACAACAACAAGGAGGGCATACAATCAATATATAATTCTGGCAAAATGATGCCTGGCAGAAGAGTTATTCCTTCACTGGTTCTCTTGGTCAATTTTCACGAAATAACTGAGACCGAATAGGTAGGGCCACACACACAGAGGCTGCCCAACATTCTGAGCGATGGGGTCTCCCAGGGTACCACGTGGGGTTTACTACTTCCTGGCTGGCTGGCTGGCTGGCTGGCTAGTGAACAAGCCTCACGCTGCATGTGTTTGGGGTCTGCCTCACTTGCCACACAATTTCAATGACTTCAGCCTAGGTTAGCTCCCTGAACACCCAGTCAGGAATTTTCCAGTCTCCACTGCTTTCTAGTTTACTACTTTTAGTTAGTCAAAGAGCAGAGGACACACCTGGACAAAACCCACAGAGTTGGGGTTTGAATTAAACTCATCTTTTATCTTTTTTCTTTGCTGTATTTTCTTTTGAGTTTAGAATTTTATTTAAAAGTATTTTTGCCACTTACCTGACACCAAAATCAATCAGTTCACCAAATCAGTCAAAAAGTTCACAATGAAAAGAAACCAAAGACGATAGGAAATGCTGGGAAAGTGCTGGTGGGCATGCACAGCCGCCTCAGAGAACAATATGTCAAAATCTAGAAAATGCATTTACACTATGGCCAAACAATGCCACCTCTAGGTATGTATTTAGGGAAACCGATAAACTGTACAAGAAAGTTTACTGGGGCATTGCTTAAAGGAACAAACTTAGAAACACTTGAACTTCCATTAATAGGCTAAGTAAAATGCAGTATTTCATATGATGGAATACCACCATGCAGTTAAAAAGAATAAACTCTCAGACTTCCCTGGTGGCGCAGTGGTTAAGAATCCACCTGCCATTGCAGGGGACATGGGTTCGAGCCCTGGTCCAGGAAGATCCCACATGCAGTGGAGCAACTGAGCCGGCGAGCCACAACTACAGAGCCTGTGTGCCACAACTACTGAAGTCCATGCACCTAGAGCTAGTGCTCTGCAACAAGAGAAGCCACTGCAATGAGAAGCTCGCGCACTGCAGCTAAGAGTAGCCCCTGCTCCCTGCAACTAGAGAAAGCCCGCGTACAGCAATGAGGAACCAACGCAGCCAAAGGAAAAAAAAAAAAGAATAAACTCTATGTATCTATCTCAACATAAAAAGATGTTTGAAAATTGAGTGTAAAAAGTGAAGATACTAAAAGTATGAATTCACTTATGAACACATAAAACACACCAAAAAAATACTATGTCATTCATGGATACATGTAGAAATAAAAAATAGACCGGAAATATAATTCCAAGTTTATGACACTGATTGCTTTTGGAAAGCCAGGGAAAACAATGGGGCTAAGGATGGTGGTTAAAAGGGGCTTCAGCTGTATTTCTAACAATATAGTTCTTAAAACAAACAAAAAAAGGGGGAAACAATTTGCACACACATACACAAAGTTAACACTTAATATTTGGTGGGAGAAATAGTTGATTAAAAAAATTTTTTTTAAATAAAGTGTTTCCTATTCTATCCCTAGAGTCTCACTCCCCAGAAGAAACTTCTACTGACCATTTCTGATTTTAGTTCTTCTGGTGAAAAACCATGACTTAAATTTTAAAATTGTGAAATGTAATATAGAAAACTATACAAACGGTAAATGCATATTTTAACAAACAATTATAGGGAACACCCACATAATTACCACACAGGTCAAGAAACAGAACACTTCTGGTACCCCAGACACTCCCATGTGTTCCCTCCCACCCCCCCAGTCATAGAGTCCCTCCTTAATCATTTCTATAGTGTCATCGCCTATCTATGCATCACTACAGCTTAGTTCAGTTTGCCAGTATTGGAACCAGATATAAAGGGAACCAAGACCCATAATAGGTGCACAAAGGGACTATATGTGCTTTAGTGTCATTATGCCTATAAGACTCACCCGTCTTTTTTTTTTTTTTTTTTTTGCGGTACACGGGCCTCTCACTGTTGTGGCCTCTCCCGTTTCAGAGCACAGGCTCCGGATGCGCAGGCTCAGCAGCCATGGCTCACGGGCCCAGGCGCTCCGCGGCATGTGGGATCTTCCCGGACAGGGGCACGAACCCGTGTCCCCTGCATCGGCAGGTGGACTCTCAACCACTGCACCACCGGGGAAGCCCTCACCTGTCTTTTTGTGTGGCTATAGAATATTTCATTGTATCAGTACACCAAACGCTATACATTCGTTTTCCTGTTGACAGTCACTTGGGCTATATTCTGCACACACACTTGCAGGATTCTCTAGGGCAGTGCGACTCAAAGTGTGGTCCTCAGATGGATCAGATGGGCGGTCTCCAGCTGTCTGTTACTCATCCATAAGATAAGGACAGAAATTGAGAAAATGGCTCCAAAACTTTTATAGTATTTTAACATTGCTGTGACATCTGGGCAGTCTGAGGTGAGTGAATGCATTCTGCTGAACAGCAGCTTGGGTGTTGTCAAGTTTGCAGAGAGAGAAGCATGTGGTAGGAGCTGCATACTTGTCATGCGCAGCAGGAATACATAACAATTTATGATTTTAAGATTAATTTATTAACTGTAACTCAAGAATATATAAAAACCAGAATTCACTTATTTCACTGAAAAATAATTTAACTATTATTTTACTGGACACACTGACCTGGATTTATGATAAAGGGTTAAAGAAGAAGACTGAAAATCCAAAGATTTCTTTCTGCTTCCAGCCAAGACAGAGTTACAGAGACCAGATTTATTCAGCTAGAAAACCAGGCAAAACATAAGAAACAACAGTTTTCAGACTTTGGACAATAAGCAGTACAGGACTGTGATCCCTGAGAGGGAAATAACAAGGTGAGTACTACGACTGCTCCAGCTTACTGCCTGGCTGCAGTACAGGAAGGGAAAACCCAAACCAAACCCAGTGGACTTGCTGAGTTGAGGAGTCAGAGATCAGAGATCAGAGATCAGAGAGGCCAAGGCAGCTAGAAATTGTGGGCAGAGAGGAGGGAGTTCCAGGGAGAGAGGAAGCGCTCTGGAGATCTTTAGGCGGGGTCACCACCAGTCTTTGGCTGACTACTGCTCTGCACATGTATGAGAGGAAACTACCTGAGGCCGAGGAAAGAACCACGAGAAACAAGGAGGCAGAATAATTCCTGACATTCACCAAGAACTGGGAATAGTGCATGAGCCCACCAGCCAGAGTAGAAAGACCTTATAATATAAGGGAGATTGGCGATAAACCTCAGAAGGGTATTACTGCCTTTGTAGTAGGGTTAAACTAGCCCTGACTAAAGGCTGCTTTGGGCCTACCCTAACAAAAGCAAGCTTTGAAAGAATCCAACTACTGTCTAGTAACGTAAGTGTGCACTAGAACAAAATGTAACACTATTCAAAGCAGTGCACTGAATCTAGCATCCAGCAACACAAAATCTACAATAGTCAATATCCAATCCAGCATGGGAATAAGCAATAAAATAGGGTCCATGATCAAGAGGGAAAAAAAAATCAACAGAACGGATCCAGAAGTCAGAGAGATGATGGCATAGAGAATAACAGCATGGTGAGGAGAGAAAGGAAAAATACAAAAAAGACTCAAACAGATCTTCTAGTGATGGAAAAAAACAAATGGAAGAGGTAAACAATACGTTGGATGAGAATAAAAAGATTAGATACTACAGAAGAAAAGGTTAGTGAACTTGAAGACAAGCAATATAAACTACCCATTTGAAGCATAGAGCGAAACAAGAGCAGAAAAAAGAAATGGACGGAGCATCAGAGGCCCATGGGACAGTATCAAGTGGTCCCAGGAGGAGAGATGAGAGAGGGGAAAATAGAAAAGAATACTGAAGAAATAACAGCTAAATTATTTCCAAATCTGATGAAAAATATATATCCACAGCCCAAGAAGCTCAATCAACCTAAAGCTGAATAAACATAAAGAAACCACACCAAGGTACATCCTAAGTAAATGCTAAAAACCAGCAACAAAGGAAAATTATTAGGAGAAGCCGAAGAGAAAAGACATATCACTGTTCAGAGGAACAAAGATAATAACAACTGCAGATTTTCATTAGACACAATGCAAGACAGAAGGCTACAGAGAACACCTTTGAACTGAATGGGAAAAAACTCCAAAACCAAAAACCCATCAACTTGGAATCTTTACCCAGTGAAATTATCAATAAAGTTTAATGATTTTTCCAATAAAAGTACTGTGAATCTTTCTATTCCTTTCTATTTGTGACGCTTTGTAGATAGTTCTTTCCTTCCTCCTTTCTTTCCTTTTTTTTTGGGGGGGGGGTCTTTTTCAAAATCTCATTTTCTACATATTTATTCCTACAAAGAAATACAATCGATTTTTATAAATTGACTTTGTTTCTACCAACATTGCAACAATTCATTATTATTTCTTTTTTTATTGAAGCATAGTTGATTTACAATGTTGTGTTAATTACTGCTGTACAGCAAAGTGACTCAGTTATACGTATATACATTCTTTTTCATATTCTTTTCCATTATGGTTTATCACAGGATTGAATATAGTTCCCTGCGCTATGCAGTAGGACCTTGTTGTTTATCCATTCTATATAAACCAGTTTGCATCTGCTAACCCCAAACTTCCAATACATCCCTCTCCCACCCCCCTCCCCCTTGGCAACCACCAGTCTATTCTCTAGGTCCGTGATTCTGTTTGTGTTTCACAGATAAGATAGGTTCATTTGTGCCGTATTTTAGATTCTACATATAAGTGATATCATATAGTACTTGTCTTTCTGACTTACTTAGTATGATAATTTCTAGTTGCATCCATGTTGCTGCAAATGGCATTATTTTGTTATTATTTTTATGGCTGAGTAGTATGCCACTGTATATATGTACTACATCTTCCTTATCCATTCATCTGTTGATGGACATTTAGGTTGTTTCCATGTCTTGGCTATTGTGAATAGTGCTGCTATGAACTTAGGGGTGCATATATCTTTTTGAATTCTAGTTTTGTCTGGATATATGCCCAGGAGTGGGACTGCTAGATCATATGGTAATTCTATTTCTAATTTTCTGAGGAACCTCCATACTGTTTTCCACAGTGGCTGCACTAACTTACATCCCCACCTACACTGTAGGAAGGTTCTCTTTTCTCGACACCCTCTCCAGCCTTTGTTAGTTGTAGAGTTTTTAATGATGGCCATTCTGACCAGCATGAGGTGGTACCTCACTGTAGTTCTGATTTGCATTTCTTTAATAATTAGAGATGTTGAGCATCTTTTCATGTGGATATTAGCCATTTGTATGTCTTCTTTGGAGAAACGTCTCTTTAGGTCTTCTGCCCATTTTTCAACTGGCTTTTTTTGTTGTTGTTGTTACTGAGTTGTATGAGCTGTTTGTATATTTGGGAAATTAAGCCCGTGATGGTTGCATCGTTCGCAAATATTTTCTCCCATTCTGTAGGTTGTCTTTTCATTTTGTTTATGGTTTCCTTTGCTGAGCTAAAGCTTGTAAGTTTGATTAGGTCCCATTTGTTTACTTTCGTTTTTAGTTCTATTGCCTTGGGAGACTGACCATAGAAAACCTTGGTATGATTTACGTCAGAGAATGTTTTGCCTATGTTCTCTTCTAGGGGTTTTATGGTGTCACGTCTTATGTTTAAGTCCTCAAGCCATTCTGAGTTTATTTTTGTGTATGGTGAGAGGGTGTGTTCTAACTTGACTGATTTACATGTGGCTGTCCAACTTTCCCAACACCACTTGCTGAAGAGACTGTCTTTTCCCCATTGTATATTCTTGCCTCCTTTGTCAAAGATTAATTGACCATAGGCGTGTGGGTTTATTTCTGGGCTCTCTATTCTGTTCCATCGATCCACATTTCTATTTTTGTGCCAAAAACATGCTGTTCTGATTACTGTAGTGCAAAAGTTTATTATTAGTTCTAATGATTTATTTGTAGATCTGTTTTCTACATATGGAATTCTATCATCTATAAATAATGACACTATTATTTCTTTCTTCGCAAACTTTATAACTTTTCTTTTTCTTGCCATGTGCACTAGTTACCATTTAGTAACCAATGTTGTTTATGCTGTTTAGAAATGGTATCAGAGGGCATCTCTGTACTGTTTCCAGTCTCAGTAGGAAAGCTTGCAACATTCCACCACTGAGAGTGACATTTACTGTAGTTTTATTTTTCAGCAGAACCATTAAAGAAGTTCACATCTATTACTAATACTGTTTTTGGAGTTTTTACATCTAGATTCATGAGTGAAAATGAAATGTAATTTTCCTTTCTTATACCATCATTGTTGGGTTTTGGTATCAAGGTTATATTTACCTCATAAAATGAATTAGAGAGCATTAACTCTTTTTCTGTTCTTTAAGAAGTGTTCAGGTGAGACTAGAATTATTTCCTCCTTGAATTTTTTTTTTTTTTTTTTTTGCGGTACGCGGGCCTCTCACTGTTGTGGCCTCTCCCATTGCGGAGCACAGGCTCCGGACGCGCAGGCTCAGCGGCCATGGCTCACGGGCTTAGCCGCTCCGCGGCATGTGGGATCCTCCCGGACCGGGGCACAAACCCGTATCCCCTGCATCGGCAGGCAGACTCTCAACCACTGCACCACCAGGGAAGCCCCTGCTTGAATACTTTTAGAGCTCTTTTGTGAAGGTACCTAGGCCGGTAGTTTTCTTCAAGGGAAGATCTTTGGATTCAATTTCTTTAATGACTAAAGGAATATTCAGGTATTCTTTTTCTTTATAAGTCAGTTTTGACAAGTTATATTTTTCAACGAATGTGACTATTTCATCTAAATTTCCAAATGTATTGGCATGAACTTATTTTTAGGTGCATCTATTTGATGGATTGAGCCTTTTATCTCTATGAATTGATCCTCTTTGTTATGTGGAGTCTTTACCTTAACATTTATCTTGTCAGATGTTAATATAATTTACCACCTTTCTTTTGGTTCGTGTTTGAGTAGTATAACTCTTTCTGTCCTTTTACTTTTGAAATTTCTGTGTCCTTACGTTTGAGATGTATATCTTAACGACAACACAGAGTTGCTGTTGAGAGTTTTGGTAAACTACTCCATGATACTGCTGCCTTGGCATCCATTTTGTGTGGCCAAGAGGCCTGCAGGGGTCTTGAACTGACACTAGCCCCACTCTGCAGCGCAGGCCCTATAACAGCCAGCAGAGTCACAAGTCAATGTAAGTTCCTGATATGACTCCCCCAACGACCCTCCTTCCTCACCTCGCAGGGCCCTCCCCTCATGCGCCCTTTAGGTAAGAACCCCCTCTCCCCCTTGAACCTTACCAAAACCCTGCTCTTTTCTGGTTTGAACTGACCAATTGGCCTTAGCCCAGGAAGCCCAAAGCACTCCACCCACGGACCCTAATAAAGGCATGTGCCCCAGGTCCTGCGGCTTCTCTCTGCCTGCACCTGCCTTGACCTCCCAACGTGGCCCCGTGAGGAGTGCTGTGCACCTCCTCCAGGACCTGTGAGCGATGAGCTTCTCTATTTCACTTTCCCTACTACCGATATATTTGCTTTTAAACCTAACATTTTATTTTGTGTTTTCTGTTTTCCCACTTGTTCTGCCTTTTCTTGACATCATTTGGGTTACTTAAAAAAAAAATCATTCTTTCTTTCCCTATACTAGTTTAGAAGTTAAACACATTCTGTTCCCAGAAATTTCATCATGCATATTTTCAAACTAGAATCAACACCTTTACCCTCTTCTGAGTGATACAGACTTTAGGACACAAGTTCCATTTACCACCCTCACTAATTATATGCTATATTTGTTGTACATTTTAATTCTATGTATGTTTAAGTCCCCAAAGATATTATCATTATTGGTTTATAGAATCAATGTTCATTTATATTTATCCACAAATTTACCGCTGTCTTTTAGTTCCATGTTGCTTCTCAGGTGTCCCACCTTGAGTTACTTTCCTCCTCCAGACTTAGGCCTTCTATATCCTCCTTTAGAATTGCCTTTAATGCAGGTCTGCTGGTGGTGACACTCAGTTTGGGTTGGAAGATACCCTTATGTGACTTCACTTCTGAAAGGGATTTTTTCTGGTAATAAAATTCTAGTTCATCCAGGGTTTGCTTGTATCCAGCACTCTGAAGCTAACATTTAAGGGACCACAGCACCCCTGTGAAGAGCCTGCTGCCGCTGAACTCCTCTGAAGGAAACTGTCCCGGTTGGGCTAGCACAAACCATGTATTGTCATCTTCGGTTGGGGAAGATTCTCAGCTATCCTATCTCTAACCACTCCTTTTGATTTAAATATATCCCTACGCTGATTCTTGTCTCCAATCTAGTGGTACCTCAACCTTTGAACACTCTATGTCATCCTGAACTAGTTTTGCTTCTGACCTATTTCAGTTCACTATTTCACAATTCAGCTGTGTCTAATCTGTAGTTAAGCCCATCCACTGAGTTTGTATTTTTCAGTTCTAAAAATTCTATTTCTTCCTTTTCAAACCCACTATTGTCACGTTTTATAGTTCCCTGAAGACAATTTGGAGCTTTTCTTTCTTTAAGCACACAGCCACCAGTGGTTGTATAGTCTTTGTCTGATAATTTTCTTTAATCTCTCTGTGATTCCTGATGATCTGAGGCTGGACCTCTTGGATGGGTCTTCCATCTGTTATCTTTTCTCTCCATTCCCAACTGTTTGTTTCCTGATGTTCTACGTGAATCCACAAATTTATCTTTCAGCCCTTCAACTGATGTTTTTTGAAAATTCTGGTAATCGTTTTTAATTTTTCTTATTTAGTGATTACACTTCTTTTGCCATGGCATTTTATTCTTTTAAACTCTCCTTGGGAGGTCCCGGATGGCCTAGTGGGTTAGGATTCCGGGCTTTCACTGCCAAGGGCCTGGGTTCAATCCCTGGTTGGGGAGCTGAGATCTTGCAAGCCGCCTGGCGCGGCCAAAAAACTCTCCTCAGTTCTCTGTGTAATCTCAGTTTCCTTTGAAGTGAGTTTCTCTGCTCATCTAGGTCTCCCTCCATTGCAATTTGCCCCCTACACCCAATGCTCCTTGCTGTCGGTCACATCTAGCCGTCTGTTCTTACTTTAGGATGAAGACTGGGTATTTGGTGTGCACTGTAGTATGGGACTGTTCTGTCCTGGTGCCTCCCTGAGCAGACACATCGCTGACTGATGACCAGGACTCCGTCTGTGTAGGTGAGTTATGTGAATAGTTGGCTTCACTTTAGGCTACAGGACCCCCCAAAACCAGGATAAGGAAGGCTTGCCTTTTGCAGATACCACTAGTCACCGCAAACCCTTAGCTCTCCCCAAAAGAGTTTGCTAAATTTCTTTAGTGACGTAGGTTGACACCCGGTTTCTCTCCCATCACCCAAGCCGAGTAAGCTCAAGCTTTCTAGGCAATAGTAAAAGCAAAGAACAATCTAAGCTTCAAGTTGTAACCACCAGTCTAAGTCTAAGCCAACTGGACAGTTCACTAAGAAAATAAGCTTCTGCCGTTTCCTGCATCACAGTTCCTTCCAGGCATGGTTGTCAATAAGTAGAACAAGCAAGACAAAATGGATAAGCCACTCTGGGTTTATTATCTGAACTGCCTTCAACAGGATAGGAGAACAACACATATGCACCATACCTAGAAGCTCACTGAGCACAGGTTCAACCCAACCTTTTTCTACATAAATAAAATCTTTTCTTCATGACCTCACCTTTGCCTGAGGTACAACCCTTTGCTAACTCAGACTCACCCCCATTGTAGGAGCTAGTTCAACAGCCGCTCTGCTGCTAGTTAATAATTCCTCTTTATGTGGCGTTATCTCTGACAGCAGCATGGGAAGGGCTCCCCCTCACTGAGGCAACCAGAGGGCAGGTGCACTGAAGCCCCAGAGGCCCTTCTGCCACCTTTAGCCTAACTCCAAGGTGTCCTTGGCTCCAAGATGTCCTTGGCCCCTGTGTGTAGTAGCCCAGACCAAAACACTCCGGGTTTCCTTCTCCTTATTTTGCCTATTTTTCTACCAGGTCTTGGTACCACCTCTACACACTTCCCTGAATTCACATATTCCGTCTCTGATGGATCCATGCCCCTCTTCCCACGTGACAGATTTCCTCTCCAAGCAAACACTGCCCCTTCCAAGAGCGCCAACAGGCTCAACACTCCCCCACCTCCACCCTCCTCATTCCTCTATTCCTTACCCCACCTGTCAACTCCGGAGCCCAAAGCCTCTCAGCAAAAAGCTGGCACAAAGGCTTTCCCTCCTGTAGCGTAAGAACCTGACAATCGGATTTTCTGACTGTGGTGTAAGTGCTTGACATTAAGCTTTTGATTGCTGAGGCTTCCATTTCAAAGACATTCTTCTCGAATAAACATATTGCCGGCCACACAACTAGACAAAGAGCCAGGCCGTCTTACCCATAAGGTTCCCCTTTTAGAAAGCTCTGGGTGACCTAGGTAACTGACCGCTTCACTTCACCCTTGACCCCAAAAAGGGCAGAATCTCAGGTCTGCGCTGTCCCTCGCTCTACCCTCGACCTTGTTGTGTGGCCCCAGGTGTACCGTGAACCTTCCAGGACCTGTGAGGAATGAAACTTGTTTCTTCAGCGTTTCCTGATGGTGCTGCTGGGGTGCATCTTACAATCAGAATAAGAACTGTAAGGGTCGGCACAGCCAAAACAACACTTGGGCGGGGCTGGGGTGGGAGGGGGTAGCTCGCCACAAGTAGGATGGCCCAGGTGAGGGCTTCAGGCATTTCTATCCGACAGCATCGCTACTGACAGGCTGAGACTAGCAGGAAACACCTCCCAGTCCAGTGCCTTCTGAGCCACTACACTCCTGACCCAGTTTCCACTTAAAAGAGATTTGGTGACGTGTTTGTTTCTTCAATGACCACATCTCCCATTGCTTTCACTCCCACTGGCAATTAGTGGCTTCCTTCAGAAATTTTTTATACCTTTTATACTCACCTCTAGGGGGCTATTAGGATATGTGGTTATGACGCATCCATAAAAAAAAAAATGAGCCACAGGAGTGGGTATTTGAGGAAAATAAAATCATAAAGATGACTATGACTTCAAAACAATTTCCTTCCTCTACTGGAACAGAAAAGTAAAGTACAGATCTGGCCCAGACAGCATGCAATAGTAGAGTCAAAACACTGGGTTCCTGTACTTGTTATCATCAGCATTTACTGATACACCAAGCTAAGCACTTTGTATGCACTAACTCATTTATTCCCCCTGCATCAATCACCTTGAGCTGAAAGCCCCACCATTTAAAAAATTATTTCTTCTCTATTACAAAAGTAATATTCATTCATAACAGAACACTTGGAAAGTAGAGAAAACACAAAGGAAATTTACATTACATTACTCATTATGACAGTTAAGTTTATGCGTCAACTTGGCTAGTCTATGGTGCCCAGTTGTTTGGTCAAACACTCGTTAGATGTTTCTGTGAAGGTATTTTGTAGACGTGACTAACATCTCAGTCAGTTGACTTTAAGGGAGATTATCCTTGATAACATGGGCAGGCCTCATCCCATTAGTTGAAGACCTTATGAGCAAAAACTGAGGTTTCCCAAAGAAGAAAGAATTCTGCCTCAACACTATATCATAGTCTCAGGTTCCAGCCTGAGTCCCCAGCCAGCTGGGCTGCCCTATGGAGCCTGGATTTGCCAGCCCTCACAACTGCATGAGCCGCTCCTTAAAATAAATCTCTCTTGCTCTCTCCAAATATACATACACATATCCTATACATATCCTATTGGCTGTTTCTTTGGAGAACACTGACTGCTGATACACCCATAATTTCACCTGCCAAAGATAATTTCTATTACTATTTTTCCATTCTTCCAATCCTTTCTCTATGTACGTATGGTATATAAGTAATTTTATATACATATATGTAATTAGACAGACACAGACAGACATACACACACAAGAGTGATGAACTCGTCCCAGTCATCTTCATTAACACGAGAAGTCCTGCATCCTGGGAAACCCCTCAGTCCCAGGCAAACTGGGATGGTTGGTCAGCTTAATACACACACACACACACACACACACACACACACACACACTCCTTTTTTCTTTTTAAATAAAATTGCAATCATTCTGTACATACTGTTTTGTAACCTAATCTCTTCACTTACAAATATATGTGGCTATTTTCCAATGTCAAAAATATTCTTCTGTGACATCATGTTTAATGGCTGCACTGTATTTCATTTTATGGTTCTATCCTTTCATTTCACCAGTTCCCCATTACTGCAGATCTAGATTTCCAGTTCTACTACTTTAAATTGTCTTTGGATCGAAAAACAAGAGAGGCTGGAACAGTAGGGGAAAAAATCATATACATACACACAAACTGTAGACCACAGCCCTCAAGGATGGCCTTGTTCTACTTTAATAAAATATTTACCATTCTTAGTCTTGGACACCTGTGCTGGTGTAGCTAAATGACTCAGAAAAAGAGGGAGCACCCTCTCTCTACCTGCCTATAACAATATGCATGGTGACACATAAACGCTTGAAAAGACATTGAGTCCTTACCTTTTTAATTCATTTACAAGTGAAGTGTGAAGTTCTATTGCAACTTTGCTGTCCAACTGTTTTTTTAGTTCCTGGCATTCCGTCCGTAAAGTTTCCAATTGCTCCTTACTTTTAGTTAGCTCCTTTTCTTGGCTCTGTGTCTTAGTCTCCAGAAGTATTAGCTGTTTAGTCAGTTTAGAAACTGAAACACAAAAGAGGTGGATAAAGACTTGGTACAGAAGAGCTAATAAAGCATGATTACTGATTACTAATACTAGTGAGAGCTTATAAAAGATGATCTTTAAAAAAAAATGTGCTGGCGATTTAGAAATTAATACCAAAGCCTTTGTACGTAGCAATTACTGTCCCTATATTAAGTAGTCACTAAATATACACTTTCTTACTGGGGATCAATATACTGATATTATTGTTAAATATATAATATTTAACAATATATGATTCCAGTCTTCAAGGAACTTTCTAAAGACTGAAGCCTTAAGTCACATACAGATGTACAAGCGTACATCATGATGTCGTCCATGAAGCTGCAAGATTTTCAAGATTTTAAGGATATCAAGTATGGCCCAACTAAGGGCAGAATTTGTTTTTCTTCCCTTTCTTCATTAACTTTTTATGTTTAGTGTCCTACATCTAAAGTAAATCATAAATATTTTCATCCTAAGTGACATGGAAGTATGTAATATTAAGACACTTCCTGGGCATCTGCTGAAGCTAGCACTCAGAAGTATTACAGCGTAGAACTCTAAATCCTTCTGTTCTGTGAAAACATTTAGTTGATCGAAATGAAGAGCTGTTTCTGGGAAATGGGAAAATAACATGGGCAGCTGACTGAATCACACAGGCCAAAATAATCATCCTACCTGTTTAGATCTGCTGTGTTTGAGAGTAAGCTCAGTAAATATGAAATTAATTTCCCTGTTGTCTCTGATCTTTGAGGCTTTCTCTCCCCTCCACCCCAAGCAGTGCCAGGACAAAGGCAGCTACTCCTGTGCCTGCTCAGTCTATGGGGAGGAAACTCCTACTGGATTGAGGGCTGCTCTCACTGTGGACCCGGCCTGGCCGGCAGACACAAGCCAAGCGCCAGCCCCGCAGCTTCAGCTACAGCAGGGGCTGGTAGCGGACTCTTCCGTGGTGTGGAAAGGGGAGCCGCTGAATAACAGGGGTGCAGAAGGGGAAACAGAAAGGACTCACGCTGGCTCACAGAAGACAGCTTGTATCTTGGCCTCCTGTCCTACATTGTTCTTCACCAGAAAAGAAAAATCAGTAAAGCCAAAGGAAAAAAAATACCACTCTCTTTTGTGCTCATAAGTTTTGGTTTTAATCGTAGTGGAATAAATGACTCAGTCTGGCCACTTCAAAGTCCACTGTCATACGCTGTGAGGCTCCTGGGATGGGGCGGCACGGCGGTGCGGGGGGACATGTGGGGAGAGGAGGTGCTCACAGAAAGGATCTGACGGAGATTTAAGCTGCGGCAGCGCCTGCAGCGCTGAAGGAAGCGGGGAGAGCACAGAGAAACCGTTTAGAGAGTCAGTGATGCCTACTTATTTACTCATTCAACAAAGTTTGGGGAACGTGTTCTCGCGTTCTTTCAAATATTCATCTCACACGATCTTTCCCCGTTACGTGGCACACTGTTTTCCCCCAGACTCAGTTCTGCTCACTCTAAAGCTGTCATCCACAACTGATTTACAAAAGAGTAACTCGACACCGTGGAGTCTAAGAGAAAGCAGTCAGTGCATCACGGGTGACGGCTGGATATGCTATAACATAAACAGCTGCCCCTCAGGAAAGAAGAACATGTTCTAAAAAACATGACTTCCAGTGTCTTCAGGTGGGGGTGGGGGGTGCCAGTGTAAAATGACACAATGGCGACGTCACAGCATCACCACCCCTCGCGGGAAGGACCGCTCACCTTCCTGGAGACGCTCCTGGTGCGTGTCCTTGGCTTTTCTTTGCTGAATCTCCAACTGCTCTATCAACAACCTGTTTTCCTCTAAAACCAGTTCTGCTTGAGTCTGAAGCTGACGCCTACAAATTGATTTACAAAATTAAATACTGACATTCAGGTGCAGAATGATTACAGAGACACTCCTGAGTCTAAAAGAAAGCATCAAATGGGTTGTAGGTAGTGACATGTTTTAAGGCTAAACATGTTATTAACACAGCAAGTCTTGTCATCTCCATTAAATTGAGGGAAAGGACAGAAATGAAGTTTGAATTACGAACTGCTTTAGTAACTTGTTAAAATGTAAGATTTCAAACATATACAAAAGTAGAAAGAATAGAATAGAAACTCCCATGTACAAAACGCCCCGCTTGAACAATTATCAAATGGCCAGTCTTGTTTCATCTATATAAACCTCTAATCCCCCCACCCAGGGGGGATTTTGGAGCCAGTATGAAATATTTTTAAAGAATTTAGAAAGTTCCCATTTTAAGCACAATATGTTCACTTGTACTCGGTAGCATATTTGCCAAAAGACAATGACTTTGTTAAAAGCCCTTGTACGAGTTCTTAAACTGTACTAAGACCCCCCAGGTTGAATTTCACCTGTGCAAACCCTATCCTGACAGTTGGTGCAAAGTAAATCCCAGCTCAGCTCAACCTCATGATCGCAAAATCCAGTGAGAATGAGCTAAAGGGATCTTAGAAATCATCTAGTTAAATGTTTACCACCCGAGGTACATGGTAAACCAGTAAATTATCTCAATTTTCCACTTTAGGCTTAAAAAAGTGAGGTGGAGGGGCTTCCCTGGTGGCGCAGTGGTTGAGAGTCCACCTGCCGATGCAGGGGACACGGGTTCGTGCCCCGGTCCGGGAAGATCCCACATGCCATGGAGCAGCTAGGCCCATGAGCCATGGCCGCTGAGCCTGCGCGTCTGGAGCCTGTGCTCCGCAACGGGAGAGGCCACAGCAGTGAGAGGCCTGTGTACCGCAAAAAAAAAAAAAAAAAAAAAAAAAAAAGTGAGGTGGAGGAAGGAGGGAGAAAAGATGAAAGGAGTCCAGCTCTAGCGATTACCTCCCTCAACAGAGGCTGCGCACTAGCTCCTGGGCACCTGGTGGCGTCCCTACCAGCTGCCCAGTCTGTGGTGTGGAGGAGGCCCCACGCTGTACCGGAGCGGAGCTCCCCTAGGTGGGGCCGCTCCAGCCTCCTCATGCCTGCCTCAAACAGAGCAGCTCCACTCTGGACTTTCTTATCAGACTTCCTCCCTCCCTCTCTTCCTCCTTTTCTTTTTTTTTTTTTTTAAATGAAAGGGATCTCCCATTCCTAAAAAAAAAGGTCAAAACCTCAAATTTAGTTTAATGCTCCTTCCCATTTTATAGGTAAAGAAACTGAGGCCCATTAAGCATGAGGTTACCCAGCTGGTCAGAGGCAGTTAGCGAAAGAAATGTAGAGTTTAGCTGCAGCCCAGAAGTTCAGCGAGAAATTATCTGAAACTAAGGAGAAAGACTCTGCTGATGTGTGAAGTCAGCATGCCTGAGGATGGGGCCGGGATGCAGTGCACCTCACGCCTGCGCAGGCACCGGGAGCAGCAGCCTAGGTGGGGCAGGCGAGGGCACGCCTGGGACGGGCTTCGGGGCGGCAGGAGATCTGCCTACAGGGTGTGAGGCCCCGGTCCTGCCCCAGCTGGAGGACAGTGAATTCAGAGTAGGGGGGAGGCCGGCCGCAGGCCCTCAACAGGCCCTGTGCAGAACTGACAGCTTTCTGCAGCCCAACCCTGTGCCACAGGCCACCAGGCTAGAGCAGGATGCAAATTTCAAAGTCTTATAAACAGGACTGGGGAAGACAGTGGGCATGTGGAATTCAAAGTGGGGTCTACCTTTCTTCCCTTTATTTTATTTATTTATTTGTTTTTACCGTAATGAGAAGTAAACAGGTTTGACTTACAGCTATACACAAGGTTAGAGAAAGAATCGGAGGGTTTGGGAGAGGGAGCCTGGAAGCAGCCCAACTGACCTGCTTTCTAGGGCACTATTCAAGGAGGGTTTGAGGGGAGACACACTAGGAACCCTGACAGAAGAAAATCAAAGTTCAACAGGGGAAGCCACAGTACGACAGGATCCAGCAGCTGCCCAACCAGTCCCAACGGACACATCAGCGGCCATAAAATCAGGGAGAACCCACCTAATGGTAAGAATGCTGTTGACTCAATTCCAAATTTCTATATATCACATATGGAAAATATTTAATTTTTTTCAGTGATGTTAAGACATTAAAAAAATATTAACTATAACATACCTACCCAAGGCAAAAAAGATATACCTGAATAGCTTTTGCTTTCTTGGTCCTGCTTGGGTATTGCCTTTAGACTTTTGAAGACATTTACTTTCTCAAATGCACTGAACAGGCAGGCATCTGTTGCTGCCGTGCTAGATGAACAGGACATGGCCCTGCCCTTGAGATGCTCCCAAAGGAGAAGAGGGAGACAGGTGTGAAGACACATAGGTAGGCACAGCATGGCAGGTACAGGACAGGGCGTGTGTTTAGGGCCAAGTCAGAAACGGAGACAAAGGAACAATTCACTCTGCCTTCAGGGAGAGCTACTGACTAGCACCATTTGAGCAGGGCCCTAACGGAGGTACAGGAGGGCAGAAAGCGGTGTTCCAGGGGGAGGGAAGAGCATCAGCAATAGGCTGGAAGTGGGGCAGCACGCAGCTGTCTGGGAGTGGAAGGGGCAGGGCCAGTGGGAGCTGGGAGTGCAGGGCCTCATCCTGGACCGTCTGTGCTAAAGCCCTGGGAGCCATCAGAGGGGTCTAAGAAAGGATGTGACTCAACAGGTTTGGGATGGGAAAAGTGCCCTAGAAAAATACCACCTCAGAAGATAAAAATGGAGACAGCAAATATATATTTATATATATATAAACCTATTTAGAACTTTTAAAGTAGTCTTTAAAATACAAGTTCAGAATAATTTACTAGTTTTCACTACACCTGATTAGTTTCTTAGAAACTCTCCATTAAAATGTTTTAGTTAAAATACATATATATTTGACAATTGAATAAAGTTTATTCCTATGATCTTTTCTTTTTTTTAATTAGCAAAATACCAGAAACACAACACCACTTGCCATTCCTCACTGGAGACAAGACCATTCTTATTCAGCTCTTGGTGCAGTTCTTCATTTTCTTTCACCACTTCTTGGACTCTCATCTTAAACGTTCTCATTTCCTCCTGAAACAAAATGTATGTAAACTCTAACACACACATACATTCATCTCTGTATTTCTTAGTTCTAAGGCTGTCACTGTGGCTAAAATCAAATGTTAGTAGCTTTCAAGCAAAGTCTCATAGTACCGGGGCAGCCTTAAACTTGGTACCAGCACCAAGTGCCTGCCCTCGAGGGGCTCACGGTCTAGCGAGAAAACACAAGAGATGGCTACCATGCAGAGAACAAGGGACAAAAGCACCTCAGGTTTTAAATATTCGGTTCCTAACTTGATAACATTTTTCTGTAACTGCCAAATATTTGAAAAGATAAAAAGGGGAATAAAAAAGGCAGAGATGCCTATAAATGCCATAGTTTTTTCTTTGTTTAAAGACTTTGGAGGATAAACTGGGGCTTTTTAGATAAAAATAAGAATTTTTCATCCTAACTGAAGCCCATTTTGGTGGGGAAGGGCTTGGTGCAGGGGTTGGAGTCTCATAATTTTGCCCCGTTACAATCACGAGAAAGCCTCCCTTACTTAAAGCCATCTGTCAGTCCAGCTTCATCACTCATTGGCCCCCACATGAGGACTGTTGCTTGGTCTGTTTTCAACTGCTAACAGTCTGTGTTTGTGGCACTCACGCTGGGTGGCCTCCGTCATGACTTTTCTCAGCTAGCCCTTGGCCAGCTTCAGTATCGTGTGCTGTCTTTTGGTGAGAATCCTAGGTGCTAATATTTATTCTGGGATGCTTCTAAATATTCTTCTCCCAGCTAGCAGACATTTATACTTATAAGAAGCAACAATGCCAAGCAACTTCTCTCTCTCTCACCTTTCTGCCCAAACGCACTCCCCAATTGCTAGCAGTCCACTGGCCCTTTTTCAGAACATGGTTGGGGCAAACTACAGCCCACAGGCCAGCTGCCTGTATTGTCAATAAAGATTTATTGGAACATAGCCACACCTATTCGTTCATACCTGCTCTGCAGCCACTTTCATGCTACAGTAGCAGAGCTGAGTAGCTGCAAATAGAGACTCCATAGCCCCCAAAGCCTAAAATTGATACTAAGTAAATGTTTCCCGAACCCTATTTTAGAAGGAGCACTAAATAAGTATTTTTATTATTTGGATTGATACTTAACCAATTATACAAGATCAATTCACCCTCTTAAAAAATTAAGTGTCCAACAGAAAGCCTAGGAGAAAAGGTTCACAACTGCATTACATGGGCCATGTACGTGGGACAGCAGAACAAGAACAGGCTGGGTGACTCTTAACAGACCCTTCCAATCAGGGATCCTAGAAATACCAACTCTTTTCTCCCTGGATCCCTCCAATTCCAGGGATCTCTTTGGTCACTTAAATAAGGAACATAGAGGTTCGCAGCACAGAAAGGCATGGGACGTATCTATAACACCTGCACAGCCTTGGTTTCCTGTATCATTAGAATGAATTCTGCTCCAGGAGCCATTCCCATGAAAAAGAGTGAACACGGCAGAAACAAACAAAAACCTCACTTCCCCACCACTACCAACAGCTCAGTAATTAGACTTCCTGGGGGTCAGCTCTTCATAGAATTAAGAAGCATCTAAGTCTGCCTAAAACATCCCCGGTCTTCTACCTTCCTTGTCTGCCCAAATGTCCCTTTTACCAGTGCTGTTTGCAGCTGCACAGGACCAGGAAAGTAGCACCTCCCACTGCTGCCTTCTCCGCACCCCAAGATCCCAGCCCACGTGGGGCTGCCTGTCTGGGAAGCCACGGCTTCCAATGCTGCACCACCCCGTCCCTCCAATATTTCTCCCATCAGTCCCAACCCGCCCCCCTCTCCGCCTGTCGCTCTCTCCTGCCTTCCCTCTCCCTTCTCGCCGTCCCCACCCTGCTACACTCCCTCCTTCCTCCTTTCCTTCTTTTTTTTTTTTTTTTTTTTTTTTTTTGCGGTACGCGGGCCTCTCACTGTTGTGGCCTCTCCCGTTGCGGAGCACAGGCTCCGGATGCGCAGGCTCAGCGGCCATGGCTCACGAGCCCAGACGCTCCGCGGCATGTGGGATTTTCCCAGATCAGGGCGCGAACCCGTGTCCCCTGCATTGGCAAGTGGACTCTCAACCACTGCGCCACCAGGGAAGCCCCCTCCTTTCCTTCTTTTAACAAAGACTTGAGTACCTGCTAGATGTTGGCTATACCTGTCTTCAAAATGTTGCTTCCAAGTTTGAATCGGTCTACTTTTTCACAAACCTTGTCCTTCTGAGACTTTTGCCCACCTACCTGAAGGCTGGCATTGAGACTGTCCTTCTCTTTTATTCTGTCTTCATAGGCCAGCAACAAGGGGGACAGGTACTTTGTATCCACCTGAACATAATGGAATAAAGAAGGTTAATATCTTTCTTACATCTAAACACAATCAGCACATCTTTAAAAAGGAAAGAAAATATACTTCATTTGGAATGGTTTGTAACAGCTATTCAATTATGGCCCAGAAAATATGGGCCTGAAATTAAATAACTTTCACTTACCAGCCAGGGCGGTATAGGGCCCTTTGATGGGAGGCCTTCAATATTTAAACTCTAGAAACAAAACACATGGTGAAGACAAATTAAATCACACTTCCTCTGAAATTTCAAGTCTTAGCTATCCTTAACCTAGACTGGGCATCAGCTATCTAGGAATCGTGTGTGTGTGTGTGTGTGTGTGTGTGTGTGTATAAATTGATATATTTGTGTATACATTTATATATATATATATAATTACCTCAAGTGTTTGAGAGTAATTTATAGACATAAGGCTCCTTTTCCTCTAAATACTTCAATGTATATTTCCTAAAAGCAAAAGCATTCATCTGTTTGACCACAGTACGATCATAAAAATCAGGAAATCAAAACTGATGCAATACTGTATTCTAATCTATAGATTATACTGAAATTTTGCCTATTTTCCCACTGATGTCCCTTTCTGGTCAAGAATCCAATCCAGGATTACATGTTGCATTTAGTTGTCAAAACTTTTCAGTATTTTAAAATGTGGAACATATCTAATAATTTTTTATTGGATGCCAATAAAACTTTCTCAGCGTTATGCTGTTGAGTGTCTAGATTTTGTTGTCTTCTTTTAAAGTGCTTTGTTTTTTTCTTTTTCTTTTGTAGGCTCTTAAGTTACGCACAAAAGACGATGCTTTTGAGGCTCATCTTTTTCCCCTGGCTAGGGTGGGTCTTTACTGAAAGGCTGGTTTAGCCATACTGCTAAGGCATGGCCGTTCTGGGCTCTTAACTCAACGCTGCAGTGTTCACCAAGGTCTCCCCCCTCTGGCTGGTCAGAACCCAAAGGTCTCCAGGTGCTAATTATTTTTAGCTCACAGCTCCCTGAACTTGTTTTCTGCCTGGCCTCACGGAGTTTCATCCTATACATGTGCAGATTAGTGTTCAACAAAGGACTGCAAGGAACCCCATGTGGATTTATGTAGCTCTTGCCATGGCTCCCTCCTCTCTGGTGTTCCTGCCCCACAAATCCTAGTCTCCTCTGCTTCCCCAAATCTAATCTGTCTCTTCAATTCAGACTGCTGTACTCTGCTTGCATTGCTCCACCCTGCACTGTTATCCGAGAGTGCCTCCAAGCAGAAAGCAACGTGATCATAAGGCTCATCTATTTATCCTCCTTCTCCCCGTGATGACAGTGCTGCCTGCTGTCTGATGTCTGTAGAGAGTTGTATTATTTATTCTGCCTTGTTTTCTAGTTGTTTACAGTGAGAGGCCAAAGCTGGTAGCAGTAATTCCATCAGGGCCAGAAGCAATGGCCCTGATGGCATAATTCCTCATTCAACAAAAGTTTTCTAATGCGTTTACCATCTCATGATTCATTCAGCAAACACTGAAAGCTCACTAAGCCATTGTGGATGTTAAAGCACATGTCACTGTTTACAAGGATTGTATGGTTCCACACAGAGATGGGTCTTCTCACACAGCACAGGGCAAAAAGTGCTTTGAGAGTGGAACAAACAGAAGCCTGCAATGGTTGGAGAGAGATCACCTCTGGCTGGAGGCATCAGGGGAGACTGTCATGGAGAATGGTGGCCGCAAAGGGTAGAATGGTGCACATTTTGCGGGGAGGGCGGGTGAGGGAGGCAGCCAGTCACTGGGTCTGCCTGCCCACAACCTTCTGAAAGAGAACTGGCTTGCCCACAGCCCTGCAGAAGGCCCTGGCCTAGGAAGCCTGTTTTGGATCATAGGACCCCAAGAACTTTAATATTTTTGTTAAAAAAAAAAAAAAAGTTAACATTATGTTAAGTGAAAGAAGTCAGCCACAAAAGACCACCTGTTGTATGATTCCAGTTATATAAAACATTCATAATAGGCAAATCCACAGAGACAGAAAGTAGTGGTTGCCAGGGCCAATGTGAGTGGTGGGAAAAAAGGGGGCGTGACCGCTAACAGGTGTGAGATTTCTTGTTGTGAGTTTTCTTGTTGTGATGAAAATGTTCTAAAGTTGATTGCGGTGACGGTTGCACAGTTCTGTGAATACACTAAAAATCAATGAATTGTATACTTTAAATGGGTGAATTAGACGGTATGTGAATTACATCTCAAAGCTGATATTAAAAAAATTTAAACCTAAGTCCTACTTCAAAAAGAAAGAAAGCAGCCCATAAAGCTGCCCTGAACTCCCAGGAGCCACGTGACAACACCGTGCACACCTGGCTTCCCCCACCCCAATCCCAGCAGGAGCCAGTGAGCTGGGCGTCCTGACACCCCCACCGCGCCTCCAGCCCCACACAACCCTCACACACATGAGCCTCCAGGGCACAGACTTGAGCTCCCGGGTCCTCTTGTTGTTCCTCACAATTTTTTTTTTTTTTTTTTTTTTTTTTTTTTTTTTGCTGTACGCAGGCCTCTCACTGCTGTGGCCTCTCCCGTTGCGGAGCACAGGCTCCGGACACACAGGCTCCGCGGCCATGGCTCGCGGGCCCAGCCGCTCCGCGGCATGTGGGATCTTCCGGGATCGGGGCACGAACCCGTGTCCCCTGCATCGGCAGGCGGACTCTCAACCACTGCGCCACCAGGGAAGCCCTCCTCACAATTTTTGAGGTTTGCTCAGAACCTCAAAAATAGCGTAGTGGTTTGCTCAGTGAGAGTCTGTCGAATTGACTTCTGCAATCCTGCTTCTAAAGTAAAACGTAGTCTGTCTTCTCTCTTTATATACACATACATTGTGAAAGGATCTCCACCTCCAAGTTATTACACACCCATCACGCCACATATTTACCATTTTGTGGGGAGAGAACACAAGTTCTACTCTCTCAGCAAGTTTCAACTATACAGTACAGTATCATCAACTATAGTCACCATGTTATACATTGGATCCTCAGATCTCATTCATCTGATACCTGAAAGTTTGTACCCTTTAACTTGCCTCTCCCTATTTCTCCCACCTCCCCCCAGCCCATGGCAGTCACCAGTCTACTCTGTATTTCTATGAGTTTGACTTCTTTTTATAAGATTCCACATCTAAGTGACACCAAGCAGTATTGTCCTTTATCTGGCTTATTTCACTTAGAATAATACCCTCCATGCTCACCCATGTTGCAAGTGACAGAACTGCCTTGTTCTTTAAGGCTGAATAATATTCCACTGTATGTCATATGTTTTTATATATATGTATATATATGTATATGTGTGTGTGTATATATACATATATATATATATAAAACATGTGACATGTACCACATTTTCTTTATCCATTCATCCTGACAGACACACAGGTGGTTTTCACACCTTGGTTATCATAAATAATGCTGCAATGAACATGAGAGTATAGATATCTCTTCAAGATAGTGATTTCATTTCCTTTAGATATATACCCAGAAGTGGGATTGCTGAATGGTATAGTAGTTCCATTTTTAATTACTTGAGGAACCTCCATACTGTTTTTTATAGTGGCTGCACCAACTTACATTCTCACCAATAGTGTACAAGGGTTCCCTTTTCTCCACACCCTCACCAGAATTTCTATCTTTTTTAAAAAAGGACACAGGTATGAGGTGATATCTCATTGTGGTTATAAGTTGCATTTTCCTGATGATTAGTGACGTTGAGCACCTTTTCATATACCTATTGGCCATCTGTATGTCTTCTGTGGAAAAATGTCTATTCAGATCCATTGCCCATTTTCAAATTGGGTTATTTGTTTTTGTGCTATTGAGTTGTATGAGTTCCTTGTATAATTTGTATATTAACCCTTTATTGGACATGTGGTTTGCAAATATTTTCTCCCATTCCATAGGTTGCCTTTTCATTTTGTTGATAGTTCCCTTTGCAAAAGCTTTTTTAGTTTGATGTAGTCCATTTGTTTTATTTTTGCTTTTGTTGTCTTTGCTTCTGGTATCAAATCCAAAAAATCAGGGCTTCCCTGGTAGCACAGTGGTTAAGAATCCGCCTGCCAATGCAGGGGACACGGGTTCGAGCCCTGGTCCAGGAAGATCCCACATGCCACGGAGCAACTAAGCCCGTGCGCCACAACTACTGAGCCTGCGCTTCTAGAGCCCGTGAGCCACAACTACTGAAGCCCTTGTGCCACAACTACTGAAGCCCATGCACCTAGAGCCCGTGCTCTGCAATAAGAGAAGCCACCAAAATGAGAAGCCGGCGCACCACAGCAAAGAGTAGCCCCCACTCACCGCAACTAGAGAAAGCCCGCACGCAGCAATGAAGACCCAAAGCAGCCAAAAATAAATAGATATATAAACAAATAAATTTTTTAAAAAATCCAAAAAATCAATGCCAAGACCAAGGAGTTTTATAATTCAGGTCTTACATTCAAGTTCTTAATTCATTTTGAGTTTTTTGTTTATGGTGTACAACAGGGGTCCAGTTTCATTCTTTTGCAAGTGGATATTCAGTTTTCCCAGCATCATTTACTATAGACTATCCTTTCCCCATAGTATATTCTTGGCTCCTTTGTTGACCGTATACACATGGGTTTATATCTGGGCTCTCAATTCTGTTTCATTGATCTATGTGTCTGTTTTCATGGCAACAGTACACCGTTTTGATTACTATTTCTTTGTAATATAGCTTGAAATCAGGAGGTGTGATATCTCCAGCTTTGTCTTTCTTCCTCGAGTCTACTTTAAATATTTGAGGTCTTTTGTGGTTCCATATAAATTTTAGGATTGTTTTATCTGTTTCTGTGAAAAATGCCACTGGAATTTTGATAGCAATCATACCGACTCTGCAGGTCACTTTGGGTAGCATGGACGTTGTAACAATATTCTTTCAATCCATGAGCACAGAATATCTTTGCACTTATTTGCATCATCTTTGATTTCTTTCATCAATGTTTTATAGTTTTTGGTGTACAGATGTTTCACCTCCTTATTGCTTCTCGGCCTTTTGGCTAAGATCAAGTGTACATGTTTCACCTCCTTAGTAAATTTATTCCTAAGTGTTTCATTCTTTTTGATGCTACTATAAATGGGATTGTTTTTCTTAATTTCTCTTTCCAATAGTTTTTTGTTAGTGTAGAGAAACACAACTGATTTTTGCATATTGTGTATCCTGCAAATTTACTGAATTCATTTATTAGTTCTATTAGTTTTTTGGTGGAGCCTTTAGGGTTTTCTATATATAATTTCATTGTCATCAGCAAATAGAGGCAATTTTACTTCTTCCTTTCCAATTTGGATGCTTTTTGTATCTTTCTTGCCTAATTGCTCTGGCTTGGTCTTCTAGTACTCTGTTGAATAAAACTGGTAAGAGTGGACATCCTTGTGTTGCCCCTGAAGGTTTCAGCTTTAGATGTAAGCTTGTCATATATGGCCTATTACTATGTTGCAGTATGGTCCTTCTACACCTGGTTTGTTGAGAGATTTTATCATGACAATACGTTGAATTTTTGTCAAAATTTTCTGTATCTATTGAGATGATCACAGGTTTTACTCTTAGTTTTGTTAATATGGTGTATTATACAGTAAGTCCCCTACACACGAACCTTCAAGTTGCGAACTTTCAAAGACGCAAACATGTGCTCCATCGACATCAGGCGTGAGTGAAACTGCAGCTTGCCCTCTGTCTCCTATGGCTGACAACCCTTCAGCTCTACCATCTCCCACCTCCTCTCCCTCCTCCAGTCAGTAACTCTTCTTGCCTATTCACTCCATGCCAACCCCTGTGTGCCAGCTGTTGTACTGTGCTACTGTACTGTAATCTTACTATATCGTAAGATTAAAAATGTTTTATTTTTTGTGTTTGTTTTTTACATATTGTGTGAAAAGTATTATAAACCTAGTATGGTACAGTACTATATAGCCAATTGTGTTAGCTGGGTACCTAGGCTAACTTTGTTGGACTTAGGAACAAATTGGACTTACAATGTGCTCTTGGAACGGAACTCATTCGTATGTAGGGGACTTACTGTACTGACTAGTTTGCAGATGTTGAACCATCCTTGTATCCCATGAATAAATAGCACTTGATCGTGGTGTTTGATCCTTTCAATATACAGTCATCCCCCAGTATCTGTGGAGAACTGGTTCTAGGACTGGCTGTGGATACCAAAATCTGCAGATGCTCAAGTCCCACAGTTGGCTCTCCACATCCACAGTTCTACACCTGCAGATTCAACCAACCATGGATTCTGTAGTACTGTACGTATTTATTGAAAAAAAAATTCACGTATAATGGACCCATACGGTTCAAACCCATGTTGTTTAAGGGTCAACTATACTGTTGAATTCAGTTTGCTAATATTTTGTCGAGGATTTTTGTATCTCTGTTTATCAGGGACATTGGCTTACAATTTTCCTGGAGCGTTCCTGTCTGGCTTTGGCATTAGGGTAATGCTGGTCTCGTAAAATGAGTTTAGCAGTGTCTCTTCCTCTTCAATTCTTTAGAAAAGTTTGAGAAGGGTTGGTATTAATTCTTGGTATGATTTCAAACAATCAGCTTAGTTCATTGATCTTTTCTATTTTTTATTTACTTCTGCTCTGATCTTTGTTATTTCCTTCCTTCTATTAACTTTGGGCTTCGTTTGTTCTTTTTCTAGTTACTTGAGGTATAAAGTTAGGTTGTTTACTTGAGATCTTTCTTGTCTCTTAGTGTAGGTGTTTATTACTATGAACTTCCCTCTTGGAATTGCTTTTGCTGTATCCCATAAGTTTTGTTATGTTGTTTCCATTTTCATTTGTCTCAAGATATTTTCTGATTTCTTCTTTGATCCACTGGTTGATCAGAGTAGCATGTTGTTTAATGTCCACATATTTGTTAATTTTCCAGTTTCCTTCTTTTAATTGATTTCTAGTTTTGCACTATTGTAGTCAGAAAAGATGCTTGATATGATTTCAATCCTTTTAAATTTATTAAGACTTGTTTTGTGGCCTAATATATGATCTATCCTGGAGAATGTTACATGTGTGCTTGGAGAAGAATGTTTATTCTGTTGCTTTTGGATGCAATGTTCTGTATACACATGGTCTGATGTATCATTTAAGGCCAATGTTTCCTTACTGATTATCTGTCTGGATGATCTATCCATTAATAAAAGTGGGGTATTAAAGTCGCCTACTATTATTGTATGACTGTCTGTTTTTCTCTTTAGGTCTGTGAATATTTGCTTTATATTTTTAGGTGTGCCTATGTTGGGTGCACAAATATTTACAAATGTTATATCCTCTTGTTGGAGTGACCTCTTTATCATCTTATAATAACCTTTGTCTCTTATTACAGTCTTTGTCTTAAAGTCTATTTTGTCTAAGTAAAGCCAACCCACCTTTCTTTTGGCTTCCATTTGCATGGAGTACATTTTTCCATCCCTTCACTTTCAGTCTGTTTATGTCTTTCTATCTGAAGTGAGTCTCTTGTAAGCAGCGCATACGTGGGTCTTGCTTTTTTATCCATTCAACCACTCTATGTGTTTTGATTGGAGAATTTTAGCCCATTTATATTTAAAGTAATGATTGTTAGGTATGGACTTATTGCCATTTTGTTCACTGTTCCCTGGCTTTCTGTAATTCCTTTTGGTTCCTTTCTTCTCTTGCTCTGTTCAAGTGTGATTTCATGATTTTCTGTAGTGTTACGCTTAGATTCCTTTGTCTTTACTTTCTGTGTATCAACTATAGGTTTCTGCTTTGTGGTTACTGTGAGGCTTACATAAAACAACTTATAACTATCTATTTTAAGTTGATAACTTAAGTTTGAATGAATTCCAAAACTACATTTTTTATTCTCTCCCCATTTTATGTTTATGATGTTGCAATTTACATCTTTTTATCTTGTATATTCATTAACAAATTATTGTAGCTATATTTTTACTATCTTTGTCTTTTAACCTTCGTACTAGATTTATAAGTGATTAACCCACCAACTTCACAACAACAGATTATCTTTAATTTTACTATATATTTACCTTTACCAGTGAAAATTTTCCTGTTACTAATTAGTGCCCTCGTATTTCAGCTTGAAGAAAGTCCTTTAACATTTCTTGTAAGGCTGGTCTGGTGGTGATTAACTCCTTCTGCTTTTGCATGCCCTGAAAACTCTTTACCTCTATCTACTCCAGTTCTAAAGGAAAACTTTGCTGGGTAGTGTATTCTTGGTTGAATATATTGTGCTACTCCCTTCTGGTCTGCAAAGTTTCTGCTGAAAAATCTGCTGATAGATCTTATGAGGGTTTCCCTGTATGTAACATGTTTTTCTCTTGCTGCTTTTAAGATTGTCTCCTTGTTTTAACTTTTGACAGTTTAATTATAATGTGTTTTGATGTGGGTGCCTTTGGATTCATCTTGTTTAGAACTCTCTGGGCTTCCTGGATTGAGATGTCTATTTCTTTCCCCAGGGAACTTTTCAGCATTATTTCTTTAAATGAGCTTTATGCCCCTTTCTCTCTTTCCCCTCTAGGACCTCTGTAATCCACATGACGGCATTCCTTAAGCTATCTTCACTCTTTTTCATTCTTTTTACTCTTCTGTTTGAATGAATTCCACTGCCCTGTCTTCAAGCTCACTGATCCTTTCTCACACTTGCTCTAGTCTGCTGTTGAACCCCTCTATTGAATTTTTCACCTCAAGTACTATATTCTTCTGCTCTATGATTTCTCTTTGGTACTTTTTTAATATTTTCTATCTCTTCGTTGAAATTCTCACTTTGTTCATGCTTTCCTGACCTTGCTGAGCATCTTTATGACTGTTATTTTAAACTCTCTATTGAGTAAATCACTTATCCAGATTTCATTAAGATCAGTTTCTGGAGATTTATCTCGTTCTCTTCTTTAGAACATATTCCCATTTTTCTTCATTTTCCTTTACTCTCTGTGTTGGTTTCTGCGCATTAGAAAAAACAGCCACCTCTCCTGTCTTGACAGAGTGGTCTTGTATAGGAGATGAGTTTCATCGATCAGCCTGGCCCAAGCTCTTGGTTGCCTCTCAAACCTCTGTGATTGTCCAAGCTGCTGTCTTAATTCTTAGTGGTTCCCAGTAGTTGGGGATGTACCAAGACCCATCAGAAAAAGGGAGGGAGGGAAGGAGGAAGGGAGGGAGAAAATAGAAAGGTGCTCAGAAAGACTCTACTTTGGATGTATCTTTTTTTATACCAAATTATAATAAATATGAACCCTTTAGAACTGGAAACCAATTCAACAGGAAAGGCTAAAATATCAGAAAACTGATTTTTCTTAATAGGAAACATTACCTCTTCCTTGGATAAATGCCTGAATTTTGTTTGATATCTACTCAGTTCTACATTCAAACAATGAACAGTCATTTTCAATCCATCATTTTCATCCACCAGTTCTTGAGCTTGTTTTCTTAGACAGTGTAATTCAGGTGCAGCGACTACTGAAAAAAATAAATTCAATATTATACCATAAGAACTTATTTCAAATTTATCAAGATTTTATATAAATTGCTGATTGTCCTTCTTTCCCTTTTAAGCTAACAAAGGCAGTGAATTACAGATATATAGATATAAATGAATAAAAGTTACTAAGTTTTTTTAACATTGAATAGTCAACAGTGTTTTGGAAGTTTGTGAAAGTTTTTGCATGTACAATTAAGGTAAAATAAAAATTTTAGATTGAAAAAAAGTCATTTCAGATGATATACTAATATGTTCCTCGAAAATTATATAGAATAAATAGAGAATTTATTACAACTAATAACTTTCCCACATAATAGTAATGTCTTATTAGAAAACGTAATAGAAAATAGATCCCACAAAATAATAGCACAAATAATATAAAGTATCTAGAAATGTGCCTAAGACAAGAAATATGCAGGGTCTGTATAAAGAAAACTACAACACCTTTCTTAAGGCCATAATATTAGACTTATATAAATAGATAAATATACAGAGAAAACATTGAAAACAGTGAATACTTATATGACCTTAGCATTATTATTATTATTTTTTTAGCCTGCCACACAGCACGTGGGATCCTAGTTCCCAGACCAGAGATTGAACCCGCCCCCACCACACAATGGAAGTGTGGAGTCTTAACCACCAGGGAAGTCCCTGATCTTAGCATTAAAAAGAACTTGACACCAATGGCATAGGTCATAACAGAAAAATATCCTATACATTTAGCTGAATTATCAACAAACTGAGAAAATATTACAAACATGACAAAGGCCTAAAACCCTTAATATGTAAAGAGCTCCTACAAATCAACAGAAAAGATCAAAGCATCTCAATTTAAAATGGGAAAACCTATAAAAGAGAAAGAAAATGACCCACAAAGATAATGAAAAAAATATTCAACTTCATCAATAATAAATGAATTAAACTAAAATGGGATTCTTCTTTTTTTTTTAACCTATCAAATTCGCAAGGAAAATACAATCCTCATCATTGGTAAGTATGTGGTGAAAGAGCCACTTTTATAGCTGCTCATGGGGATAAAAACTGATATGAAACATATGTATAATACTATGCTAAGAATCAAAAGAAGTATTGGAATTTTAGCATAATAATAATGACACAGCAGATGAAATCAAATTTCAACAAGTATAAGGATATTAATGAAAGACCTTAAAATCATAACAAAATATCAAGAACATTAATATCAACAAATACTGTAACATAAAATATTAACTTTCAAAATAAATAAGAAAATTTGAATTCTTGTTTGTTGCTTTAATAAAAGAACTGTGTAGTTGTCCCCACCTTCCTGAGAGGATGCTTTCTCAACTTCTTTCAGCTTTCCATTTTCTTTTTCCATCCTTTTAAGTTTTAACTGTAGTTCTTTCATTGTTTTTTTTATTATGTTAAGTTCAAGAGTAAGGGTTTGATTTGCATTGTTTAGATGCAAATTTTCTTCTTTTAATTCCTCGAACTTTTCTTTGGTTATTTCTATATGTCTTCGATGTGTTCTACCATCTACATCTAAAAAGGCACAGGAAATAAGTTTCAAAATATTAATTGATATTTACAATTCCACATTAAAATTACAGGAGACTATTTCAAACACCACATGAGCAGCTCTTCATGTCAGTGCCTGCAAAGAGAATGGCCTATACAGCAAAGAGTGCATGGTCTGTTGAGACTACAGTGAGCAACAGGAAGAGGGATGACAGAGGGGGAGGCAGGAGCCAGTAGAGGCTCTATACTATTGTACATAGTATGGTACATATCATAATATGCAGAGTGGAGGTTGTATCCTGCAGGCCACCAGGAGCCAGAAAGCCTTTCAGGCAGAAGTATGGAAAGAAGAGGCTCTACTCTCAGATGAATCCCTGAGGCCAGCAGTGAAGAAACTGAACAGGAAGGAGGCCTAGCCCAGAGGCAGGGAGACCAGTCAGGAGACTCCTAGAGTAGGGATGGAGAGGAAAGGACATGAGAGAAGGATTCAGGCTCAAGAACTCACTGGGTGTGGACAGTGAGGGGGGCAAGTCAAGGATGAGCACCAAGACCTGTGGTTTGGAAGACATCTAGCCAGACAAGGGACACAAGCATGGCAGGGGAAGGGACGCTCATGGTAGGACACGGGCCCGGAGCTCTGAAGGCAGCCTCAGCTGGAGAGACTGAGGCGCCACCAGCATGTGGGCATACCTGAAGGCACCAGGGTGAGAAGAAAGCCAGAAACCACGAAGGATGTTAGGAAGGAGTAGCTAGAAAGATGGAGGAAAGCAGAGAGCGATGTTCCACAGGAGATCAAAGGAGGTGAGGGCTATGACAGGCCCCCTGCCTGGGCAGAGCTTCTGTGTGCAGATGTGCCGACAAGGGCGGGAACGCTGGTGGCTCCAGACAGCCTCCCCTGACCTCTGACACACACATCCCCAACCCCTAGAACATGAAAGGAAAGTCTAAGAAATGAGTAACTCCACAGCTACACTGAAAACAAGAGGCGAGCCACCAGGAATCCCAGAAAGAAAACATTTGAGATTAGATTGAAGATGGAAGCTGCAGCCTAAAATATGCCAGGAGAGGTCAGCTACCGAAGGTGGGAGTGCTTCCAGGGATGTGCTTTGCCCTGGCAGGTAGTGGGGACACAAAGTGACCTAGAAAGGGCTGATGAGGTATCCAGTTAATGTGCCAGACGGGATCAGCAATGGTTCAAGGGCCCTGGGCCAGGTAGTACAGACAGGCTCTGAGGACAGAGGCAGGCAGGCACTGGGGCTGGGGAAACTCAGGAGGAAGAGGGGCCCCCGAACCCCCTGGCTGACCACACACCCCGTCTGTCCCTGTCAGTCACTGGAGACAGGCTGTACGCCTGACAGCCCACTGGTTTCCCCCTCTGAGCAGCCTGCAGTAATCAGACACAGCATCCTCAGGCAGAACAACAGGGACTCCCAAGGACCAAGGCGAACACATCACCAAGAACCATGTGAGCTAAGAGAAGCATCAAAATCAAATAACAGAGGACAGAGTTGGCTGCTCAACAACTATAAGATTTTTGAATGGGTGTAGTTAAGATTCCAGAGAGATGTTTGTCAATACTTAATAGAAATCATGGAAACAAACAGTTTCATTCACAATACAAATTCAAAGGATGGGCTGAGCAGCAGAATGCATACAATGAAGAATGAACCTGTGGGCTAGACATTAGAGCCCCAGCAATATCCCAGAATACAGCACCAAAAACACCGAGATAGAAAGGGTGAAAACAAAGCCAATCAGACGTGGAGGATAGACAAAAGCCTTGACTCCTGATAGGATTTTCAGATTAGCAATGTGAGGCTTAACAGGAAAAAATTACAAAATCCACCCTGAAAGCTAATGAGGCTTCCCAAACTGTAGAGGGGACAGCACCCCAGAAAGTATCTCTAGACCCCTCAGCTCTGTCTCTAGCCCCTGAGCAGAGCCCCCGTTTGCATACACCCCCCTCCCAGTGTCTGCCTAATAACCCACAGGTCCACTCCCCTCCCCAGGATCTGAGCACATGCCATGGGGACGTATGTCCATCATCCAACGTGTGAACGTTTGGACTCTCTCTTTTAAGGCAAAGGTAGAAATTCAACAAACTGCCTCCTCTTCCCAATTCTGATAATGGGACAGAAGCAACAGCCTTTACAGGAAAAAAAAAAGTGATCTTTATTTTATGTGAGATTATTCTGGGTATTCGCTGGAACAATCAGCTTTTCAATCACAATGAAATTCAAAAGGCAAATACCTGGAGAGAGTGGAGGTTTTCCACACAATGATGGTTTTTCATCCTAAGGAAGAAAAAAACATGAGAGTAATGAATTAAGAGTCTCAGCATCTTCTAAAAGTGGATTGGCACAAGCAGGGAGGTCATCATATATCAAATATTTAAGTACTTTTTTCCCCCTTCATTTTGGCTCTTATAGTTGCTAGTTTGTTTTACCTTTAGAAACTTTAATATTCACTGTTTCTTTTAAATGTACCAAAACCTTAAGGGTTTTCCCCTCTTGGCAGGTTCTCTGAGCAGCAAGGGAAGTCCTGCTTTCTTCCTGCCTTTTTGTCCATGAGTTCAGTGTCTTTTTTTTTTTTTAATTGAAGTCTAGGTGATTTACAATATTGTGTTAGCTTCAGGTGTATAGCAAAGTGGTTCAGTTATACATATATATATTTTTCCAACTCTTTTCCATTATAGGTTATTATAAGATACTGAATACAATTCCCTGTGCTATACAGTACATCCTAGTTGCTTATCTATTTTATACATAGTAGTGTGTATCTATTAATCTCATACTCCTAATTTATCCCCCCCATCCCCTTTGGTAACTATATGTTTGTTTTCTATATCTGTGAGTCTATTTCTGTTTTGTAAATAAGTTCATTTGTATTATTTTTTTGATTCCACATAAGTGATATTGTATAATATTTGTCTTTGTCTGGCTTAACTTCACTCAGTATGATAATCTCTAGGTCCATCCATGTTGCTGCAAATGGCATTTCATTCTTTTTTATGGCTGAGTAATATTCCAGTGTGTGTGTGTGTGTGTGTGTGTGTGTGTGTGTCTGTGTGTGTGTGTATACCACATCTTCTTTATTCACTCATCTGTTGATGGGTACGAAGGTTGCTTCCATGTCTTGGCTATTGTAAATAGTGCTGCATATGAACACAGTATCTTTGCAAATTAGAGTTTTCTCCAGATATATGCCCAGGAGTGGGACTGCTGGATCATACGGCAACTCAATTTTAGTTTTTTGAGGAACCTCTATACTGTTGTCCATAGTGGCTGTACCAATTTACATTCCCACCAACAGAGTAGGAGGGTTGCCTTTTCTCCACAGTTTATTACTGGTAGTCAGTCACTGTGTTTACATGCAGGTCCCATGAGTGACAGGCCATCAGTTCACATTCTAAAGCATGTGATATGACTGCAGGTGCTCAGCAGAGATGCACAAAGCAAACTCCAACTGGCCTTTTCTCCTTGGGATATGCAAAAAGACCCCATAAGCTTCAGAGAAGCACATTTTCAAAGCACTGAGAAAAGAATACAACATCCTCCTTTTCAACCCAAAACTTAGAGGAAAGGGAAGTCTTTGAACTTTTGTTCACTTTTCTACTACACATCAGTCTGATATTAAGTTTCTAATTTCTGCTGAAAAAGTAGATAAGGTTATAAATTAACTCTACTGAGAAGTCTTTAATTTTTAAACTCCTTTGACATTGCAGAATTAAAAACTTAAGTAGAACTATTTCCATGTCTGCAAACTGGTTATTGTCTATTCATTCTACAAAGGAAAAAGTAAATGTAAGTGATTTCTAATCCCTCAACTCAATACATTACATTCATTTTAAACTATGCAAAACATGAGTTTCTTCATGTTTTAAAACTTTTTTTAAAAAAAATTCAATGGAAAAGAACTCTTAATGGAAGTTTTCTTCCCCACAAATCACAAAAGTTGTTTTGAAATTATTGTGGAAATTCTATTAATTGAGAAAATCAGTTTTTAAAAAATAATCCTTGGGCTTCCCTGGTGGCGCAGTGGGTAAGAATCTGCCTGCCAATGCAGGGGACACAGGTTCGAGCCCTGGTCCGGGAAGATCCCACATGCCTCGGAGCAACTAAGCCCATGTGCCACAACTACTGAAGCCTGTGTGCCTAGAGTCCATGCTCGGCAACAAGAGAAGTCACAGCAATGAGATGCCTGCGCACCATAACAAAGAGTAGCCCCCGCTCACCGCAACTAGAGAAAGCCTGCGTGCAGCAACGAAGACTCAAAGCAGCCAAAAATAAATAAATTAAATAAATAAATTAAAAACACACACACACACACAAAAACAATCCTTACCTTTAAATTCAGAGTAGAATGTTTACCATCTGATTAAAAAAAAAGAGAGAAAACTTTGTAAAGCAAAGAAAGACATCTGACAACTCAGAAGAGTACAATCTTAGGAACTCACCTTCTGCAGATAAGCTAAACCAGGCCCGGGCGGGCAGCCTTCTCGAGGTCACATGAGAAGCGGGTCCAGAGCCAGGCAGGACCCCAACTCGGAACTGCTCATCTCTCCCCGCTGCTCGTTCCTGAGCACCTTCAGTGGCTCACGTGATCGGAGAACCAAGCCCAAACTCCTCAGCGCGACTCTGAGCCTTCCCCACCTTCCCAGCACTCCCCCTCCCAGAGCTCTCTACCTGCCCCACCGCCATTCCCCAGATGGGCTGAGGCTGATGCCTCCCCGTCTCCGTGCCTACAGTAGCAGTCCACTCTGTCAGATGCCGGTACCTCGACCAAAGGATGTCAGGGTCCGAGCTTCTTGGCCGGGTACTGCTGGGGCGCAGAGTTGCACCTCAGGCTGACAGAGTTTGAGGCTTTAGCCTTTAGACAATAATTATCAGCTAGCATTTACGGAGGATGCTGTGCTTCACACATACAACTAAATTTAATCCTTATAAATTTAGTTCTTATAAGAACCTGATGAGAGGTGCACTCAAACTGAGTAGAAGTGGGGTTAAGGAACTCACCAAGCCTCTCGCCACCTGGAAATGACAGAACAAAGCACTAAAAACCAGTGTTTCTGATGTGTTGCCTAAGGATCACTCACATCAGACTCTCCAAAGAGCCTGTTAAAAACACAGACCCTCTGGGGCTCCAGCCCAGAGTCACTGACTCAGAATTTGAGGTTGGTGTGGAGCCTTTTCACAAGTGTCCAGGGGCTTTTAATGCCCATCACAAACCAAAAACCACTGGAGGAGGTGAACTCCCTCCCAACCACCACCTGCGTTCCCAGTTCAACACCACCTGTGTTACCCAGTGCGCCAGTTACCACACTGCCTTTCAGCTCCCAACCCACCTTTATTGCTGGCTTGCGTTACTGCTGCAGTGCTACCTTGCCAGGTGGCGCAGTAATAAACTTCATCAGTAGAGGGCGCAGAAGAGACACTGGAGGAGGAAGGGGCTTGGGTTCCTCATTCCAGAAGGCTAGTCTCCATCCCTCTCTCTTTCCCTGCGTTCCTCTTTTTCTCTCCCCTCTCCTCCATTCTTCCCTCTTTCTAGGTGGCCAGCAGCACTTCCCCATGGGTGGCTTCTCCTGGAATTCCCCTGGAGAGGGCAGCTTTCCAGAGAGTTCTGTTAGCAACACACCTCGGCTAACTTCTCCACCCGCCAGTGGGCCACAGCTGCATCCTCTCCAATGTCTGCAATGGAGATTCTCCATATATTGCTTCTCTTGGGGGCCCTCTGTTAACAAAAGAGGGAGCAGCTCTTCCCTTTCCCTCTATCTGCTACTCCTGCATTCTTTAGATCGCTCTCTACCCCTTAGTAGGCAACCCTGTTATAGTCAATAATTCTTTACATTACATTTTCCTTTTTCAAATCACCATGTACACTGTCTCCTGATTGGATTCTGACTGATATATAACACATCAGGCCACAGACAACACAGACATTAGAAAGCAGATGGACATGTATGAACACAGAGATATTCAGGATATGCTATGATTTTTTTTAAAAGGCAGGTAATAAAATAACATGCATTTTATTCACATACACATTCGAAGTTGTTAAAATTGTGCTCTACAGGAGTACAGTTATGTGTGTTTAACCTCCTATATTTCTGCATTTCAGTTTTTTTTTTTTACAGTGAGAAAGTATTAATTCTGTAATTTAAAAAGAGATATACCTTTTACTTGAATTGAATATACACATGGATTTCCCACAGGGATAAAGTATGCTGGTCTAATCAATTGGCATTTTCTGGCACAGGTATTAGCAGGCTGGCCTTCTGTTTATCAATCAGTCCCCTTGTGAACTGACTTATATGAGAATCTTCTTGAGCCTAAGCAACTCTGAGGGTCCTGATAAAGCAGTGACTGGTGCCCACTGTATGCCAGGCTCTCCTTCTCACTTCTCAAACATAAGCCACCTCTTAGGAAACAGAAAACTACCTTTGTTATTTAACACGCTGAATTCTCTCACTGTGCCAAATGAAATGTACAAGGATGCGCTATTACAAAGTTGTATTATAAACATGTCCATGCACTCTTTCATCCAAAACACCTGTAGTGACAGCCTGCCATGGGCCAGGACCCTGATCCAGGCACCGGAGCTAGCCTGGTGAACAAGACAGACAAGCTCACTTGCTCATCCTGGGGAGACCACTGGGTACCCGCCCCTCACAGCGCTAGACATGGGGCGCAGAGAGGAAGGAGCGTGTGGAGCTTCAGAGCCTGAGCCTTGACCCTCCACCCCAGGGAGAGGGGGGCCTCTCACGGCTGCCGGAACTGACAAAATGGACCCCAGTGTGAGGGCCTCATGCTTTAAAGATGACCTAACACCCAGGCAATCAACTATTTTCACTGTAACCCAGTGAAAACAAAACTCAGGGATATTCCCACTTAAAACCATGGAACCACAGTAGGAAGGTGCAATGGCTACATGTTCCCCCAAGTTAACCAATACTTATTGCCACAGAATGCTTTTTGATATTAAATTTAAAAAAATTTTTTTTTACCTTTTTCTTGTGTATGCTCTGGTGGAACAGGTGAGCCTGGAAACCCATCTTGTTCAGAAATATTTTCCTCATCTTCACTGTCCACCCCATGTGACGATGGAACCTTTTTGTTACAAAAGACAAAGGAACAACCAACTATGTGATAAGTGCTTCTGTATCAAATTTCTGCCCAACAAACCCAAATGTCTTATTCCATACCTTCTCCACTGCTCCCTCCTCTCTAAGACATAAAAGGAGTACATCTGGCAGGGCGGGATGAAATCTCGGGTCCCTCAGGAGAAGCCCAGTGGCAAAGGCAATGCCGTCCAAATTATGCTTAAGCCATCGAGAACTTCACAGCCACTGCCACCGCCCCCCCAGTGCTACTTGGGCAGCTCACCTTCCCCATTCCTGCCAGGGACCAACTCAGGAAAAGGGGCTGCCTCTGGCCTGCTCTGCATAGCACCCAGTACCACCCTGCCTTGGTACTGATGCTGTGTATTCATCTCTGCGTGGGACAAGACCTGCTGACGAGCCCTGTGGGAACCCTCATCCAGGCAACTGTTTGGGATCGAGGTCCATTATGTTGGCTGGCTGTGAGACCACTGTGAATGCTTCCTGGTGGAATGGAACTCTCCCCTCTGCAGTCTGTGAGCATCTTCTACGTAGGTGTCATGAATGGTGGCAGGGCTGCAGAGCTGCCCCTCACAGACCTGTGGGCCATGACTGGGACCTCCCCTGATGAACAGGAGACCACCCCACTGGCAGGGCTCTGGGAGGTGGGGACAGAGGCTGCCCAAGGGGAAGAGCAGTGAACCATGTCTTGTATAAGAAGCTGTGACTGGTGCTCCCTGGCTGTCTTCCCTTCTGCTATAGTGAATAGTATCTTGCGTATGTGATCAGCTTGGCTTAGCTGTGCTGTGCTGCAGGCCGTGGAAGGGTCACCCCCATGGCTGGCAGGGAGGGGGCAGAACTCACCGGCAAGATGCCCAAGAGAAGGGGCATTTCAGAGCCAAAAGCTAAGGCTAGGCCCACCAGGCTCTGGGTACAGGGCTCCAGGGTGACCCAGCTCGGAGCAGCAGAAAGGTCTCCCACTCTACTCATCATTTGAAGGGATTAAAAAGAAATGACCTTTTAGGTTTTGTCTCCTAGGAACCCAACTGCCTTGTTCACCCTGTCAAAGATATATTATGCTACTCACTTTTATCAAGGAAATACGAAACTGCTATGGGCTTCCCTGGTGGCGCAGAGGTTAAGAATCCGCCTGCCAATGCAGGGGACGTGGGTTCGAGCCCTGGTTCAGGAAGATCCCACATGCCGCGGAGCAACTAAGCGTGCACCACAACTACTGAGCCTGCGCTCTAGAGCCTGTGAGCCATAACTACTGAGCCCGCATGCCACAACTACTGAAGCCTGTGTGCCTAGAGCCCATGCTCTGCAACAAGAGAAGCCACCGCAATAAGAAGCCTGTTCACCGCAATGAAGAGTAGCCCCTGCTTGCTGCAACTAGAGAAAGCCCGTACGCAGCAACAAAGACCCAACGCAGCCAAAAATAAATAAATAAACTAAAAAAAAAAGAAAATGCTAAAGATACCCTATTATGGAAAATAATGTTTGGCAGCATCTACTAGCACTAAGACTGATCGTACATATGCCCTATGACCATACATATATCACTCATCAGTATATATGGGCGGTATAGACCCACCAGAAATATACATATATACACACAAATGTTCATAGCAGCACTATTCCTAAAAGCCCCAATCTGGAAACAACCAAATATTCATCATCAGTAAAATAAATAACTAATTGGATGTTATAATTGTACAACTGGATATTATACAGCAATAAGAATGAACCAACAACTGCTACACACAATGACAGAAGACTCTCAAAAACTCCAAAAAATACGTACTGTATGATTAAAGTCATAGAATCCTCAGAATAGTCAAAACTAACCTACGGTGATTTTCTAAGATCTAGTCTACTCTTGGAGTCAGGACAGTGGTTAACCCTTGGGGGAGTAGTGAGTCCTCTTGGTCACAGAGGAGGACTTCTGGGGTCCTAGTAGTGTTGTTCTTTTTCTTTTAATCTGGATGGGGGCTACTTTGTAAAAATTCACTGAGCTGTACACTTATGGCTTATATGCCTGTTGTGTATATTTAATACATCGATAAATAAGCCTAAAGAATTTGTGACAATATTCTAAAAACACTCTAATTTAAAAGTTTTAATTTAAAACATTTTTAAACTATTACATACTTCTGAGTATGAAAATCACCTGGTTACTAAAACAAAGATTGTTTGGGTGCTGAAGGAAGGGAGGAAGAAGCCGGCCAACTCAGCCACAGTGCTGCCATCAGGGATGCCAGGAGTGGCCTTTCCCCAATCCGTCTGTAGCCCTGGCCTAACCTCCTTCATCCTCCTCCTGATTAGGACACTAACTCAGATTTTAAAGGGTAAAATGTACACGCTAGAATTTACAGGGTAATTATCGGAAAAGAAAACAAGCCAGTATAATTTGCAAACTAGTAGAGGGAAAGAAATAGAACTAAAAAAATCATCAATCCAAAAGAATGGAAGAGGAAAAAAGATACAGAGTAATAGGACAAGGAGGAAAAATAAAGATGGCAGATTTAAACTCAAATATATCCATATAATACGTTAAACATAAAAGAACCAGATGGTCCAGTAAAAAGACATAGGAAAAGTTTGTCAAACTTGGTTAACAAAAACTATATGCTGCATTGAATTGTAAATATTAAATGGATGAATAGTATGTATGTGAATTATATCTCAGTAAACTTAAAAAAGAAAACAACTAGATGCTATTTACAAGACAGAGCTAAACATAAGGATATAGAAAGGTTAAAATTAAAGGATGGATTGGGAATTCCCTGGAGATCCAGTGGTTAGGACTTGGCACTCTCACTGCCAGGGCTGCATGGCATGGCCAAAAAAAATTAAAGGTTGGAAAAAAATAGACCACACAAATATCAAACAAAAGAAAGATGGAGGGGACTTCCCTGGTGGCACAGTGGTTAAGAATCCACCTGCCAATGCAGGGGACACGGGTTCCAGCCCTGGTCTGGGAAGATCCCACATGCCAAGGAGCAACTAAGCCCGTGCGCCACAACTACTGAACCTGCGTTCTAGAACCTGTGAGACACAACTACTGAAGCCCGCGCGCCTAGAGCCCGTGCTCTACAACAAGAGAAGCCACCGCAGTGAGAAGCCCGCACACCACAATGAAGAGTAGCCCCTGCTTGCCGCAACTAGAGAAAGCCCGCACGCAGCAATGAAGACCCAACGCAACCAAAAATAAATTTAAAAATTAATTAAAAAAAAAAAGAAAGATGGAGAATGTCAGATGAAATAGACATTAAGGCAAAAAACCTCTTTAGAGATAGAGAGGTTCACTTCATGGTGACAAACTGTTCAATTTACCAGGAAGATAAAATTTTAAATTTGTACACACCTAAAAATGTAGTCAGATGCAAAATAGTACACGTTCTATGATTCCATGATTATAAAGCTCAAAAATATGCAAAGCTAATCTGTGACATCTTCTCTTACTTGGAGGTGAAAGCAAGATATTGGAAAACCTGGCAACACGGCAAAGAAGCTGCAGCGTCTAGGTTCCTGTGACTGTGCGGAGAGCCAACCGTAAGAGCCGGCGGTGATTAACCCTGAGGACGCATAGGGCGCAGCCCCAAACGGCGCTGGCACCTTCCCAGATGCCCCACCTCAGATCAATGATGCCAACCTAAGAACCCCAGCCCAAAGGGACAGACACTAGTGGTGGAGCAACAGAAGGGTTCACTTAGCTCCACCTCAGGGTAAAGTCCAGGCAAGAGTGTGGTCAGATTGTGCAGTGGACCAAGGACTAACTCTGGGAGGGGCAGTGTTGGTTTGTAGGGTAGAGGGACCGCGTGGGCCTGCACTGGGACCTTTGTACGTCCGACAGCATGCTGGACCTCCCCTGGTTTGGTACGTTATGGTAAATGAAATAAGCGTTTGTGAATCCACGCCTCCTCACTGCTGTATGGAGGAGACCCCACCGCTGGAAGATGGCAGGGCTCACTGTTGGTGGCTTCTGCAAATTGGCTGGAGTGACAGCTTGGTGCCTGACTTGAGATCCTGGCCTTCTACTGCCACCAATGGGGGTCCAGCTCATGCAGAGGTGCTTGCATTGGTAGAGCAGAGTCAATGGTCTACACGTGCATACACTAACTGTGGACATTCCTATCCGCACAGGGATGTGTATGTGTAAATGTGGACAGGGAGACTGCAGGCACCGCAGCCCACCCGGCAGTCAGTGCCCTGCTTCTACCTTGCTGAGAAGTGCAAGTGGGCTCAGCCCATAGTAATAGTAACCCTCTTCCCCTTAGCCAGTAATTGGCCAAGGAATGGGCATGTGACCAATGAGCCTCCTGCTGGGAGGCTCCCAGGAAAGAATGTTCCCTGTAATGAACACAGCGCAGCCTGAAGGACCTTGCCCTGCTTCCTCCTTTCTGCAGGAAGAACTCGCTGCATTTGATGACCACAAAGAGCAGGCCAAGAGGATCTCAGGTGCCAGTCTTTGACAGGCAGCTGCAACAATTTGGAATCTCCTACCTTTTGATTTTGTTATGTGAGAGAGTTAAAGGTCTATTATTTAAACCTTTTGTTTGCCTGTTTGATTATTTGTAGCCAAGAAAATGATACAGACATCAAAGTGACCGCAGAGGCTTGTCCTGGAGAGAAGAGGAGGGATGGAACGGCAGGGTTTCAGGGCAGTGTTTGCTTCACATGCAGTATCAAACGTTTTTATAAGACGTGGGGATTCATGTATACTTGTGTAACAGAAAGAAAATTGTAAAGAAATTAAAAATTAAAAACTGTGGAGACAACAGTGAGAGGCCCGCATACCGCAAAAAGGAAAAAAAAAAAAAAAAAAAAAAAAAAACTGTGGAGAGAGAAGGGGGACATTCCTAATCTTCAACCACAGCAGCAAAAGATTCCCTACTACTCCTTGGCCTCCAGAAGTCTCTAGAGATAACTGGTTTACCCCTGCATGAATGATTCCTCTCTGGATCCAAGGACATGGCAGACACTCAAATATCCATTTGTTGGCAGTTGGCTGGGTGAATAAATGAACAACGTGAATGAATATATGATATTTTATGACAAGATGCTCTGCAAATCCACAAACACAACAAGAGCAAGAATGTGTGACAGAGGAGCTTCAGTAACATCCTATCGGTGACTTCTTGAAAATGGTAGCAGGCAATTAGACTACACTCTCCTCCCTTAAAACCTGTTGAAATCAACTGAAAGAATGAAAAGAAAAGAAGCAAGCAAGCTTAGTCAATGGCTAGAAAACAGCTACCAAACCTATGAAATGTGGAAGAGAGGGAGAATGCCAGAAGCCGCCAAACTTCCTCAGATGTCAGGTATGCAGATGCTCCGACAGTCACAACCTATCACAGTTGCAAAGGTCCACAGTGATCCTCTGACAGGTGCACTGACAGCAAGGATGTGATGGTCCCAGGAGACATACAGTAACTCCCACAGGGCAGAAGGGAGGGCGGGCGAAGCTAAAGGGAGACACTTGGGAGAGCCCACCTTTGCCATCCAGAATCCAGCTCTATAGTCTCAAAGAAGTTAAAGACAGCACAGTCGGACATGAGGAACCCGAAGAAGAGATCCAGGAGATCAGGTAAAGTGATAAGGCAACAGAAAGATGTCTGAAGTAAATCAGCAGAACTCACAAAAACAAAAGGCAAAATAAAACCAATACAGAGGTAAAAGCTATACAAGAAGCCATAAAACATAGTGACAAAGTGCTGAGAGAGAAGAGGATAGACAGAGTAAATCACACAAAGTGAAGCTGAAAAGAAAATGGAGGGACGAGGGATTACAGAAAATATAATAGACATGGAAGACAAAGGATATCCAACAAACGCATAACTAGTGTTCCCAACGGAGAATACGATGAACGGATGATGAAATCAGTCAGAGATAAAATAAAAGAGGGGAGGAAATATTCCCTGAAAATAAAAAAGGGAGATGAAAATCTATGTCTGCAGAATTAAATTATATGCACTAAATTTTAGGAAAAAAGGACAGAAAATAATAAACACCACAATTAATCCTGGTGATATTACTGAACTTCAAAAGATAAAGAATGAACCTACAAAGGTATCAGGCAGAAAAATCAAGTGACCTCAAAGGGGAGAAGAAAGGCCCTAACTCGTTCTTTGCTGTCACTCTCAGCAGTCCTCTCAGAAAAGGTTATGTGGTCTCATGCCACCGTGTACCCTTCCTTTAATTAATTATTAATTGTGAGACCATGGACTCTGTCTTAAACTGATTCTCCAGCACCTAGCACAATACCTGGTACTCAGTCAGATGCTCAACAAGTGCTGAATTATTTACCTACCCAAAGACAGTTTCCTCCCTAACACAGTCCTTTATAGGATGAAGAAGCTGAGGCACAGAGACATTATCAGACTTCCCAAGTCACACAACTGGGAAGTAGAGAAGCTGGGACTTGGACTCAGGTCTCTGTCCGTGGCGTTGCTCTTTCCACTGGGCCCTAGTGTTGTAGGAACTGACCACACATTCACGCATCCCACTTCCCTTGCAGCCTTACTTTTGGGTGGCACCAACAAGACAACTGCTGAAAACAAGGCTTGCTTTCCATTTGTTAGGCCATTTCTGAGTGGGTGCGCACCTCACCTGAAGATGTTTGCCCAAACTACCCTGAAACACAGAGAGAGGCATGAGGTAGAGACTTATATCCAAATTGCCTGATGTGGGTTGGTCTGTTTCCTTATCTTACTAGTTTCGATAAAAAAGAATAAAATTGTAAATTATTTACCTGAGATTATAGAAAGTCTACAGTAAAAATAAGGAGGGCAATTTTACTTTTTTTTCTTTTTAATTAAAACATACCCCATTGGCAGTATCTCCTTCAGAGCTAGTGCCATCTAGTGATTAAACAGCAGTTTTACATGCTCCACACATCTATTCTTTTCAAAGATATGTATTTTAATCATATAATAAATTTAAGACTACTTGGTCAGTTTCAAAAAAAAAAACAAAAAAAGCTCTATGTCTAAGAAATATTCTTGATAGGCACAAGGACTGTAAACACAAATTTTAATTCTAAACAGGGAAAACTGGGTTGCCCTGATCTGAATCCTGCCTCTGCCACTGGGTGGTTGGTTGGATGATTTTGGGCAAGTTATTTATCCTGTTTCTTACACACTTACCGCCAGGGGTGTGAAGTAAATGAAATGGCACGTGTGAGCTGCCTAGCAAATATCAAATGCTCAGAAAAGGTCAATGTGTCTTCCTCCCCCATTGGATTGTAAGGCTGTGGGAAACTGAAATCCCCTTCCAGATTAAGGGCCCCCTCATTCATGTCATCTGCAACCTGCCAGGACAATGTTCAGGTTATGATAAGACCTTTCAACTGCAGTCAGTTACTAATACTCCACCTCTGGCTCCTGGGCTGTATAGGGAAAGGTTTTCCCATTGGCTGGGATGTACAGAAAGGTGGAGACCGGCACGCACATACTGCTGCTGGGAGGGCAAATGGGAACCATTGCTTTGGAAAACAATTCGGCAATATCTAGCGTGAAGAAGCACACATAGGTACACGTACTAAACGTGCAAAGGAATAACCTAAATGTTCATCAGGAGGTGAGTAGATAAATAAATAAACATGTATCCGTCTCAAAACTTCAATGCTGAGTGAAAAAGCCGAGAGGTGGAAAGACTGATTCAGTACGGTGACCTTTGTACAATTAAAAACACATATATAGGGCTTCCCTGGTGGCGCAGTGGTTGAGAGTCCGCCTGCCGATGCAGGGGACACGGGTTCGTGCCCCGGTCCGGGAAGATCCCACATGCCGCGGAGCGGTTGGGCCCGTGAGCCATGGCCGCTGGGCCTGCGCGTCCGGAGCCTGTGCTCTGCAACGGGAGAGGCCGCAACAGTGAGAGGCCCGCATACCGCAAAAAACCCCACAAAAAACAGACTTCTAGAACACATCCTAAATCCAGGAGAAGATGGCTATCCAGGGATGGAGGAGATGGGAGGCAAAGATTTCAACCCTAAGTGTAATTTTCTTTCTTTTATTAAAAAATCTGAAGAAAAAAAAGAAAAAACGAAAAACAAGAGATAAGCTGTCAATACTTGTTCATTCTGGAGCATGAGAACACTAACGTGCTATGCTATTTTCTGCTTCTCAGTTGCAGGCGGCTGGGTTATAGAAAATATACGTGTTATGCTATTTTCTGCTTCTCAGTTGCGGGGGGCTGGGTTATAGAAAACGTATGTGTTCAGCTCTAACAGACAGCGCTGAGCAGCTCCCCACAGCGGTGGTGTCAACTCCACTCCCGCGGTGTTAGAGAGCTCCTCCACACCCTCACCAAGCCTCGCCAGTGTTTGTTGCCTTGCTCTACTTTTCAAATGTTTAAATAAAAGACATTTCCGAGACTTCCCTGGCGGTCCAGTGGTTAACACTCCGCACTCCCAACACAGGGTGCGCGGGTTCGATCCCTGGTCGGGGAAGTAAGATCCCACATGCCGCACGGTGTGGCCAAAAAAAAACCCCACAAAAACTCCATACTGCACATGGGTCCTAGAGCCACCACGACACACTTGCCTAAAAAATAAACTATCTGTTCTGTTAACGACAAAGGAGGTTGTACAGGTCACTATAATCTCTGTCCTCTGAGGGAAATGTGGTAGCAAGCTTTACTTCCAAAATAGTTGAGTGATACAGCTCTATCTGTAACCTGGGTCCAACATACTAGCCAGGAAGTGTGCAGACTGAGGGGCAGTGGGAGCTCACATAGGCCTTTTAGAGCCCCGCAGCAGACCTCCTTGGGTTCTTGGCAGCCGTCTGCCTGTCCAGCACTCCTTGCTGTAGAGAAACCTAACTCTGCATGTTAAAGTCTATCTATGCTAGAAAGTGATGGTTAGTTTCTGAAATACTCACATAAGGATTCCTCAAAATAAGTTCCCTAACGCCACTTAAAATGTGATTCAATGTAGTGGAGGATAGTCAATATATTCAATCTGTATATGTTATAGTTGGATGCTACAAGTCTATAAGTCTACTCACTACAAATAACACATTATAGTGATGGTGAAAAAGAAAAAAGCGAGAAAGGAAGAAGAAATTATGGTGCCGTCTTTTGCCATTAAAGAAATGGTGCTATCCAGTTTCCAAAACCCTGGGAGCAGAGTGTTTAAACCAGGGCATGCAGGCAACGGTGGAGAAATGGGCTCCTTCAGCCTCTCTGGACCTCGGCTCCCCCATGTGTGATGGGGCCGTAAACGGAACCTACGTCACCGAGACAGAAGGAAATCAATGCATGTGAGAGTTTGATTCACAGACTCACACAGGGTAAGCACTCAAAGAGCGTCCGCTGCTAAGGAGAGACGAGTGATCATACTCCTCTTGTCAGGCATGAATGCGAAAAAACGTTGCAACGTACACATCGATACAGAAAAGTGACAGGAAAATTAGCTTTGCGGGGGTCAAAGGAAAGAGCAGGATGACCAGCATTGGATGGAAACCTATGTTAAGAATGTGAAGATGTTTATCTCTGTGTTTGAAGGACTCGTCTTGAAAGATAAAGGAAAGGGTTTTGAATTTTAGCCTCACAAGACAGAAAATGAGACTGGACATGTTAAAAAGAAATAAGCCCCCAAACAAAAGCCATTAACTGCCGAAGAGAGAAAAGGAAAATCCTTACCAATGCACTTGACACAACTGACTATGAGTTAATGTCAAGGTGCAGAAGAAACGCTGGAACGATACAAGCACCTGATTTCTGTGTGGCACGGCATACACGGCGTCGCTGAGGCTTCCCTCTTCTTTGCGAGCACTTGTGTCCCCCGACTCCCTGTGGCTGCATGACAGGTGCGTGTCAGTGTCCTCTTCCTCCTCGTAGCCCAGCATTTCAAAGGATGGCAAAGAGGATCTTCTTCCCATCTCATTCTGCCTATGTGGTCCGTATTAGAACATTCAAGAGCAAAATAAACCAACAAGCCACTTAATGCTTCACATAGGTTCACATACGTGTATTAAATGCACTGCCTCAAGTTCCACTGTAAAGTTATTACGACCACCTTACAAAACATACAGAAGCTAAAGGGTGATATCATCCACAATTCCATCTCTTTGTACACTGTTAGCATTTCTTTCTAGCTTTTCACCTAGGTTTTTATAGTTATTATCATTGCATACATATACAATTTGCCTCCTCGTTAACAAGTTTTTAAAGTCAAAAGGTTAGGTTCATACACCAGTTTTATTACCTGTTCCCCTTACTTAGGTTTTTCCCCCCAATTTTCACCATCATAAATAACCCTGTAATGAATGTCAATGTGTAGCAAATCTCTTCTGTATTGAGGATTAGTCCCATAAAACAAACCACCATATGGAGAACTGCTGAGTCGAACAGTATAAACACACACACACACAGAAAGTACACCATCAACAGCAGGAACATTTCGAGGGTCCACACGCGTCCACGCAAAATCGTTTCCCCAACCTGCAACTACGTTGGTAATAATTTTCTAAAACTTGCCAAAATAATTGAAATCTCACTGTAAAAATGTGCATTTCTTCCTGAGACTGGATATTTTTCCATGTATTTGGATGTGAGCCTTGGTTCCTCTGCTGTGAATTGTCTGCTCATGGCCTTTGTCCATTTATCTACTCTGCTTCTAGTATGTCCATTCCAATTTGAAATTAACTTTTCCATCTACTAAAATTAAAACCCTGACTTTGTATTTACTATAAATATTTTTCCTATTCTATTATCTTATTTTGACTATAAATTTTTTTAACATACAGATGATTAAAAAACAATTTTTTTTAACCTTCCAAATTCTTAGCTCGGAAGTACACAGCAGGCATCTCTCTCTGAGAGGCTCGATAAGATTGGATATAGGATTTCATGGTCTTATTTCTATGCATATAAAAATGAATCCTTTCATTCAATAAGAATTTGTTTTGGTGTATGAATTAGGAAAGGCTCAAAGCTGATTTTTTTCTAATACTGCTAATGAATATACTGTTGAATCCTTTCCTTTCCCTTTATCTGTGGGGCTGCCTTTATTTATTTATTCAATATGCCTGCAAACACGAGGCTCACCTCAGGGTGTTCACGTGCACCTCTCTATCATTGAACTAGCACTCCTCTACTTTAACTACTTCAACTAAATGTTTTAAAATATGATGGAGCTGGGGCTTCCCTGGTGGCGCAGTGGTTAAGAATCCACCTGCCAATGCAGGGGACAGGGGTTTGAACCCTGGCCCAGGAAGATCCCACATGCCACAGAGCAACTGAGCTCGTGCGCCACAACTACTGAGCCGGTGCACCGCAACTACTGAAGCCCGTGCACCTAGAGCCCATGCTCCACAACAAGAAAAGCCACTGCAGTGAGAAGCCCGCGCACCGCGATGAAGAGTAGCCCCCGCTTGCCACAACTAGAGAAAGCCCGCGTGCAGCAACGAAGATCCAACGCAGCCAAAGATAAATAAATAAAATAAGTACATTTATTTAAAAAATATATATATATGATGGGGCTAATGCAGCCCTCCCCCTGAATCACTATTCTTCCTTTCCAGATTTCCTCTTATGGTCTTATCTGCTTATTCTTTCCAATGAATTTCAGAATCACTTCGTGATCTTCAGTTCTTATTCAGCCAAAGTATAAATTCTTACCAGGAGAAAAACAGGCTATATTCAAACATCTCAGAAATGGAGTCAAGATTAAAATTCAAAAACCAAAAATATAAACACATCCTAGAAGGAAATATGTGAGCATTTGTATAATGCTGTAACAGGGAAAATCTTCCTAGATTTGACAATAATGTCAGAAACTACGAACACTGATAGCTCTTAATACATAAAAAATAAAGAATATTTTGGTATGTTAAAAAAAACCCTCGGGGCTTCCCTGGTGGCGCAGTGGTTGAGAGTCCGCCTGCCGATGCAGGGGACACGGGTTCGTGCCCCGATCCCGGAGGATCCCACATGCCGCGGAGCGGCTGGGCCCGCGAGCCATGGCCGCGGAGCCTGTGCATCCGGAGCCTGTGCTCCGCAACGGGAGAGGCCACAGCAGTGAGAGGCCCGCGTACAGCAAAAAAAAAAAAAAAAAAAAAAAAAAAAACCCTCAAAAACCAAAATTGAATAAACATGGCAGATACAAGGCAAATCTGGCGATGCATCCCCCACCTCCACCCCACAAGCCCTTAAAGTCCTCAGGGTCTTCCCACTGCTCCTGGGGGAGATACCAAACCTCAGAACAGGATACCAAAGGCACCCCCAGCCTGCCCACTCCTCCAGCACCATCTTGGATGACTCCCCACCTCACTTGACTCCTCCCAGCCACAAATGTCTTCCTTCAGTTGATCACGTGTGTCATGCTCCCTCTTCTCTCATCCCAGCCCCACACTGACCACCTCCCAACCCATTCCCAGTTGGTTTCTGTAGAGCCCGCAGCTCTCCCCCAATGCCCTCTCCCTCAGGAGGAAACCTTCCTGACTCCTGGCCCTGTGTCAGCTCTATGCCAGCTCAAGCAGTAGAGAAAGTGATGTTAAAGAAGAAAGGCTACAGTAGGCGTCAACAAAGGTAAATTCAGTGTGACCATTCAGAGAGGAGAGGCACGAGAACTGGAGACTGACAGCTCTCACCATCTCGGCTGTGGCTAAAAGCAACACGGAAGTCACCAGCTCAGTGCTGCCATGAAAGCAACCGGTGTCTTCACAAGCTATAATTTAACAAGATCCACTCTAGGGAAAATTCGGATACAATTCAAGACCGATGAATGTCCCAAGACAGTATCCCTTTGACATTGGAGATGAAAACCTGAGTACTAAGCTCTAGTCCTAGTCATATGCACCCACATGCACACACACACGCTCAGAGCGGCCCTGCCTCTGCCCCGAGAGGAAGCTGAACCCGTGACATGGTCCTTACTGATGCCTCAGCTCCGAGGTGGTGGCATAGGGCTCGATGAGACTGTCCTTTTCAAGGTAGGTCGTGTCACTCTCAGAGCGGGATCTCCGGTGAGGCTGAGGAATGGCAACAGTCCGGCCAGTCAACGTTGTTGCTAGAATGGCTGCAGCCAGAGCAGATCTACGGACGAAAACATCCCAGTGAGCCCGTGAGACACGAACCCTCAAGCTGAAGGCTGAACAACAGGATACGTGAATTAATCAAGGTTTACTTTCAGTTCTACAGTGTTCAGTGTGTATTTACTGGCTACGTGCCTGTAGTCTGTTATGTGCCATCGCACAATCTCACTTCATTCTCACAGCAACTGTATGAATGGATATTACTGTCATCTCCACTTTTCAAAGACATTAAATGACTTGTCTAAGCTTTCCTAGCTAATGGGAGATGAAACCAGGTCTGTAATCCAGGCAGTCTATATTCAAGTAGTGTTCCTGTTAAAATGAAAGATCAGAATGCGGAAAAAAAATGGAGAAATAGGGGCTTCCTTGGTGGCACAGTGGTTGAGAGTCCGCCTGCCGATGCAGGGGACGCGGGTTCGTGCCCCGGTCTGGGAAGATCCCACACGCTGCGGAGCGGCTGGGCCCGTGAGCCATGGCCGCTGAGCCTGTGCGTCCGGAGCCTGTGCTCTGCAACGGTAGAGGCCACAGCAGCGAGAGGCCCGCATACCGCAAAAAAAAAAAAAAAAAAAAAAAAGAAAGATAGAAATGAAAAGGAATTTGAAAATTTTGCAAATTATTCAAAACTATAATAAAGGACAGACAGAGTAATGGGTTTACCCTCCCGCTTGAAAAAGCAAAATAAACAATTAATTGTCCCAGCTTACTGCCTGAGAAAACTTCCAGGTCACAGCACAGGGAGGAGGAAATGAGGTGGAGCCAGGCCGAGGTGTGGAGATGGAGTGGAGAGTCAGGGAACACCAAGGCAGATAGAATTTGCAGGACGGAAGACCAGAAAGGAAAGAGCTGAACAGAGAGAACTCCAGAAAGCTGCAGAAGGGCCCTGAGTGCTCGGCAAAATGCTCGTCAGTGCAAAGAGTGTGAGGACACTGCAGAAGGCTGGGGGAGAGCCATCCACGAGGATGAGAGGAACAGTGCCAGGTACTCACACAGGGCTAGGGACAGTGACTGTTCCCACCAGACAGATGGGAACACATTATAATTCATGGGACACTGGGTACTCTAAAGGTGGTGGAGAATAAGTAGCCCTAGACTGAACACTGCTCCAGATCCTGCCTAACAAATCATAAAAGCAAGACCTAAAAGATCAAACTGGTTCCAAGTAATTTAACTGCATCCCAGAAAAAAATTCAAGAAGACTTAGAGGAATACAAAAATATCCAGCACTCAACAAGGTAAAACTCACAGAAGTGTCTAGTATGCAAACATACATAAACTAGGCATGCAAAGAGACAGAAAAACATGACCCATAATGAAGAGAATAATCAATCAAAACCCATTCAGAACTGACATGTTGGAAGTAACAGAGAGGGGCATTAAGACAGTTATTATAATTATGTTCCATATGTTCCAAAAGGTAAGTAGAGACATGGAATATTATTAAAAAGACTTGAACTTCAGGAGATGGAAATTACACTGGATGGGATTAACAGTAGGTTAGTGAAACTAAAGGTAAAACAATAGAAAATAACCAAAATGAAATACAGAGAGGAAAAAATAACTTAAAGAGCATAGTAAGATATGAGATAAAAAATGCTATTGTTTTATGTTTTAAGCCACTAAGTTTTGGGAACTCCCTGGCAGTCCAGTGGTTAGGACTCCGTGATTTCAATGCTAAGGGCCCGGGTTCAATCCCTGGTCAGGGAACTAAGATCCTGCAAGCCACACGGCATGGCAAAGAAAAAAAAAAGCCACTAAGTTTTGGTGTAATTACTTACATGGCAAGAGATAACTTTCATCAAATGGTGCTGGAACAACTGGATACCCACGTTCAAAAAAGTGAACTTGAATCTATACCTCCCACACCATACACAAAAATTAACTCAAAATGCATCATAGACCTAAATGTAAAGGCTAAAACTATAAAACTTCTAGACGAAAATATAGGATAAAATGCTTTATGACCTTGGGTTAGGCAAAGATTTCTTAGATATGATACTGAAATCATGATCTGTAGAAGAAAAAGTTGACAAGCTGAACTTCATAAACATTAAGAATTTCTGCTCTCTGAAAGGCTGTTAAGAAAATGAAAGATAAGCCATAGATGGGGAGAAAATATTTGCAAATCACATATTTGTATGTGATACAAGAACTTGTATCCAGAATATATATCCAGAATAGTGTATATATACAGTAATAGGAACAAAACCCAATTTTTTAAAGTGGGCAAAAGATTTGAACACATACTTTACCAAAGAAGATATACAATGGCAAATAAGCACATTAAAAGATGTTCAGGAACTTCCCGGGTGGCGCAGTGGTTGGGAGTCCGCCTGCCAATGCAGGGGACACAGGTTCGAGCCCTGGACCGGGAGGATCCCACATGCCGCGGAGCAGCTGGGCCCGTGTGCCGCAACTGCTGAGCCTGTGCTCTAGAGCCTGTGAGCCGCAACTGCTGGGCCCGTGTGCCACAGCTACTGAAGCCTGCATGCCTGGAGCCTGTGCTCTGCAACGGGAGAGGCCACCGCAATGAGAGGCCCACACACTGTGGCGAAGAGTGGCCCCCACTCGCCGCAACTAGAGAGGGCCTGTGAGCGGCAGCGAAGACACAACGCAGCCAAAAATAAATAAATAAATAAAGTTATATATAAAAAAAAAAGATGTTCAACACCATTAGTTACTAGAGAAATGCAAAATAAAACCATAAAGATACTACTACATACCTATTAGAATGTCCAAAATTTAAAAGACTGGCTAAGACAATCCCTTCAACCTGGGCCTGGCAGAATGGCTCTCACAAAGAAGGGTGGAGAGAAGAAGGGGCCAGTCTGCCATCAATGAGGTGGTGACCAGAGAATAACACACCAACATTCACAAGCACATCCATGGAGCAAGCTTCAAGAAAGGTGCCCCTTGGACACCTGAAGAGATCCAGAAATTTACCAGGAAGTTGATGGGAACCACAGATATGCCCATGGACTCCAGGCTCAACAAAACTGTCTGGGCCAAAGGAATAAGGAACATCCCATACTTTATCAGTATGGTTGTCCAGAAAGTGTAATGAAGATGAAGATTCACCAAACAAGCTCTGTACATTGTTATCTATGCACCTGTCACCACCTTCAAAAACCTATAGACAGGGACTTCCCTGGTGGTGCAGTGGTTAAGAATCTGCCTGCCAAGGCAGGGGACACGGGTTCGAGCCCTGGTCTGGGAAGATCCCACATGCCGTGGAGCAACTAAGCCCATGCGCCACAACTACTGAGCCTGCGCTCTAGAGCCCGCGAGCCACAACTACTGAGCCCGTACACCACAACTACTGAATCTCGTGCGCCTAGAACCCGTGCGCCACAACAAGAGAAGCCACTGCAATGAGAAGCCTGCACACGGCAACAAAGAGTAGCCCCCACTCACCACAACTAGAGAAAGCCTGCGCACAGCAACAAAGACCCAACACAGCCAAAAACAAACAAACAAACAAACAAACAAACAAATAAATAAAAACAAAAAAAAACCTATAGGCAGTCAGCATGAATGAGAGCTAATGGCTAATTGTCAAAGTTATAAAGCCACAGACACAGACACACACACACCTGATCAAACCAAGTATTGGTGAGCACGTGAAGAAAATGGAACTCATACCCTGTTGGTGGGAACATATATGGAATAACAACTTTGGAAACAGTTTGGCAGTTTCTTAATAGGTTAAATATATCCCTAGTATATGACCCACCTATTCCACTCCTAAATATTCACCCAAGAGAAATGAAACTACAGGTCCAAAGATTTGTGCACAAATATTCATAGCAGCTTTATCTCTAGTAGCCAAGAAACTAGAAACCACCCAAATATCCATCAACAGGTGAATGGACAAACAGTGGCATATTCATATAATGGAATACCACTCAGCAATTAAAAGGATGAATTACTGATTTTCACAACAGTATGGATGAATCTCAAAATAATTATGCTGAGTGAAAGAACCCAGCATAAGTATTGTGTATAATTCCATTTATATAAAAGTCTAGAACATGGAGGCTAATCTTATAGTGATAGAAAGCAGATCGATGGCTGCCTGGGATGGGGATGAGGGTGGGCTGGGCAGAGGTATGGGAAGTGAGAGGGGGAAGGAGGGAGGAATTACAAAGGGGCGTGAGGAAACTTGAGGGGATGATAGATACATGTATTATCTTGATTATGGTGATGGTCTCACAGGTATAAACGTATGTCATAACATCAAATTATTCATTTAAATATGTACAGTTTATTGTACATCCATTATATGATAAAACTGCTTTAAAAAAGATAAAAGGCTATCTAAAGCAAAAATAAGAACACCATATTGTGGGGTTTATAACATATAGAATTAAAACGTATAACGACAGTAGCAAAGGATGGGAAGGAGGAAACAGAAGCGATTGCTGGAAGATTCTTACACTGTTACGCTAGACGCGAAGTGGAATAACGTCAGAGGTTAATTTGAATATTAGTGTTTAGAGTAAAATAACCTAGAAGTCGGCCAAATTTGCCAAAACCATGTTGATTATTTGGGGCTAATAAAGATTATAATCCAGAAATAGATTTTTGGAAAACACAGGAGACTACAAAGATTTTCTAACGAGTCTACAGCATGCTTGCCGCGAAATGACGTGGTCTTTTGTTTGTTTTTCTGCTTTATAATGGAATGTGAAGCTAACTCTCTCACTACTGCTGCTGCATAAACATTTCAGTTCTAATGACACAACTTAAGGGTTGTTCACACAGACACTGAAGCGCCAGACAGACCTACAAGTCCATCGCAGCGATGCCACCACCCACCAGCCGTGAGACCCTGGGCCAATGACTAACACTTGAGCTCAAAACAGAAACGCCAACAGGACCTCTCTCACAGGATCGTTGAGAGGATGAAGTGAAACCGTGCTTCTTAAGCACTGACCAGAGTCCTTGGCACAGAGGAAACACTAATAAATGGCTATTCTTGTTATCAAGATTGTACCGAAGGAAAAAACAAACACTAAACATATTTCCAAGTGTTTATTATCAGGAGGCGTACAATATTCCAGTTTCAAAGAACACTAAAAGAAGGTACCACCCTTGAGTGAAATTATTTCTCATTGTTAACAGTTGAGCCATGTATCCATGTATTTTATGGATTAAAAAGAAAGTCTAAAATTCTCCTGTGCCTAAAATTTTGGAGGGCTTAGGCAGGGATCTTAGGTATAAAAGAAGTCAGCTTCTCTGGTGTGTTAGGAGCACTAAAGGAGAGGGGAATCTCGGGCCCTGGCAAGCGAGCTCACTTCTTCTTCCTTCCTGCAACGCAGTTCGTCTGAAAGGCAGACTTGTGTTTAAAAAGAAAATTGTGTGCACATTTCAAATTCCTTTTAACATACTATCAACCTAAATATTTGTGCTTCAATGTTTTATATTTTGAAAAACTGCATTCAATTATGACATGTGAGAACTCCACAGACCTGAAAGGAACAGACCATTATCCCACGGAGAAACCATATTAAGTGCTTCGTTATGGAACCGTGATATGTATTTCAAAGGACATGATTCTAATCACCCTCCTTGTGATTTTCTTACCCATCTGAACAGTGCCGGGACCCAGCACTTGGTGGCTGAGCTCAGGGTGACCTCAGTGCCTGCTCACCCGAGACTCACCTTGGTCTCTCTGGAGAGGGGTTGGGGCTGCGTGGAGGAGGTGTGCGGGGCACAGCTGGCTTCGGTGCGATGCTGGCTGCAGGGAGAAGGCCATGGATGATGCGTTTCTGCACAAATGAAACCCAGCAGAGGTCAATGGGATCATCTCTGGGGACCGCGACCACACCTCCCTGCGCCTGGGAGGGAACACCTGCACTGGTCACCCAGGGATCTAGTCACCCAGCAGGTCCACTCCTCCCCCTGCCATCCTCAAGCCCCGTCTGGCCAGGCACACGTGCCCATGCAGGGAGCACCATACAGCTGCCCTCGGTGGGCACCCTCTGGCTCTTCCTTCCTCAGAACAGCTTCCCTGACCATCCCGCAGAGTCACCCTCCAGCACCCCCAACTGGTCTCACAGCACTGCCCCTGATGACCCTACTTATTCACTTGCTGCCCCCCCCGCCGGAGGGAAGCTTCCTAAGAGCATGCAACCTTCCTGTGTTTATCAACCCTGGAACTCTGGCACTTAGCACGTTGTCTAACACCTGGTAGGGGCTTAACAAGGATTTTCGGTAGTTTATCTCAAAGATGCAGAGTAACAAAAACTAGTTCTCACACACAATGAAAGTCGGAGAACCCTGCTTTAGGCAACTGGGAGGCCCTGAGACGTTTCTGAGTGTAACCCAATCTTCATTTCCTGTGCACCAGCCATTCATTTGTATCTACTAGAGGCAAAACGCCATGACAGCGTTTCATGACAGTGAAGAAACCTGTCCTCATCTTTAAGGAGGGACAGTACAGAGGAGAAACACCCAGATATTTATAATACGACACAGAATCATGGAAAGTGCCAAGGGAGAGTTAAAGACAAAGTGCTGAGGTGACCCAGGGAGGCAAGGGCTCCTTCAGATCTGGGGGCCAGCAAGGGGACCGCTGATGTTGTGTTGGAGAAAATCTCAGAGCATTTAGACTGGGTCTTCAAAGATGGCCACTGCTCTCACATTTGGGAAATGCGATAGAAAGGCATTCCAGAAGGAGGGAGGAACAGGAACAAAGGAATGAAGCAAGACGTTAGTGGCGGTGTTCTAGAAATAAGCACTCCAGTTCACTGGAATACAGAAGCATCTGAGTTGGAGAGGCTAGAAAAATGAGCTGGAGTCAGAGTGGGGACTGTTTCCATTTAAGAGTTTTGAGACCAGACTAAGGAGATCTTGTGACCTAGTGAGAAGCGCCCACTGAAAGTGGCCCCGGGGAAGACTAATCAGGCTGGGGTGGGCACAAGGTACAGGGGTGGAAAGGAAGGTGCAACCAAGGGGAAGAGCCAGGGGTCTGGGCATCCTTCAGGAGTGAGGGACGAGCAGACCTTCCAAATGTCTTCTGAAGCCCCCCCACTCATCCCACCCCCGAGTCCCACGTGCATGGCCAACCCCAAGAGCAGGTATTCCAGAGCAGCCACTGCTGTATCCCACCATTCTCCAGGATATACACTTGTCTGCCGCCTCCCTCATCCCCCACTGCCTGGCAGATGCTCAAGGACAAGAAAGGCTTTTCTTCACCTTTGAATCCCCAGGGGCTGGCATCCAGAAGGTCCTTCAAAAAGGCCTCGTGAGTTTTGTTTATTTATTTATTTATTTTTTGGAGGGAGTGAATCTCCCAAAGTATGCTGAACATTTCTCCCCTGTACCACGATAATCATTTCCTAACTATGGTTCTCCTGCCTCTAGTCTCTAATAAAACACAGGATGATCCTATCTCAGCCCAGCATGAGAACTCTCGGGTGGACAGAGAAATGTCCTCTCCTGGCACAGAAGGCTGCTAAGGCTGCTATCAGTTGGTTCCTCTCAATGGCCCCGGATTCTGTTCTGGCGGGCCCTCCTCATCCCTACACATGCTGTAGCGCTCAGAACTGCCTTCCTGTTCCCACAAAGCAAATGACTCTGTGTCAGACTTGTGTACGTGCTGTTTTCTCCACCTGGAATTCTATTTCCTTGCTCCTCCCAAGGCCCAGGTCAACTCTCTGGGCTGACTTTGCTGCCCCTTCCCTGGTATATGCCTCTTCAGCACTTTTTCCCTCACCATTTTGTGCTGAATGACTTATAGGTTTGTCTACCCTTTAGCCTTTGGGGCCACAGGCTGTCAATCAATGGTGGGTCTCTGGCACACACACAGTAGGAACTCAGTAACGCAAAAAAAAAACCTCAGTAAAGATGCTGAGTTAGCAAAATTGCAATGGAAAAATATGCTTCAACTATGCCTTCCTTGCTTCTCAACGTCCACCTGTCTAAAATGACTTCAGCAGGTCATAGGGCTGAGAACAGGAAGCCAAGTCAGGCATGCTTTCTGATCCCAATCTGAAACGGAGTTCAGGAGTACCCTTATCAAAATGCTTTCTCTGTATTTAAAGTATTAAGTTTATGGAGAACTGGATGTAAGTAGGTCTGGGGTTTCACCAGGCGAGTATGGAAAAGGGGGACAGGAGCAACGCCACTGGGGTGGGGGGCAGTGGTTACAAAGAAGTATCCTAGGAGGAGGGGTCAGAGAATGAGCCTGGAAGTGTGCGCCCGCAGTGACAGTGGTCATGGTAAGGTGTGGAGGGAAGCATTCCAGGCAGAAGAAAGAGCAAAGACAAAGGCCTGAATAAACCTAAGGGTGGGAAGAGCTGGAGCGTCTGTGTGTGTGACTTGTGGGCAGTGGGCGCGATCAGAATTGCATTTTAAAAGAATCGCTTTGGCTGCTTTGTGGAGAACGGACCTAGGGGAAGGGCAGGAACGGAGACCGAGAAATAGGGAGGAGCTGCTGCAGCAGTGCAGGTAGATGATGGAGACCGGGGTGGGAGCGGGGACGGCTGCCAGATGCATTTGGTAGGTGGAATCTATGGAACTTGCTGGTGGGGTGTACATGGTGCGTGGCGGAGGAAGAATCGAGAATGATTTCCCACAGAGGGATATTCAGTAGTGGAGCAAGTTTGTGCCGGCAGGAGTGAACTCCCCGACACCGGAGCGAAAGTTACAGGTGAGACAGGGCGAGTCCTAATGACTGAGGCCGACACTGGGATAGAGGATCCGTGATCCAAACACGAAAATTCAGGGATTCTCGAAAGAAAAACCAATTCCTCTTGGGCCGCTACCTCGCCTCCATCCCAAATCCCAACCCCTTCCCACTTAACTCCCGGCCCCACGGGCCAGAGCGCAGGCCGGGCGCAGATATACTTACAAACTGCCTCTTGCCGCCTCTCCGGAACCCCAGGAGCATCCTTGCTGCGGGGGTTGGCCAGACCGGCACTGGACTGACAAGCAGAACTCAGAGCCGAGTACCACTCCCTAAAGTGGGCCGCCTCCAGCTGGCCTAGCGCCAGACGCCTTTTGTACGCAACGGACTTCGCAACAACCACGTCTGCCATTGGCTCTGCTTTTCCCAAGACCAATCAGAGCGAAGGTTACTTCACACCCGTCGCTCATGGCAACCAGCGGGTCCCTCTCAAATCCTGTCCAGGGCTGAATGGACAGTGTGCGCTGTCCATTCTCTTATTGGCCAGTCACGTGTCGATCTCTGAGGCCATAGCCTATCCGGCGCCAGGGGAGGCAGAGGGCCGGCAGGATGAAGGACTTGGAGAGTGCGCAGGAGAGAACCCGGAAGTGGAGCGCCGCAGGTAATGTCGCGGAAGACCCAGAACTGGTTCCTGGCCGGCTCGGCCCCCGCCCTGGACTGGATGGAGGAGCCACGACGCGGGAGTATCAGGGGCCAGGCAGGTGACGCAAGTGAGGGACGCGGCTTCTAGGACAGGAATCTCCTGGTTCTTAGACTTTGGCTAATAATCAAGCCTCTTAAAAAACACTCTGCAGACGGGCCCCTGCCAAACAGGCCGGGGCTGGGAGTGGAATGCGGGGCCGTGTGCCGGAGAGCCTGCTCAAGTGCCGTCTTGTATTCCCCTCATTAGATCCAGGCCGCCGATGGAAGGGAACACCCCTGATGGCACAGGCCCCATGCACGTGCCGTTTGGGCACATTGTGGCCAATGAGAAATGGCGCGGGTCACAGCTGGCACAGGGAATGCAAGGTCGGTGGGCTCCCTCTACTAAAGCCCTCTCTCACCTCAGCCCACTTTTTAAAAACGTTACACCTATTGCCGTCTTTTCATCCAAAGCTCACGGAACTTATTTTCTTTTCTGTATTTTAAGGAAAAATTAAACTCGTTTTTGAGGATGGCCTGACACCGGTAGATTTTTACTTGTCTAGCAGATCCTGCATTCTTTATATCACCGAAGCTGATTTGGTGGCAGGAAATGGCTACAGAAGGAGACTTGTTCGGGTTAGAAACGTAAGTACTGAATTAAAGAAACAATTGAAAATTGACTTCTATCCCCCCTGTCTATCCCTTGGAATAATTTATATAAAACCATTGGCCATTCCAAGCACCCTTGGATAGCTTCTTAATCTTGAATGGAATTTTGTTACAAAATAATTTCCTGTCTTTCTTTTTTCATTAAAGTCCAGTAAACTTCAAGGGATTGTAGTAGTTGAAAAAACGCAGATGAGTGAACAGTACTTTCCAGCCGTACAGAAATTTACTGTGCTGGATCTTGGGATGGTGTTGCTTCCAGTGGCCAGCCAGACGGAAGCGTCCTGTCTCATTATCCAGTTGGTAAGTACTGATTCCTACTCCTCCACAATAGCCCTGTGTTAGGACTCTTGACTGACCTTCCTGGACCTGTTACTCTGACAGCTGCCCTTATTATAGGTACAATCCATCAGATCAATCTCTATCAGTGACTGGTTTGGTTTCTATCTAATAAACCAGTGACTGGTTTGTTTCTATTCTATTCCTCAAAACCTTTTTGAGGAATTTAAGTTCAGAAGCTGCCTCTGCAGCTAGCTGGGCTTGCCCCCCATTCTAGGCAAGCATGTAACAAAGCAAACAAGTTGGAGACCTGATTTTAGCCTCCCGGGCTCTGATGACTCCATCATGCACTATTCTGCACTTAGGATGGTGACACTGTCAACAGCTTCTTCGCCTCATCCACACGTATCTTTTTCTTTTTTTTTCGGCTGGGCCACGCGGCATGTGGGATCTTTGTTCCCTGACCAGGGATCGACCCTGCACCCCCTACATTGGAAGGGCAGAGTCTTAACCACTGGACTGCCAGGGAAGTCCTGCCATGTATCTTTTGTTAAGCATCAGCACTTCTGTCTGCAAGTTCATGTGTTGTTGTTTTTTAACCTAGTGGTTTTCCATATAGTTCATCTTTTAATAATTTTACTGATGCCTGAAAAATTATATTCATGGTATATATGAGAATATTTGCAGTGGTGAATCAAACTGAACCAAATGGAGAAACTAAAACTAAATTTCCACAAAACAAAATTTTAAGAAACCTCCAGTCTTCTAGCACTCATGTGCTTTTCCTTTCATCTCGGTTCAGGTTGAAGAGCAAACCAGAGAGCCCAGTAAGAACCCTTTTCTCAGGAAGAAACGGGCTCTGATCTCTGAGCCAGCCCTCCTTCGAACTGTGCAACAGATCCCAGGAGTCGGGAAAGTTAAAGCTCCTCTCCTGCTTCAGAGGTTTCCAAGTATCCAGCAACTAAGTAATGCTTCCATCCAAGAACTGGAGCCGGTGGTTGGACAATCAGTGGCCCAGCACATTCATGCGTTCTTCACCCGGTCCAGGTGATGGCTCTTCCCACGGCATCTCCTTTACACCACTAACCACAGGATCTTGTTTTCTTTCACATTAAGAAACAATATTTCCTCTCACAGAAACTAGGGAAGGATGAAGTGAGGCCTGAATGGCACCTGCCAGTTGTCCTGCCCTGCTTTCTGGGCTCAGGTATTTACTTCAGTTAGTGTGCCCCAGATGGCACTGCCCGCATCCTGCTAGCATGAAGAGGGCTGGTAGACACCTTCCTAAGGGAGTCGGTTTAAACAGGGACTCTCAAGATTCAGCAAAAAGCCAGCTTAGGCAGATTTTAATGTGCGACCTTGACCTGTATCTATCATGGAAGGTACTGGATGTGACCGTCTAGAGGAAACAAACCTACAGTGAATGAAGCACTTGTTCCTTCTGGCAGAGCCACTGTTCTTCAGGTCTGGTCTTAATACACCTGTGCTTTGAGGGTGGCTGCCAGTGTAAACAAACAATTGTACTACCTTTTTTATTCCTTCCTTCCTTCCTTTCTACCTCCATCCCTCCCTTCCGGGTAGCGGCACAGTTTGTTTGTAATCACTGAGCATGACTTCTGAACACAGAAAGCCTGGAGTCCAGAGTTCCCATTTTAAAATAAAAAGCCAATGTGGGGCCTCCCTGGTGGCGCAGTGGTTGAGAGTCCGCCTGCCGATGCAGGGGATACGGGTTCGTGCCCCGGTCTGGGAGGATCCCATATGCCGCGGAGCGGCTGGGCCCGTGAGCCATGGCCGCTGGGCCTGCGCATCCGGAGCCTGTGCTCCGCAACGGGAGAGGCCACAACAGTGAGAGGCCCGCATACCGCAAAAAGAAAAAAAAAAAAAAAAAAAAAAAAAAAAGCCAATGTGTGCGAGGGAGGGAAAGAATGTGTTTGTAAATGTATAGCCCAATAACGGGAAGAGACACGGGAAAATGGCAGGGGCAGCTGCATCCAGAGAGGAGAGCCTGGGGATCAAAATGTACAACTGCTCATTCAAAAAATAAATACAATTAAAGAGGCTATATGTTTTCAGGGATACTAAGATAACTTGAAAGCTAAGTCCTGTTTTGTGAAATGTTAGTAGTTTTTAAAAATCAAATACAATAAAAACATTTTGTGCATTAGGGTAAAAATGATTTGAAAGAGGAGGGAATTAAAGTGAAATCAAAGTGGAAACCATTAACTCAGGCAAATGAATGCATTTATGTAAATATTTATACAAAAATAGCCCTTAGAGCAGTGGATACACTTTCCCAAATATGGTTGCTTCCCTTTTGATATTACACACTAGAAAATATTTAAGTTTGTTAATTCTCAAAATTACATGTCAATGATATATTTTTAAAAGCTATATAACTTGTACTATGCCAACAGTGAATCTTATTAGAGTCACAGTGTCATCCAACGTCTAGCAAGAGAAATCAGTTGGTAAGAATGTCATTTTAAAAAGTCAAATAGAGCTCTAAACTTGAATCATTTACATCCTGCCCTTATACAATGTTTTTAACCCTTCTTAAAGACTCTTAAAATATACAACTATGTACTTTCTACTTTAAACAAAATGAAAAATGTTTTGAGTATCAAACAGTATATTATCTACCTTGTAGACAGCATCTTCATCTAACACTGCCACTGTGTTAGCGACTTTTAAATGACATAAAATAGAAGAAAAGTTGTTCCTAAATGGTTTTATATCTAATAAGTCATGACAAATTTGGCACTAGACTTTATCTGGAAACAGCATTCATATTATTTAGAAATAATAGTAAAATCTTGTTGTTTTAGGTTAATGAACTCCCCTTAGGAAGGAGCTCTTTGGGACAGTTTTTAGTAACACTAATTTAAGTATATCATTATTGTCCCTTGCCCTGCCTTAATTTGGGGTCATCTGAATTCTGAGTTAAGGAATTATCTATCACCCAAGTCTGGAAACTTACAAATAGGACCAGTATAGGAAATCCTAATTTAACTCTGATAGTAAGTAACTAAGAGTCTTAATTATAGTCGTTAAAAACAGCCATATTCCCACATTATTCTATTTACAATACTTTATATAATAAATAACTTGCAGCAATATGGTGAGACTCCCCTAATTTTGTTTTCCACAAATTTCTAGAGGCTTCTTGTTACTGTCATTCATAAAAACATATCAATTGTAGACTTATGCTGTGAGAAAATGGGATTTGAGAATATTTAGAAATTTTCCACTGTGGCACAAATATGAAGGCCCAGTCAGCATGGGAAACGCTTTTGTTTCCTCACGTTAGTACAAAGAACTGTCGGAGGTGAGAAGGCTGAACGGAGAGGGGAGCTTCTTCTTGACCGGAGGCCCCGCAACCCTGACCCCAACCGATGGGAGGCACAAGGTGCTTGCCGACTTCTGTCTGTTCTTGTTGGTGCTCCAACTCAAAAAGGACAGCTTTTTCGAGATTTTCTTGGTTTTATCAGTTTTATCATCATCATCTATGGCTAAGCAGATCATGGAGTAAGTTTTCTGCATTCCCACAGAGTATGTGGCACATTTGCTATGCTGCACACAGAAAAGGAAAGAGAAAGGTGTTAGAAGTCAAGATGTCAGAGAAACGATTGCGAAGTTTGAGACTCGGATTCTGCACTCGTAGCATCCTCTTTAAAATTACGTTGACATAATTCTGAAACTCAGTGACAAATGCTTATATAGAATTAGGTTCTTAACAACAAGGACAATTCTTAAGGAATATACTCAGTAGTAGTAATTCAGGCTAGAGACCACTACCTTTTAAGGTTATTACATTTGAAAAAGTAATACATACTCATGGTCAATGATATGAAAATGCATGAGGTGAACAGTAGGTGTCCCTCCTACCTGGGCTTTCAGGCTCTTCCCCTGAGGTAACCACTATCTGTTACACTTTTAGAGATAACATTCATATACAGGTATTGATATGTGTGTAAGTATACATCACCATTTGTCTTTCCTTAAGAATACACTACACACACTTGTCCGCACCCTGCTTTCTTCACTTAATGTATCCTGGATTTCAGTGCACACCAACAGATGGAGATCAACTTCATTCTCTTTAATGACAGTACAGGGTCCATGGTGATGAGGATATTACATTTTTCCAATTTTTTAAACGTGAAATAAACATAACATCAAATTTACCATTTTAACCATTAAGTTATGTTCATTTCACCAGTTTAAAGACATGCCCTCCCATGTGCCTGGACCCTCTCACTCCCTCTCTCCTCCAGGTATCCCCTCCTTTCTGCTCTCCTGTCTCCTAAACCTTTCCCATCTGCACACAAGCTAACTGTGCCATCAACACACACACCTTTGAAAAACTTTCCTTTACCCCTACATCCCCCTCCCAGCTACCACCGCAATATCTCTGCTCCCTTTCACAAGTCTTCCCTTTCTCTCATTCACTTGTTTCCTGTCCTCATCCAGCATGCTCCCCACTACCCAGTCCCCAAATCTTCCTGGGGCACCTCTGACACACTCAGGGCCTTACGGAGCACAGCTGGAAACCACTGCACTCGTCTAAATCTTAGATTATACAGATGAGGACCATGAAGCCTGCTGAAGGTCAAACAGCTTATTAACAGCAGGCAGGGCCTGATTCCAGGTCTTTGATTCCAAGCCTAGGGTTCTTTCCACGACATCAGTGGTAGTCAGAATGTGCTCCATGGAGAGGTACTAGGGATCCCCACCGTAATCCAGAGAGAGTGGGGTAGCAGGCAACCAATTCAGCCAGAGCACTGGGCTTTACTGTTCCCATGATTTGCTTTTGTTTGAAGAGGCTCAGCAGTTAAAAACAGTGCTCACAGCAAAGGAAACCATAAACAAGATGAAAAAAAAAAACCCTCAAGAATGGGAGAAAATACTTGCCAACAAAGCAACTGACAAGGGATTAATCTCCAAAAAATAGCTTATGCAGCTCAATATCAAAAAAACAACCCAGGGCTTCCCTGGTGGTGCAGTGGTTGAGAGCCCACCTGCCGATGCAGGGGACATGGGTTCGTGCCCTGGTCCGGGAAGATCCCACATGCCGCGGAGCAGCTGGGCCCATGAGCCATGGCCGCTGAGCCTGGGCGTCCGGAGCCTGTGCTCCGCAACGGGAGAGGCCACAACAGTGTGAAGCCTGCGTACCAATCAAAATATGGGTGGAAGACCTAAATAGAAATTTCTCCAAAGAAGACATACAGCTGACCAACAAACACATGAAAAGATGCTCAACATCACTAATTATTAGAGAAATGCAAATCAAAACTACAATAAGGTTATCACCTCACACCGGTCAGAATGGCCATCATCAAAAAATCTACAAACAGTAAATGCTGGAGAGGGTGTGGAGAAAAGGGAACCCTCTTGCCCTGTTGGTGGGAATGTAAATTGATACAGCCACTGTGGAGAATAGTGTGGAGGTTCCTTAAAAAACTAAAAATAGAACTACCATACGACCCAGCAATCCCACTACTGGGCATATACCCTGAGAAAACCATAATTCAAAAAGAGTCATGTACCACAATGTTCACTGAAGCTCTATTTACAATAGCCAGGACATTGAAACACCCTAAATGTCCATCAACAAAGGAACAGATAAAGCAGATGTGGTACATACATACAATGGAACATTACTCAGCTATAAAAAGGAACGAAACTGTGCCATTTGCAGAGACGTGGATGGACCTAGAGACTGTCATACAAAGTGAAGTAAGTCAGAAAAACAAATACTGTATGGAATCTAGAAAAAGGATACAGATGAACTTACCTGCAATGCAGAAATAGAGACACAGACGTAGAGAACAAACGTATGGACACCAAGGGGGGAAGAGGGGGGTGGGATGAATTGGAAGATTGGGATTGTATATACAATAGTATATACACTATTAGTATATACACTACTATATATACTACATAGTATATACACTACTATGTATAAAATAGATAACTAATGAGAACCTACTGTACAGCACAAGGAACTCTACTCGATGCTTTGTGGGGATCAAAATGGAAAGGAAATCCCAAAAAGAGGTGATATATGTAAACGTATAGCTGATTCACTTTTCTGTACAGCAGAAACTAACACAACATTGTAAAGCAACTATACTCCAATAAAAATAGAAAAGAAAATTAACAAAAAAACCCAGTGCTCAATTATCTAAAGTCCATGCTGGGTGAAAAGAATAGCCATGTCATGGTTATTACTCTCCTAACACCTATTATGAATTGAAATGTATCCCAGCTACGTATGGTTTTCTCCATTTTCCCGAGGCTCAGAGCAAGTCTCTGACGCCCAAGGTCATGGAACTGGTGAAAGCTAGGATTCAAATGCAGGCAGTCTGAATACAGAACCCTTGCTTTCACCCCTACATCAGATTCTTCATTGGCCTGGTTCAATCAGAAGTGTGACAGGAGGGCTTCCCTGGTGGCGCAGTGGTTGAGAGTCTGCCTGCCGATGCAGGGGACACGGGTTTGTGCCCCGGTCTGGGAAGATCCCACATGCCGCGGAGCAGCTAGGCCCGTGAGCCATGGCCGCTGAGCCTGCGCGTCCGGAGCCTGTGCTCCGCAACGGGAGAGGCCACAACAGTGAGAGGCCCGCATACCAAACACACACACAAAAATAAATAAAATAGAAGTGTGACAGGACTAACAGATAAGCCTTTCAGTCTCTTCAGGGGCAGGGCTGCGTTCTAAAGCTGCAGGTTCTCCAGCTGTGCCTAATAGACTCCAGCCCTCAGTCCAGAGCCCAGCACTTTGCTATTTATCCTCTTCTTGGACAAACTTCTTTTGTTTCTGGTTGAGACCTTGATCACTAGTGTAGCAATGCTATGGATTCCACCCCTAAAAGTGCCATTTTTCATGATCCCTTCTCCCAAGATGCTCTGAGTCCCTTGACTACTTTATCTTCTTCTTTTTTCTAACTGAGTTATAATTCACATACCATAAAATTCACCATTTTAATACAATCCAGTGGTTTTTAGTAGTCACAGAGTTGTGCAACCACTAATATTAGTGAATTTCAGAACATTCCCACCCCCCTCCAGAAGAAACCCTGGGGAATTCCCTGGCGGTCTGGTGGTTAGAACTCCGTGCTTCCACTGCAGGGGGCGTGGGTTCGATACCTGGTCGGGGAACTAAGAGCCTGCAAGCTGTGCGGTGCAGCCAAAAAAGAAGAAGAAAAAAAAAGAAACCCTGTCTCATCAGCAGTTACACTCCCCATTCCCCGACGCCCCAGCCCCTGGCAACCAACCACTAACCTACATTCTGTTTCTATGGGTTTGCCTATTCTGGACATTCCTTACCAATGGAATCACACAATCATTCACTCTCCAACCCTCTCTAAGTCTGAGTTCTGTCGCCATTTCCCCATGAAAAGTGTCCTTTTGTCCTGCTGCCAAATATAACAGACATGGCTCTGCTTCCCTCATTCTCCACCTCTTAACTGTGCTCAACACAAACCACCACTGTTTCCGGGCAGGATTTTCTTCTCTTAGTTTCAGAAGCCCCTCTTTATCCCACCTGTCTGCACTCCCCTTTGCACCTACTTCTAACTGACCTCCAGACGCTTGTGGTGTCTCTCAGGGTTGAGTCCTCCACCCTGAACCCCTCGAGGGTAATTTCGTTTAGCATCTTACAGCTTTAAATATCATCTCTGTGCTGATGATCCTCAAATATTTAGTTCTAGGCTGACATTTGCCTTGAACTGAGATCTGAACATCCAGCTGCCTACTTTACCTTTACATCCGATGCCTAATGACACGCGAACCACACACAACACTTGTTTTTCTCTCTCCTCGGCCTCCCTCACCCTTGCCCCGTCTCCCGTCATTAAGAAAAATGATGCAGTAGTTCAAGCCAAAACCTGTGCAGTCCTCTCTCTTTCCCGCATCTTTTTTATACAAGTCATCCACAAATGCATCAGCTCTATATCCAAATTACGTCTCAGGTGCACCCACCTCTCGCCACCTCCACTGTCACCCCCTAGTGGGACGGTGCTAACGTCATTGGCCTGGGTGACTGCCACAGCCAGCTTGCTCTGCGGCCACCTGGCTGGCCTCCAGACAGCAAGACGGCCTTCTAAAATAAACATCAGCCACGTCACTCCCCGTCTCAAAAGGTTTCAAACTCCGTCCACTGCCGATGAAGCCCTGCCTCCCTCCCACCGCATTTCCCGCCACTCTCGCCCTTGTCAAGACGCTCCGGCCCCGCCACTCTCGCCCTTGTCAAGACGCTCCGGCCGAAAGGCCTTCTTTTAGTTCCTCTAGCAGGTGAAGCTCATTCCTGCCACAGGGTCTGGTCTCTGCACCTGTTGGTGCCCCTGCCCACGTGCTCTTCTTGTACCTCTTCACATGGCTGGTTCCTCCTGTCACTCAAGCCTCAGGGCAAGCCCTGCTCAGGAGCCCCTCCCAGCTCCAGTCATTCTAGCACATTACACATTTTATTTCCTTTACAGCACTTACCCAAAATCACAACCACTTATTGCTTATTTAGTGCCAGCTTTGTGGGGGCAGGGACCTTATCTGTCTAATTCCAGCTGTAGCTCCAACACCTGAGAAGGGCCTGGCACACAGTTGATGCCCAATCAATATTTGTTGAATGAATAAACACATACTGTTCTAGAGGGAAGCGTCCAAGGTACATAATAGAATGCAGCAAGCACAGAAGGGTGCGTATGCCACAGTTCCTCCGACTTGGGGAAACAAAGGGATGTAACTGTGCACATGGACTTGCACAGGCTCAGACGCTTCCCAAGATCTCCCAGGAAACAGCTAACACTGTCCCGGACAATGTGCGGAGAGCATCTTCCACACATCATCTCAAGCCCTGCTGTATCAATTCAGTATTTTTTAAAATCATGAGTATGTACTACTTTTGCAATTGAAAAGAATTTAACCAGAAAAATAAATCAATTGGTTCTTTTTTTTTTTTTTTTTTTTTTTTTTTTTGCGGTACACAGGCCTCCCACTGTTGTGGCCTCTCCCGTTGCAGAGCACAGGCTCCGGAGGCACAGGCTCAGCGGTCATGGCTCACGGGCCTAGCCGCTCCATGGCATGTGGGATCTTCCCGGACCGGGGCACAAACCCGTGTCCCCTGCATCGGCAGGCGGACTCCCAACCACTGCGCCACCAGGGAAGCCCCAATTGGTTCTTTTATCTATAGCAGGGGTCCCAACCCCTGGGCCGTGGATCGGTACCAGTCCACAGCCTGTTAGAAACCCGGCCGCACAGCAGGAGGTGAGTGGCGGGAGAGGGAGCGAAGCTCCATCTGCCGCTCCCCATCTCTCCCCATCGCTCCCCATCGCTCACGTTACCGCCTGAGCCATCCCCCCCGCCCCACCCCGCATCCATGGAAAAAGTGTCTTCCGCAAAACCGGTCTCTGGTGCCAAAAAGGCTGGGGACCGCTGATCTATAGGATTAAAAAAAAAAGCTTTCCAGTGATCTCCCTGACCCAAGTTGAGCACGTCCCAGTGATGACGGGCTTAGGAGTTCAGTCATTTGTGGCACGTTACAAATGCAGGCAGGAGGCAGGGGTCCGGATAAAGACCTCTGGGGCTGGACTCACACTGACTTCCCTCCACGTCGCTGTTTGCTGCCAGGGGGCATCAGCACTCACCATGGACGACGTGGCATCCAGGAGGCTCACGACCTTCATCTCAATGTCGTTCTGGCCAAAGCTCTTCAGCAGCTTCATAACCTCACTCACGGTCAGCCACTTACAATCCACGTCTTGAATGGAAACAATATAATCCCCTTCCTTGGCTCCTGCTACCTATGAAAGTATGATTTAAATAAAGGTCAGGGCTTCCCTGGTGGCACAGTGGTTGAGAGTCCACCTGCTGATGCAGGGGACGCGGGTTCGTGCCCCAGTCCGGGAGGACCCCACATGCCGCAGAGCAACTAAGCCCATGAGCCATGGCCACTGAGCTTGTGCATCCGGAGCCTGTGCTCCACAATGAGAGAGGCCACAAGAGTGAGAGGCCCGCGTACCGCAAAAAAAAAAAAAAAAAAAAAAAAAAAAAAGGTCAATGTTCTGTTCATTCAGATCCCTAAAGCAGTTCCCAAGTTCATTAATAAAATAATTATCTGCACAAGTTTGCTTCAAGAAGGCAAAAATTAATCCTTTTCTCTTTGGGCAAGAAAGGTATGAGGGGCCTTCCCATAAAGCAAGGCATTTTACATAGAGGAACCCTAAATTGAATCACCCACATACATTTGTTTGGGCAGCTCTCTTTATATTTTACCAGTTTCACTGTCTGCAAAGATGCCAGTGGGTTTTGCTCCCAATTTAGAGGGGTCCACACTTACCGTAGCAGAACAGTATGGATCCAGGAAGTGGACCTGAACTGGGGAGTTTCCTCTCAGGGTGAACCCCAAGTCTCCTCCTTCTGCAGTGAAGTGAATGCTTCGAGGAGGTGTCCATCTCTTATTAGCCGAAAACATAGATAAAGGGCCCTTCGGAATAGAGCATCATTAGCTGTAGGAGCTGAAGGCTGAATCAGGAACTTTTGAAAACCAAAGGAAATGATGCCTTATTGTCCTTACAGATTTCATTCGGCCCTGCTCCGAGACTAATGATACCATCTGAGATAATACATGCTACAAAGTCATACAAGAAGGTTAATTGCCATTTTCTCTAAAAGATCCAATATACTTAAGATAAAATTATCTTTTTAAAATTATCTTAAATAATCTTATATAACATCTGTAATTAAAAATCAAAAACATCTAAAAGTAGCCTTTTACATACTTGCAACTTACAAAAAAGCTTCACCCTCAAGTCATTATGAAATAAATGTTGAACATACCAGCTTCTGGAAGAAGTCCGTTACTGTCACCTTGGAGAACTGTGGCGGTATAATTTCAACCTCTCGCTCAGTTTTAGCTGGAAAAGAAGATTAAAAGTAAAAGCATAAATGTTACTGTAATGGAAAGTTATCCTTGAAAACTCAGGGCTAACTCCATTTGGGTATCTACTATGAGCTGTATCCCACTCTGGGGCTGGGATAGAGTAGTGACAATAAGACAAATCCCCTGCCTTCGAGGAGCTTATTTGTATTCTAGGGGACATCCTCTGGTATTCACAAAATCCTACTGAGAAGTAACCTACGTTTCAGGTGTGGCTGTTATGGAAATACCATGCTTTCAGCACAGTTTCGGGTGAGATGGGCTTCCTCTCTTCAGTGTTCATGTGTGATGTGAGGATTTCAGAGTGAGAAGTGGGTTTGCCAAATCTCCACTATCATATTCATGGCAGGCTCAAGCCAACCCTTCCCATGAGGCTAGTCAGTGTCTAACAAAGGATCCCAGTTCAGGCTAAGTATACATGAACAACAGTATAAAAAGAAAATATGGGGAAGAAGACTGGCACTGCCAAGGAGACTGACACACCCCTGTATTCACGGGACGGCCCTGTGGTTTCTTACAAACAAACTGCTTCACACAGCACTGGGCTCAGACAGGCTACTCATCCACTACAAGAGTGGTGCCACCACCCCCAGACAGCCTCGCCAGGAGCTGTGCATCTCCCTCCCTCTGTGGACGTTGTCTCTACTGTGTGGACGAGGGGGCCAGGGAAGTGGCCTGCGTCCATGAAGGAGAATCCCTGAGCACCATTCCTGTTTCCACCAACCAGCTTGGTCACCTGGAGCAAAGACTTTGATCTCTCTAAGCCTCCACTGCCTCATCTTCAAGATGCAGGTGAGACTAGTATCACCCTCATAGTCCTGGGGAGCGAGATCTCACTTATACGTGGAATCTGAAACGGCCAAACTCTTCAAATCTATTTAGGATAAAAACCCGCAATGAAAGGGGTATAGAGGGAACAAATCTCAACATAATAAAGGCCATATATGACAAGCCTTGAAAACTTTTCCTCTAAGATCAGGAACAAGACAAGGATGCCCACTCTTACCATTTTTATTCATCATAGTATTGGAAGTCCTAGTCATAGCAATTAGTCAAGAAAAAGAAGTTAAGGCATCCAAATCAGTAGTAAAACTGACACTATTTGCAGATGACATTACTTAAAGAGAACCCTACAGACTTCACCAAAAGACTGTTAGAACTAATCAATGAATTCAGTAAAGCTGCAGGATAAAAAATCAATATACAGAAATCCATGGCACTTCTATACACTAATAACAAACTATCAGAAAGAGAAATTAAGACAATCCAATTTACAGTTGCATCAAAAATAATAAAACACCTAGGAATAAATTTACCCAAGGAAGTGAAAGATCTCTACACTGAAAACTATAGGACATTCATGGAGGAAATTGAAGAAGACACAAATAAATGGAAAGATAATTCCATGTTTGTGGATTGGAAAAATTAATATTGCTAAAATAGCCATAATACCCAAAGCAATCTACTGATTCAATGCAATCCCTATCAAAAATCCAATGGCATATTTCACAAAACTAGAACAAATAATTCTAAAATTTGCATGGAACCACAAAAGATCCCGAATAGCCAAAACAATCTTGAGAAAGAAGAACAAAGCTGGAGGTATCATGCTCCCTGATTTCAACTATACTATGAAGCTACAGTAATCAAAACAGTATGGTATGGGGCTTCCCTGGTGGCGCAGTGGTTGAGAGTCCGCCTGCCGATGCAGGGGACACGGGTTCGTGACCCGGTCCGCAAAGATCCCACATGCTGCGGAGCAGCTGGGTCCGTGAGCCATGGCCGTTAAGCCTGCGCGTCCAGAGCCTGTGCTCCACAACGGGAGAGGCCACAACAGTAAGAGGCCCGCGTACCGCAAAAAAAAAAAAAACCAGTATAGTATGGGCACAAAAACAGACACACAGATCAATGGAACAGATCTGAGAACCCAGAAATAAACCCACACATAGATGAACAATTAATTTATGACCAAGAAGCAAAGAACAGACAATGGAAAAAGGATGGTCTCTTCAATAAATGGTGCTGAGAAAACTAAACAGCCACATGCAAAACAATGAAACTAGATCACTATCTTACACCATACACAAAAATTAACTCAACATGGAGTAAAGACTTGAATGTAAGACCTAAAACCATATAATTCCTAGAAGAAAACATAGGTGGAAACCTCAGTGACATTGTTCTTAGTGATATTTTTGTGGATCTGACTCCAAAGGCAAGGGAAACAAAAGCAAAAACAAACAAATGGGACTACGTCAAACTAAAAAGCTTCTGCACAGTGATGGGAACTACCATCAAAATGAAAAGGCAATTTACTGAATGGGAGAAGACAGTTGCAAATTATATATGTGATAAGGAGTTACTATCCAAAGTATATAAAGAACACATACAACTCAACAACAAAAAACCAAACAACTCAATTAAAAAATGGGCAGAGGGTCTGAATAGGCATTTTTCCAAGAAAGACATACAGATAGCCAACAGGCACATAAAACACCACTAATTATTAGGAAAATGTAAATCAAAACCACAGTGAGATATCACCTCACACGTGTTATAATTGGCTATTATCAAAAAGACAAGAAATAACAAATGTTGGAGAGGATGTGGAAAAAAGGGAACCCTTATACACTGTGGGTGGGACTGTAAATTAGTGCAGCCACTATGGAAAAACAGTATGGAGATTCCTCAAAAAGGTAAGCATAGTTCATATGACCCAGCTATTCCAATTCTGGGTATTTATCTGAAGAACATGAAACACTAATTCTAAAAGGTATATGCACCCTATGTTCATTGCAGCATTGTTTGCAATAGCCAAGATATGGAAACAACCTAAGTGTCCGTAGACGAATGAACAGGTAAAGAAGATGTGGTATATATATACAATGGAATACTACTCAGACAAAAAAGAAAAAAAAAAAGAATGAAATCCTGTGACTTGCAACTAAATGGATGGACCTTGAGGATATCATGTTAAGTGAAATAAGTCAGATAGAGGAAGAAAAAAACACCATATGATTGGAATCTAAAAAAATCCCCCAAAACAAATGAACAAACAAAACAAAAACAAACTCATAGATACAGAGAACAGATTTGTGGTTACCAGAGGGGTTTGTGGGGGAGGGATGGGCAAAATGGGTGAAGAGGGTCAACTCTTTGGTGATGGATGGTAACTAGACTTGTGGTGGTGATCACTCCAGTGTATACAGATGTTGAATTATAATGCTGTACACCTGAAACTCATACAAGAAAAAATAATAAATAAAGTCAAACTCCTAGAAGCAGAGAGCAGAATGCTGGATGCCGGGGGCAGTGGGGGGTGGGTGCTGTGAGGAAATGTTGGTGAAAGGGTACAGAGTTTCAGTTATTCAGGATGAGTAAGTTCTAGAGGTCTAACACAGTGCGGTGACTATAACAACACTATATTGTATACTTGAGGGTAGATCTTAAGTGTTCTCACCACACACACACTCACACACAGACACGATGAACTAGATTTTGAAGAAATTTTCACTGCCAAAGTAAAAACTTTTCCCTGCACCCACTGGATTCACGGTATCAGTGAAAATTTTACTTCTTGTTTCATAATAAAAATAATTTTTGTCTGGGGAAAAAAAAAAAAGAAAGCAAATGGAGAAAACAGGGTAAAGATCAAGCCTTGGAGCAGGAATAAGGATGCAGGTGGCTTTCAAACTATGGAGCCGGAGGTAAAAGACAGATAGCAAAGCGCAGTTTTCCAGAAGGCAGTTGGCATGTGGGTGGGTATGGAGCATAGGGAAAACGTCGAGGCAAAAGGCAGTTCCTGGGGTCTCCTAACTAGCGGTGGTGGCTGGAACCCCAGGGGGAGGTCGTGAGACTTTAAGAAAAGGAATCTAGAGGAAGCAAACCAGGGAGAGGAGACCCGCAAGAACGCCAGGAGGGGAGGTGGGTTTGGGCAAGACCGTCAGCAAATAGGGTGGAGAGGAAAGTGAGGGCAAAAAGAACCAAGGTGGCAGGGCCCTGATGCCACAGGTGGTGTGTCGAGGGGCAGGAGGGGGTCAGCTGCCACCAAGGGGTCAACAAGGACGAAGACCGTAAAGAAGGCCCTGGATCTGGGAATGAGGAGGTGAGGACTCCAGGGCAAGAGCAGCACGCGGCCCTGTCCCAGTGCCCGGCACACAGCGAGGGTCTGCCCGGCCCCTGCAGGATGAGCGCCCGAGCGCCCCTGCCTCTCACGTGGCACACTCTGCACCTGGCACCAGCACCCAGGCCACTCACAGATGATGTCGGGAACCTCGGTCAAGCTCAGCAGGTCATAGTCCTCACGGAGCTGGGTGTACTTGAGCCGGGATCGCTGGTGTGCCGCAGACAGCACCTCCTGAAGCACCTCGATGTTCCGGAGTTTCTTGCACAGGCTGGCCTCCCTCACGGACTCCTCGTGATGGGTGACAGCTCGGCACAGATGGGACTTGCCTGCCCACAGAAAATCAAGCCCACAGACACATGTCGTAAACTGCAATGTGAGGACCTCAAGGAGAGCCCAAGTGCCCAAGGATTCGCCCAGAAAGGTGGATGTTCTCTTTTCTGAAGGATCTGCCTGGATGGCTTCAGTCCCTCTTAAATGTGTGTACAATATGCTCACTTGTGTCTATAAAACTTTCATTCAGCAAACATTTACCGAACATTCTAGGCATTAGAGATAAAGCAATGAACAAAAACTCGCCTCTGCATTCATGGAGTTTACATGCTAGTGGTTGAAGACAGATAATTAACAAGCAAAGAAATATGTAATGGTTCGTGTGGCTATAAGGTTCTGGAGAAAAATAAAGCAGAAGTAAAAATAGGCAGATGTGACACGAGAAGATGGGGAATGGGGAGTTGCCCTTCTATTATGGGTGATCAGAAAAGGCCTTTTAGAAGGTAACTTTTAAGCGGAGCCCTGAAGGAAGTGAGGGAGAGTCAAGAGGATATCTGACAGAACAGCGCTCCTAGAAGAACAGCAGCAAGTGCAAAGGCCCTGGGGCAGGAGCATACCTGCATGTTTAAGGACAACAAGGAACTTGGGAGTTTGGTTGGAGGGAGTGAGGGCTAGACAGAAGGGTAGGGAATGAGGCCAGAGAGGAACAGGGGCCTGACCATGTCCAGCCTCACAAGTGCAGGTGAGGAATTCTGCTCCACCTCTGGGTGAGATGGGACCATGAGGGCTCCCTGGTCAAAAGCTGGGCAAGCTGTGTGACCTCTCTGGGCCTCTGTTTCCTCAGATGAAAAATGGGGAATCATGCCATATGTATCTCATAGGGTTGTGTGAGGTTTAAGCGAGTCAATGTCTGTTAAGTAAGCACTATGTAAGCTTGGACCAGGGTGGTAGGTAAGAAGTGGTCAGATTTGGGATATTTTTCTAGGTAGAGCCAACGGGATTCGCTAATCAAACGCGGGGATGAGAAAGAAAGATGAGGGTGGAGAATGCGTCCAAGGTTTCTGGCCTGCACACCTAGAAGGATGGAGCTGCCATCCCTGAGATGGGGAAAGTGCATGTGTGGGGTGGGGGGACAAGATCGGGTGGAGGAAGAATTCAGGTTTGGACATGGAAAGCATACTCACTCTGAGACCTGTTAGAGACCAAACTAGGACAATTCATTACCAGTTCTTAGGTGTGGCCTAAGAAATGCGTCCTTCCAGATTAGCATGACCAAGGGCCATCCCCTGGACCGCTAGGGTGTTGGAAGATCGCCAAAGTCTGGCTCCATTGTGGGAGCCCTGATCCCTCACAGAAGCTGTGAGAACACAGCTCTGGAAGCCCGTTGGGGCCAGAGGACTATGCCTCCCGGTTTCTGAATCCAGAGTGGCCATGATGACCCTGGAAGCCCTACTCTCCGGGCCCTGCCCTGGGGACCTGTCTGGAGCTGCTTGTGAGTGGGAGTATCAGATGGGGCACAGGGAGGGAGGGAGCAGGAGAGCCGACACACACCCAGCTGCCGGCGCTGGTGAACGTTTTTCAGCGTGGCCAAGGGCGTCATCCCCTCTGGCATGTGGTCGTAGAGCTGGGACAGGCACTTCTCCTGGTGGTCCTCATCTGTGCCAGGCTTCACTGCAACAAAAACCACAGGATAAATCCCTTCTTGCGGCTGCGGTGCAGGCTCTATAGATGGCACCGCAGACCCACTGAGAGATCCCTCTTTCAACCACATCCCCAGGTTCCCTTCTCCAGCTTTACAAGGCACTTGGGATAATAGGTCTCCTTTCCACCCCTTGGCATACCCAGGCAATCAAGCCCAAGGTCTCTGTGCAGGGGGCCCGGCACACTCTAGAGGCTCATGATTTGGCTCCAAGCCCCTGCTTTCTACCTGCTCCCCGTCACCCATCTCATGAACCTCCAAGCACAGCCCCACCTCAAACCTCTGGGGGCCTCCATGCCTGCACCCTCCCTGGCATGTGTCCCCTCCTGACCTCACCACACCACCCACCGCTACCTCAACACTTCCGGCCTCTGTTCCAGGGCTCACTCAGACAGATCCTGTTCTCACTCGAGCTGTCCTTTCCCTCCTCGTTCAGCTGGGAAAGTCCTCCTCAGAGTCCCCCGTCTAACTCGAATGGCACCGCCTCTGAGGAACCAGCCATGACTCCACCAAGGACTCCAACTGCTACCTCATTTGTGTTCCTACCACAGAGACTGAAGCACTGTATTTCGGCTGGTTTACATGACTTGTCCTGCCTACTAGACCATAAAATAATGCTAGCAGGAGCAGCTGACACTTCCAGAGAGCCCACCATATACAAGGCACTATTTAGCTTTGCACAGAGGCATTTAGTTTTCACAGCAGCCTGTGAGGTAGGTTCTCTTCATGTCCCCATTTTACAGATGAGAAAACTGAGGCACAGAGCAGGTAAGTAACTTGCCCAAGATCACCCAGCTAGTAAATGACAGAGCTGAGATATGAACCCAGGCAGTCTTGGTCCCAGAGGTTATCCTTTTCGTTACTCAGAGGGCTGCCCTGATGAGCACCAAGTGCAACAAACGTCCCACCCAACCTCAGATCAGAGCCAAGACTACAGGGAGAAGGGTGAGGCACTCACTGCAGGCTGGACATTCAAGGGGGTGCCCCAAACTCAGCCATCAAGATATATATGATATTTTAATACACTTTTCTAAATATCAAAATGAATACAGAAATATTCATGATAAACAACCGATCAAAAATTTTTTTAATTTCAGGTTCCCATGTGGCTCAGTACGGCACCGTTATTGCTCTGTGTCCTTAGTTAAAATTTTAATCACCAAGGATTTTTTTGCCTTAGTTTTGATTCATTTACAATTATAATGTTAAAATATTATCTCAGTTACTGAGTTTTATCCCCTTAGATTTTGTGCCTGAGGCGAGTGCCTCCCTGGTCTAGTCCTGGCCCTAGATTCCAGGTGAAACATCATCTCCATGAAGCTGTCTGTTCCATCCCAGGCAGAAGGAACGCTACCCCTCTTCCTCCCACAGGAAGGAACCACCTAATCCCACCCTGTTGCCTGGGCCAACAAGTAATCCCCACCCTCTGCCCCCAGGCTGTGAGCATCTCCCAGGCAGGTAGACAGCTCTCACTTAGCTCAGAATCACCCAGAGGCAGCAAAACCATAACCCTGACCAAAGCCCAGAGCCCCGAGATGCCAAGCCTTACACTGGTGGTCGATGAGGAGGGTGGCTGTGAAGTAGTGGGCCAGGGCTTCATAGTGGTGCGCCTTCACGCAGGCCAAGCTGGCCCAGGAGTATGGGATGTTCTCCTTCACTGGCTCCTGGTTCATGGCCGTGTGCAGCTGCCGATAGACCTCTCCCACCTAAAACGGAAAAAATGTTGGGAACGAGGAGGGTGGCACAGGGGCCCTCACGTATCTGGGCTGCAGAAAAAGAGCCCTTTCTTCTAGGCAGCGGCCCCTGCCAGAGGTCGCTCCAGAATCTGGGAGCAACTCCAAGGTCTCCTAGCGCTGTCAGTGTCAGAGTTAACAGGGAGATCAGGCCACTGTCATTATGCTGGTTTTTAGGCTAAGCTGCAGATGGAATCAGTGATCCGTATCTGAAACACCATTACTTGCCAAGAAAATGCAAGCCAGCACTCTGGCCAGCCTGGGCAGGCATACTGCCCAGGTCACGGGCAAGATGCCGTGGGAAGCCCCCGCTGCGTCCAGTGGGCCCACACCAACGAATCCCACTCACTCCGAAAGTCACGGGAAACAGCAAGGCTTACCTTGGCAGCCTCCTGAGCCACCTTCACCAGCATGAAGAACTCGTTCTGGATCCCAGAAAGGCAGATTTTCTCAAACATGCTTTCTTGGGCTTGCGCGAGCATCATTTTGACCAGCACACTGAGCATAGCGGGACTCATGTCGTAACTTGGAGTGTGAGTAAACGTCTCTTTCAGGTAGTTTAAAACCCCTACGATTGGAATTGTTTTGCACATTAGTTGGGGATCATATTTATTTCACCATGCTGTCAGGAGTATGGAAGATGACAGAAGCAAAAATATAAAACTGGTGTCCTGAAGCATCTTTAGAAAAATCTGATTCTCAATTACCATAAGATCCAGCAATTCTACTCCTAGGTATAACCCCACAGAATTGAAAGCAGAGATTTAACTTGATATTTGTACATGAATGCACATGACAGCATTATTCCCAATAACCAAAAGGCAGAAACAACTCAAATGTCCATCCACAGACATGGGGATACACAAAATGTGGTATATACCTACAACGGAATATTTCAGCCTTAAAAAGGAAGGCAATTCTGACACACACGCTAAAACATGGATGAAGACATTACACTAAGTGAAATAGGTCCATCTCAAGCACCAATGTCATATGATTCCACTGGGTGAGATGAGGTATCTGGAATAGTCAAATTCACAGAGACAAAAAGTAGAATGTTTCCCAGGGGCTGAGGGGAGGAAGGAATGGAGATTTAGTGTCTAATGGGACATAATTTCTGTTTGGGGTGATAAAAAAGTTCTGGAGATGGATAGTTGCACAACCATGTGACTGTACTTAATGCCAACGAACAGGAATCCTAAAAATGGTTAAAATGGTAGTTTTGTTATGTATGTTTTACCTAGCTAGAGAACTTTTGTTTTCCAACTCTCTTCCAAAACATTTACGTCTGTATCAAGCAAGGAAACCAGCCTGCTCCCTGTCCATTCCTGTCTCACCTGGGACACTTGTGAGAAATTCCATACGTGACTAGACATTTGATGGAGGTGAAGGCAGAAGGCAGACAGAATGACGGAAGGGCTCTCAGGCGGACAAGCTCACACTTAACCCCTGGGTCATTCAGAAATTCCGGGCTTTCCCCCAGGACCTCAAGAAAGATCAACTCAACCACTCCAGTGGAAATTTTCATGCCGTAGCCCTCAGGTGACTTTTTTATGTGTTAGAAAAGTGTCACAGCATTAAATGACAATCAACCTGGAGCTGAAATAAAATCTCCGGCACAAATCCCATCTGACTGGTTCTTCTGGTGTTGCTGCAAAGCATAAACTGCCCTGCAGAAGGAAGGCGACAGCTGCAGGCTGTCTGCTCCTTTCTGGGGTTCGCTCCTACTCTGTTCTCAAGCTTTGTTTTGTCCATATCTCTGGAATCTTAGAGACAGGTCACCAAGCATACCTGCTTCAGAGTCCTCAGAAGGAAAGATGAGCCCAGAAAAGGATTTACAGTGAAAGAAATCAACTCCCACATGGAATTTCACAGTGTCGTTTCCTCCCAAGGGATCAATCATTTTAACCAAGCAATTCCATGATCAGCCAAAATGGCAAAGCCACAGTTCTTCACGGCCTTGCAGAGCAAACTCAGATACCCCAAAAGGTTTTCTGCCAGGGGTAACATCCCGAAACAGAGTGACAAGGACCAGCACAGAAGGAAACTCGCTGTGGAGCCAGCTCAGTGCATCACACGTTGGTCTGTGCTTGTCACTGCTTTTGCCCACTATTCCCTGTGCCGAGACTGCTGGTCACAGGCCCTGCTAGAGGGGAGCAATGCAGGACCCTCGGACGCCCATGAGGCAGGCCTGCCCATTGCACCTCGCCTGGCAGCCCCCAGTCCTCTACAGGCTGGCACTAAGTGTCACTTGGTAGGGGGCCAAGAAGAGCAACCTTGGGTGAGCCAGCTTCTCAGAATGAGCATAACAGAAAGGCAAGTGTAGTAATATGCACCAAACAGGCAAGTCTGATGAAAGAAAAAAGAAAAAGCTTACATTCCCACCATTTGAGAAAACTTATTCTCTTCTTCGAAACTGTGTTCAAAGAAACAGTCTATTCACCGCCATCTCCGGGGCCACTCGTTTGGAAAAGATTAATCGTTAACTACTGTGTACACGAGCCACATTCAGACAGAGACAGGGTTTGAGCCAATAAGTGATTTTCTTGATGGGAAGATACACCGGCTCTGGAAACTGGGCTGGCCCTTTCAGGCCTGTGAGGCCAAGCGTGGGCCTGGGGAGGACCCACGAACCCCCTTCAGCTGGGGTACCAGGGCCACCTGGCAGGGCCAGGGTTCTATCCCGGCAGCCCTCGCAGAGACACACCTGCGGCTCTCTGAAAGGCATCCACTGCGCTCTGCAGCCCAGCTTCTGTCTGTCGATTGCACCGGGTCCCGATCTGTGTGTAGACGGCTCCAATGTTAAACAGAATGCTGGCCTTCTCCAGCAGCAAGTTCTGTTGGCTAACCGGAACCCCCGTGAGGGAGTCATACCTATTTAAAAGAAATGTCTTTTCAGAATATGAATTCCTTGGCTAGTGAGTGCCACCTTTGGGTAAAAATGGACAGAACTTATTTCTTGAATAAAACTCAAAGATGCACATGCAATGAGGTTTTATTTCCAAGCAAGACGATGGGCCTGATCATACTGAATAAAGACACCCGCAAGCGCAAACTGAAATAGGGATTCTCAACCGGGACGTCCTTCCATAGGTGAATGGATATACAGACTGTGGTACAGCTACACAGTGGAAAATTATGCAGCACTAAAAAGAAATGAGCTATCAAGCCATGAAAAGACATGGAGAAACCTTAAATGCATGTGACTACGTGAAAGAAGCCAATCTGGAAAGGCTACATACTGTATGATTCCAACTATATGACATCCTGGAAAAGACAAAAAGAATCAGTGGTTGTCAGGATTGGGGGTGGGGAAGGGTGAGGATGCCTAGGTGGAAGGCAGAGGATTGTAGGGTAGTGAAACTGTTCTGTGTGATACTAGGATATGATGTGGATACATGTCATTATTACACTTGTCCAAACCCATGGAAGGTAGCCCACCAAGAGTGAACCCTACTGTAAACAATGGATGTTGGGTGACAGTGAGCCAATGTAGGTTCATCAGCTGTAACAAATGGAACATTCTGGTGGGGGGATGTTGACAGTGGCGGAGGTTGCGGGTGTGCAGGGGCAGGGGCTACACGGGGACTCTCTATACCTCCCCCTCAATTTTACTATGAACCTGAAACTGCTCTAAAAAATACAATGTATTAAAAAAAAAAAAAAGAAGGCTTCTCCTAAATGAAATATAGCAAATCCTAACCCTTCATAATTCTTCCTGAAGTCTAAAAGACTCAGGATATGTTTTAAAGTTCACATATCAACCAGGGGATAGCTATGGAGCTTCTTCCTAATTCAACACTAAGGAGAAGTCACATTTGGCCCTTTCACCCACGTGCCGGCAGCTAACCCATCTTTAGGAAAAGTCATCTGCCTTTCCTTCCAAAAGGAAGCATCAATAGCCATCTGCTGTGGTGAAATTAAACTCTGAATATGCCCCTTAGCTACTGGGATTTACTTTCATTTCACACAGCCCTAAGCAACTCAGAGAAGAGGTATAGCATCTCCAAAATATTTAGACAACACTAATCATGCTAAGTACCAACTCTGGGGAAGAATCCAAGGTGCTGCTTCAGTTTTTAAAATCTGATCTATTTCTGTTTGCTGCCCTTGTCACTGGGACAAAACCTGATTCCCATTCCCATGCCATCTGGGACAAGAATCTTGTTTCTTGTTAGTTCCACCTCAGAGCCCCAGTGTTTCCCCCGCGATAAGATGAGCATGAAAAAAATGCCTCTTCTCCTCGGCTCACTTGCTCTGAGAAGCAAGAAGCCACGGTCCGTTGGAGCCTTCTCCCCCTGCATCCCCTTCATAAATAAACACTGGTTTATCTACATGTCTCCTGTATTAAGGGGACAGTTAGAAAGAGGAGGCCACAGTGCAGAGGAGCCTCCGTGGGACAGAGGCTCCCAGCTGTGGCCAGAGTGGGAAAGCCCCAGCCCAGGCACCTACCAGGTAAACAGGATCCCCATCTGTCGGGTGGGTGGGAAGAATCGGCTCTCAACAAACCCCAGCTGGATGAAGTAACTCATCAGCAGCTCGACCCCAGCCTCATCTCGGCTGGGCGTGCGACAGGCCTGAAAGGAAAGGAACCACTGAGGGGGTGAGGGGGTGACCGGGTGAGCATAGAGCAGACAGCCAGGCAGGGAAGATGCTCACACACGCTATTTCTCTGGAGCCTAGGCCCCAGTGCTGGTATCATGAACTCTAGGAGAGATGGGCAAGGCTGGAGTGAACTCATGAGACCTGGAACCCAGCCCCAGACAGGTCTGTCTGTCCCCTCTGTGGTCTTCTTATGTGGCAAGTTGAATGGACGATTCTGACAGTTCCTCCCTACCACCTCCGACAACCAGCAATTCTACAAGACTTCAAATGAAATAATGGGATCATCTGAAGACTCATCAAGCTCTGGTAGCCACCCTCCTCACCCTGCTGCACACAGAAACATACTTGTCTCAGATCCATAAGATCTGCTATTTCATCTTCATAGAGGTAGCTATCTTCACTGTAATGTTCCAGAATAAAATCCTGTAAGAAAAATGAGATACTGTAAGGTGTGACTCAAAACCGTAAACAGGTAAAATAGTAATGTCTAAGGTGCCCCCTCCTTTTAAAAATACATGTAGAGGGACTTCCCTGGTGGCGCACTGGTTAAGAATCTGCCTGACAACGCAGGGGACATGGGTTCGAGCCCTGGTCCAGGAAGATCCCACATGCCGCAGAGCAACTAAGCCCGTGTGCCACAACTACTGAGCCTGCGCTCTAGAGCCCGCGAGCCACAACTACTGAAGCCCGTGTGCCTAGAGCCCATGCTCCGCAACAAGAAGCCACTGCAATGAGAAGCCTGCGCACTGCAACGAAGAGTAGCCCCTGCTCGCCACAACTAGAAAGACTGCGCGCAGCAACGAAGACCCAACGCAGCCAATAAATAAATAAATAAATAAATAAATAAATATTTCTTTAAAAAAAAAAACATGTAGAATTCATAAAAACTTATGGGAGAGTGTACACTGCAGGGATTTTCTAAGTGGTGGGATTTATTTTCTTAATTTTATTTATGTATATTAAAAATTTTTGTTTTTGTTGCTTCAATAAAAAGGGAAGTTGAAGTTATTTTTTATTTAAAAATGGGGACTTCCCTGGTGGTCAAGTGGTTAAGACTTCGCCTTCCAATGCAGGCGGTGTGGGTTCCATCCCTGGTCAGGGAGCTAAGATCCCACATGCCTAGCGGCCAAAAAACCAAAACATAAAACAAAAGCAATATTGTAACAAATTCAGTAAAGACTTTAAAAATGGTCCACATCAAAAACAAAATCTTAAAAAAAAAAGTGTCTTGGCAGCACAGTTAAGTGACTTGTGTAAGTGACTATAAGTTCAATAATTCTAGCAAACATCACAGATATTCAGGGGCTCAGACCTTCGTCCTTTGGGCACAGGGTCTTCCTGGCAGAGGGAATTCATGTCTGGGGACTGTTATGAGGATGCTACCCTCAGGTCTGAGATGGGGACCTCTGTGAGAGCAGCTCCGTGCACTTCCACAAACAAAGCACCCCTGTGAGACCTCCATCGGGGTCCAGTGTTTCATGACCACTCGGTGAGTTCATTCGGTCATAAGATACACTGATGAACACCTGCTATGTGCCAGGCACTGTTCACAGTGCTGGGGCTACTTCAGTGAACAAAACAAAGATCTTGCCCCATGGAGCTTATAATCTTACAAGGGAGCACAGACATTAAGTAACAGGCACAACAAATAGGTAAATTATATCATATATTAGGAGGAGGCAAGTATTACAGGAAAAAATGAGTATAATGGGTATGGAGAATGGATTCTTGCATAACATCCTCCATAAGTGCTGGCTCTCCCTGGCTGCAAAAAGTTGAGGAGAGAGATTATTCATTACATTTTCCCAAGTGTCTGTGAGTATTCTCTTTACACACTTTCTACATTAAAGTCCCTTCTGCTTTTTATGTGTTCAATGAATACCTACACATACACCCATATACTCTCCGCTTACAAAAATGGGACTGTACTGAATGAATATACAACATTGCTTTGCTTTTTTTTTCTTTTCTTTTTCTTTTTTTTTTTTGACTGCACCATGAGGCATGCAGGATCTTAGTTCCCCAACCAGGGATCAAACCTGCGCCCCCTGCAGTGGAAGCGTGGAGTCTTAACCAGTAGACCATGGGGGAAGTCCCTGAAATGGTTTTCAAATATAATTAATTATGTTATTAGTGACATTAACTATGGTGAGGATGATCTGGGGGACAAAGCTCCTCTAGGGCTTCTCCGACGACATCCCTGAGAGCAGCGTTAGGGCCACGACTCAGGAGATGCTCCGGGATGAGAACTGTATCCTTTCCAGAGCAGCACGCTGCTCTGTCAACTACTACTGCGGACACTGGCAAAAATGTTCTTAAAATTAGGAGAGAAATTACACTTAAAATGAGAAGTTAAAAGAGAAACTTTACGTCAAACTCACAGAGGTCAAAGAGGATTCTGATACATTCTAAATGTATTCTTGACTTTGAAATTTAGTAATCTAGGATAGATTTACACATATTTAGTAGAATAAAAAATATCAAGCGGAAACCCACTGTAAATATCAGGGGCAAGACAAGGATGTCTACCACCACTGCCATTACTTAGTGTAATTCCGAAAGTTCTCTAGCCAATAATTTAAGAAAAGTAAGATATAGATGTTAGAAAGGAAGAAACAAAATAATTTTTGTGCAAATAATGGTGTTTTTACAAACTCCAAGAGCATCAACTAAAAAACCACAAAATTAATAAGAATTCAGTAAAATGGCCAAAAAGTTAATACTAAAAGTTAATAGTTTTATAAAGAACAGACTTGTGGTTGCTAAGGAGGAGGGGCGAAGGAGAGGGATGGACTGGAAGTCTGAGACTAGCAGATGCAAACTATTATATACAGAATGGATGAACAATGAGGTCCTACTGTGTAGCACAGGGAACTATATTCAATATCCTGTGATAAATCATAATGGAAAAGAATATGAAGAAGAATATATATATGTATAACTGAATCACTTTGCTGTATACCAGAAACTAACACAACGTTGTCAATAAACTATACTTCAGTTAGAAAAAAAAAAAAGTTAATAGTCTTCCTTTCTTACACAAACAATAACCAGTCAGAAAAATAGAACAGGGGATCAAAAACTTTCACAATTATAACAAAAGTACAATATCCCTAGGGACAAAATTAATTTAATTAATTAAGCAGATAACTATTAAACGTTACTGCAAGACATGTTATTTCATTGTTTCATTTATTCATTAAATCACTTTTTAAAAACAAGATAGACATGATCCCTGCCCCCATAAAACTTGCTGTTTGTTGATTATCAACAATTGGAAATATTACGCTCATGGATGAAAATGTACAGTATTGTAAAGATGCGATTTTGTCCAAATTAAGCGATGAATCTAATGAAATTTCAGTCAAAACCCAGAAGTGCTATTTTGGAGAAACCTAACAAAACATGGAAGTTAAAAACACGGAAGAAGGGCTTCCCTGGTGGCACAGTGGTTGGGAGTCCGCCTGCCGATGCAGGGGACATGGGTTCGTTCCCCGGTCCCACATGCCACGGAGCCGCTAGGCCTGTGAGCCATGGCCGCTGAGCCTGTGCTCCGCAATGGGAGAGACCACAACAATGAGAGGCCCGCGTACCGCAAAAAAAAAAAAAAAACACGGAAGAAAAGCCAGGAACATTTCGGAAAGCACAGTAATAAAGAAGGATTGCTCCAATTGGTGTTAAAACACACAGGGATTAAACAATGAAACCAGGTATGGAGCAGAAACAAACTGAAGCAGGTATATAACATAAGCCAGCATTCCAAAGAAGAGAAAAAGCCTGGAGCATCCACCAGCTCCAGGCAGGAAGGAGGGGCACACACAGGTGTGCCTGATGTGAATTTAAGGGAAGAATTCTTTTTTTTTTTTTTTTTTTTGCGGTACCCGGGCCTCTCACTGTTGTGGCCTCTCCCGTTGCGAGCACAGGCTCCGGATGCGCAGGCTCAGCGGCCATGGCTCACGGGCCCAGCCGCTCCATGACATGTGGGATCTTCCCGGACCGGGGCACGAACCCGTGTCCCCTGCATTGGCAGGGGGACTCTCAACCACTGCGCTACCAGGGAAGCCCAGGGAAGAACTCTTATAGTGATGTGGGCAGGGTTATGGGAAACCATAGGATTGTGCAGGACCTCCAGAGCCATTAGAACCACAGAGCTGAAGGGTCAAGGGGGAGAAGGAGCTACGGGAACCTGGAGAGGTGGCTGCCTGAGGTGAGCATCCAACAGCCACGAGGACCTTCCCTGCTGGGGGGGATTGTAAAAGGTACCCAGCTGAGGGAGCTGAGGAGTTAAAAGCCCCGACTTCCCTCTCTTCCCATCCTCTCATCTCCTGCTGATGCTACTCCCCCTCAGACACACCCAATAGAAAGCCACAGAGCAGGAGCCTGCTGCTGCCCCCCAGCACAGAGCCAGGTAGAGGAGGGCTGAGGGGGAGGGAGGGGCACGCAGTGAAATGGACAGCATCCAGCTTCGCAGATGGATTCTTTTTTTTTTTTTTATTGTATTTATTTATTTTTGGCTGCATTGGGTCTTCCTTGCTGCGCGCGGGCTTCCTCTAGTTGCGGCGAGCGGGGGCTACTCTTCATTGTGGTGCGTGGGCTTCTCACCACGGTGGCTTGTCTTGTTGCGGAGCACGGGCTCTAGGCGCACGGGCTTCAGTAGTTGTGGTGCGCAGGCTCAGTAGTCGTGGCTCGCTGGCTCTAGAGCGCAGGCTCAGTAGTTGTGGCGCACGGGCTTAGTTGCTCCATGGCATGTGGGATCTTCCCGGACCAGGGCTCAAACCCGTGTCCCCTGAATTGGCAGGCGGATTCTTAACCACTGCGCCACCAAGGAAGCCTCACAGATGGATTCTTTAGACATAGTTCAGGGGAAACTGGCTACCCATTTTTTGGTGAAAATAAAAAGAGTACTACATCTCATTTTTTTACACACAAATTCCTGATTGATTAAAGATTTAATGTCAAAAAATTTTAAAGCACTGGAAGAAACTATAGCAAAATATTTATATCTTCTTGATGTGGAGAATGCCTTTCTGAACATGTTATCAAGGAAGAATTGTTAAGGGAAGAACTGTTAAGCTTAAAAACATAAAATCTGTTTGGAAAAAAAAAAGATGTACTTTTTAAACTGGTATTGCTTGTAAAACAAGTTAAAGGAGAGAACCTACTGGGAGAAATATTTGTAACGTACATTACCAAGCATTACTCTCCTTCATATGTAAAAGAACTCTTAAAAGCAACTCTATGGTAAAGCAGATAAAGGACAGAAATAGGTATTTCCAAAAGGACACATATAAAGGACAAATAAACAAAAGTGGGAACTCTAGTACTGATCAAAGAATGCAAACTGTCATGATATCATTTTTGCCTGACCTCACAAAATCAAAATGATAAGCGATACCCAATGTAAGCAGTCATACACTGTGGGAATGTAAGGCAGGACCACTTCTGGTGGGTAATTAGGTAACATGTATCTTTTTTTTTTTTTTTTTTTGGCTGTGCTGCATGTGGGATCTTAGTTCCCTGACAAGGGATCAAACCAGTGCCCCCTTCAGTGGAAACGCAGAGTCTTAACCACTGGACCACCAGAGAGATCCCTAACATGTATCTTTGACCTACCAAATCCTCATCCAGAAATTTATCCAAAAGGAGTATTCAGTGAAGTGTGCAAACGTGCTCAGAGAGCTGCTGACAACAGTATTTGAAAGCTGCCTTAGAATGAAATTGGGACTTCCCTGGTGGCACAGTGGATAAGACTCTGCACTCCCAATGCAGGGGGCTCGGGTTCAATCCCTGGTCAAGGAATTAGATCCCACATGCGTGCTGCAACTAAGAGTATGCATGCCACAACTAAGGAGCCAGCGAGCTGCAACTAAGGAGTCAGTGAGCCACAACTAAGGAGCCTGTGAGCCACAGCTAAGACCCAGTGCAACCAAATAAATAAATATTTTTTAAAAAGAATGAAATTAATAGCTACCTTATTTAGCACCTACTACCAGAAGACACCATGCTAAGCCTGAACAGATCACAGGAGTCTCACAGCCTCCTAAGGCAGGCCCCTTATCAGAGGACAAGATCGAGTGCTCAAAGATTAAGTACTGAGCAAGTTACATAGCTCAGTGGGGAGACGGGGGGCGGGGGAGGGAGGTGTGTGGCTGTGAGGGATCTTTACGTGTCTTGATATTTTCTGAATGTTTTGCAATACTGTTCTCAGTCGGAAAAATAAATTAATAAAGACATATTTAAAAGCAAAAAACCCCATGAATTCTCTGAAAGGGAATTGATTTTGATCGTGTTTTTTTATGAAGCCATTTTAAAGTCCATTTATTTAAAACAGAAAAAAATCAGACCATGAAGCTTCAATGACCATTAAACATCACATGGATACACAGATTTGAAAGACAACTTGAATTGCCCTAATTCAGTCGGCCAAACTACTTCTGTGGCACCTGTCTGTGTTACTCTCAAGGACAAATGTGGAAGGAAAAACAGAACATCCCCCAAACATTCTCATTTTTGTATGACTGACATTTGTAGAGTCCTTTTTAGGCTAAAATGAGATGGCTGGAAGCCTCAGCTGAATAGCACTTGGCCATACCCACAACATGTGATTTTTTTTCCCCCACTGAGGAAATTAATGTGAATTCAGCACATGACATGTTTGGATCCTTACAGATGCCCATGAAATTCCCAAGTTTCTCCAAGAGTCTCCCTTTTAAATACCTGTATTCTTTATTTTTATCTTTATTTTTTGGTAACCTTTACAATTCCTCCCAAACTCAGACATTTTGTGGTTCTAAGTATGTCTTTTTTTGTTTGTTTCATTGAAATGTAGTTGACTACAATTCTATGCTAGCTTCAGATGTATTACATATGATTTGACATTTGCATACATTATGAAATGATCACTACAGCAAGTCTAGTAACCATCTAACACCAAAGTTATTACAGTATTAGTGACCATATTCCTTAGGCTGTATAACTCCCTGGCTTACTTATTATATAACTGCAAGTTTGTACCTCTTAATCTCCTTCACCTACTCCGTGCCCCCAAATGCCTGCACTCTTGCAGCTCTGGCACCAAGCAACAAACTAAATCTTAAAAGAAACTATTCTACAAAAGCAACTAAAACATTTCCACAGACATAAGCATTGTCTGGAATCTCACAGACCTGTGGCAAGTGTCACATCTAAAAGTTCAGGGGACCTTTGAAAAGCTGCCATATAGCTGTGGATTGTTTCCTACCCAGAAAATAAAATCTCTGGCAATCTGCATCCAGGAAGACTACCAATGTCCCTTCTCAAACTCCAAAATAAACCCCAAACTCACAGGGCCCGAGACCTGGATTTAAACAAGGAGCAGTCCACAAGGCCATGAGTGAAAGGGCTTATATGTCAAGGGACTCACGCAGTCTCTGATTGAGATTGGAGGTCAAGTGCAAAGGCTTCTGAAGCATTAACCAATTGCTTTTTAAAAGGGCAAATTGTGTAGGGCCCAAAATGCCATACAACCATTTTTTTCTTTTCTAAATTAAAAGCAGTCCAAGATGAGTCAACTAACGGGATTACTGTGCAAAGAAACAAAATTCTCTGAAGCATTTTTCATGACGCTGGGATTCATTCCTGTACAACATGCCTGAGCTGGAAAGCTCAGAGACAGGCACTACCTTCCACCTCATCGCCACTTTCTCCTCCTAAATGGAAGTTTGAGGTGAGTCAGTAAAACTCAGAGTGATGGATGTGGGGCAAGGAGGAAGAGGAAAGCATTCCAGGCACTGGGGAGGCCTCTCCTGGTCCCAGGGCATCTCTGGGCGACTCCATCAAAACACATCTTCCGGGCTTCCCTGGTGGTGCAGTGGTTGAGAGTCCGCCTGCCGATGCAGGGGACACGGGTTCGTGCCCCGGTCTGGGAAGATCCCACATGCCGCGGAGCGGCTGGGCCCGTGAGCCATGGCTGCTGAGCCTGCGCGTCCGGAGCCTGTGCTTCGCAACGGGAGAGGCCACAACAATGAGAGGCCCACATACCGGGAAAAAAAAAAAAAAAAAACCACATCTTCCACTTCCTACCTGGATCCCCTACTGAACCACGGGATCCAAAGGCAGGGCCTGTGATCTCAACAGCACCCTGCACAGTGACAGACACAGACGGGCCTACAAGTAACGCTGCTTGCCAGGGACACACTGGCTAAGGGGAGGCCAGATACCATTCACTTTAAAGATGTGAATTGTGCGGTGTGTGAATTATATCTCAAGAAGGTTGTTACTGGAAAAAAAAAAAAAAAGATGGAAGGAAAGAAGGGAGGGGGGGAGAAAGAGGGGGAGAGAGAAAGAAAAGAGAAGGTAGACATCCAGGAATTAGGGAGCAGCAGGATCCATAAACTCTAGCTATTCAAGTATTTAAGCTATTCAAGTATTTACTTTGTTTTGGTGTTTTTTTGTTTTTTGGCCAAGCTGCGTGGCTCGTGGGATCTTAGTTCCCCGACCAGGGATTGAAACCAGGCCCCGACAATGAAAGTGCCAAGCCCTAACCACTGGACCGCCAGGGAATTCCCTGATTTACTTTGAAATGTATCAAAAAATAAAATGGATTAATGTATAGATTCAGGGATGCATAAATGGACAAATACGTGATAAAGTGACTACAGCAAAATGTTCATGGGAGAACCTAGGTAGTGAGTATACAGGGGTTCACTGTAAAATTCTTTCAGTTTTTCTATTTTCACAATAAAATGTTGAGGGACAAAAACTTTGGCTATTCTTCCAAAAACGTGGCCTAAATTGGTTATATACCCTCTTTGACTTGCCTCCTGGGGTGGACTGGCCCGGGTTTCCAACCCCTTCCCCAGAAGCCCCAGTGACCAGATGAAAGGGAGCATCTGAAAGGATGGCACAGGCTCTGAGGGTGCTCAAGGCCATCCTGCAGAAATCAACTGACACTCTGGCACACTGAGCCTAAGGCCACTCTCAAGGGATACACAGCGTCTACATTTCCCTTTTAAACAGTGAGTCCAGTGCCCCTTGCTTTGAGGTTTACCTTGAGAACGACTGAAAAGTCAACGTCCTTGGTTTCCTTCAGGCCAAGTGGAATCAGGGGAATCGTAAATGCCTCCCTAGAAGGAACACAGCAAGGTACATGACCATCCGTATCCTGGCCACTTTGCACCCCCCGGCCTTCCCCCAGCAGCCCAGCTCAGGTCCCCACCCGCTCTCCCCCGGCCAAGCTAGCACACACCAGTTCATTTTCCATAAAGACCACTCAGGTCACGTCCCCATCTCTGTTCCCAAACTGGTCCCAGTCCCCGGCAACTTTTAAACAACCCAGCCTAACACATGCGGCCCCTACCAGCTCCACCCTGATTTAGCCCTCCAATCGCTACACTTCTTTGAGTAACTGTGCTGAGAACCTATTGTGCACCCGGGGCTGTGCCTGGTGTGCCCACTGCTCCACCATCTGGAGCATCTCCACCATCTCCACCCAACCCCCATCCCCCTCCACCTCTCCTCACTGCAGCGAGCCCCATCTCTCCTGCAGCCCTCCAACCCTGGACTCTCAAGGACCTCCTCCTATATGGCGTATCCCTCTAGGCGTCCCATCCCCAGCACAGGGAAGGCCTTGAGGGCAGGGGCCCCATCTGACACCTAAGCGCACCTGGCTCCCAGCCCTGGGTCAGACCCTGACCGGCTGTTTCTCCTCCACCTCCTCTCCCCACACTCACCAGCTGGTTACCCAACAGGTCGCCCTGGGAGTGGCCTTAGGGGCAGAGCTAACAGGAAGTGAATGGGGCTCAGCTATGTTTTGCAAACAGGGATTTCGCTCCCAGACCTGTAACAGGAGACCTCCTGGGGTTGCTCAGCCCAGCCCAGGGAGGAGGCCAGGAATGCAGGCAGGGTGAGTGGACAATAGGCTGTAAGCTGAAGCTGCCTCTGTGGGGGACAGAAAACAACAGGGCTAAGCTGAAAGCAGGCAAGCCCCAGTGGGGTGTATAGCTTCCCCAAAGCCCTGTCTTGAGGGAAAGCTGGATCCTGCTAGAAGGAGATGAAGACAGGCCGTGCTGCCCTCCTCTGGGCCCCAGTGTGCTCCTGGCCTGACCCCGACGGGGCTGGCTCTCCCTGTGACTGTCCAGGAGCAGCCAGCGTCCCGAGGCCTCCGGGCCAGGGCGCCCCGCACTCCATCTTGCGCTAATATAACTTTTTCTATAACTTCCGGCTTCCCTGTGTTTTCTCATCTGCACAATGAGATTGTTTCTTCCCTGCCTACCTCATAGAAATGCTTAAAAATCAACCTGAGAAAAAAACAATCTGCTTTGAAAACAGGAAGAGGGGCAGATGGAAATGCAAGGTGTCATTATGCATCTGCACATCTCTCTCCCCTCTTCCCAATGCACAGGGGACCGACCGGACACTTTAGAGCCGCACCGTGGTCACACAGGGGCCTTAACTGCATGCCTCTGGGGGACACCCTCGTGAAGGACAGCCCTGTGCTTCAGTATGGTGAGGGGGGAATATGAAACATCCTACATTTATCACCAAAGTTTGGCCCGGCCTTGCCTCCTGGAGGAACTTTGATCTTCTGGGCAAAACACTGGAATTTAATGCCAGAGCACAGGCTGGGGGAAGCTGTGCATTGACTGTTCTGATTAGGTGTCAGACTGCACTGGGAACCCACAGGTAAGCAAAGCAGGACACACGGGCTGGCTCATGGACAGTCACCAAAGGAGCAGAGGTTTCACACGTGACTCAGAAAAACACCTTGGGGACAGTGCAGAGGATTGGGGACAATCAGGAAAAGTACATTCCAAAGGTGACTCAAGGTTCCCCAACATTTTCCTTCTGTTAATCCAGGGAATTATTTTCTGACTGGGTTTCCCCTGGGACTCCCTTACCGTTTGAGAAGTATCACTTCCCCACACAGAAAAGTATGTAAACTGTTCTTTAGAGCTCAAAGTTTTTTCTTTTTTTTTTTTCGGCTGCCCCACGCGGCATGTGGGATCTTAGTTCCCTGCCAGGGATCGATCCCACGCCCCCTGCATTGGAAGCACAGAGCCTTAACCACTGGACCACCAAGGAAGTCCCCTCAAAGTTATTTCTTCTTAAAGATGGACTTTTCTTTCCAAGGTAGCTCACCTTGGGATGGGAGACTCTCTGAGCTTTTCTGAAGGTCACACCTCAATGTTTCGTCTCCTATAAACACTCCCTAAGGGATGTTTCTGAATTAGAACATTTGTTTCCCAAATATTTAATGGGGGACATTTCCAAAGTGTCTCAGTCACACTGTCTCCTCAGGGAACTTGCAAAGGTCTCATAATCTTTGATATAAAAGGCAGTTTTTATGTTTTTGTACTCTTATCAACAGAATGACCCAGAGTCAGACCGTGTGCATGGTGCTGAGGCTGACAGGGAAGAAGGCAGGGCTTCCTGGGACCCATCTGGCAGGCTGGCTCTCACAGCTAACCACAGCCGCCCTTCCAGGGCATCTTTATGACAGAGCCACCACCCAGGCCACCTGAGAGATGCCATCTCCCCGCCTGGACCCAGCCACATAGCTCTCCCGTAAAACTATGTCCCGTGTGTCCCCAGGACAAATAAATGCCTTCTTGTCCAACTGGACAGGTATTTCCAACAAACTCCATGGGTTCATCCCTCTAATTCCTACACCTTGCTCAACCCCAAATTGGATCAAAGTGGGGTCTGCCACACCCTCAGGCCTATCTGTGCACCATCCCTGATGTAGGCTTGTTCCAAGGCTCAGAAAGTATCCAAAAGAAGTGTTGCCCCCACTTACTCTGTGCTCTGATAGACTCCCACCGAGATGTTGAGCCCCTCCAGCTCTTCCTTCAGCATTTGTAGGTCTGAGTTCAAGAAGCTCAGTTCCAGGCGCACCTGCTCCCGTACCTTTTGGTTTGTGGCTGCTCTGTTAAAAGAGAAGGGGGAGAGAGGCATCCTCAGCCAAGCATCCCAGCTGCCGGGTGAGCAGATACCCCAACCCTTGTACCCATAGGGAAGTTCTGAGGGTCTGCCTGCAGATGGAGGAGCCAGATGTGATTAGATAAGGTGTCTCAGGGATGCTGGGCACCTGCCCCATTTTGAGCCACACCTGCCAATAAATGGACCTAGGATATAGCCAATGACACTGAGCTGCCTGACATGAATGCTAAGACCTCTCTGTAAGAATTAGCCTTGAGAAGAGAAAAAGGAGTTGCTCCTAGTCACCCATAAGAGACCATAAATTTTCCCCTTAAAAGGAAATGGATGAGAAATAGAGGAGGAGGTAACACTCCCCAGTTCATCCTATAAGGCCAACATCACCCTGATCCAAAACCAGAGGAAGATACCACAAGAAAGCAAAATAACCAATCAATATCCTTCATGAATACATATGCAAAGATCCTCCATAAAATATTAGCAACCTGAATCTAGCAACATATGCAAAGGATTATACATCACAACCAAGTGGGATTTATCCCAGGAATGCAAGGTTGGCTTAATATCCGAAAATCAATTAATGTAACATACTATATCAACAGAATAAGGGACAAAAAATAAATTGTCATCTCAAAAGATACAGGGAAAAAAGCATGTGATAAAGTCCAACACAGATTTATGATAAAAATCCATAACAAGCTAGGAATAAAAGATAATTTACAAAACTTGATAAAGGGCATCTACAAAAACCCACAGCTAACATCATAGTTAATGGTGAGAGATTGATGCTTTCCCCCTTATGATCAGGAACAAGGCAAAGATGTCCATTTATGCCACTTCTAATCAACACCATACTGGAGGTTCAAGCCAGCAGCAATAAAATAAAGAAAGAAATCAAAGGCATCTGGATTGAAAGGAAGAAGTAAAACTGTCTTTATTCACAGCTGTCATAATCTTGCATGTATAAAATCCCCAGGCATCCACAAAACAAATACTGGAACTAATAAATTTAGTTAGGTCACAGGATACAATTCAAAATATACAAATCAATTTTTTTTTTCTATATACTAACAACGAGCAATCTTGAAATGAAATTGAGAAAATTTCACTCAGAATAGTATCAGAAAGATTAAAATACTTAGGAATAAAATTAAGAAAAGAAGCACAAGACTTGTACATTGAAAACTTCAAAACACTGCTGTGATATTTAATGGAGAGACATTCTATGTTTATGGATTGGAAGACTCACTATTGTCAAGACGTCAATTCTCTCCAATTGATCTATCAATTCAAAGCAATTCCAATCAAAACGCTAGTAAGCTTTTTAGTAGAAATTGACAAACTGAGCCTAAAATTTATATGGAAATGCAAAGGGCCTAGAAGGGCCAAAGAAGTTTGAAAAAGAACAAAGTTAGAGGATTCATGCTATCTGATTTTAAAACTTACTATAAAGCCTCAGTAATCAAGATACGGTATTGGCATAAGGAAAGGCAATGAAACTGAACAGAATCCAGAAATACATCCTTACATTTATGGTGAATTGCTTTCGACAAAGGTGACAAGAAAATTCAAGGGGGAAAAAGTCTTTCTGACAAATGATGCTGAAGCAATTGGACATCCCTAGGCATGTCAGTGTCCCCAAGACCACTGCCAGGTTCAGTGATTTACTAGGAGGACTTGCAGGACTCAGGATATAGTTGTATGCATTGCTCTGATTTATTACAGCAAAAGGACACAAAGCAAAATCATCTAAGGGAAAGGTGCCTGGGGTGAAGTCTGAAGGAAACCAGGCACAGGCGCTAAGCGTCCTCTCTCCCAAAAGAGTCACACAGGACATGCTTAATTCCTTCAGCAAAGAGTTGTGACAATGCACGTGAAAATGCTATCTTCCATGGAAGCTCATTGGGGGTTTTTACTGTGGGCTGGTCAGGTAGACACCTCTGCCTAGCATGTTCCAAAATTGAAGACTCCTAGAAGGAAAGCGGGTATTCAATATAAACCACATTGTTTGTGCAAATAGTTTAAGTATAGTGAGCTCCTCTTATCAGTTCTGGGAATGGTGGGAACTCTCCTGAAATCTAAGTTTCCAGATACCAGCCAAACACCAACCTTGCAAGCAGGGCTTTCTAAGGATAGCCATCTCAGGCCGGCTATGATAACTCTTTTCTGCACAATAGGCAAAAAACAAATCTCAATCTAAATTTTACACCAAACCAAATATTAAGTCAAAATGGATCAGAGACCTCAGTAAAAGAGCAAAAACTCCAAAACTTCTAGAAGAAAATCTTCACGACCTTGAGTTTGACAAAGTATTCTTAGCTACACACCAAAAGCACAATCCATAAAAGAAGCAACTGAGGACTTCCCTGGTGGCGCAGTGGTTAAGAATCCACTTGCCAATGCAGGAGACACGGGTTCAATCTCTGCTCTGAGAAGAGGCCACATGCTGTGGAGCAGCTAAGCCCGTGTGCTGCAACTACTGAGCCTGTGCTCTAGAGCCCGCGAGCCACAACTACTGAGCCCGTGTGTCACAACTACTGAAGCCCGCGTGCCCTAGAGTCCATGTGCCACAACTACTGAGCCCGCATGCTGCAACTACTGAAGCCCATGTGCCTAGAGCCCATGCTCCGCAACAAGAGAAGCCACCATGCTCCGCAACAAGAGAAGCCACCACAATGAGAAACCAGTGCACCGCAACAAAGAGTAGCCCCCGCTCGCCGCAAGTAGAGAAACCCCATGCACAGCAACGAAGACCCAATGCAGTCAAAAAAGATAGAAAATAAAAAATAAATAAAAATAAACTGCACATTAAAAAAAAAGAAATCAATTAACTGGACTCATCAAATTTAAAAACTTCTGTGCTTCAGAAGATACCATCTAAAAAAAACAATGAAAAAATCCAGACTGGGAGAAAATATTTGCAAATTATATATCTGATAAAGAATCTGTATCCAGAATATATAAAGAGTTCTGTTAATTAAATAACAAAAAGACCACTCAATTTTCTTTAATGGGCAAAAGATTTTTTTAAGTTGATTATAATTGACATACAACATTATATTAGTTTCAGGTGCACAACATAATAATTCTATATTTGTATATTTTCAAAATGATCACCACAATAAGTCTATTTGCAATCTGTTACCATACTTAGTTATAGAATATTTTTCTTGTGATGAGAACTTTTAAGATCTACTCTCTTAGCAACTTTCAAACATACAATACAGTATTATTAACCATAGTCACCATGCTGTACATCACATTCCCATGACTTATTTTATAACTGGAAATTTGTACCTTTTGACCACATTCACCCATTTCATCTCCCCTGCAGCCCCCACCTCTGGCAACCACCCATCTGTTCTCTGTATCTATGAGCTTGGGGGTTTTTGTTTGGTTTGGTTTGGGTTTTTTGTTTTTTTTTTAATATTTATTTATTTACTTATCTGGCTGTGCCAGATCTTAGTTGCATCATGTGGGATTTCTTAATAGTGGCATGCAGGATCTTTAGTTGCGGCATGCAAACTCCTAGTTGTGGCATGCGGGATCCAGTTCCCTGACCAGGGATCGAACCCGGGCCCCCTGAATTGGGAGCATGGGGTCTCAGCCACTGGACCACCAGGTAAGTCCCTAGGAGTTTTTGTTTGTTTTGTTCTAGATTCCACATATAAGTGAGATCACGTAGTATTTGTCTTTGTCTGACTTATTTCACTTAGCATAATGCCCTCAAGGTCCATCCATGTTGCTGCAAATGGCAAGATTTCATTCTTTTTTATGGCTAAGTAATATTCTATGGTGTGTGTGTGTGTGTGTGTGTGTGTGTGTGTATCACATTTTCTTTATCCATTCATCCATTGATGGACACTTAGGTTGTTTCCATATCTTGGCTATTGTAAATCATGCTGCAATGAACATAGGGGTACATATATCTTTTCAAATTAGTGTTTTTGTGTTCTTCAGATAAATATCCAGAAGTGGAGTACATAGGTCGTGTGGCAATTCTATTCTTAATTTTTTGAGGAATCTCAATACTGTTTTCCATAGTGGCTGTACCAACTTACAGACCCACCAACGCTGTATGAGTGTTAGGATTGTTTTCTTAATTTATCTTTCTGATAGTTTATTATTAGTGTATAGAAATGCAATTGATTTCTGTATGTTGATTTTGTATCCTGCAACTTTACTGAATTCATACATGGGCAAAAGATTTGAATAAACATTTTACTAAAGAAGTTCTATGAATGGCTAATAAGCACACATGAAAAGATGCTCAAAGTCTTTAGTCCACAGGGAAACGCGTGTTAAAATCATAATAAGATACCAATACACGACTACTAGATTGGCTATGATAAAGAAGACAATCAATAACAAGTGTTAGTGAGGATGCATAGAGAAACTAGAACCCTCATGCACTGCTGAATGTAAATGACATAGCCACTTGGGAAAACAGCTGGGTAGTTTCAAAAAATGTTAAAACATAAACTTACCATACAACCAAGTAATTGCACTCCTAGGAATCTATATGAAAGAAATGAAAACGTGCTATATCCCTAGAACGGAATAGTGTTAAGCAGGATGGAGGAACAAACCTTACCCAAATTCTCAAAGCAGGGGTTCTGCCACCTACTCGAAGACCTTACAGGTGCGAGCTCATTTTACAGATTGGGAGTCACTGCGAAAACAACCGTGGCAATAAGAACCCAGTTCTAAGCCAGGTCTTGCTGAGCACATTTCCTTGAACCATTCTGGCAAGTCCTCAGCCATGGCTCAGGCCAGGTACCAGAACTGTCCTCATCCGTGAACTGGGTCACCAGCCAAGAGCTCCAGCCAGCCAGAGAGACAGTACCTGACTACCTCCTCCTCCTCAGCTGATGAAAATCCATCTACCTGTCATTGGCCAGCTTTGCTCACCACCTGTCCACCTTTCCTCCAGAGAGCAAAGCGCTAAACCACTTCCCCTGCAGTTGGCCCTCTCCCCTGGGGCTTCCCCTGCCTTGCACATATTTGGGCCCATCAGTTTCTCTCCGTGGTGCGTATATATTCCCTTCTCTCTCTCTCTCTCTCCCTCTCTCCCCCTCCCTTGCTTCAGCTCGTTCTCCATGACCAAACAACAAGCTTATGCCCCCTCAGAAAGAGCAGTTGTGACCTGGCTGCAGATAGGATGGCACTTGCCCTCTCACTGCCGGTTAAGTTTTCACACATGCACGTTTGGACTCCCCAGCCAGGCAATGAGATATTGGAAGCTCAGTTGGTGAAATGTCATTGGTTTGGGAATTTTTTTTGGAGAAGGACACGATCACCAGTAAGAAATGCATTTATATCACAGCACAGTACACACATACACCTCCCGCCCCCCAAAACAAAAGTCTCACAAAACCATACTCTGCCATACATGTGATGCTCTCCAATATATTCTGTTCGAAATCTAATAGCTTCTTTTTTAAAAACAATAATGTTTGAAACTCTCCATTTCTGATTCTCTGACACCAACTGGGTGACCAACAATTCAATTCAATTCTGGCACCAACTCCCAGAGTTAGAAGAGACCCCACAGGTTAAGGGCTCAGGGTCACAAGGCTGCTCCCACTTCGGGGGTCAGTTGCAAGCAGGTGGGGGCAGGGGGAGGGTACCTGAACTTCTGACCAACCAGCTACAAATCAGAGGTTCCCACAACCCCCTTCTCAGTTTCAATAATTCACTAGAATGACCCGCAAAACTCAGGAAAACATTTTACTTCCATTTATTGGGGTTTATTTTTAAAGGATACAGCTCAGGAACGGCCAGATGGAAGAGATCCACAGGCCAAGGAGGGAGAGGAGCCACCACCCCCTCTGCAGGCAGGCCTCCTTCCCTGCCCCTCGACGTGTTCTCCAACCTGGAAGTTCCCCATCACTTAGGGGTTTAATGGAGGTTTCATTACTTCATTCCCGGGGCATAATTGATTAAGTCATTGGCTACTGGTGATTGAACTCAATCTCCAGCCCCTCTCTCCTTCCCAGAAGTCCAGGGGTGAGGCTGAAAGTTCCAACCCTCGAAACAGGCTTGGTCATTCTGGCAAATAGCTGAAGGCCCCCTACCCCCATCAGGTGTCATCGCATTAGCATACAAAAGACATGCAGTAGGTTCCAAGGGTTTTAGGTGCACTGTGCCAGGAACCAGGCACAAAGACCAAATATTTATTTTTTATTATACCACAGCGACCCACTGAATTGATTTCATTACACACCGTGGTTCACAATCTGCCCCTTGTAAAACCTGAGCTACAGAGATGTTATTGAGAACATGACTGATTCACTAGCTGATAAAGTCTACGAGGGTACAAGGGAGGAAATCCTCCCAGCCCTCGGTGTTGGGAACAACTTCTTCTTAGCAAATGGTCTGCTTCCAGCTAATGGGTATGAAATGTGTTCCAGGTCACGTTCCCTTCTTACTGCCTGCCAGAAAACTCGGAGACAAACATGGCCCACATCTAACAGAGGATATAAGACCTTGTAGCGTGTACTAGCCTTACTTCCAGCTAAATCTCTTTTAATCTTCTTCCTACTGACCCCATATCCTCACTCGTTCCTGTTTTAATCTTACATGCTGTATGAGTGTGTCAGGGTGCCTCAAATACATGTTAGAGTGAGGCAAGACAAACAATTGTAACTCCTGGAGGGACAAGACCTTTGCTTACTATTTCTCTTGGAACCTGACATTGTCCTTTCCACGCGGTGGAGACTTTCAATTTCAGTTGATGAAAGAAAAAAGGGCAGAGTAAAGACCACTCTCTAGAAGCAAGGGTGTGTGAGTCGGGGATGGGGCTGAGGGGTTGGGGTATGGGGGGTGTGTGATTGGTTCTCAGCAACAGAATGGGTCCAGCTTAACTATGACAATTTAGGCCCTAAGACCCCCACCCAAATACCTGGAAACCTCCAAATATGCCAACTCTTGATTTTCCCACCTCTATATATGGATCTGCTACTTCTTCTAGACTTGGCAACAATTTGAGATTTAGGATTTGCAACAAATCAATGACCTGCTCTTTGAACACAGACCTCTTCATGTGAGTCATGCGTCACTCCGGAGAAAGTTGGTAGCCAGGTGGGGCTCTCAGGGTGGGTTTCCACAACGCTGACCTTAGGGTGCAACGCTGATTCAGAAATGAACCCTAGAGGGCTTCCCTGGTGGCGCAGTGGTTGAGAGTCCGCCTGCCGATGCAGGGGACACGGGTTCGGGCCCTGGTCTGGGAAGATCCCACATGCCGCGGAGTGGCTGGGCCCGTGAGCCATGGCCGCTGGGCCTGCGCGTCCGGAGCCTGTGCTCCGCAGCAGGAGAGGCCACAACAGTGAGAGGCCCGCATACCGCAAAAAAAAAAAAAAGAAAGAAAAAAAGAAATGAACCCTAGAAGAACGTGTGCTGTTCCTAGTACAGGTCATGATTTTTCACGGATTCACTGGTGGAGGGGGGCTTCTCAAATGAGGTGCCACTGGTTCAACATGGTGGGTGTGCCCAGTTCCCCCGTGCCCCAGCTGGGGGAAGAGCTGGCCCAAATCAGGGATGAAGACCAGAACCTCGGGCTCCTCAGTACTGGTGCTCTGCACGTGGGCTGCCTTTCTGGGTGAAAATGAATCCCTTCTAGGGGCCTTTTTGGAAGAACATGGGTTTTCTCAGCTTTCCCTTGGGTGTGCTTCTACTCTGAAACCCCCGTGGTCTGAACTGATGTTACAGCCAGAAGAGGCCCTGAGACCGACCAGGATGAGGCAGAAGGGTGTTTCAGCCCTTTCCTGCCCAGGGTCTCCCCGCCCACTTTCTCCACGGCCTCCTTCTGGCCTGGACCACCAAGGAGAGGCCGACTCCCCTGGGTTTTTCCTAAAGAGCATACACATACTACAAAAGTCAAGAATGAAAAGGTAGGACTTCCCTGGTGGTGCAGTGGTTAAGAATCCTGCCTGCCAACGCAGGGGACACAGGTTCGAGCCCTGGTCTGGGTAGATCCCACATGCCGTGGAGCAACTAAGCCCATGAGCCACAACTGCTGAGCCTGCGCTCTAGAGCCCATGAGCCATAACTACTGAGCCTGTGTGCCCCAACTACTGAAGCCCACACGCCTAGAGCCCATGCTCTGCAACAAGAAGCCCCTGCTCGCCGCAACTAGAGAAAGCCCATGCGCAGCAACGAAGACCCAATGCAGCCAAAAATAAATAAATCAATTTATTTAAAAAAAAAAAACTTTAAAAAAAGAAAAAAAGAATGAAAAGGTGTCCAACTTACTCTGAGTGATCAAGCCACCATATGTGAATAGGAAAAAGAAGGCCACAGTCAATGATTTCCTGAGGCCACTGACAACATCCAGGCATGTCCCTCAAGTTGGAGCCTCTGAGACCTTTTCCACCATAGACACCCCATGGGATGTATGGTTTCTTTGCCCCAAGTCCAAAATTTCTCTAACATCCCCATGTTTTGTCTTAAAGATATACATGAATTTGCATTCTGACCCATGTATCTCCATTTATTTTAGTGTAATTTTTCTCCCAAGTCTTTTAGTAAAATTGTCCCTCCAGGAACAGGCTTGTTGACAGGCAACACAGGCTTGTACCAGCTTCACAGACCTTATCGGAGCAGTTTGGCCTTAATCTGTCTGACCCCAAATCCTGCTCTGCCAGGGATTCAGGAAAGCTAGAGCAAGTATTTGCCCAGTGCCCTCATGTGGCCACCTGGCTAAGGCAGCAGATCAGCCGGTCTGGCAGGACACCTGCTTCCAGCCCATCTCTCAGTATAGAAAGGCAGGCCTCAGAGTTGGTGCAGGCCCCCAAGGTTTTGGCTCGTACACCCCACTGCCCAGACACCAGCCCCTCTCAGAACTGATAGTGTGAGCAGTCATTAACCTCAAGTCGCTCTCATACAGCCCAAATCACCCCAGGGCACCCCTGTCCCAGAACTTCATGACCCTCTGGTCCAGAAGTCGCAAACTGGAGGTCCATGGGACTTGCTCACTTGATTCTCAGGGTGTTGTTTCTTCCCCCTTGAATTAGTTGCCAATATTTTATTTTATTTTTTATTTTTTATTTATTTTTTTTTTTTTCGGTACGCGGGCCTCTCACTGTTGTGGCTTCTCCCGTTGTGGAGCACAGGCTCCGGACACGCAGGCTCAGCGGCCATGGCTCACGGGCCCAGCCGCTTTGCGGCATGTGGGATCTTCCCGGACCAGGGCACGAACCCGTGTCCCCTGCATCGGCAGGCAGACTCTCAACCACTGCGCCACCAGGGAAGCCCAGTTGCCAATATTTTAAAATTCAACTATCAGAAGATAAAAAGGGGGACAAAAGTCAGATCTCTCTCTTCTCCTGAAAAAAACAAAACAAAGCAAAACTGAAGATCTGGCAACCCTGGCCCTGCTCCCACCATGGCCCACACTGTAGTTGCCCCTCCAGAGAGCATATGCTCTGCTCTTTACTGCAGTCCCCACCACTCCCTATCGCATCACAGCACCAGTCCCAGCCCCCTTCACTCTTTTCCATGCGCACCTGGCCCCGAGAAGGGAACCTGAAGCCCAAAGATATTAAATGACCCACCCTTGTTCAAAGAACCAGTTAGTTCAAATTGAACTATGTGGCAACTTGCTTTAAATTTCACAGAGGCCACCTGTTTTTGAGAAACATCATCACGTTTCTACCCCAGCTTTTCTCAAGGGAGGGAAGGGAGCTAGGAAAAGAGAGAGAATATTATCCTTGCTTAGCCTAAAAAAGCACATTTAAAATATCTGATATCTTCCTAATCAGACTCCAGGAAGCTCATGGACTCTTGGCCGATACGGATCAGAGAAGAAGGCCTTGAAGGGGCAGAAAACCAGGCCCCTCAGAGCACCCGCCCAGACGGAAAGCTCCCTTACGGCTGCAGGTAAGGACTGGGATCCTCACGTTCCTGCATTTGGGGGGACATTTTCCCAAACGCCCACTCCCCCAAACATTCCAACTGCTCTGCCTTTATCAGGGAGCAACGGTAGGTCATTTAGGAACCTGAAAACAGACAGACAGGACGGCAGGGCCCGGTTTGCGACTGAAACTACCCTTTGCTGGCAGGGACAATCACCTAATCGGCCACCCAGAGACACTCACGGGCCAGAGCTGGGCTCGGCTACACGCCCTATTTGTTTTCGGGAAACCGTTGGTGCCGGTTAAGTCAGATTAATAAATACCTTTAGGGTTTCCTCTGACAACATTCCCCAGAGAGGGGCACTTTGAGCTTTTAGGTCACTGCAAGAATCATTAACAACCTCACCCCACCCCCACCCCGCCAGCTCAACAACTGCTGACCGGACAATGAGCCTCAGAGAGGCTGTTTGCTGGTGTCATTAACAGAGCAAGACAGACAAAACCGCCCTAGGCCCCGCCTTAGCAACGCCAAGTGCCCTGGCCAGAGGGGGCCTCCCTGACCACCCTCCGTCTCCAAGGCCGCATCACACTGCGTCAGCCTCTATCACATTTCCCTTTCATCGGTGCCCTAGAAAACATCACCTCCTGACGTGAGTGGATTTGTTTGCTTGTGTATTTCGGTTTCCCTACGAGAGAGATTAAGATTAGGAAAGCAGGGCCTCGTCTGAATTGCTTGTGGCCTTATCCCCTCACATCTCAGACACGGCCAGCCACTTAGTAGGTGCTCAGTAAATCCATTTGTTGCATGAATGGACAGGCACAGAGTCAGGGCTGCCCACCTGCCCTCTCGGCCGCACAGCTGGCCTGGCAAGGTGTCAACCAAAACCCAAGGCCACAAAACAAACCAAGGGGACCACACCTGCAGCGTCCTCAGCACAGCAAGCTCAGCACACAGCAGGACTTCCCAAAATCGGGGGTTTGGACTTCCCTGGTGGCGCAGTGCTTAAGAATCCGCCTGCCAGTGCAGGGGACATGGGTTTGATCCCTGGTCCGGGAGGATCCTACATGCCATGGAGCAACTAAGCCCATGTGCCACAACTACTGGGCCTGTGCTCTAGAGCCCATGAGCCATAACTACTGAGCCCATGCACCACAACTACCGAAGCCCACGCACCCTAGAGCCCGCCCGCTGCAACTACTAAGCCCACACGCCGCAACTACTGAGCCCACGTGCTGCAACTACTAAAGCCCACACGCATAAAGCCCGTGCTCCACAATGAGAGAAGCCACTGCAGTGAGAAGCCCACACACTGCAACAAAGAGTAGCCCCACTCGCCACAACTAGAGAAAGCCCGCATGCAGCAATGAAGAGCCAACGCAGTCAAAAAAAAAAAAAAACCACAAACAAACAAAATAGGGGGCCTCTCTCGAGCTGCACTGGCCGCTGAGGCCCACTGTGCAGCAGACCTGACAACTCCCATGTCCAGACTTCTCTGAGGACAGGGACACGGTCAGTCGTTTCAAAAGGTGGAATGTTACCGTATTTTCCCCAGTCTGCTCCAGGAACAGCCTCCCTTCCACCCTGTTACAGAAGTAGCTGGAGAAGAGGTTCCCAGACACTTGGCCACCCCAGGACTTGCATCCTCTGCTAGTCCATGAGCAACAAAACCAACACAGGCACATCACTGTTGTTCCTGACCCAGGGGCAGTGGGTTGCTTATATTATTCTTCTAGGCCTTTGCAGTATTTCACAATAAAAATGCATGAAAGTAATCCACGCCCTTTGTTAAAAGAACATTCAAACACTGAAAGGATAAAGTGACAAGAAGGAGTCATGTCTACCCATCCAACCCTGGTCTTGCTCCCAAGAGCCCACTCTAACGGCTTTTCCTTCGCCCCTTTTGGAAAAAGTCTATGCATACACAAAAGCATATGCACGTATTTTTTTTTTTCAATTATTATTTATTTATTTATTTATGGCTGTGTTGGGTCTTCGTTTCTGTGCGAGGGCTTTCTCTAGTTGTGGCAAGTGGGGGCCACTCCTCATCGCGGTGCGCGGGCCTCTCACTATCGCGGCCTCTCTTGTTGCGGAGCACAGGCTCCAGACGCGCAGGCTCAGTAATTGTGGCTCCCGGGGCCAGCTGCTCCGTGGCATGTGGGATCTTCCCAGACCAGGACTCGAACCCGTGTGCCCTGCATTGGCAGGCGGACTCTCAACCGCTGCGCCACCAGGGAAGCCCTATGCACGTATTTTTTAAACACATACGCAGGGCATGCTGTCCTGCATCTCTCTTTCCCCCATTTCATACCTCAGAGATCTTTCCTAACGAACAAATACAGACCGATTCAGAAATGAATTTACTCCTAGTTCATGGTGAGAAACCCTCCTCTTGTCTTTACTGAGTGCTCGGGTGAGCGGCCCATATGGAACAGCAGATCACACTATTCATACATGTATGTGACCACCAGAGTCTTGTGGCTCTTTTACCAATCCACCTGGTTTGGTGTATTTGTTTTTCCCAACAGCCTCCAATCAGCCTCAGGGCTCCCTAAGGCCTCCAACAGTGAAGCAGACCTACTGGGAACACCCATTATCCATATCCTGCCAGGTTTCCAGGTTCCAGGTCCCAGTAAACACTCCACATGTCTTTCTGAGACTCCAGGAAGCATCTGTCTCACTTAGCCGGGCAGCAGACATACTGCCTGCCTCCATACCCAGTGCAGAAGGCAGCGTGGGGCTGGCAAGAGTCACCCCTAGAACTCTGAAGAAGAAGTCTGAACTCTTTGTAAACAAGAGGAAGCTGCCACATCATCTTGCATTGCATTGAAGGGTGTGGGGAGGGCTTAGCGCTGCCTACAGGTAAGGCCTCTGTGAGTTCTACGATTGATAAGTAACTATGTTACCATCAGAGAATAATAATGAGTGCCCCAAGAGCCCAGAGCTGTACTGGGCCCCTCTCATTAAAGGTGGACACTGGCAATTAAAAGGCTCCTATTCCCTCCTTTCTGCCTTCCTTTTCTTTCTTTCTTTCTTTCTTATTTTTTTTTAACTTTTTATTTTTTCAAATCTAATTTTTTTAACTGAAGTATAGCTGATTTACAATGTTGTGTTGCCTTTCTTTTCTTTATACATTCAACAAATATTTAGCAAGCAGTGATTCTACATCAAGCATAGTGCTACGCAGTAGAGAAAACAGGTCCCGAAGAAAGCAGGGAAAACAAACAGGAATCAGATAACTGGACTTCCCCCATCGCCCTTCTATCCCGAACACACAGACAGGCTGTGTAAAATACTTCTCTTTGACACGACCAAGCTCTAGGCGAGACAGGGCCCGCTCCAGGTGCCAGAAATGAGGAGGAAACTCAAAGCTAAAACCAAGGGCTGAGAGAGGAAGCTGGGCAGGCCTGGGAGTTTAGGAAAGAGATGGACAGAGGCCTCAGGAGAGTCCGGGCTCCCAGCCAAGGCGGTAGAGCCAGCAGACACCTACTTCAGAAGGTTCTCCGCTCCCGTTCTCATCCGCACGGCTTTCAGGATCTGCTGGTTCAAGGCAGCCCTCTGATTCTGCAGTTTGCTCCGGCCAGTCTGTGCGAGGGGATTGCAACCCTGAGGGAAAACAAGAGATGCCCCTTCAGAGGTCAGCCACTCTAAAAATGATGACAAACGTCTAATACAACAGAAGATGTTTTAAAAACTCATTTTTTTCTGAAAGTAAAAGTAATATATTTTCCAACATGGAAAATATATAAAATATGAAAAATATAAAAAAGGAAAAGTCAGTCCTAATAACACAACTCCAAAACAGCCACTGTGACTGGTTTCTTTCCTGCCCACCTGTTTTACGATATATGCATACTGTTACTTTCCACATCAGTGGCTGTGTAGGGAGTTCCCCAGACCAGCCCCATGTCTGGAGTTTCACAGGACTCAGCATACAGTTGCACTCACAGCTAAGATTCATGACAGCAGTTTGGTAAAGATACATAGCTGGATCATAGGGAAGAAGAGGGAGAGTCTGGAGGAATCCATGTGCAGGCTTCCTTATGCTTTCTCTGTCCTATGAGGGGTCACACAAAGCACGCTCTTCCCCCAGCAACAAATGCAGCAACGTGCATGCAGTGTCACTGCCCAGGTTGGCCCATTAGAAAATCAAATTCACGGTTTTTATTAGGGGCTGATCACAAAGCCACCTTCTGCCTAGCACGTACCAAAATTCCAGGCTGCCGAAAGGAAAGCAGGTGTTCACTGCAAACCACATGGTTTTCGCCATTAGATTAGACACAGCGGGCCAACTCCATCACTTAGGGGATGAAAGGAACACTCCAAGAGCCAGGCTCCCAGAGACTAGGCAGGGGCCAACCTTGCAAGCAGATCTTCCTAAGGAAAGCAGCCTCAGGTCTGCCATGTTAACCCTTTTCTGCACAGGGGCACACATAGGCTATCATGTTTACTCACTTAATACTCTATCATGAAAATTTCCTTTGTTATGAAGTGCTCCTCCAAACCATGATTTTAATAATTGCATAATGTTGCTTTTTTTTTAGGATTTACCATTTCCTTATGGTCGGACAGTTAGATTGTTTCCAAGTATCTGCTATTATCTATAATTATTTGATGCATATTTGTAAGCACGAATCTTTGTAAACCTCATGTTTTTCCTTTAAGGTATATTTCTAGGACTGAGTTACAGGGCGTCTAACCTCTTTAAGCCCCCTCCTCCCCCTAAGCACCAGCCCAATTATCCTCCAGCAAAGAAAGGTACTATTTCTTGTCCCTTCTCCCCGACAGCATTAGGCAACCATGAATCTATTGATAATTTGTCTGTACAGACTTGCTTATTCTGGACATTTCACTTACGTGGAATCATACAGAATACAGTCTTTTGTGATGGGCTCCTTTCACTCAGCATAATGTTTTCAAGGTTCTTCCGGGTGTAGCACATATCAGTGCTTCAGTCCTTTTTGTCCCTAACACTCCAATTAATATGAACAGTCATTTATCCATTCATCCGTTGATGGACATTTGAGGGTGTTTTCACTTTTTGGCTCTTATGAATAGGGCTGCTTATTTGTGTGTAAGTTTTTACGTGGATGTATGTTTTCCTTTCTTCTCTTGGCTATAGATCTAGGAGTGGAACTACTGTGTCATATGGTTAGTTCTACGTTAAACCATTTGAGGTCAAACTATTTCCCAAAGAGGCTATAATATTTTACATTCCCACCAACAGTAGATGAGGGTTCCAATTTATCCCTATCCTCATTAATACTTGTTATTGTCTTTATTAGAGCCAACCTAGGATGGGTGCTATCTCACTGTGGTTTTGATTTGCATTTCCCTGATGGTTAACGATGTTAAATATCTTTTCTTGTCCTTATTGGCCATTTATGTATCTTTGGAGAAAGATCAATTCAGATTCCTTGCCCAATTTTTTTTTTTTTTTTTTTTTTTTTGCCACATCACAGGGCACGCGAGATCTTAGTTCCCCAACCAGGGATCGAAACCTCGCCCCTGAAGTGGAAGCACAGTCTTAACCACTGGACCGCCAGGGAATTCCCTCCTTGCCCTTTTTTTTTTTTTTTTTTTTTTTTTTTGCGGTATGCGGGCCTCTCACTGTTGTGGCCTCTCCCATTGCGGAGCACAGGCTCCGGACGGGCAGGCTCAGTGGCCATGGCTCACGGGCCCAGCCGCTCCGTGGCATGTGGGATCTTCCCGGACCAGGGCACGAACTCGTGTCTCCTGCATTGGCAGGTGGACTCTCAACCACTAGGCCACCAGGGAAGCCCCCTCCTTGCCCATTTTTAAACTGGGTTATTTTTTACTGTTGAGTTGAAAGTATTATTTTCAATCTTTGCCAAATTGATATGCAAAAAACAGGTATCCCATGCTCCCAATGTGCAAGGATTATTAGTGAAGATAAACATTTTTTTCATATATTATTGATCACTTGAATTGCTTTTTCAGTGAATTGTCTGTGTTCTCTGTCCATTATTTCCTGGCGTATTTAGATTACAATCAATGTTTCATTGTGAAAAGTTTAAAATCAGAAAAAGAGTTTCCTTTTTTTTTTTTTTTTTAGCTGTGCGGCTTGCGGGATCTTATTCCCCACCAGGGACTGAAACTGGGCCACCACAGCAAAAGCGCCAAGTCCTAACCACTGGACCGCCAGGGAATTCCCATCCTTTCTGTTTTTTTTCTTCCAACTGTGTTAGTCTCTTTTTATTCTTTTGGTAATTTCTTCCAGAGTTAACTACTTCCATTTGTAGGTGATGAAACGTGTAAGAAATCCACTTCAAATGTTGGCACTGCTATGAGCATGGTCTTTCCCTTTACTTCAACTGAATTGCTGTTGATTCTTGTTTATATTCCAAGTCCCGGAAGTGGTTTTCACTGTGGAAGTTATCTGAAGATGGTCTTATGCTTTCTAGTAGTGGTCTACAACCAGGTTCTAGCTTTTCCAGGAAGGCTACACAGGACGGATTTAGATATTACATATTAAACTAAGAGGCATTCTCTCAATTGAGTTTAAATGCATTTTATTTTTAGACAACCTACATGACTTTTTTTTTCCTCAAAAACAATGCCTCCGCTCCAAACAAATCAACATCAAAACGAAGAGCTCAAGATGACATCAGTCCCATTTGTCTAAGTCCTGGTGTTGTGTGGATGAAAAGCAGCAGCCAGCTAGTTATGATGAGCAGGTAATAGATCCAAACAGCCAAATTTGTTGACATTTTTCCATTTCTAGACCATCCTTAAAGAAAATCATATATGGAGTCGCACTATCCTCATGGTAGGTCAGCAGAGCAGCCATGCTATCTGGATTCATGTTTTCACCAATAAAGAACTGATCGTTTTTGAAATTAGCAAGGATGTGCTTGATTTGTTCTGCAGTCCCTGTCATAAAAGGTTTTACTCTTTCTGGTCTCTGTTCTTCAAGCTTCCCTTTGATTGACTTCATGTAATCTTTGATGTATTTCTTGTAGGCTTCTTTTGTGAAGCTGGTTTCCTGCAAGTGATGGTTCATGACAATAACCACACCAGTGATTACTGTACAGTCGGTACCTTCGCCCTCGGGGCCTTCAGCAGAGGCATTCCCACCAATGAACGAGTCATCAATATTACCCTCTGTCCTACTGACCATATTCCCCTCCACCTCCAGACACAGCCTGTCCGCGACCTCCCGGATCTTGTAGATGTCAGAGAATATCTCATCATGGCTGGTGAGGTCCCGGTAGATGATCATCATGGAGGGAGACATCGGTGGTACTAGCTTAGTAGGAGCCCGGAGCTCAGAGCGAGCGTGGTGCAGCCGGAGCGGCGCTCGGGGGGAAGGGGGAGCAGGTGGAAAAGCTTATTTTTTTTTTTTAATTAAAGTAGAATTGATTTACAGTATTGTGTTAGTTTCAGGTGTACAGCAAAGTGATTCAAAAAATTTCCTTTAACCTAATAGTGTTTTTCCCACCCCAGCAGGTAGAAGCCCAGGGATCTGAGGGAACGCTCCATTCCTTTCTGAAGCTTATCTTTCGGTTCCGCCCTGACAGGCTTGTGGTCACACCCTGGGAGTGGCTGGTGGGCAGTATTTGGTGAGGGGACGGCCCTTCTCTCTGCGTCACTGCCTTGGTCACTGCCATCACAGCTCCACACACACCTAGCCTCCCACACCTCTGCCCAAGTTACATCCATGGCCTTCACCCCAAGGAAGAAGAAATGGGTTCTCTGCAGCCCCAACCTTCTCAGGGATTCCCATATCAGTAGCCTTTAGACTAGAGGGTCAGAAATAAGTTACATCTCTCCTTCCACAAAGATTTTTCACTCTCCCATCCCAGCAGGTGGCCACCCACCTGTCCCCCATGCAGCCGTCCAAATTCAAATTACACAGATATTCAGAATCTGAATTGGGACAGTCTTAAAATTAACATTTTTCAAACCATTAAATGATCCCTGATTTAAAATAAAAATCAGAAAACGAATTCTCTCTTTTCAGATCTAAGATTAAAATGTCTTTAATATTAAGATAACTTAATAGTAAAGGGCTAAAATAATTGCCAGTCTCTTTCCTTTCCACATCCTAAAATTACTATGAAGGGATGGCTCAATCTGACTTAAAATTACATGGTTCACCAAGGCTGTGTTCTATTTTACAGAGAAGGCTTAATAACTAATTCCTTTACATACATTCCCAGAGCTAAGATTAAGCACCCATTCCAGCTCACGGATAAGGACTTTTTCCTGCTCCCATACTTCACCCAACTTCTGGCTGGCCTGGAATCACTACACCCTAACCAGCCCACAGATGTAGGGTCAAGTTTCCAGATAAGACATAGGAATGCTTAGGATTAGATTTGACTGAGTAATTGGAACCCAAACGACATTACTTCTTACTGACAGGTAGGAATGCCAGACCTGTTGGAAACAGCAGAAATGCCCACAGGGCTGTTTGGAAACTTCCCAGAGCCCTGAGAGATGAATCTGGGCGAGACTGTCCAAAAGACCCCCTGGCATCACCAGCGGCTGCTAGCTGTCCACTGGCCCCTGCCAGGGGTTCTCTGCTAGTGGGGACCCACAGTCCTCAGCCATACCTTAGCTCTTAATTGGTTCACAACAGGATGTAGAGCTTCTCCAAACTGAACTGAGGGTTTGTGCCCAGGACTGAGGCAGCACCTGTCAGGCCTGCCTGGCCTGGGAAGTGGGGAGGGACTGTGGGGGACAAATGAACTGTCCTTGCCTCTAGGGTCACTGTCCGCAAGTCTTACAGTGAAGTTGAGAGTCTGTCTACTACACAGAGTCTGTCAGTTACCTGACCAGCCTAAGGCTTGGGCATTGGCGTCAGTCTCAATACGTGGAAGGATGGTCCGACTGTCAACACCCAAGAAAAGCAAGTACTGAGTAAAGCTCAGCTTCCTCACTAGCTTAGTGGGGTCTCCCACGTTGTCAGTCAGCCCACATGGACTCTGGTATGGCATCTCGGACCCCACAGTTCTGAGGCTTGGAGGGTAAGTGAGCTACTCAAGATGCTAGAGGCAGTAAGGGTGGGAGGAGGACTCAAGCCCACGTCCTTCCTTCCCGCCACTCTGAGATGAGCCTGAGCAGCAGGAATGTGTGGGAATGCGGGGACCAGCTCGCCCGCCAACCCCCGGACACCCCTTCCGTGCTTCCTGGCTGAGGGCTGCCCGGCTCAGTGCATATCTTTTGGCCACAGTGACCCACGTCCCACTTTCCCACCTCACAGCCCACAGCGGTCAGGGGTTGTAAATCCATGCTCGCACACCTCCTTTCCAAGGGGAAGGACATCTGATTCATGCCTGGCTAGCTGGAAAACCAAAGGCCCCAGCCCTGAGTTTGATTCAGGGTGAGCACCTGACATAGGACAACAGAGCCCATCAGGAGGGGGCTTCATTTTTCCCCATCAGCCTTGAACCTAGGAGGATGTGAGACTGGGCAGCTGCAGCCACGTTACCACTGTTGGGGGAGTGTCTCCCCCCAGGTGAAGCCAACCTAGGGGGAGCAGAGCTGAGAAACTGAGTTTTGGCGGCAGCATTTGAGCCCTAGATCAAGCCAGGCCTGAAGCCATTCCTCTGGGCTTCTCAGTGACAGGAGCCAAATGCATTCCCTTTCTTGCCTGAGCTATTTTTTAAAAATGGAGGCATAATTTACACATAATGAAATACATGGCTTTTTTTTTTTTTTTTTTTTTTTTTTTTTTTGTGATACGCGGGCCTCTCACTGTTGTGGCCTCTCCCGTTGCGGAGCACAGGCTCCGGACGCGCAGGCTCAGCAGCCATGGCTCACGGGCCCAGCTGCTCCGCGGCATGTGGGATCCTCCCGGAGCGGGGCACGAACCCGCGTCCCCTGCATCGGCAGGCGGACGCTCAACCACTGCGCCACCAGGGAAGCCCAATACATAGCTTTCTAAGTACATAGTTCAATGAGTTTGGATAAATGTGTATACCTAGGTAACCACTATTCCAGTCAGAATATAGACCATTCTCATTACCCCCCAAGGCAACCAAGACTCTGATTTCTATCACCGTAGACTTTTGCCTGTTCTAGAATGTCATATAAATGGAATCATAGGGCATGTATGCTTTTGTGTCTGGCTTATTTTGCTCAGTAGTATGCTTTGAGATTCACCCATGTTGTTTTACTTACCCGTGGTTTGCTCCTTTTAATTGCTGAGTAGAATTCCATTGTAGGAATGTACCATGGTGTGTTTATCTGCCTAAACCACTGGGGATTCGATCTTCTGGTAACCACAACTAAGAAAGTCCTAAGTAGAATAAGTTCACCCAGAGTGAAAACTCTATTTGTTAATACACACGCACATGCCTTTAGGATATAGTTAAGTTGTTCAGCTGGGAAACAAGTATTTAAGAGCAGCACCTAGGCAAAAACCAGAGTCAGTGGATTTGGAAGAAAGGAAAGGCTACTTGACCTACAACATGCAGAGACTGACAGTGAAAAGGCAGATAGGCCAGGCCACTGGGAAGGCAGACACAGGGTACGGAGCAGTCTTTCCTCCCCAGCAGGGGGTGGGGGGGGCCTGCTCTAGGCAGTGCCTGGCGCTTGGCTCCCCTCCACCCCAAGAACCAGTGAGGGCCTTTGTTCCACACAGCCAAAGTTAAAGCCCACACACGTAGATGTGTCTCCAGCAAACTGAGGGCACAGTGTGAACTTGGAGTCTCTAGGTCAGGAGGAAGACTGAGTGAGGGTGACCACGCAGGGTCCCCTGGCCAGTGACCCTCACGCAGGGCACGGAAGAGTGGGGTGCTTTTTGCTGCCTCTCCAACACAAAGATATTTTCTCTGCCTTCCTTCCTAGTCATGCAACCCCTCCCTCAACCACCAAGCTCTGGAAAACAGAATTGTTTGTTTATGAGTTAGCCAGAAGCTGTCAACCAGAAAGCACAGAAATAGCATGCAATACCGTGCAATACACAAAAATACATCTAATTTAACTTTTCACCATGCTGGAGATTCAGGGCAGTTTGGATGAACAGAATCTACCTTTTCTATGTCCATAAAAATTAAAACATGAATTTGGCACTTGTAAAGAGGTCTCCTGCCCTTCCAGGATCTCTGCCAGGTGCCTCCCTCTGGCGTCCCCATCCATTCACATGGGGGTAGGGGGCCACAATATGAACAGGCTCCCTTCAGTCACTTCTACAAATCTTTACAGACACCTACCGTGTGTGTACAAAGTGTGTGCCACTCTACAAAGATTTACAGTCACCAAAATTTCTAAGTGACAAATGTATTTGCAGACCCAACTGATGACCTGTTTATTTCAACTGGTAGGATGTACTCACCACTAGTGTACAGTCATTGGTGGGGGTGAGATGGTATGTGTGTGTGATTTTGTACACTTCTGTTATTACCCTTTTTTACAACAATTTATGTTACTTTTCTAAGACAATAATATTGGAGAAAAAGAAACTACTTCTGAAGTTGTAGATTTGGATCACCTGCCTTTTTCTCCTCTTAGAGTCCAATCGAAACAGGCTTTTCTAAGGCATATGGCCCTAGCGAACTCCGTGGGTCTGACCAGCAAGGCCAGAAGGACCTGCATCTCTCCCTGTTTCTGGTGCTACAGGCGGGAGACCTTGCCCCCAGCAGGCACCCCTTGCTGCCAGCTCTGCCAGACACTCAGTCTGGCTGAGCTGCACCTGCGGTTCCGCTGTCCTCTGTGGCCACCTCCAATACAGCCTTTGTGTCACAAGACTGTAGTACCTGAGCCAAAGGAGGAAGTGGTGATCAGGCTAAAGCCAATGCCCTGTATCATCAGGTGGTGTCTTGGAATCCATCCAAATAGCCCCAGGAAGCAAGGGACATTTACAGTGTTACAGCTCATCATGCTGACTCTCCTCTGAGTCACCTGAAAATTCTGTTTCTGCCAGGGGAACCCCTCCTGGCCAGGATCCCTCAATGTGAGGAGGAGTTTGTCCACCACGCCCTCTGGGCTGCTGGTGTGCACCAGTGCAGCTGGACAGACCCTCACCAAGGCCATGATCAGCCTGGATCCAGCCTGGCCTGTAGGGTCTGGCTCAGACCATGGTGGGGTAGCAGGTGGGGAAGAGGCAGCGGCACAAACTTTTACACCCTTCCTCCTCCCTCCCCCACCCCCACCTGGAGAAACATCATCACTACCCAATAGAAATGGGGCAGGAACTTCCCTGGTGGCGCAGTGCTTAAGAATCCGCCTGCCAATGCAGGGGACACGGGTTCGAGCCCTGCTCCGGGAAGATCCCACATGCCGCGGAACAACTAAGCCCATGCGCCACAACTACTGCGCCCGTGCTCTAGAGCCCGCGAGCCACAACTACTGAGCCTGAGAGCCACAACTACTGAAGCCCATGCGCCTAGAGCCCGTGCTCCGCAACAAGAGAAGCCACCACAGTGAGAAGCCCGTGTGCCACAACGAAGACCCAACGCGGCCAAAAATAAATAGATTCTCAAAAAAAAAAAAAAAAGATGGACTGGATGAGCCCCCATGACCCACCCTGTGCTCCTCAGACTCAGCCCAGCATGTCTCTCCACATGTGCTTATATAAGATGCACACGTGTGTCCAACATGAAATTACACCCCACTAAGATGAATGGTGCATAAGAGGAGCCTCTGTGTTAAAAAAAAAAAAAAAGAAAAATTCTCTTCCTTCCTTCTCTGCTGGAGCCTTGAGGAAATCCAGAGTAAACAGGGACCACGAACCAGGACACAGTGAACCTTGGGGCCCTGTCCAGCCTGGAGGCTTCTGTGAACAAGAAACAACTTCTCCTCCAGCTCTTGGGTAAAAACAATGGAGCTAAATTCATTTCGGGCCATTAGTGCTCCCAGAGGATGGCGAGGCAGAGATAAGGTCCCACAATGCTGCACTTTGTACCGAAGGTCTTCTTCCCCTTACTGCTAAGGTCTTTCATTTTGACCCTTTCAACAGCTTTTCTCTAGTTTTTTTCCAGCTAGCTTTCTCTTGGCCAAGAATAGGTTTTCCTGTGGGTTTCAGGACTATAGCCCCCAGAGAGCCCTGGAGATGGGACCCGCTCTCAGGATGTAGTGTCTTGGAAATGTGTATTCCTCTGCATTAACTATAGGCCCGAACACACATTCTTCCAAGACTTTCATTAGGATAAGCATAAAAATCTGTCTGGGAAAAAGAAACTCCATTTCCACGGGTCATTATTTTAAGAAAATAATTTAGTATTTAATTATTCTTATAGAACTGTACCTCTATTTAAACATAGTAGTGTCAAGGAAGAAAAAAAAAAGTGAGAAGCCAGAGAAGAGAGAAACATATTGTGATAGACCAGAAAGTATTCTGTATTTTTTGTTTGTTTTTAATTCAGAGAGCCCCCTGCCCCAAGCTGCTCACCCAGGAGGCCAGGGTCTGTACTGGTGTCCATGCCTGACCTGCGGCCAAACTGAGTCTGTGTCCTCGGGCTCTGTACAGCCATGTCCTGCACAACCCCAAGAAGACCCTGACTTGTCAGGGGGCCCTCTCTGCCAAAGACCGCCTCACACGTTCAGGGTCCAACACCAGCAGGCAATAGGAACCTCCTCATTCTAAACAAACCTGCCTTCTTCTCTCTCCTCTACCCCCACCCCCCCAGCAACTATTTTCTCTGCCCTTCTCCCACCTGTACGCCACCACACTGACTTGAAAGATTTTTCTTTGATGTGGACCATTTTTAAAGACTTAATATTTTATTGAATTTGTTACAATATTGCTTCTGTTTTATGTTTTTTGGTTTTTCGGCCGCGAGGCATGTGGGATCTTAGCTCCCCGACCAGGGATCGAACCCGCACCCCCTGCTTTGGAAGGTGAAGTCTTAACCACTGGATCACCAGGAAAGTCCCCACCACACTGACTTTTGCCCCCAATTCTCCACCTACTCATTTACCAACAACCCCCTAAAGGACTAAACCCAGTATTTTCCAGGGCTCTTCTGACTTGTCAACCTCATCTCTCCACTAAAAAGATCTCTTCTCTCAGCTGCCTTGACACTGTCACCCTCTGGGCTTGTTTACCATCTCTCTGCCTGTCCCTTAAATGGAGGCATTATTCTCTTCTGCCTTGGGTCCTTTTTCACAATATCCCACTGCCTCCCACACTGGTGTCCCCCAAAGCTGCATCTCCAGCCAGGGGGCGCTCGTGGCTGCCGGGTTCATGGAGTGGACTCCCCACTGGGACCACCTTTCAGATGTCGCTGAGGGGCCTCAAGTCCACCACCTCTACCTCAGCCTCCTGGTGGCCCCATCTCAGTGAGGCGCCTGAGCATCCCCCCAGACACCAAAGGGCAGACATTTTGGACTCCCATCAGCAGAACTTCCCCACCATATTTGGTCCATTCGTTCTTCCCATCCCTGTTGACTGCCTTTGCTCAGGCCCTCATCACTGCACCCTCCCCACTGGGATCCCTGCCTCCAGTCTGGACCCCTGGTTTGAGTTAGGGGTGCAAGCTGTTGGAAAGGATGGGTGGTGAGGCCGTGTTTACCTAGGACTTTACATAACTGACTGAAAAGTCATCAGTAGATCGTATCGGAGTAGGACAGAGACAATGAGGATTAACCTTCCACACTCCTCCCCTGTCTGGCTCCACCACTGCCTCTTCCCCATCGCGCACCTACTGATCACTCAGCTTTCCAAGTGGTCTTTCTGTGACACAAATCTCACACGTCTGGTCCTGCACGAAGCACTTTGATAGATCTCCAGGTTCCCTTCCCATGCATCCAGGATGCGTGACTCCTGAACTAGCCTAGTTCCCATTTACACCTCCACACCCCCAAGGGTTCACTCACACACGCTCACAATCCTGTGCCTTCACCCATGCTATTCCCTCTACCCGAAGTGTTCATCCTCCCCTCCTTCACCTGTATAACATCTACCTCTCATTCAAGGAGCATTGGTTTTAGGACAAACTGGCTCAGATCACACATCAGGGAAAGTTCCATGTTGACACCTTTTATTAACTTTGTACTAGGAACGCTCTTTGGACTTCTATGACGTAGCACAATGATCATTACAAGGTCTCGTTTTCCAAAGAGATGTTTCTAATTGCAAACCAGTGATTCATCTTATTTTGCACCCATGATTCTCTTTATCTACCACCGGAGAAACCGCACCTGAAAAAACACTCAGCTTTGCATCCTTTCACAGCTCCCTTGCCTTCCACTCAGTCCTATGCACATCCTCCCCTGGAAAACCTGTTTTGGAAGACAAGGGAACATAACCCTGGCAGGTGTCCACCACCTTTTCTGCCCCTTCCTCTGTTGTTTCCCCCAGATGCTGCTATAGGTCCAGACCTCCACCTGTTCAGAGGACAATCTGGGGAAGAAATGAAGTCCCAGAAAGATGCAGCAACTTGCTGGAGTCTACACTGCAATTTTGTGGGGGAGGCAGTCAGGGTTTGAGGCCGTAGGGCTGAGATCTAGGGATTCCCAGGCCTGGCCTCCTTCTGCAATTCCATGGCCTGTGATGCTCTGTTCCCAATGCCACACATAATTAGAAGTTATAATCCTATAATTCCATGATGACATCTTTTAACTTAAATACACCTTAAAACTATTCCTTTTTTTTTTAATGCTAAAAGCAATTTAACCAAAAGGAATTTTTCCAACTCTGTCCTCACCTGTTTCCAGATTCTCCTCCTGTCCATCCTCTAGGGCCACTGCTCCTCACCAGAGAGCAAAAGCCCAAAGGCAGCGTCATGGGAGAAGGAGAAAGACGCCAAGAGCATTCACTGACTGGATAATTAGGCGTGGAACAATTAAGAATTGACTGTTCTGTGGGAAACAGTTTCACTGCCCTGTTTATAATTTCGTCCTCTGCCTTCGGTCATAGAAGTTCTAAGAGAACAATTTCTCAACCCACCTAGTCAAACATGGCCAAGAGCCAAAGGCTATTTTTAGACTCATAGGGACAAGGAAGAAGGATGGAAGGTGTCCCCGTGCCTCCGGGCTCAAAAGCATCTTTGTAGCCCAGGCCTTGCAACCTACGGACATCCCAGCAACCCCGCTCCGTGGATTGGGGCCACTTTTGACGGGCTGAGCTGCGAACCTTCAGGGCGGGAGGCCACGGTATGTGCCAAGCTCCCGCGGAGCCCGCACCTCCCGCAGGTCTACCCAACAATCGGATAAATCCGCTTTAGCGAAAAGTAGTGAGGGGGTGAAACCGCTGCCCTCACGTCTGCAGCGCGCACGCCCTCCTGGGCAACTAGGGGCAGAGAAGGCCAGGGGGCGACGCCCGAGGTCCCCTCCCATCCTCGAAAAAGTCGAAGAGGCAAACACTGGAAGCATTCTGGAGGCAAAGGGGGAACGCCATCCCTTCTGAGGGGCTCCTATTTCCACGCGCCCCGGCCAAGCGCTCGGGTGGAAGCCGGGCTTGGGTCCCCACGCGCCGCAACGCCGAGGGCGCCAGCGCACTGGGAACCGGTCCCTTCCCCAGGGCCGCGGGACGGCCGGCGGGGGCGACCCCGAGCACCCCTCCTGGCCCTGTCCTCCGCCGGCACCTGCGCGGGGCGGCCCAACACCACTCCCCAGCCCCGTAAGTCACCTGCTCTCGGCCGCCAGGTGCACCGCCGCCGCACCCTCCACTCCGACCCTCCGCCGGGCGCGCCCCAGACCAGTGCGCCCCCTCCCCCTCCAGGCCTGGTCGACCCCAGCCGCGCGCCCTGCAGCCCCCTCCACAGCCTGGGGGGAAAGAAGTCTGGAGCTCGCAGAATCCCAGCCCGCCCGAAGCCGCCCACCTTCCGAAAGTAGCCGTCGCCCTCCTTCTCCAGCGGCTGGGGGGCCGCGGGCAGCAGAGCGTCCGTCATGCTGGCAGCGCGGGAGCACAGGACAGACTGAAGCTCATCTGCGAGCTGGCCCGAGAGGGCGCCTGGCCCCGCCCCCGCCCCGCCCGGCCCCGCCTGAGCGACCGCCCCTCCAGCCCCGCCTGAGGCCCGGCCGGGAACCCTGGAGACCAAGCCGGGCCCGCCGAGACCACGCCCCTGGTCCCGCCCCGGCTCCGGATTGGCCGAGCGCAGCCGTGCCCCAGGCGAGGCTGGCGGAGGGGAGAGCAAAGAGCCCCTCGGCTGTTCGCTCACCCTCTCCCAGCCTCAGGGGCTTAATCGGGGAGTGGCTGCAGCCTTAGCCCGGGAGCGCAGGGGCGGGCCGGTGGTCTCCGCTGCCGCAGCGAGGCCCGGGTTGGGGATCCAGCTCCTCGTCTGGAACCATGGGGGTAAATGCAGCGAGTGGGTGAAGCTACGGCTCCTGCGCGCACGACGCGGGGACAGTGACCATACCCGACGCCACGTCGAGGGCGCGGCGGGAGCGCTGGGCCCTGGGCCGAGCAGTCAGGAACAGCTTCCCGCCAAAAGGGATCCCGGGGCAGAGTCCGGGAGGCTGAGGGAGAGTTGGCGGCGCCACCGAGGGCCTTGGCGGGTGACTCAAACCTGTTGGCACAGTGATCAACCCCCTGTCCCCCAACCCGCTCTGCAGAAACCAGGTGGATCCACTGGGAGGTCACAGATGGCGAGGGGAGAGGGGTCCACCCAAGGAGGGATCCCCAGAAAGGGTTTCGTGCCCAAGAGACTCGACAGATATCCTTGAGCACGTTTCTTAACCACCACTTCGAACCTCAGATTTCTCAACTGCAAAATGGGTCCGGATCACCCTCTCTTGACCTGGTCCAAGGTATTACAACCAAAGTGGTGTATAAGCGCTTAGCTGCGCAGTAGGGACGCGAATAGCTTAGGAGCGAAAGGGGGACTCTTGGGGACAGGGGTCGCACCGCTCTCTCTCCCAGCTCCCCTGATCGGTGGACTGCGCGGGTAGAACTAGCAGACAGGGTGCCGGGACTGGGCTGCCGGAGCCGGAAGCCCCCCAGCGGCCACGCCCCTCCTGGCCAGCGTCCTGCAGTTCCTACCCCCTCCCCCAACTAAGGGACACCTTTGCGCAGTTACTGCTGCATTTGGCCGTCGCGGTAGGTGCCACAGGTAGAACACAATACAATCTGCTTTCAAAACAAGCCAAGCGTTTCCTTTTCTTCTTAAAAAAAAAAAAAAAGAAAGAGAAAGAAAAAAGTATGTGCGTTAGGGGATGTTCAAGAATTTAACATAAATGGTAGCAACAGCCAAGTAAATGTTAAAAAAAAAAAAAAAAAAACAACTCATCATCACTGCCGGCTCCAAGACGCAGCACAAGAAAAGTCGTTCTCTGAAAGGACTAAGAAAGAACCTGAAGAATCTTAAGCAGCTGGGACAGGTGTTTGGGAAACTGTGGCAAATGCAGAAACTTCCCTTCTCTCTTAGGGTCAGAAATGAGTATCAAGCTAATTTCAGCATTGTCGGTCACCCTGGAATTAATGCATGGCCCTGAAAACGTACACTCCCCACCCCCAGCTGGGACTTGAAAACAACCGCTTCCGTTTTGGGTATCCAGGGGTGGCGGGTCACTATTACATTTGTAATACTACTGCTGCTACTACTACTAATAAAGTTATCAATAATAGAACCTCTATTCTAGCCAGAGAGTTTGTAGATATTATGTTTCACGAAACTTCTGCAAATAAGAGAAATGAATAATCTCCATTTAACAGGTGAGAAGACCGAGGCTCAGAGGAGTGAAGTGGTTAAGGGCACACTAGCCATTAGTGGCTGAGATCGGTGTTTAGTTCAGGGCTGCTGACTCCAGTCATTCCCTACCATTCTCAGATTTTTGTCATCTCCTTCTACTACCTTAAAGCTCCAATCACCTTTACAGTTTGTCACATATACGTGTCACTTGTACTATTATCGACTTAATAGTCTTCTTTAAAATTGTTCACTTTAAAACACTCTCTTCTGTCATACAATAGTTAAAAAAATATAGTTTGTATAATAAATACTATATCTAGTGCAATAACCCACAATTTTATTAGAACTGAAAATCCTAATCAGACCTGACTAGTTTTCAGAAATAAATAAATAAATAAAGATAAATAAATAAAATAAAATTACTCATTTTAACAAACTTTATTTTAAAACACAACTATGTCATAACAATAAGCAGAAAACCAGTGCTACTTTGACCTATGCGGACATACACATAAAAGTGAATATAGTGAAAACCAAAATCTGTTATTTAATCTAGCCCAACACCTTTGCCTTCTTGAGTTGCTTCTTTTATTAAAAAGGAAGAAGAGCAAGAAAAGGAAGCCTGCTGTTAAGGACACACCAGCGCACCCTGATACTAGCTTCAGAGGAAAAGAAGCACTTCTCTGTGCGTCCCAACAGGCATCTCCTGGCCCTGTGAACCATCTGTGTGTCACTCCTTGAGGCTGTGCAGGACCAGACATCTCTAGACATTCTCATGGCTCCTTGCAGGGGGCTCACAGGCCTGAGCCCATATCTCTGATCCTGCTGAGATCAGGAAATGAGAGCTGCTGCAGCTGACCCAGCAGGAGAGTAACATCTAACCTCCTATTTGTCAACCCAGTTGGTGGTGTGTGTCACAAGAACTGTCAGTGAGCCCCCTGTGCTCCTAACAAAAGAGTCGGGGTGGGAATTTCTGAGATAGGCAAAGGTTAAAAATCTCAACTGCAAACAACTATTTTGTGAAGTCCCTGTTTTACCATCTGGCTGGGGCCAGCAGTTGACTGTCCAGGTACTCAGTTTCTTTAAGTAAAATGTAAGTCACACCTCCTAAGACCTGCTTGTTGAAAAAAGGAGCACTGGCTTCTCTAGGGGCAGCCTGATGTACATCCTCTCTTGGAGAATCTGATGAAATTTGCCAAATTAAAAGCAGAAATCACAAGTTAACCCTTAAGTGAGTGAAATGCATTATGAATTATAGACCCAATTTTGCAATTTTTATGAAAAAAAAATCTTAGAAATTGAAGCCATATGGTGCCATGAAGCACTGACTTGAGAAAACCACACTAGATTTGGCAAGCTCTGCCACTAAGTCACCTTGGCCAGATCCTTCTACCCCTTGTGACCTCAGTTTCCCCAGCTCTGAAATATGGTCTTAAATACATAGCAGTCATTTACTGCATACTTTATGACAGGAGCTGTGCTTTGCATTTTGCATACATGATCTCAGTTGATCCACAACTCTATGAAGTGGATACTTTTTCATCCCCATTTTAAAGAGGAAGAAGCTGAGGCTCAGAGGTCACCAGTCTGCTAAGTTAGATTGCCTGATGCAACACCATGCACTATGCTACTCTACACTGTCCCTTGCGATTTAAAAGGAAAGATATATTGTCATATTTGGAAGAAGTGATTATGGATTAAAAATGAATGAGTGGGGCTTCCCTGGTGGTGCAGTGGTTGAGAGTCCGCCTGCCGATGCAGGGGGCGCGGGTTCGTGCCCTGATCCGGGAAGATCCCACATGCCGCGGAGCGGCTGGGCCCGTGAGCCATGGACGCTGAGCCTGCGTGTCTGGAGCCTGTGCTCCGTGACGGGGAGGCCACAACAGTGAGAGGCCTGCGTACCTCAAAAAAAAAAAATAAATAAATGAGTGGGACTTCCCTGGTGGTGCAGTGGTTAAGAATCCTCCTGCCAATGCACAGGACATGGGTTCGAGTGCTGGTCCAGGAAGATCCCACATGCCGCAGAGTAACTAAGCCCATGCACCACAACTACTGAGCCTGCGCTCTAGAGCCTGCGAGCCACAACTACTGAGCCCACGCACCACAACTACTGAAGCCTGCATGCCTAGAGCCCATGCTCCGCAACAAGAGAAGCCACTGCAATGAGAAGCCCGTGCACTGCAATGAAGAGTAGCCCCCGCTCGCCGCAACTAGAGAAAGCCTGCGCGCAGCAATGAAGACCCAACGCAGCCAAAATAAATAAATAAATAAATTTATAATAAATAAATAAATAAATGAGTGACAGAATGGCAAAAAAATACCAAGTATTGGTGAGAATGTCAAGCAACCAGAATCTCATACATTGCTTGTGGGAGTGTAGATTGGTACTACCACTTTGGAAAACTGGCATTTTCTACTGAAGAGGGACATATGCATAACTTATGATCCAGCAATTCCAAATCTAGGTAGATATCCAACAGAAATGCATACATCTGTTCTCCATAAAGCATGTACAAGAATGTTCACAGTTGCACTTTTCAAAATAGCCCCTAACTGGAAACTACTCTAATGCCCATCAACTGTAGAATGGATAAGAATTTGTGGCATATTCACATAATGAAAACGAACACATTACTATTACAAGCAACAAATATGTTGTGAGCAAAATATTTTGCTCACAAAAATATTCTTGAGCCAAAGAAGCCAGAAAAAATACTGTATGATTCCATTTTACATAAAGTACAAAACAGACAAAATTAGTCTATTCTGGGAGTATTGCTTCTGGGTTCTGGAAATTTTCTATTTCTTGACCTGCTTGTTGTTACACGGATGTGTTCACTTTGTGAAAATGCACAGAACTGTGTGCATATATTGTATTTCAGTAAGAAAACTCAACAGAATAAAAATGAGTGACATTGATTCCTAAGCATATAGAGCAAGTTTCTTTGTATGTCATGAGTGACCATCCCACTGCCAGCATGATGTGTGGACCATAGGAACAAATTACTCCCTACCCAGATGATTCAGCCCATTTTCCTATTGGGCAGTTTCCTGAGATTTGTGCTTTCTTGCCTGTCTGAATAAAAAAGGAAGGGTGTGTGGTGTTTAAGCTTCTACAGTTTTGCATAAAAACACATTGTTGAGAGAGTGGTATGGACATATATACACTACTAAATGTAAAATAGATAGCTAGTGGGAAGCAGCCGCATAGCACAGGGAGATCAGCTCGGTGCTTTGTGTCCACCTAGAGGGGTGGGATAGGGAGGGTGGGAGGCAGATGCAAGAGGGAGGAGATATGGGGATTTATGTATACGTATAGCTGATTCACTTTGTTAGCAGAAACTAACACACCAGTGTAAAGCAATTATACTCCAATAAAGATGTAAAACACACACACACACAAAAAAAACACATTGTTTAGGGGTTTCTGCCGTCAAGAATCAGGAGTATTGGGTAATTAGTGACCAGGGTTGCAGATGAAGCATCCAGTCGTTCCTTCTGAAGATCTGGAGTCAGAAAGGTTTGTAATTCCTGTTTTTATTTTGTTTTGTTTTTTAAATATTTATTTATTTATTTTGGCTGTGCCAGGTCTGCGTGGCAGCACGTGGGAACTTCGTGGCAGCATGCGGCTCTTAGTTGCTGCATGCGGACACTTAGTTGTGGCATGGGGACTCATAGTTGTGGCATGCATGCAGGATCTGGTTCCTCGACCAGGGTTCAAACCCGGGCCCCCACCCCGCCCCCACTGGGAGTGCAGAGTCTTATCCACTGGACCACCAGTGGGTTCCTCGACCAGGGATCGAATCTGTGCCCCCTGCCTTGGGACCTCAGAGTCTTTTTTTTTTTTTTTTTAAGATTTATTTATTTATTTTTGGCTGCATCGAGTCTTAGTCGCAGCACGTGGGATCTTCACTGAGGCATGTGGGATCTTTCGTTGCGGTGCCCAGGCTTCTCTCTAGTTGTGGCATGGGGTTTTCTCTCTCTCTAGTTGTGGTTCGTGGGCTCAGTAGCTGCCCCAGGGCATGTGGGATCTTAGTTCCCCGACCAGGGATCGAACCCGCATCATCTGCATTGGAAGGCGGATGGATTCTTTACCACTGAACCACCAGGGAAGTCCCTAAAATAATTCTTTTTGTTAAAGTCATGTACCGTGACTTATTTAATTAGTTCTTCATTCTTTTCTTCAAATTATTTATTGAGTGCTTACTACATTCCAAGCACTGTTCCAAGCTCTGAGGATACAGCAAAGGAAGAAAGAAAAACTGGCTCAAATCTTCTTAGAGCTTACGTTCCAAGGGGAGCTTACATTCCGTTCCATTGGGAGAGAAAGACAATAGACATATAAGTAGGTAAATCAAATTATATAGGGTGACAAATGTTGTGGAAAATATATAGTAGGGTAGGGGGTGATAGGGGTTGGTTTTTAAAATAGGGTCAGAAAAGTTTTCACTGAGTAAGTAACCTTTGAGCAGAGACCTGAAGCAAGTGAGGCAATGAATCATGCTTGTAGTATTCCAAGCAGTGGGAACAGAGAATGCAAAGGCCTTGAGTCCAGAGTGTGCTTGGAGTGCTCAAGCAACAATCCCAATACCAGAGATTCTGATTCAGGAGGCCTGGGGGACGGGTAGGAGGGACATTTTAGCAACATACTAGTGAGTCTCACTCACACAGACTTCTGACCCTCATTTTGCAGACCCGGGCTTCGTTTCTCTCTTCAGTAAGAAGGAGGTTTGCGGTGGGATAACAGCACCCTATTGGACAGATGTTTGTTGCTTTAGCTTCAGTAAGGGAGCCCTCAGCATCCCTCACCCCACCTCACAGCAGCCTTTTGCTTGTCCGCTTGCATTTTCTTTCTCCTTTCTCGTTTTCTTCGTTCTCTTTTCAAATTTCTTTCCTTTTTTATTTTTCTCTTTATTCCTGTTTTCCTCTGCCCCCACCACGCCCCCCCCTTTCCTTCTCCTTTTCTTTTAATCTCTTCTTCCTTTATTTTCCTCCTTGACCAAGTGTTGTCCCAAGCTACCGTCACCGTGGGCATCAGGATTCCCCTGTCTGAATCCTTTCAGAGGTCTGGAAGGGGACTCCACTTACGTCAACCTAAGGGTGACATACACAGAGTGCGTGTGTCTATCTGGGAGTACAGGCAAGTTCCCGCAGATGGCAGGGGTAGGACTGAGGGGAGCAGGGTCTGCCGGCAGGGGAAGTCGGGGAAGGGCACGGACCGGGTTGGGGAGGGGTGTGGGGTGGGCAGACTTCGTGGAGAACCACCCCTGCAGCTCGACAGCGGAGTGCCTTCCACCTTCTCCCAGGCGCCTCCTCCTGACCGGCACATGGGAGAGCTAGGATGGGATGTCGTGGCAGCCAAAGCCTCCGAGACAACTCCTGCCGGGGTCCGCCTCCCACAGGACGGTTTTGAGAGCCACCCGGCGCAGATCCGAGAGAAGTTTACCGGGCCGGGTGTGCACTCTCCGCCACCTGCGCTTAGAACTTCGCTGCGGTTCGCGGAGATTAAAGCGCGGAAGGCATTTTGCCCATTGAGGCCTCCGTAGCGCGGGGACGAGGCCCGGAAGGGAGCAGGATGGCGGCGCTGGATAGAGACAGCGACGAGGACTTGGTCAGCTATGGGACGGGCCTGGAGCTGCTGGAAGAAGGTGCGGGCTAGATTCGTAGCCGGGGCCTGTGGAAAACAGGCCGGGGGTCCAGGATTCGGGGCAAAAACGCACAACCCTGTGCCAAACCTTGTCTGGCACCGGGGGAAAGGCTCGCCTGCTACGGGCTCTGGGAACAGCGACCGGAGAGGCGTACGCTGTGCTTGCGGGGTGCTCACGTTTTGCAGGGACGGATGGGAGGCCCGGAGGGATGGGAAGAAGAAAGATGACAAACAGGCTCGTGTGAGAGCGGGGGTAGGGGAAGAGCGGTGGTCAGGCAATGTTTTTCCTAGGAGAGGACGTTTGAGCTCAGCCTTGAAACAGAGAAAGGAAGCAACCGTACGAAGATTTGGGGGAAGAGCATTTCAGGCGAGGCGAACAGCAAGTGCAAAGGCTCTGAAGTCGGAGCCAGTCTGGCAAATTGAGGGACAGGCAGGACTGATGTGGGTGGAGCAGACAGCACCTGGGGGAGGCTGGTAGAAGATGATGTCAGAGGGGGAGGCGGGGGTTGAGTCTTAGTTGGTATGGTCAGGGAGTTTGGATTTTAATACTAAGTGTAAAAGAGTCATGGGGGAGGGGGTTACACAAAGGAGGGATGTATATTTTTCAGATTGTTCTGTCCTCGATTTTGAGGGTAGGTGGGTTGGGGGTGGGCAGGAGTGAAGCAGGGAGATTAGCAAAAAGAGGCCAGGCGATGATGGTGGCGGTGGTTAAGTAGTGGTGAGTTGAGATGTGCTTTGAAAGCAGAGCTGACCCGACTCGCTGGTGGAATGTGGGGGTGAGTGCAAGATGAAGCAAGATTCTCCCCTGTGTTTCTGGTCTGATCCACTTAATGACTTGATTTGTTTCGTAAAGTATGTATTGGATGGCTAGTAAGGTCTGATGGCAGTGCTAGCCCTGGGGGAAAGAAGTTTGGTGGGCTAGGAGTTACTTGCAGACTCTCCTTTTTTCCTACCCTGACCACATCGTGTCAGGTTGGTTGTCCTTCTGAGATGTTGCCACTGATTACCCTCTTATTCCCTACAAACAGTTCTAATCATTAGAAACTTCTGCCAGATGCTGGCCCTGTTCCTACTGTCTGCTTACAGAAGACAGAGGAATGCTAGTCTCCTGAAAGCTTCTTATATGTTTAAAGACACCCCTTGCAGTTCCTCTAAGACATCTCTGTACCACACTCAGTTTTCTAATAAATTAAGCTTAAAGTCCCCTCAACCCTAATTTGTCGGAGCTTTCTTCAAGCATGGGACCAGAGTGTGGGTAGACTGGGGCCGTTATTAGTATGTCCTTCATTTTAGACTGTATTTCTTCACCACAGTCTAAGCTCACATTAGCCTTATTAACAAACGCATCATCCCATAGTCTCAAGGAATTGGTTGACAAAGATTCTTATTTTGAGGGGTTTCAAATCTAGTTGAGAGCAAAAGTATGAGGTTCACAAGTGCTAAAGTTTGTGATGTAGAGAGGAAATAACCTACACAAGCTAACGGGAAAACCTGAGAAGGCAGGATGGGACCCCTTGAAAACTGGTTAGAATTTAGGTATGCAGGAAGAGGACAGGGATAAACATGCATGGGTGGAGGTTATTACAGCCCTGCCAAGCAGGAGTTTGTGTCATTTCTATATTTCTCGTCTCACAGTTGTTTCCTTGTGAAGTGACATATTGTAAGTCATCAACTATTTGACCTATATTTTTCTAATTCTTCCTGTTTTGATGGTGTACAAAATCTGTGATGAAGCCTAATGGTCTAAGTAGAATGGACTTTTTTTCCACGCCCCCCCACCCCGCCTAAAATTATCCTTTAACTTATCAGTACTAGGAGTTTTTGAGGATTGATCCATTGTTTCCTAAGCACTTTGAAGTTAAAGCACACTCTGACTACATTTTACAATATAACATACTAGACCAATAATCACTTTTACCTCCTACTTTGAAGTTCTAGTGACAGGTTAGACAAACATTGGTAGAGGAGGGACTCCATTACTTAATTAAAGTTGCTGGCCCTGACAGGAAGTTTTATTGGGTAAGAGAGTGGCTGATCTGTTACCCACAGACTCATAGACACATAGGGCCTCTGGCCTGGAAGGAAGGTGCCTCAGTGCTTATCTAATCTTCTCTTAGATACATTCACTTGGCTGTAGAATTCTCATCGCCTGCTCATCCTGCACTCAGATTAATTTAGGACCATTTTCTTCTTCCTTGATGTTGTGACTCTCCCACTTAAAACTATCTGTGGCTCCCAGTCACCCACAGGACATACCACAGGCCCTGCAGCACTGTATTCCAGGCCCGCTGCACTATCTGCCCTTTTGGTTCCATCTTCCGTGCATTCCCTGTCCTCCAGTCAGACTAGACTACTTTCTCCAACATCTGACCTTCCCCCTTTCCACCTCCTGTTTACTGATGGAATTAATGCCTCTGTGGGGAATTGTGTCCCTATGTGCAGCTATCAAATGCTGCTTATGCCTCTGGGTGACTCTGATGTTGTAGACCTTGAACATTGTCAGAACAGTTCCTATACATGCAGGTCTCCTCTGCTGGGCTCGGCATGCCCTGGGAACAGGGATGGAGTTGTATTCAGTTTTCCACACCCAGCATCTAGAACAGGGCTGCTTCCACGGAAAGGCCCTCAATACACTTCTGGTGGGGAACAACTAAAGGACAGAATGGGTTGTGTCCCTGACTTGGAGGCAGAGTTGAGATCTGATTTCAGCTTTGTGCTTATTAGCCGTGGACCTTAGGGCACTTACTTAATCAGAGCATCCTTATCAGGGTATGATAAATGGGATAATACTGTTAGTAACAATAATTATAATAGGGCCTGGCTAAAATGCCACTTCCTCCCTGGAGTTTTCCTGTGCTGTGGTTAGAGGCAGTGCCTCCTCCTCAGGAGCCCTGTGGGTCCTGGTCAGCCACACTGCTTGGCCCTCAGCATCTGCTGTCCGGTTCTACCTAGTTGTCTGCAGATCTTATCTCCCCTTTCAGCTCAGGAGTACCTGGAGAACAGAGCAAGAACAGAACATCACATTGGCAGGACCTGTCATCTCTCCCCTTAACCCAGTGGTTCTCAACCAGGGATGAATTTGCCCCCCCCCCAAGGGACATTTGTCAATGTCTGGAGACATTTTTGGTTGTCATGCTTTTTCGGGATGGGCGTTACTGGCATCCAGTGTGACAGGCTAGGGATGCCGCTAACCACTGTACAAGACAACTAAGAATTATCCAGTACAAACTGTCAATAGTGCTGAGGTTGAGGAACTCCACCTTAGCCAGGAATCATGCCAGGTGCACGTGCAGTAAAGGAGCATGTGTACTGTATTTTCTAAGAAATGGTGAAAGTCTTGGACTGTGGGACCTGAGTTGTAATTCAGTTCTTTAGAGTGAAATGAAATTGTAGTGATATTAACCAAGCTTTGCTATGGCCAGGGACTGTGCTCAGTTCTCTGTGCGTGGTTTTTAATCCTCAGCACCATCCTACAAGGTGACTTCGGTTATTATCCTAATTTTATAGTTGTGGAGACTGAGGCTTAGAGAGATAAAAAAAACTTGCCTATAATCACAAAGCTAGCAAGTAGGAGGGTAGAGGGATTTGAGCCCAGATCTCCTGTCTTCAGAACCCTCTTGATTACCCTGCTGTGGGTTATAGTCTAGAAATGACCTAAAGCCTCCGTAAGCTACCAGTAAGAATTTAGGACTATGAGGCTAGACATTTCTTTACTTTTTGTTCCACTATCCAGAAGTAGTAACTGGCTTAATGATTGAAGTAACAGGTATACGTGGGCTTTAGGATACATCTTACCTACTGCTATTACTATAACAGCAACAGCAGCTAGGGGACTTCCCTGGTGGCCCAGTGGTAAAGAATCCACCTTCCAATGCAGGGAATGCGGGTTCGATCCCTGGTCAGGGAACTAAGATCCCACAGGCCGCAGGACAACTAAGCCCGAGCGCCACAACTACTGAGCTCGCGCGCCTCAACGAGAGAGCCCGTGTGCTGCAAACTACAGAGCCCATGCGCCCTGGAGCCCTGTGCCACAACCAGAGAAGAGAAAACCCGCACGCCACAACTAGAGAGAAGCCTATATGCCTCAACAAAAGACCCCACGTGCCGCAACGACGATCCCCGTGTGCTGCAACTAAGACCCGATGCAGCCAAAAAAAGAATAAAAAATACATAAATAAAATAAATTTAAAAAAAGAGCAGCTAGTACTTTAAATGTGTTTATTGTGGGTCCCTCTTTTTGCTAAGCACTTTACAGGCATTATCTGATCCAATTTGCATAACAACTCTATGAAATAGATATTACTATTAATGTTCCATTTTACAGATGAGGAAGTTGAGGCACAGAGAGGCTAAGATGACCATAGTCCCTAGTAAAGGTGACCAAAGTGCTAGTAAAGGTGGGCTTAGCTTTAAAATCCAGAGTGCCATGACTCTCAACCCCAAGCGCTTAACTACTGTCTAACTTGCTTTCAGTAGTGAATGTTTGAAAATAACTTGATGGTTACTTTTTGTTTTAAATAGATTCAGAAGTTTTAATTAGAACTGATAAAATTAGGCAGTAATTTGTGTCATGAAACTTGAAACCTAAGGAAATTTTTAGGTGAGCCTAAAATGTTCTAAGTTCCTTTTCGCTGGTGTTATTTAGCACCCCAGCCCTTTTCAGCCAAGTAAGTAAAGGAATAAGCTTAAAGAACAGTAACTGTGACATCAGGAGAGTCCCAGAAATAAGGAAGCTCAAGATGTGGGGGGAATGGGCAATGCCAATGGAAAAATTCTGGAGTCGGGGATGCTGTGAATTTCTAGAAGAGATATAGAAGTGTGTCCCTTGCCGTAAACCTCTGCACACCATGTGTCACCCCAGCAGCTTGCCTACTTTACTGCCAGCAGATTTCACCTCCATCGCTGAACCCTTCGCCCAATAACTCAGTTTTCATAATGGAATTTAGTGGGAAAAGCAGGCCATTTTTGCTAAAACATTTCTAATATAAATAAGAGATATTGTTTTCTAAACTACATCAGCTACTAAGGTCTAGGAATAGCAACTTAATTAAACTTGTTATATTTGAAGTTACAAGAAGTGAACAATGCATTATGTTAAAGAAATGATCTTTTCCTTAAATCCTCTCTAACCCACCATCACCTTCTGTCCCATTCAAAATATTATTTTTTCAGGCGAGAGACCAAAGAAACCAATTCCTCTTCAGGATCAGACTGTCAGAGACGAAAAAGGAAGGTATAAACGATTTCATGGAGCCTTCAGTGGAGGTTTCTCTGCTGGTTACTTCAACACCGTTGGCTCAAAAGAAGGTAGGATTTTCCTACTTGTAGCTACTATATCGCTAAAGCAAATGATTGAAATATCGTAGGAGTTTTGCTCCCCTCCCTCACCTCTCCCTTTTAAAAAAACTTTAAAAAACATTTTAGTACATACACTGTAGTCTTTTGTGTTCTCTGAATGTTTGCAATGTTTCCAGAGACAACTTATGTGTTGTTCATTGATTATAACCTGAAGGTGAGAGAGTTTTCTTTGACTTTAAAGAAAAAAAAATAGATACGTCATAACCAAATGATTAAATGATAATAAGGACTTCTGTCTTATACTGTATCTTGCCACACAGTCAGTGCTCTTACACAGATTCACTCAGGGCCTAAGGAGGGCAGGTGTCCCAGCTGTTTTGTAGCTGAGGACCCTGCGGGTCCCAACACTGGGTTCCACAGCATCACTTGTCAGTACATGTTCTCCGCCTGGAGAAAAGTCAGTCACATTTTTCACATTATGCAATATAATAAATTCTGTATTGTTTAAAGTAATATATGTTGGGAATTCCCTGGCAGGCTCCCACTGCAGGGGGCACGGGTTCAATCCCTGGTCAGGGAACTAAGATTCCCGCATGCTGTGCAGCACAGCAAAAAAAAAAAAAAAAAAAAAAAAAGTAATGTATGTTTTTAAAAAACATTTTAACACAGAAACTGGAAGAAAATGGCTTATGTATATCAAATACGAATGAAGGTGACTGATTAACTCACATAGCAGTTATTAAGAACAAGATGAGCCAGATCTTTCGTATATATTTTTAGAAGTAACTCATATATAACGACGATAGTAGGGACTTCCCTGGTGGTCCAGTGGTAAAGAATCCGCCTTACAATGCAGGGGGACGCGGGTTCGATCCCTAGTCAGGAAACTAAGATCCCACACGCCGCGGGGCAAATAAGCCCGCGTACCACAACTACAGAGCCCATGCGCCCTGGAGTCCATGCGCCACAACTAGAGAGAAGCCCATGCGCCACAACGGAAAATCCGACGTGTGGAAACTAACACCCAATGCAGCCAAAAATAAATAAAATAAATAAATAAATCTAAGAAAAAATGACGATAGTAAAATAAAGATGAAAAACAATACAAGAAAGGGGTGGAGGAAGGCATGTAAGAAAAATAATTAAGGTAAATAAGATGGTTAAAGTTCAGTATCAGGTTAAAGTTCAGTTAAATTTCAGAATGTATAAAGATCATTTCAGTGAGCAAATGATCAAGTATTTGAACAGTTTACTCCAGAGGAGATAGAAATGCTACATGGAATATTCAGCCTTATTATTAAGAAAAGCAAAGTAAGGTAACTAAGGCACTATTAAAGTAGCACACTTATTAAAATGTTAAAAATGTCAGTAGAATTTGTGAAGAAAGAAGTACACGAATACATTGCTGATTGTTATAATTATGGCTGTGCTACATATTATAATTGAAAAGTAAGACCAGCTCAAATGATTAGTCATCACAAGTAGACTGTGATATGTTAACATACTGGAATATCTCTTTACCATTAAGAGTGACAGATTCAGGTCCTGTGCAGATACAGGGCAAAGACCATAGGCGTCCAAAGTGGAGGAAGGTGCTGGGCCAGGGTATCGCCTGGAAGAGCTGGTCTTCACTGTCCTGGGGTTTCTCCCAAGTTGGCCTACAAGGCAGCTCTACCCACCTACCAAGAATAGGTCTGCCCCATACACCTCAGCTCCCTAGGACTCTGTTAGGAAGTCAGAAGGAGGTGTGCCACTCTTAGAGAAAACTAAAAAAGTGTATCTTAGAGGGTTACAGATGCATTTGACCTCTGGGGCATTTTCTCTCTGTAGGCACAGCACATGCTTGTTTACCGTGGGTGGGGAACAGGGGTGTTAGTTATAGGACTCAGGTATTTGATGGAATTGGGGGCCTAGTATGGTTATCGCCTGTCCTTAGACTAGCCAGGTTGAATCCTTTCATGGCTGACTAATGCACCCTGACGTACTGTTTCTTTGATATGTTAGTATGTTGTTGTATATTGCTGTCCTGGTGGTCTCAGAGTGGTCCTTCCTTATAAGGTGACCTTGCATCTTTTTGCTGAGATCTGCTTGTGTTCCTTTCACAGTTTAACTTTCAATGTATCATTTTATTTCTCTTGGTTGCAAATTGTTATGGGGAAGCCTTACTGTATCCACTGAGTTCTGACAGCAGGGCGTATGGGGGTTAATAAGAAGTTTATGTGGCCTAATTGTGTCTATGTGAGCAGTGAGATGAGAAGTAGCTAAGAGTTTGTAGTTATTGGAGGTTTCAGGTCCACATGTGTTACTTAATTATTTAGTTATAAACCAAAATACCATCTGGGATTTTAATGTTCTCAACGCTTTTCTTTCAAGGATGGACACCCTCTTCCTTTGTGTCTTCACGACAGAACAGAGCAGACAAATCTGTTTTTGGTCCCGAAGATTTTATGGATGAAGAGGTGGGTGTGCAGAACTCTAGCTGCCAGTTAGTCGGTGAGATGTGGGTGGTTGGTTGCTGTAGCAACTTCTCTCTCCCCAGAAAGTTCAGTGTACGATTTCCTCTTTGTTTGTAAGACTATCATTTTGGTATTTGGACTCCATAGTGCCCTGTACATCAATGGATTCTTGTTCATTGGCATAGTGCCTTAACTGGCTGGTGCCAGTTTCTAAAGTCAAGAGTGTAAGGGGGTACTTCCCTGGTGGCGCAGTGGTTAAGAATTCCCCTGCCAATGCAGGGGACACAGGTTCGAGCCCTGGTCCAGGAAGATCCCACATGCTGCGGAGCAACTAAGCCTGTGTGCCACCACTACTGAGCCTGCGCTCTAGAGCCCGTGAGTCACAACTGCTGAGCCCATGTGCCACAACTACTGAAGCCCGTGCGCCTAGAGCCCGTGCTCTGCAACAAGAGAAGCCACTGCAATGAGAAGTCCGCACACTGCAATGAAGAGTAGCCCCCGCTCACTGCAACTAGAGAAAGCCTGCGCACAGCAACGAAGACCCAACACAGCCAAAAAAAAAAAGAGTGTAAGGGGAAGGTCATATACAGGCAAATTTACTTGAAAAAGCCCCAGCTGCCGCAAAAGTGCAGTGTCTGTCAAGCTGAGTCCACAGCCTTCCATGGTGACTCTTTTTTTAAAAAAATATTCCAGCATAATTAAAACTTTTAAAAAACTTTATATTGGAGTATAGTTGATTAACAATGTTGTGTTGTGTTAGTTTCAGGTGTACAACAAAGTGATTCAGTTATACATGTATGTGTATGTATTCTTTTTCAAGTTCTTTTCCTATTTAGGTTACTACAGAATATTAGGTAGCGTTCCCTGTGCTATACAGGAGGTCCTTGTTGATTATCTCTTTTAAATATAGCAGTGTGTGCACGTCAATCCCAAACTCCCAGTCTATCCTTCCCCCTCCCCTTGGTAATCATAAGTTCGTTCTCTAAGTCACAGTGACTCCTGTGCAGGCATCTGGCCACCTCATTAAAGTGACCATGACTGCCGCTTCTTAGGGGTAAACGGTGGGGGGTTTCTAAAGTGGTGCTACCGGCCTGCATCCTGGACTACATTTTCTGGTAAAATTAAGCCTCTCTTACCTTAAAACCTAGTCATGGGTTCATTTGTGATAAAGATTAAGTACAATACTTACGTGAGCATGTTTTAGGCTGCGGGTAAGTGGCAAGGGGTGGTCCCCTTCCTGTTTGACTAGCAGAATCTATGAGGAAACGTATCTCATGGAACAAGAAGTCCAGATGTCAGCAAGGCCCCAGGCTCTCACGTATCTTCTGCACGTCAGCTTGTCCTTCCACGGCCTCACCTCACTGTTGGAAGGTGGCCACAGTAGTTCCAGGTGGCACATCCGGGATGACATTATCCAGTGGGAAGGAGGACTTTCTTCTTGGAATCTTTCCTTGAGAGCAGAGAAGCCATTTGGTGGATTTTCCCTCACATCGGCTCCAGTGAATTGTTCTATAAGCTCGTTCTTAAAGCAGTCCCTGGTGAGGAAAATGGGATCAGAATGACTGGCTTAGACAAGCTGTGAACCCCACTCCCTAACCCTCCCCTGCCCCAACACATCCCCCCGCAGGGACATCACTCCTGAAGGGCATGGTGGCGCAGAGCCAGGCCGCTGCCTGGACAGCATCAGGGCTCCGTGGGGAGAGCGGAAGGGGCTGTGGCCGCTGGACAGGCAGAGGATGGTACTTAACTCTAAGCCTGGCACAGAGGTGCTCCCGAATGCTTGCTGACTATGCCTCCAAGACCTTTTCCGCCTTCACACTGACCTGTGAGGTAGGTCCAAGAAGAACAAAGAGTGGAGCACTTACTTCCTGTTTTCCTAGCTTGGCAGTGCCTGTTGTGGCTTCACTGAGTGGCCACTGTCATGCCCCTGTCCTCGGGCACTGGCCTTAGCTTATCCAAAGTCAGGGCGTAAATCAGCTGCTCTGCTGATCCCTAACTCAATTTCGTAGTTTTAACTTTTTTTTTTTTGCGGTACACGGGCCTCTCACTGCTGTGGCCTCTCCCGTTGCGGAGCACAGGCTCCGGACACACAGGTAGCGGCCATGGCTCACGGGCCCAGCTGCTCTGCGGCATGTGGGATCTCCCCGGACTGGGGCACGAACCCGTGTCCCCTGCATCGGCAGGCGGGCTCTCAACCACTGCGCCACCAGGGAAGCCCCGTAGTTTTAACTTTTTTTTTTTTTAAGTAATAAAGCTGTGTAATGTATGTTTAATCGCTTTCCAAATAATGTAAGTAATTCTGTTTGAATTTTTTTTTTTTTAAGGATCTTAGTGAATTTGGGATAGCACCTAAAGCGATTGTTACCACAGATGATTTTGCTTCTAAAACCAAAGATCGAATACGAGAAAAGGCCAGGCAGCTAGCAGCAGCTACTGCTCCTATTCCTGGCGCCACTTTGCTTGATGACCTCATAACACCAGCAAGGTAAGAAGAATTTAATTCTGACTTTTCTGATCTTGGCATCACTGCCTTGCATATGTGTGATCATCTTACTTAGGGGTAGTTTGGTTGCAAGTAGGAGAAGCCCTTTCAGCCTAGCTTGAGTACAAAAGGGGGGTTTGCCAAAAGGACCTTGCGCTGTTACCACGTGGAGTGCCCTAGAGCCCCAGGCATTAGCTGTGTTAGTGGGGCTCATGGCAGCTGGAGAGCTATTAGGAACTGGGGTGACTTCCCTCCCACCCCCTGCCTCACAAGCCTTAAGGGCTCTCCCCTCATTCTACCCTCTTTCTGCATACTTCCTTGTTCTGCTCCTGGGTATGTGGCCTGTTGTGGCAGCCTCAGACCATCATGGTTTCCCAGGCCATATGCTTGGCATCTATGTGCCCATCCCAAAGGCCTGGGAGAGGCTCCCAGGTCCAGTCAGCTGTGGTGGGAACAGCAGGGCCATGCAGTTCTAACAGGGATGGGGGAAAGGGCTGAGGCATGACAGGTATATGAGCTGCTTATTTCCTACTGTTCGTTAGTGTTTTAAAAAGAAGTTCATTTTCAATGCCTTGATATCCTAGGTTATCTGTTGGTTTTGAATTGCTCAGAAAAATGGGTTGGAAGGAAGGACAAGGAATTGGTCCTCGAGTAAAGAGAAGACCACGCCGACAGAAACCTGGTATGTGTACTGATTGTCATTACTTCTACAGCAGACTTTTTGATGACTGCATGTTTCTAGAAGTAAGATCGCTGGGTCAGGCGGTGTGCACGTATTTTAAGGTTTTTTGTGTGTAATGCACAATAACTTTCTGGAAGGATTGTACCAGTTTACCTTCCCACCAGCAGCATAGGAAAGTTCTGTTGCCTACTTTTGCCAAAACTGTGGTATAGCTTAACGTGATTATTTCCTATTACTCCTGTCCCTTGGTCTCCCCAGCCAGACTGCGAACGCTTGGAGGTAGCAGTACTTTCCATCGGGTTCTCTGTGGTTCTGGGCACTAGTGGTTCCTCACCATGTGCATCATTGCCAGCGTGCAGGTGGGGCAGGGGCTGGGGGAAAACCATCCCCGAGTGGTCAGTGTCCGACTCTAAAGCTGTAGCGTCTGTTACAGGCTCAGCCATCTACCCCTGAAGAGTGTCAGTGAATCAGCTTTCTGTAATTTTAGTCACCTCTGACTAATGCATTTGAAATCTCTTTTATAGATCCTGGAGTAAAAATCTATGGCTGCGCATTACCCCCTGGAGGCTCTGAAGGATCTGAGGTATTGTATGGGATGATTGACCTTCAGTTTGGCCCAGTAGCACCTGTTACTTTATGAGCGTGAAATTTAGGTTCGGAAAATTTTAGAAATCAGTCAGATCACATTACAGGGAAATACCCATACCCTAAAAATGCCCTCATTATGTCAGATACTGTATTTAGCAACATGCCAGCCCCATAGATGTCCCAAGTTGTTCAGATTCTTAATATGGAGTTGTTTGTCAGAAATAGGCTCACAAACTAGAAAACAAACTTATGGTTAGCAAAGGGGATAGCAGTGGGCGCCAAGGGGGAGAGATAAATTGGGACTTTGAGATTAACATATACATACTACCATATAAAAAATAGGTAAACAATAAGGACCTACTGTATAGCACAGGGAACTATATTCAATATCTTGAAATAACCTATAATGGAAAATAATCTGAAAAAGAATATATATGTGTATATATATATATATATATATATAAATAAAACTGAATCGGGCTTCCCTGGTGGCGCAGTGGTTGAGAGTCCGCCTGCCGATGCAGGGGACACGGGTTCGTGCCCCGGTCTGGGAAGGTCCCACATGCCGCGGAGCGGCTGGGCCTGTGCGCCATGGCCGCTGAGCCTGTGTGTCCGGAGCCTGTGCTCTGCAACGGGAGAGGCCACAACAGTGAGAGGCCCGCGTACTGCAAAAAAAAACAAAAAACCAAAAAAACAAACCAATCACTTTGCTGTGCACCTGAAATTAACACAACATTGTAAATCAACTATACTTCAATTAAAAAAAGGTTAAAAAAATGGAGTTGTTATCGTTTGTTCAGGGACTTGATTTAGTCATTTGTATTCGTGGAAACGAAAGTATGATAATTGTTCTGTTTGGAATTAATCACTGCATTTGAAAATAGTATTTTACAGGCTTTACACCAGGCAGTGACTCACCTTCATTCCATTTTGAAACACTGAAAATAGGATGAAGATGATGACTACTTGCCAGAAAATGTGACCTTTGCACCCAAAGATGTCACACCTGTGGATTTCACACCTAAAGATAATGTACATGGACTGGCTTACAAGGGCCTGGATCCCCACCAAGCACTGTTTGGAACTTCAGCAGAACACGTTAATCTCTTTAGTGGTGGACCCGAGGGCGCCAACAATCTTCTTGGAGATGTTGGAGTGAATAAAGGAAGAAAATTGGGAATTTCAGGCCAGGTAAAAGTGTTTCTGTTTTATAAACAGGGAACCATTGACAAATGAGAATTCTTGCTGTATTATATCAGCCCCATAGTAAGCACTCATTATTCGTTGACTAAATGAAGACCTTAAAGTGGTTGTATTGTCCTTAGGAGCTTGTCCGAAGACATGTAAAGCACACCGTCCTAATTTGAATATGTGTTCCTGAGACCCTGTGACCTAATGTGCCCGGTGGAGTTTGTGTGTGAGGAGTGAGGACTGCTTTCCCACACCCCTGCGGGGCTGAGCAGAAAACCACACTCACCTCTTTCATTTAGTTAATAGTTGAATTACAATCTGCATCTCCAAGTTCAGGTCCAAGTTGTACTACCTCTCCGACTCTTTCCTAGTGCTGCAAGCCTTAAGTCAGGAACCTGGGTGTAAGTTTCACTTTTACCAAGGGGCCTTGGTAAAAAGACTTGCTTTTTACCTTTGAGGAGATGGAGAGCTTTTCCTGATTGCCTGTCTTCTCAAATTGATTCAGAGTCTCTTTCCTAAAATAAGTTCAGAGGATGGCTACTTCGTCATTTCATTTGTACCATTTCATTCCTTCACATGTTTTTTTTCCAATCCTTTTAACAAAAAGTGGTATTTGTTCTTCGCCATTTCCCACAAAGATTAGGAGTTCTTCTAGCAGCCGTTAGAGTAGCGGTGGTCTTCAGACCCTGGTCACCAGCGCTGGCACCAGACCATGTTGTTCAGTAGATGAACATTCTGCCTTTCTCCTTTTGGAGGCCCCATTTCTCCCCCTGCAGTGCTGCTTGGGTGTCTTCTCCACTCCTCTTCCTGCACTAAGACCCAGACCCATGGCTGCTGCTGAGTCTGGAGGATAGCTGCAGCGCTGGAGGCATGATAATCACTTCTGGTCATTGTTTTCCAAAAGACTTGGATACGTGTGTTAATCTGGGGCTCCCACTCGCTTCTCTGTTGGTGATCTTGAAGTGCTAATGTGGTCTGATCAGTCACATCCTTATAGTAGCCTTGTCCTTCAGTGCAGGCAGGCGTGTGCTAACACCTATAATGGCTCAGTGTGAAATCTTGCTTTTGAAGGCTTTTGGTGTAGGTGCCCTGGAAGAGGAAGACGATGATATCTATGCCACGGAAACTCTATCCAAGTATGATACCATTTTGAAGGATGAAGAGCCTGGAGATGGACTCTATGGCTGGACAGCACCCAGGCAATATAAAAATCAGAAAGGTAATTCCATGGACCCACAACTGATGGTAGACCAAGTGTTGGGACATTAGCCTCCGAGGAGCAGGGAGTTGTTGGTCAGAGACCAACAGTTGTTGGTCAGAGATGCAGAGTGAGGAACAAGTGGGGATAAGAGAGGCCCATTGTGGGAAGTAAGACAGAAGTGGGATTTAGACCCGTTCAAGGCCAAAGCCAACTGTCAAGACAGAGTCAAGTGGGGAGGAGGAAGGGGCCTGGAATCAGGGAAGGAGCAAGTGTGTGGACACGTGCTTGCTCGTGTTGCAGGTCAGAGCTGACAGTGGGTCAGAGGGACGCACTCCCAGCTCAAGGAACTGGGCAGGTAGCCAAAGGAGGTCAACTGAGGCAGCGGGTCAGGAGGCCAGGCATGGGGACCAGGTGGCAGGTGCACAGAGAGCCGGCAGCAAAACGGAGATCGGTGCCCAGCTCATCTCAACACTTAAACTCATCTGGTTCCTAAGGGGCTCTTGTTGAGCTAGGAGATGAACACCTCTTGACACACCTGGAATTTCAAGTCAGAGTCTTAGAGTGATTCAGATTCTATGGTTCTAAGTAGGATTTCAGTTTTTCTTTCCAGAAAAGGTATAGGAAGGAGTCAGTAGGTATTAATGGCATGTGATTTTGATTCAGTCAGACCTGGATTTGAATCGTAGCTCTCAATCAGACCCAGATTCGAATCCCAGCTCTCTCCTGCCCAGCTGCATGACCATGGGCAAGGCTTGTAGCCTCTCTGGGCGTCATTTGTAAAGGGAGGATAAAATGCACTCTGGGGGTCATTGTGAGGATTAAATGGCATCCCAGGTTTGGCATAGTACCTGCCCCAAAGACTGAATAAATGGCACCTACTGTAACAACCACTTAAAGTAAGGGGGTGAGAGTTCAGATAAAATAATCTATTTAGATGTTTTTAGCTATAGTCAGATCAAGTTTGATCTAACTCTTATAAAATACATCTAAATAATCTAAGCATCACTCCCCAAAATGGTGCCAGTTTTACATTTCTAGAGAAAAAAGCAGGTGAGAAACAGTCTTTAGTTTGCTTAATGGCTGTGAGCACAGACTGTGAAGAGAGATTCCCTGGGCTCCCATCCTGGCTCTCCCCATTTATCAGCTGTGACTTCAGGCAGGCTGTTCCACCTCTCTGTGCCTCAGCGTCCTTGCCTGGGCAATGGGCACGGCAATGGCTTACCTATCCCACGGAAATTTAATGTGCGTAAAGGGCTTAGAACGTGCCTGGCACACAGCAAGCACTCTGCAAGTGTGAGCGGCCTCTGTCACCATCGCCACGAAAAGAACCCAGGGTTTTACACGAGGTGCTGGGCGGGTGTGCACCCAGACGTGAGTAGGTGTTACCTCTGGGTGGGAGCTAGGCTACTTTTATTTTCTTCCTTTTGCTCACCTATATTTTCAGATTTTTCTACTAAGACTATGTATTATTTTTATAACTTAAAAGAAGATATATAATATTATATTAAATTAATGTTATATTAATATTATAGATTATATTAACATGTTAGTTATTACACTAACTATATCAACATACTAACGCATACTATATTACTAATATTAATATAATGTATTAATTTATAATAATTACTAATCTATAATAAATATACATATTTAAATCTGCCTTCTTAGCCAAATCTTTGTATAACACCTTTGCCCTGGCTGATTAATCCCAGCCCTTCCCCCATCAAGCCTGGGTTGGTGCCACCCTCTGAGGTCCCCACCCTCTGCTCATGCCCTCTCTGCCACAGTTCCCTCTCCTACCCTCAGGGTCACAACATCTATAGTTTTGACCTTACTGTTTTTCACTGAGTGAATCTATACGTAGCCAGTCTCCACGGCTGATTTTTAAATTGTTCTTGTTTTTTTTCCATGATAAGTAGGGTATAGTATCCTCATGGCTCTGTCTTTGTAGACATTTGTTTATTTCTTCATAAAGGTGAAATTTGCTGGTTTTTTTTTTTTTAATAAATTGATTTATTTATTTTTGGCTGCTCTGGGTCTTCGTTGCTGCCTGCAGACTTTCTCTAGTTGCAGCGAGCGGGGGCTACTCTTCATTGCAGTGCGCGGGCTTCCCATTGCAGTGGCTTCTCTTGTTGCGGAGCACAGGCTCTAGGGGTGAGGGCTTCAGTAGTTGTGGCCTGCGGGCCATAGAGCTCGCGGGCTTCAGTAGTTGTGGCGCACGGGCTTAGTTGCTCCGCAGCATGTGGGATCCTCCCAGACCAGGGATCAAACCTGTGTCCCCTGAATTGGCAGGCAGATTCTTAACCACTGTGCCACCAGGGAAGTCCCAAATTGCTGGGTTTTAAAAGAATACAAAATTCGAAGAATGTAATTTAATCCTATATTACCCTACAGAATTTTAGGGACTTCCAGAAGCTGGTCCAAAAGTTCTACGTCAGTTGAAGTGCAAAGAATGACATTGTGGGGAGGGTAGTTACAAGGCAGTGCTGCATTATAAGCGGCTGAAAACCTCAGTGCCACCTGCCTCACAGGCAGCCGTGCCTGCTTCAGGGTTCAGCACCCAGCTGTGTAAGTGCTGGTGGTCATGTAGCATGAAAATGCAGTTCATGCATATGGATTTTCGACCTAAGCTCTATGTGCAGAAAATCCTTGAGAATCAAAGGGGTTGTCTCCACAACCAATAGATCATCCCTGGCTGCAAGTTAGAGGGCATTAGTCATATGCTGAATCAGTGATCTTTATCTCTTGTTAGAATTTCAGTTGGAAAAAGACACAAGCACCTTTTAATTGGTCCCACAGTTAGATTACAGGCTGACCTGGTTGTATCGCCTTTTGTGTCTTACTTGGATGGTTGCTAAAGAAATTGGGAGGTCATGTCCCCATGGTTCTTCACCTAGTTTTAGAAATGACTCTTTCAAAGTTATTATTATGTTTATCCATACTTGTTCTCTTGATGGTTTTTCTTGAGATCTTTTACTCTACAGAGTATATTCTTTGGTGCCCCTTAGCATAGGACCTTACGTACTTTTTCTAAATAACGATGTTGGGGTGCCACTGTTACCTGGACAGCCTAATCAGCAGTGTGGTCTGGGCTGCCAGTCACTGAGTCAACAGAGGTGTGAGGGCTTTACATGCCGTTCTTTCCTCCCTTTTACTGATTGCAACTATGACATGTAATGTTTATATTCTCAGAGATTAAAAAACTGAGGTCTTTTGTCTTATTCTGATTTCCTCTGCCTCTGGAATTAATCAAATGACATCATTTTGTAGAATCGGAGAAAGAGCTTCGCTACGTTGGCAAAATTCTGGATGGATTTTCCTTGGCTTCTAAACCTTTATCTTCTAAGAAAGTAAGATTTTTCTTTTTTTAAAAACTGATTTAGCACTTAAAATATTTGCTGCTGTGTAATCTGAGTTACTGTATTAACAGTTGAAAAGATAAATAAATTCTGCTGACAGAAAGCAACAGTCCGGTTACTAGTGATTGTCCAGGGAAACATATTCTGCATTGGAAATGTCAGTCAGTAGCCGCATCGTGTTCAAAACATCTAACTGCTGATCTTTTAAATCCGAACTTGAAGTGAGTGGTTATTTCCGTTAAGGAAGAATTACATTAGAAGCTGGTGGGAGAATGGAATTGATCTAATCCTAGGGGCAATGTAACTTCAAGAAAATTTCAAAGAGCCTTAACAGCCCATGATCCCAGCTCCTCCTGGGCGCCGTGGAGCACATTAGCTGCTGTGGGCAGGGCTCCCTGGGCTCCTTGCCTGCGCCGAGTGGAAGGGAGACAAGCTGGGAACGTGTGGGTCGAGTCCTGGGGAGAACTCCCCATGCCTTTCCAGGTAGTTCTGTCTCTGTGAGCCTTTTTACAGCTTTGGCCACGTGGCTCTTTAACACCCAACAGAGTCACGTGCTCACAGGTTAGCATGGGTGCTCGTAGCTCAGGAGGGGTGCCTGGCCGTTTGCCTCCTTGTTTTAGATTGTTCCACACTTTTATGGGCTTTTTGATTTTTAACTCAGCAAACATTTGTTAAGTACCTCTGTGGCTTGGCCTGTGGTTCTCCAGAAGCAGGGAGGCCAAGAGCAGCACAGCCTGAGAAACCGTGTACGTTATTACAGCAGCTTTGATCTGTTTAGTTGTGATAGTTAATGTGTGGCAACAGAGAGTAGAATATGTTCAGAACAGTGTTGGGCACACAGTCAGCCGCTCTTATTTACCAGAAATGGCATATTATGTCAAAGGAGAATGTGAGTTTTTTACATGTATGAAAAGGGAGCATAAAAATGGTTAAGTACTCATTCAGCTTAGGACTCAAGGGTAAACAGAACTGTTTAAATAAGTCTTGGCCCCCAAGTAGCTCCTGCTCATCGAGGGTGCCAGACAGACAAATCCACTGTCGCGGCAGAGTGTGTAAATGGAGATATGGGCACTGGAGGTTCCTCGCTGGCGTAGGGTGTGAACGATTCAGAGCAGGGCTGTGTTCACTGAGCCTTTCACAGAGAGACAGGTTTTCTAATATGTGGCTAAAAACCCAGCCTTTGGTCCAGAGGCAAAACAGAGCAGTGATTTAGCAGAGGGATTGAAATGCTTTGAATCCGATGGCGGATATTAAGAAGAGTCACGTGTATACACCCCTCCTATCTGCCCTGCTCCTGTGGTTTTTTTGTGTCATGGTAACACGAGAGTGTTTGCTGGCTGACTTGGGAGTTACGTTTTTCAGAGAAGGCGGTCAGGCTAAGATGATAAAAAATGAGGTTTCCTAATGATGATAATAGCACTCTTTCATGACTTTCACTGGACCAGGTGCTCGCCCCAGGCTGCACTTTACAACCACCTGGGAAGCTTGGGAAACTCCGACTGCAGCCGACTTTTCTGTGGGATGGGATGCAAGCGTCAGCATTGTTAAACCTCTTGAGTGAGCGCTGTGTGCGTCTGGGGCTGAGAACCACAGCCAGAGAGTGTTCAGTGCTTCACTGGTTACAGAGCTCAGAATTCCAGGTAGCTGAAAAATCTAGAAAACAGCTTAAACAGGACTGTCCATAAATATGTGTTTGTTAGACCAAGAGCAAGGGAGACCATTTAGAGCAAGAATTTAAAAATATCTAATACTTTCTTTTAGCTTATCTGTTCTACCATCATTGATACCTGAATTTCCCAAATGTATTTCAATTTCACTTCAGTCAGCTTTTGAATGAAAAATACCTTGGACCAAAAAACAAGGCCTGAAACTCCAATTTGGAACTGAAACATAACCAGAAAAAGAATTCTGAATTTATTTATTAAAAAAAAGTTTTCTTTAAACCTAATGTGATTTTTAAAAATTAATTAATTAAGTAGTTAATTAAGGCTGTGCCGGGTCTTAGTTGCGGCATGCATGTGAGATCTAGTTCCCCAACCAGGGATCGAACCCGGGCCCCCTGCATTGGGAGCACAGAGTCTTACCCACTGGACCACCAGGGAAGTCCCAAGAATTCTGAGTTTTAAAGTAACTTATTTAAAGTTATTTTTTTTATTGAAGCTGTGAATCATACTTTTCTACATTTTCTGATTCACAATGGGCCAGTTTTGCACGTGGGCCAGTAGTAGTAACTATAGTTATCGTTATTGTTCTCATGTAAAGCATGCGTGTTAGCATCTCTGAGTAGAGTGGTCGGGGTGATATTTAAAATGTCTGGCCACGAGAACAGTGTGGTTCTGGTGACCCTCCGGATCCAGGACGGATGTTGGCGGGGCACCTGGGCAGGCTGTTCCCAGTGCTGCCTCCCCGCCAGGTGCTAGCCTGGGAAAGGGTGGGGTTAACCACGCTCAGAGGTAATGAGTTTTCTTGGTTAAATGAAACATGATCCCCTTGCAGCCTGTATGTTCTGAGTTTTGTTTTGTTTTGTTTTTGTAAGGTTTATCCACCACCCGAATTGCCAAGAGACTATCGACCAGTGCATTATTTCAGACCTGTGGTGGCTGCAACCTCAGAGAACTCCCACTTACTTCAGGTATTATCAGAGTCAGCGGGAAAGCCAACACATGACCCAGGGACACATAGTAGGCACCAACTGAATGCCTCCAAGCGGGGAGAGTTGCTAGGAGAACCGCCTATTCAAGGTACGTGCCACAGAGAAGATTAAAATCATTACATTTATAATAATCTGAGTTATCCAAATCAAAATGGAAAGTCATTTTCCCACTGAAAGTTTTTACACAATTTTGTATTCCCAAACTGTGGGAATAAAATTGTTTATTGTGAACGGCGTAGTTAACAGTGTACACATCCTTGTTGTTTTCCCACCATCAGTTTGAGTTGTATCATTAAAATTATAAACCCAGTCTTAAGTGCAGCAGTTTTCAGACTTTTGATAATTGTCCCAAGAATGAAGCAAAGACTAGGGCCATGTGTACCTTCACTTTTTCTGCACAACCTGGGAACGTATTGTTTTCTTCTCAGGGGAAAAGGGTACTGTTGCTCTTTTCCTGAAAGCCTAAAGGAATGAGTGTGTCTGAAAGGATGGATAGACATGGAGAATCCCCTTGTAGGCTGGAACCGAGAGACCCACTATGAGAAGGTGGACTTGGACTTGCCGTTTGGGAGCCTAATAGGTGCCTCAGCTACAACAGACCAAAAGAGTACTCTTGGTTGCCTGCTTCCTTCCCCAAAGTCGCTCTTTCTTCAGCTTTCCCCTTCCCAGTAAATGATACCACCAGTGACCCGCTGCCTGGCCCAGAATACGGGAACCCTAATTCTTAGCTCCTTTCTTTCCCTGGATCCCCGCTCCCTACCCAGTGCCTCAGCAAGTCCTCTCAGCTCTACCCTCAGCATGCGAGGGGACCCCATCCACTTCTCTTCGTTTCCGCTGCTTCCACCCTGGTCTCAGCGCCCATATTCTCTCACCTGGATCATTGCAGCAGCCCTTCATTGGTCTCCTTAGTTCCCTTCCTTTTTCTCTGCAGCCTGTTCCCTTTAACAGCAGCCAGATGTATCACTCCCCACCTGCCCCCGCTAAAGCGCTCCAGTACTGCTCACACTAAGGAAAAGTCCAGACTGCCCACAGGGCCCTGTGGACCCCACCCTGCCTACCTTTCAGGCCACAGCTTACACCACTTTCCCTGCACCCGCTGTGGTCCAGCCCCATGACCCTCCCTCCTGCCCTCTGAACCTGCCGACCGTGATGCCGCCTTGGGGCCTTCATACTTCCTCTGCCTCTCTTTTCTCTCACATTTTGGCTCTTTTTTTTTGGCCGCGCCGTGTGGCTTGTGGGATCTTAGTTCCTCGACCAGGGATTGAATCTGGGCCCTCGGCAGTGAAAGCGCGGAGTCCTAACCACTGGACCGCCAGGGAATTCCCGGCTCCTTCTTTTTACTTAGAACTTACCTCAGATATTATCTTTTTAGAGGGCCTTTCCAGGCTTTCCCTGCCCACTGTTTAAGCTAGTTAGCTCTCCCTCTGCCCCCGTGGCCAGCCCTCTCACACAGGTCGCCCTGTTTGTTTCTCCCCACGGTCCTCCTCTCGTGGTGGCCCTCTGGTGTTGCTTCTTGGTTTCTTTAATGTCCATCTCCCTCACTAGTGAGAGCAGGACCTCATCTGTGTTACTCTCCCAGCCCCAGGCCTGGCAGTGGGTGCTCAGTGAGCATTTGTGACACGCGTGAGCGTTTGATGGGTAGCTGTGCTCTGAGCCAGGGCCTGTGCTGGGCAGGACCATGGAGATGGTGGTTGCCACAGACTGGTGGTCCGGAGTCTGGGATGTCAGGTTCCTCATTTTAGGACCACTCACTGGCATTATAAACATCCAAGTACTAACCTCCACTTCTGCCAACTGTAGAATAGGTGTGTCATTATTTTATTACTGTCTAGTTCACAGGGATAGTATGAATACAGATGAAACACTAAATGTAAAATACTCCCCTCCAGTTACATAAATTTGTGATATTGAAAATGTATGTAGAGAGATATGTGAGTATAGATGTCTTATGATGCTTTTCATCTCTTGCTATTATTGTTTCTTTTTTAGGGGCACCTACTTCAGTGTTAGAATTTCTGTCCGAAAAAGATAAAGAGAGACTCAAAGAAATGAAGCAGGCAACTGACCTTAAAGCAGCTCAACTCAAGGCCAGGAGTCTGGCCCAGAATGCCTCTAGCAGCAGACCCCAGCCCTCCTCTCCAGACGTCGGACACTGCTCTTGGCACGTGGCATTGAGTGGTGGCACAGCCCCCGTAAGAGCCAGCAACTTCAAACCTTTCGCAAAAGATCCAGAAAAGCAAAAACGATATGAAGAGTTTTTAGTAAATGTGAAACAGGGTCAGAAAGGTGGGTGCTAGGCCTGGGCCTCCCACGTGTCGCCAGGGGCGGTGTTCTTACTGTTCTGACCCTAGGCCCAGATTCAGAATTGAGGTATCCTGCTCTGGCAGTGTTTTACTTTGCCCTGCTGTGAACACTGTAAAGATTTCAGGCCCTGGCTCTTGACTTGAGAAAGCAAGAACAATCAGTCTGTGTTTCTCTGTATCTCGGGTCCCAAAGATAGCAGTTTAAGTAGAGAGTGTGCCTTGGCAGCGGCTAATGCTAAATTACAGACCATTTACTGTTTGCAAATGCTTGACTTCTGTGTAAGGGTTGCATTTCCTGCCACGAGAACAAGGTCATTTCCCACTCTATCTTAAGATCCTAACCATCTAGCTCTAAATCATAGTCTAAAATTTAACTCACAAAGATAGTTGGCTGTTGAACCATTACATGGGGAAAAAGTCACTCTGTGATCTATGAAGTAAATATGGCAAGACGGAGGCAAGAGATTGCTCTTATATGCAGTAGTCCTTGTGAGAGCTTGTCAGCAAATTAGAGGGGTTGGTTTTCAAAAGCAGATCTTTGTGTACTGTGCCTTAACTCCCACTTAGATTCCACACCCCTAGTGTTTACATGTTAAATTAAAAAAAAAAAATTAGAGAAAGGAGTGTTTTCTGCTCAAACTTAGGAATACAATTGGGATGAATTTTCACTTTCTGGGACTGGTAATAAGTTCCTTGCTTTGAAAATTTAATCAAGCATTAATCCCCAAATGTTTTTCTCTGCTCTATGCAGTAGACAGAATTCAATAAAAGCATCATTTTGAGGGAGGGAGCAATATTACCTGCCAGGTACCTCCCACCATGCTCTTAAAAACCAGGATAATGATTATGTGTTTCCTCTGGTGAAAACTACAGGGGTACAGTGGTGCCCACTGGATGTTCCCCTTTAAGTTCCCCATTTTTCCTAGGAGTGAAGCAGTTTCTTGTTCTCTACCATAGATGCTCTGGAATGTTGTCTCGATCCCAGTATGACAGAGTGGGAGCGACGCCGTGAGCGGGATGAGTTTGCTCAGGCAGCTCTGCTGTACGTGTCTTCCCATTCGACCTTGTCCTCCCGGTTCACTCATGCCAAGATGGAAGACGATTCAGAGCAGGTGGAAGTCCCTCGGGACCAAGAGGTCGGTCGCCATCATCCCCTATGTGGTGAATTTTAAAATTAAAACACCGTATAGCCAAAAATGTTAAATCCCTCAGTGAAAAGATCAAAATACACGTGGCACTGTAGAATAAGAAATGGCTTTATGCTTTTAGCTTCCACTGTACTTTAGCAGAAATGTAGCATAAGCCGTTCTGAAATTTTGGAAGATTGTTTGCAAACTTGTAAATGGAAAAGCAGACAGGTCAGTTGTGTGGCCACTTGATGAAACAGATGACTGTCTTTTCCCAGAATGACGTCAGTGACAAGCAGTCGGCTGTGAAGATGAAGCTGTTTGGGAAGCTTACCCGAGACACATTTGAGTGGCACCCTGACAAGCTTCTGTGTAAGAGGTTTAATGTCCCTGACCCATATCCAAGGTAAGTTGGATAAACCTGCCCTTACGTCAGTACTTATTCCCCTGTATTAAAGCTAACTTTCCACCTACATATTCATTTAAATTTCCTTTTTCTAGATGAACTTACTTGTAAATGCTTGGAGCTGCAGACTTTGCAGATTTAACTTCTATTAATTTGTTACTAAAAAAAAAAAAGCAGACATCCAGGTAGCAAAGATAGGAAACTCAGATACACCAAGTTACAAAAACAATGTCTGTCTAATTTGCCACCTTTTTAATCACACACAGAGAGTTTACATTTAAAATGAAACATGTTTTCTGATTCTCTATACAAGTTCAGTACCTTCTTATTTGATTGTAAACACCACAAGAAAGCATATACAGTTGAATCAGAGACTTTGTCAGGAAATTGAGGTATATTTTTAGCAGTGGAACTTTTCCTTCATGGAAATCCATTGTCAAAGTTAAATTCTAGGGCTTCCCTGGTGGCACAGTAGTAAAGAATATGCCTGCCAATGCAGGGGACATGGGTTCAAGCCCTGGCCTGGGAAGATCCCACATACTGTGGAGCAACTAAGCCTGTGCGCCACAACTACTGAGCCCGCGAGCCACAACTACTGAAGCCCATGTGCCTAGAGCCTGTGCTCCGCAACAAGAGAAGCCACGACAATGAGAAGCCCGCACACCACAATGAAGAGTAGCCCCCACTCGCCACAACTAGAGAAAGCCCGCACGCAGCAACAAAGACTCAACGCAGCCAAAAATAAATAAATTAAAAAAAAAAAAGTTAAATTCTAGCTCTTACTATAATAATAAAAAACTCATGGCTCCTAAAGTCAGACATTCCAAATTCTAAAATTGCTTTGAGAAGCAAAAACATCTTAAGGGACCTTTTCAGCCAAGTAGAAGAGCTACTGATGAAAAACATAAGATGGACAGCCTTATAGGAATTGGATTTTATCCTCACAGTTGTTATTAAAATCATTTATATATATATGTTTCCTTTTTAACCCCCAGTTCAACTTTAGTTGGCTTACCAAGAGTGAAACGTGACAAATACTCAGTCTTCAACTTTCTGACAGTCCCAGAGACAGCTTCCTCCCCTGCAACTCAAGCATCAAGTGAGAAAGTTCCACAGCACCGAGATCCCGACAGTGAGTAGGCTTCCCCAGGTCCATGGTCTCAACCCCTAGCCTGTCGGGAAGACAGAAGTAAAGGGTCATCTTGTCATATGGGTACACGTAGTGTGAACTCTCCTTCCATTAAAAGAATCGTTCATATGAATACATTAGCTCGTGCTGAAGTGGTCCAGATATACACTGTTTTGGGTTGGAGCTCTGCTTCAGCATCTGCCACATTCCCAGCACCTTGCACAGTGCCTGGACCATACATAGTAGGCTCGCTGATGTTCTTGAATGAATTAAAGAACCAAAATGCAGAGCTTGCCTTTTGCTTGCTAATTCTAATGTTAGGTCTACGTCCTACCTTTCAGAATCAAGAAAACCATCCAGATGGGATACATCTAAACAAGAAAAGAAAGAAGATTCCATTAGTGAATTTTTAAGTTTGGCTAGATCAAAAGTTGGTCCACCTAAACAAGAGTCCAGTCCATTAGTAAACAAAGAGGAAGAGCATACAATGGAATCAGTCTCAAATAAGGTATTTGGGGCTCTCAAGTTCTCTTTGCCAGGCTGACTGACTGTGGCCTTTGCCTTTCTCTGTGGTGATGCTTTCTGTTATTCGATAGCAGTGGTCAGCAGACTTTAGCTGTGAAAGGCCAGATATTAAATATTTTAGGCTTTGTGTGCCATACAGTATCACAGCTATTCACCTTTGCTGTTGAGTGTGAAAGAAATCACAGGCAATATGAAAAAAATCAAGTACATCTGTGTTCCAGTACAACTTTATTTACAAAAACAGGCAGTGGGTTGGATTTGGCCCATGGCCAGTAGTTTGCCCACATCTGCTGTACAATTCACCAGTTTCCGTCATAGCCTTAATCATTTGAGGAGAGGTTATAAACTTCTCTGCCTAGAATGGCTTTCACTTAGCATCAACCACTGAAACAAAATTCAGTGTATTGTATAGAAAATATGATTTTTCAAGTAACAAGTAATCCCTTTTGTGGAGAGTATAGAGAAAATATCCGTTGGATTTTTAAAAAAATTACTGCCTAGGGCTTCCCTGGTGGCGCAGTGGTTGAGAGTCTGCCTGCCGATGCAGGGGACGCGGGTTTGTGCCCTGGTCCGGGAGGATCCCACATGCCGCGGAGCAGCTGGGCCCGTGAGCCGTGGCTGCTGAGCCTGCGCATCCAGAGCCTGTGCTCCGCAATGGGAGAGGCCACAATGGTGAGAGGCCCACGTACCGCAAAAAAAAAAAAAAAAAGAAAAAAAGATGACTGCCTAAGTAGTTGAGTTGAACTTAATAAAAAGTTGGTTTTATTTCTAATAGCCTCATATAAATTATTTTTTAAATTAACATACATTAAACTTGACTTAAAAAAAAAGTGCAGTTCAGTGAGTTGTTATACGTATGTAGATTCATGGAACCATTACCACAATCAGGATGTAAAATGATACCATTACCCCAAAAAACTCCCTCATGCTGTCCCTTCATAGTCATACCCTCCCCTCACCCCAAGCCCCGGTCAGCCATTGATCTCTCCTCTGTCTCAATAGTTTTGCTCCTTCCAGAACGTTATATAAATGGAATCAGATGATATACATATGTAGCCTTTTGAAACTGGCTTCTTTCACTCAGTGTCATACGTTTGAGATTCATCAGTACTGTGTGTGTATCAGTAGTTCCTTCCTTTTTATTGTTTAACAATATTTCACTGTATGGGTACACCACAGCTTGGTCCATTCACTCTTTGAGGACATATGGTTGTTTCCAGCTTTTGGCTCTCATAAATAAAGCTGCTATGAATATTCATGTGCAAATTTGTATATGAACGTAAGTTTACACTTCCCTAGGGTAAATACCTAACAGTGGGATTACTGGGTAAGAGCTAAATATAGATGTAACTTTATAAGAAACTATCAAACTTTATTCCCAAGTGCTTGCTTCATGTATTTTGAAACTCTCTTGTTAGGTGCATACACATTTAGGATAGTTATATATTTTTGATGAATTGACCCGTTCACATTATGTAATATTACTCTTTATCCCTGATTATTTGCATAGTATGTATTTCTCCATCTTTTTACTTTTAATCTATTTGATTATATTTAAAGTGGGTTTTTAATAAGCAACATGTCATTGTCATTAGGTGCTTTATTTTTAAATACATTTTGATAATCTCTATGTTTTACTTTTTGTATGTTTTGACCGTTTGTATTTAATGTAACTTGTTGATGTAATTTGGATTTTGGTCTGCAGTTTTTTTTTTTGTTTTTTTTGTTTTTTTTTTTATGTGGGCCTCTCACTGTTGTGGCCTCTCCCCTTGTGGAGCACAGGCTCCGGACGCACAGGCTCAGCGGCCATGGCTCACGGGCCCAGCCGCTCTGCGGCATGTGGGATCCTCCCGGACCGGGGCACGAACTCGTGTCCCCTGCATTGGCAGGCGGACTCTCAACCAATGCGCCACCAGGGAAGCCCTGGTCTGCAGTTTTATTGTTTGTTTTCTGTTCCCACTCTTTTTTGTTTCTCTCTCCTTTCCTACCTTCTTTTGTATCACTTTAATAATTTTTAGTTTTCCATTTGAATTTATCTATTATATATTTTTTTACTCTATTTTTGCAGTGATTGCTCTAGGGATTATAATATACATACTTAACCTTTTCACCATGTATTTAGGATTGATATTTTACCACTTCAAGTGGAATAGACAATCCTTACCGTCCCTTTACTCTCCCTGCTTTACATTGTAGTCTTACATGTTACTATATATATATATATATATATATAATGAAAACCTCATCAGACAATATTTAAATTTTTGCTTTCAGTTGTTATACACATTTTAGAGAACTGCTGAGGAGATAATGGTCTGTTTGACTTACTTGGATATTTATCATTTCTGTTCCTGAAGTTCCAGGTTTCCCTCTTTTTAAAAAAATTTTTTTAAATTCTTTTATTTTTTTGGTTGTGCTGCACAGCATGCGGGATCTTAGTTCCCTTATCAGGGATTGAACCCATGCCTCCTGCAGTGGAAGTGTAGAGTCTTAACCACTGGACCACCAGGGAAGTCACAGGTTTCCTTCTCTTATCATTTCCTTCTGCCTAAGGAACTTCCTGTAACATTTCTTTTTTTTTTTTTTTGCGGTACATGGGCCTCTCACTGTTGTGGCCTCTCCCGTTGCGGAGCACAGGCTCCGGACGTGCAGGCTCAGCGGCCATGGCTCATGGGCCCAGCCGCTCCGCGGCATGTGGGATCTTCCCGGACTGGGGCACGAACCCATGTCACCTGCATTGGCAGGTGGACTCCTGTAGCATTTCTTTTACAGCAGTTCCAACAACTAATTCCCTTAATTTTCTTTCATCTGAGAATATCCTGTATTCCATCTTCACTCCTAAAGAATGTTTTTGCTGGATGTAGAATTCTGGGTCAACAGGTCTTTTCTTTTAACTCTTCAAAAATGTTGTGCCACTTCCTTCTGGCCTTGTGGTTCCTGATGAGAAACCTACGGTCGTTCACATTGTTGTTCCTGTCCTTGTAGTGATGTGACTTTTCCTCTGGCTGCTTTCAAGATTTTCACTTTGTCTTTGGTTTTTAGCTGTTTGGTAATGATATATCTGGCTGTACATTTCTTTGAGATTATTTTGTTTGGGGTTTTATGAATTTCTTGAATCTTTTTTTTTTTTTTTCTAAATGAGTAAAATCAATGCTTAAGTGTAGAGGAAATTTGAATAGAAGGCTACATTTGAATAGAAGGCTACATGTGAATAGAGGAAATTTGAATAGAGGTAATGATTCTCATGACATGATGAATTGCTGTGCCCAGGCATGGTTCCACTGAGCCTCCTGTAGCTTTGATTCCCTATGACAATGCGACACCTTTGACTCATGCATCGCCTTGTATACACTCCATATGCAAATTCTCATACTCACTAAGAACGTGGGGAACGTTATATAAAACTCTATGGAATAAAACTTTTATAGAAATTGACTCTTTTATGCTTTGTGAGCCCCTCTTCATCTTAACTGCAAGGGAGAGCTACCTCTCCTCCCTACAGGATGTCTTTGGTCTGCTCTCCCCACCACCACTCCCCTTCTTCCAGGCATCCCTCTGTTACAGCTGGACTTTTTTCTGGCACAAATAATTATAAAGAATGACCAAAATCATAAAGAATGATTAAAAAGTCATTCTCAAACATTAGTTTTTCCCTCTTGAATCTTTAAGTTTGTCTTTGACCAAATTTGGGACATTTTCAGCCATTATTTTATTCAAATATATTTTCTGCACCATGCTCTTGTGCCTCTCCTGAGACTCTGATGACCTAAATGTAATACTTTTTGAATTTGTCCTATAGGTCTTTGAGCCTCTGTTCTGTTTTTCACTCTCTTTTTTTTCCTCTCTGTTGTTTAAATCTGATAATTTCAATTGATCTGTCTTCAAGTTCACTGAGTCTTTCCTCTGTCATCTCCATTCTGCTATTGAGCCCATTCAGTGAATTTTTTACTTGGGTTATTGTATTTATATCTTTTATTTCTTTTTTTTTTCTTTCTTTTCTTTCTTTGCTGAGACCTTTTTTTTATCTTTTCTTCATTTGTCTTTATTCTTGGAGCAGGGTCATAATAGCTGCTTTAAAGTCTGTCCCGTAATTCCAACATTTTTGTCGTTTTGGTTTTTGTCATTTAGGGTTGGTGTTTGTTGATTATCTTCTGCAAGTTGAGATTTTCCTGGTTTTTTGTATACCAAGTAAATTTGGCTTGTACTCTGGATACTTTGAATATTATGTAATGAGACCCTGGATCTTGTTTAAATTCTAAGGAGAATGTTGCCTTTTTGTTTTGTTGTTTTATTTTGCTTTAGCAGACAATCGACCTAATTAGGTTCAGGCTACAAGTTCCAACCCATCTGGGTTGAAATGTCCTTCCATTTTCAAAGCCTTTATAGTACTTTTCAGATCTTTCCTGTATGTGTTTTTCCTGGTTGTTGGTCTGGGACCTGACTGGTAGTTAATCCCATAGTTCTGTTATCAGAGGCTTTGCCCATCTCTTTTTTTTTTTTTCGGTATGTGGGCCTCTCACTGTTGTGGTCTCTCCCGTTGCGGAGCACAGGCTCCAGACACGCAGGCTCAGCGGCCATGGCTCACGGGCCCAGCTGCTCCGCGGCATGTGGGATCCTCCCGGACCGGGGCACAAACCCGTGTCCCCTGCATCGGCAGGCAGACTCTCAACCACTGCGCCACCAGGGAGGCCCCAGAGGCTTTGATTTGCTCATGGAATCAGATCCATGAGCTCAGAGGTTAGCAAGAAGCTCATAAACCACTATATAGGATCACCCTCTTGAGCTCCTCCTCTTCGTGATCTTCCTGACATTTTCTTCTTCTTTTTTTTTTTATAAATTTATTTTATTTATTTATTTTTGGCTGCATTGGGTCTTCATTGCTGTGTGTGGGCTTTCTCTAGTTGCGGCGAGCAGGGGCCACTCTCCATTGTGGTGTGTGGGCTTCTCATGGCGGAGCAGGGGCTCTAGGCACACGGGCTTTAGTAGTTGTGGTACACAGGCCCAGTTGCTCCATGGCATGTAGGATATTCCCGGACCAGGGATTGAACCTGAGTCCCCTGCATTGACAGGCGGATTCTTAACCACTGCGCCACCAGGGAAGACCCATTCCTGACATTTTCTGACTCTGGGCTCCCCCTTTAAGTCCTCCAGTCAGAAAGCTGGGACTTTAGTTTGCCTGTTCTGCTTTGCACTTCCTGTGACTTTTTCTGCCTGGAGTCAAGTGGCAAGAGGGCAGGAAGGGGAAAACAGCAATAGAATTCACTCCAGACCGTTCGGACCACAGCTCCTGTGGTCAGAGGAAAGGGTTCCCCTCCTTCACAGCCTGGCAGCTGCAGCCACTACCCATGCCACCACAGATTTGGAACCACTCCATTTGGGTTTTAATAGCATAAAACCCTACCCAGGGATTCTGGTTCTGTGATATGGTCATTGGATTAGAAAGCCTTCTAGATTTTCTCAAATCATGTTGAGATAGTATTTAGATAATTTTGGCTGGAATGTCTTGGTTCTTGCTTTTTCACTTATTAGCTTGTGACCTTAGGAGGGTCTCTTTCCCTTTCTGGGTTATTTAATTTCTTTCCCTGAAAGCTTTCTGAGACAACACAAATGTGAATGTGCACCCTTCTGGTGGAAGGTGGGGGGTGGTGAGGGAGCTTTGCATGTGTGTTTGGTGTGCATTGTTATTTAATTTCAGTACAGCTCCTATTCCGAAAAAAAATAAAAACAAAAAAGATCAGCTTCTATAGTTATCTGAGAGTTGAATATCTCATGTACTCATGTACATTTAATAATGTAGACATTATTAAAGGCCAGGACTGTCTGCGAACACTGTCATTCAGTTATGGTCCATGCATGTGACATTGGTATCTGTGGTTTGCCATAAAGGTATAAGATCCATGACTTTTCTAGGGAATTGTGGCCATGATTTCCTGTGTTTTACTGTCAGCCTCTCTCCTGACATTTTCTATAACTTTTAAAATTTTGAAACAATCTTAGAAGTTTAAATACAGTACAGATAATTTTGTTTCCTGAACCACTTGGGTATAAGTTGCCAACCAGATGCCCTGTCACACCTGTGTTTCCTTTAAAGAAGGGCATTCTCTTATATAAACACAGTACATCTATCGAAATCAGGAAGTTAACATTGATACATTACTACTGTCCAATCCTCAGACCCATTCAAGTTCCAGTAGTTGTCCTAATAATGTCCTTTATAGCAAAAGAATTTAGCTCAGCATCACTTGTTGCATTTAGCTGTGATGCCTCTTTAGTCTCCTTCAGTCTGGAACAGTTCCTCAGTCTTCCCTTGACTTTCATGATCTTGATACTTTTCTTTTAAATTTATTTTTAAAATTTATTTTAAAAATGAAATTTAATTTTTTTAATTTAATTTTTTTTTTTTTTGGCCAAGCCATGCAGCATGTGGGATCTTAGTTCCCTGACCAGGGATCGAACCTGTGCCCCCGGCATTGGGAGCACGGAGTTGTGATCTTGTTACTTTTGAAGATTACAGGCCAGTATTTTGTAGAATTCCCCTCAATTTGGGCTCATCAGGCGTTTTCTCAGGATTAGATTCTGATTCTGCATTTTTGGCAGGAACACCTCAGAAGGGATGCTGCTGTGCTTTTGCTTTGTCCTGCCAAGTAGAACACGATGATGATTTTTCCCGTTACTGATGTTCACTTTGATTATTCGAGTAAGGTGGTGTCTGCCAGACTTCTCCACTGTGAAGTCAGTCTTTTCCCCTTTGTAGTTAAGTACTTTTATTTATTCATTTCTTATTAATTTGTACTTTATCTTTAATACACATTTAAGAGCTTTGAAATATATAAATACCCTGTCCTTCATCAAACTACTTATGTCACTGTGGACCCACGGTTTCCTATTTTATCCAGAGGGATAATTCAGTATTATCATTATTTATTTTAATGCTCCAATTGTGCTGGTTTGGTTAGTTGAAGCCCCTTCAAGTTGGCTTCTGTGTCCTGTTGAAATGTCCCTTTTACCCTCTGAGCATGTCCTCACTTTCTGGGCACAGTAAGATGTTCTAGCCTCATCTTTTTATTTCTCAGCCCCAGCTCTAGAATCAGTCCTTACTCCAAGGTGTCCTGGTTAGTTTTAGTGGGCAATGGCGTGCTTTTCTTCCTTAATTTTTTTCTGTGAAAAGAGTTTACTTTAAAATCATAAATTCCACTATCTTGTATCGGTTTTCCTCACGTGCGTGTTTGTAACTCTGCTTCAGAAATTGGAGGTGGTGTGGGGCTGGGGAGGGACCCCAGGCCGAGAGCAAGGAGAGCTGGTGGTAGAGTCCAGACCCACCCTGGGCACGTAGCATGCGTGCGTCGTTGACAGAGCCTCTTGTCGCCCCTGACCCACGTTCTTCAGTGGTAAAATGGAAGGACTGAAGTGGGTTCTGATCTAGGCCAGTCCTGGACTCTCTCGTCACTGCTCTTCACACTTAGCACGTTAGATCACACCATGTCTGTCTGGTGATTAGCTGTTAGGATGTGGGAGCCATGTCTTCTTCATACCTTTGCTCCTTGTTTATAGAATGGAGTGTATACAAAGTTACTGCCTCTTTATTGGCTAACCTGACTCTCCATACCTGGGCTGCTTTTAGGAAGGGTGACGTGTAATTGCAGAGGGGAGCTCCAGGACCATTTTGTTGGCTTGTTCTCGGTGCCCTCCCCGTTGTGTGGAGGCCCCCAGTTTTCTCTTCAGCACTTTTATACAAGTACACTGCCTTCACTACCTTTCATGTGGGACCTCTGAAGGCTCGGCTAGACTTTTGAAAACAGGACAGAGGCACTGTGCTAGTCCCTACTGCCTTTTTCTGGGTCCTTTGCAATTCTGATTAATGACCTGTTTCCACGTATAGCTTCAGCTGCTTCTACCAGTCAGCACAATCTACAGGTTTTGAATCAGAAGCACCACAAAAATGATGCCATGTGAGTGATCATTGTTTAGTTAGGCAGTGCGTGGGTGTGGAGACCCATGTAAATGAGCACAAATGTAAGTATGTGTGCATATGTATGCATGCGTGCGTGTGTGTGTGTGCACGGGTGCCATGTTCTAGAACACGTGTCTCCTTTCACCCTTGCTTCTTCATTTCTGACTGTTATTTCACTGTTAATACAGGTAAACAAAGGTGTGGATTCACAGACTGAAGGAGAGGGTAGCCGCCCATCCATGGACTTATTCAAAGCCATCTTTGCCAGCTCCTCAGATGAAAAGTCTTCATCCTCTGAGGATGAGCAAGGCGACAGTGAGGATGATCAGGAGGGTACCAGGGAAGCCGACTTCAAAGGTTCCCAAGAGGCTGACTTGGTGGAAACGTCATCTGTGGCACAAGGTATGTCAAATACTTTAGACTTTGGGGTCTAAAAAAGAAAACAATGATGTTTCTAGAGAAGCTGCTTTCTTCATTTAGTGTGTAATTTGGAACCAGGATAATTAGCAATTGATGATTTTTTGATGATGTTTTAATCTTTTGTATTTTTAAGTTAAAAAAAGTTGTATTTAATTATAGTTAATTTACAATATTAGTTTCAGGTGTACAATATAGTGATTCAAAATTTTTGTAGATTGTACTCCATTTAAAGTTGTTATAAAATATTGGCTATATTCCCTATGCTGTACGATATATCTTTGTATCTTATATATTTTATACATAATAGTTCATATCACTTAATCCCCTACCCCTCGTTTACCCCTCCCGCCTTCTCTCTCCTCACTGGTAACCATGAGTATGTTTTCTATGTCTGTGAGTCTGTTTCTGTTTAGTTATATTCATTCAGTTGTTTTATTTTTTTAGATTCCACATGTAAGTGATAACATACAGTATTTGTCTTTCTTTGTCTGAGTTATTTCACTTAGCATAATACCCTCCCAGGTCCATCCATGTTGTTGCAAATGGCAAAATTTCATTCTTTCTTATGGCTGAGTAGGATTCCATTGTGTATATACACCCTACTTTCTTCATCCATTCGTCTGTTGATGGACACTTAGGGAGCTTCCATATCTTGGCTATTATAAATAATGCTGCTGTGAACATTAGGGTGCATGTATCTTTTCAAAATAGAGTTTTCTTTTTTTTTCTGGAAATATACCCAGGAGTGGAATTGCTGGATCACATGATAGTTCTATTTTTAGTTTTTTGAGGAACTTCTGTACTATTTTCCACAGTGGCTGCAACAATTTACATTCCCACCAACAATGTACAAGGGTTCTCTTTTCTCTACATCCTCACCAACATTTGTTATTTGTGGTCTGTTTGATGGTAGCTATTCTGACAAGTGTGAGGTGATATCAAAACCAGGATGACGGAAAAAAAAAAAAACCACAACAAGATTTATACCAGCAGTTGTCTTTTCATTACGTTGATGGTTTCCTTTGCTGTGCAAAAGCTTTTTAGTTTAACTAGGTCTTATTTGTTTTTTGTTTTTTAAAAAATATTTATTTAGTTATATATTTATTTATTTGGTTGCACACCGGCTCTTAGTTGCGGCAGGCAGGCTCCTTAGTTGCGGCTCCCTGGCTCCGTAGTTGCAGCATGTGGGCTCCTTAGTTGTGGCATGTGAACTTTTAGTTGCGGCATGCATGCGGGATCTGGTTCCCCAACCAGATATCAAACCCGGGCCCCCTGCATTGGGAGCACAGAGCCTTACCCACTGGATCTCCAGTAAGGTCCCTTATTTATTTATTTTTGCTTTTGTTTCCTTGCCTTAGTAGACAGATCCAAAAAAATATTTCTATGATTTATAATCTTTTTTTTTTTTTTTTTTTGTGGTACGCGGGCCTCTCACTGTTGTGGCCTCTCTCGTTGTGGAGCACAGGCTCCGGACGCGCAGGCTCAGCAGCCATGGCTCATGGGCCCAGCCGCTCCGCGGCATGTGGGATCTTCCCGGACCGGGGCACGAACGCGTGTCCCCTGCATCGGCAGGCGGACTCTCAACCACTGTGCCACCAAGGAAGCCCTATAATCTTTTGTGTCTTTAAATGGGGTGGAGCAGAGTTCTTTTTTTTTTTTTTTCCTCTATCTTGTTTAAATCTCTGGTATATTTTTAGGATGTAAAGATGTGTTTGATAATATTGATTTTCCTACTTATCCTAGTTGAGGAGAATTAAAAAATAGTAAAATTTTCATTTAAAAAATAGCTTCTTTTGGGGCTTCCCTCGTGGCGCAGTGGTGGGGAGTCCGCCTGCCGATGCAGGGGACACGGGTTCGTGCCCTGATGCGGGAAGATCCCACATGCCGCGAAGCGGCTGGACCCGTGGGCCATGGCTGCTGAGCCTGCGTGTCCGGAGCCTGTGCTCCGCAACGGGAGAGGCCACAACAGAGAGAGGCCCACGTAACGCAAAAAAAAAAAAAAAAAAAAAAAATAGCTTTTTTTTTTTTTTAACCTGGTTGCTGGTGAGGTGCCAGGATTAGTGGAAAACATTTGGTCATGACATATACAGGGTTTCTTCCTGCTTTCCTCTCTGTAGGGCAGATTGTTTGCTCTGGAACAGCCATCAGATGGGCATTGGCTGGCACATAAGTAGCACTTGGTAGATGGTGTCTGTTCTCGTTACAGTGAGTCTAACACCTGGTTAGTGGCCTGTCCTACGTGTTCTGTTTACCTCAGCCAGGAGTTTGGGCGTAGGAAAGGAGGCTGTCTGGTGCTTGTAGGGGTGGGAGGCTTCTCAGACGTTTGGGTGGGTGGGCAGAATTTCCTGTCTCAGTTTTAGATTGTTCTGCCTGCCCCTTCCAGTCTGTGGTGGACTTGGGTTTCATTTTTGAGGGCCTTTAACCAAAAAGTTACATAGAGATATAAAATATTGTTTGTTCTTAGGTGATTGCAAATGTCAGCCTATTTTTTTCTTTGTGAGAAAAAAACAGCTTATTTTTTTATTACAGAGTCATATATGACTTGAAAAGTTTAAAAATATAGAAATATAGGGACTTCCCTGGTGGTCCAGTGGTTAAGAATCTGCCTTCTAATGTAGGGGATGCGGGTTTGATCCCTGGTTGGGGAACTAAGATCCCACGTGCCACAGGGCAACTAAGCCCGTACGCTTCAACTACTGCGCCTGCACGTCACAACTAGAGAGCCCAGGTGGTGCAACTGAGCGTGTGCGCTCTGGAGCTCGTGCCACAAGAGAGAAGCCCGCACGCCAAAACAGAAGATCCCACACGCTACAACTTAGACCTGACACAGCCAAAAAAAAAGAAAAGAAATGTAGAAAGCTTAAGTCTTTGGGAATTCCCCCTTCCCAGAGAGAACCATTAATGCTTTGATGCATATTTTTCCGGACTTTCCCCATCTTTCTCTCTTCTCTCTGAAAACCTAATCATCTCTTTTTAAAAAACGAGATTATTAATGTGAACAGGATAATTTGTTTATATTCAATTTTTCTCCTCTGACGATTTATTTTGAGTGAAATGAAGCCTTCTGAGCTGGGACATAGTCTTACATCCTGTTTGTTTGTTTTTTTGATTAATTAATTAATTAATTTTTGGCTGCATTGGGTCTTCGTTGCTGCGCGCGTGCTTTCTCTAGTTGCAGCGAGCGGGGGCTACTCTTGGTTGTGGTGCACGGGCTTCTCGTTGCGGTGGCTTCTCTTGTTGCGGAGCACGGGTTCTAGGCGCACGGGCTTCACTAGTTGTGGTGCGTGAGCTCAGTAGTTGTGGCTCGCAGGCTCTAGAGCACAGGCTCAGTAGTTGTGATGCACGGGCTTAGTTGCTCTGCGGCATGCGGGATCTTCCCAGACCAGGGCTTGAACCCGTGTCCCCTGCATTGGCAGGCAGATTCTTAACCACGGCGCCACCAGCAGAGCCGTTCATCCTGTTTGTTTGTAAGTCTTTATTCTCCTGAGATGGCCCTTCCTTGAGGTGGTGTTTCTACCTTTTATTTTTATTTATTTATTTCAGTTTTTGTGATATTGTATTTAGTCATCTTGGCTGGCTTAATCACATTGTTGTTTTTGTTTTTATTTTTTTTTTGGCCATGCCACGTGGCATGTGGGATCTTAGTTCCCTGACCAGGGATCAAACCCATGCCCCCTGCACTGGAAGTGCGGGGTCATAACCACTGGACTGCCAGGGAAGTCCCGATGGTGTTTCAACCTTTTGGGTCTCAGGTGATGTGGAGTGTGTGCCACAGTACCCTCGCCACCCCTGTGGTACAGCCCCTGGCGCACCTGCTTGCAGGTGCCCTTGTGTGACCAACATCCCAACTCAAATGACCAGGAGGTCAGAGGTTGGGCCTGTGTGTTCACTGCTGTGTCCTCAGCACCTGGCGTGAGCTAGTTATGCAGGGTGCTGACGAAAAGCACATGCTATCTGGTAAAAACAGACATTAATTGAAGACTCAAGCACGTTAATATTTGGCATGTATCTAAAATTAATATCCTGGTGTTTTTCAGCTCGTGAGCCAGCACCCCAGGAGCCCGCGCCTTTCTTCCCGACTCAGAAGATACAGATGGATGAAAGAGAGGAGTTTGGCCCACAGCTGCCTCCCGTCTTCTGCCCCAGTGAGTCGAGAGCTCCTTGTGTCATCTGTTTGCATTGGGGCCGGAGTCTCCCCCAAGATAGGACAACTCTAACCACATTGTTCTGTCTGCCAACGTAATCCGGCATGAGGCTGACCAAATATATATGTTTGTTTCTAGTTTATCTGTTCTCAGCCATGTTTGGAAAATCAGTGCTTCCACCTCGTGCCTAAGATAGCTGTTGCTTTTCAGCCTTAGAGTCCTTCAATTTTTTTTTTTTTTAGCTTTTTAACAGATAGGGCCCTAAGTATCTCAAATTTTGTCACATATAGAGATAAAAAAGTAAAAATCCAGGGCACAAAGATGGGATAGGAATTGTAGGGAGAAGGATATTCAGAGACTTCTTTATACTTTGGCTAATGCAGCAAATAAAATAAAACTAATCCTTTCAGAAGTAAATATAGCTCATCCTCCTCCCCCAATATCTGTTAACAACTTCTGTTCAGTGCCAGCTTAAACTGACATCTCATGTTAAAATGTTTAGACTGGTTGGCATCTCTTTGAAAGCTGAGTTAACAAACATCTGATAATAGGGCCCAGATATAGAAATGACATAAAATTCTATTATCTACTTTATAGTTTCCTGTAGTGCCCACATTTGCATAGTGGCTTGGTTAATTAACCCAGCCTTCAAAGAGATGAAAGCAGAGAGGAGTCAAATGTGTGAAGTTTTGAAAAATTGTGGTGAATGTATTTCTCATTTGTGTAATTGTTCAGCTCTTTAGTTTAAAATAAGTGTCAGCACTTGAAAGCTAAGTTAGTTATGCCCATTTCCCAGATGGTTCTTGATAACCTTGTAATGGTAGATAACTTAATTTGGTCTATGGGCTATTTTCCAAAAACTAGCATCAAAAAAAAAAAGTTTGGGGAGGTCAACTTGGGAAATATTTGACCAAACTGTAGGACTAGAAAATTGCAGGCATTGGTTAACTGGGTTTGGGAAATGAACCATACTCCTGAAATACCTTGGAATTTTTCTTTAGGTAGAAAAAAGTTGATTTAATGACTTACAGTGTTTCTGCTATAGATAATTTTCTGCTGGTTTGATGACCTGGAAGTTAATGACCTATGAAAACGTTTTGGTCAGAATTTGGAGGTGGAGAAGTGGAGCGCATGCAACTTGTTTAGTCTCTTTTTTTAAAAATTTAATTTTATTTATTTTTTTATACAGCAGGTTCTTATTAGTTATCCATTTTATACATATTAGTGTATACATGTCAGTCCCAATCTCCCAATTCAACCCACCACCACTACCACCACCCCTGCCACTTTCCCCCCTTGGTGTCCATACGTTTGTTCTCTACATCTGTGTCTTTATTTCTGTCATGTTTAGTCATTTTTAATGATCACGTACATTATATTGTTTTGGTGCTAATTTTTTAGTGTTTCTGCTTATAAGACAAACTCACATGAAATGTGCTTTTGTAAAGGGTGGACGGTGTCAGAGGGGCGGACAATTATGTGCCAGATTCTGGGCTATGGGATTCATGTGCACGGTCCCATCTAATCCTCTCTGTGTCCCCAAAAGGATAAGGATTCTTCTTTTCCCCATTTTTCAGACAGAAAAACAGACTTGGAGAGGTTTAGCAACATGCCAAAGATCACAGACCTGCTGACAGAGCCAGATTCAGACTCTGGTCTATCTCTGAGTTTACCTGAGGATGTTAAACGACAGAAGGCTTGTAGGCATTCTGGTCTGACTTTATCTTCATCTGGCAGATAAGACTGTGGCCAGACACCAGTTGGATCACTCTGGTCTTAGGCTGAGGTTTCTGGCAGTTTCTAAATATAGATCTACAACGTGATATGCTAATCTGCTTGTTTATCAGTGAGGCAGGGAGGAGTTCTGCCTTAATGGTAAACATCCGTCTACGTCAGATTCCTAACTCAGTAATTTAGCCTTCTTTTCCCCTGTAGTCTCTAAGTAATGTCTTTATTACATTCGTGTTTCAGATGCTCGTCAGAAACTTGAGGCACCTCTCAAAGAGAAACATAAAAAGAACAAAGAAAAACACAAGACCAAGAAAGAGCACAGACGGAAGAAAGAGAAGGTAACTTCTGGGTGTACCAGGATCAGTGTGTGGGGTCAGATGCCTCTGCTTCTGTCGTCTAGACCAGCCTCCAGGGGTGACCCATGAAGCCAGTCAAGATGGAGGCCACAGGTCTCTCTACACCTTGACAGAAATGTTGATAGTCAATGGAAACCCTCGATTTTCAGAAAAACTTTATTTTTTGTTTTGTTTTGACCACACCGCACGTCATGCAGGATCTTCCCTGACCAGAGATCGAACCCGTGCCCGCTGCCGTGAAGCGCAGAGTCTAACCACTGGACCACCAGGGAAGTCCTGTTTTTCTTTTAGACAGAATATCTTAATTCAGTTCTACTTAAAAAATTTTTTTTTATTCATGAACATTAAAAAGTAGGAAAAAAGGACATTTAAATATCTTCGAGTTGAGAATTCCCTGGCGGTCCAGTGGTTAGGACTCGGGGCTTTCACTGTGGGGGCCAGGTTCAATCTCTGGTCGGGGAGCTAAGATCCCGCAAGTTGCTCGGCCAAAAAAATAAATAAAATAAATAAATAAATAAATATCTTAGAGTAATGGTTGAGTATTAAATAACAGAATAGTTAATTGCTGTGTTTAATAAGACAATTGTTTTAAATAAAATATTTAGATAATGAATAAAAACATTTGATATTGATTATCATTCAATATTAAAGGAAGGTATTAGTTTGAACATTTCTCAACTACTTTGTCGTCATCACAAATAGAGATTTGGGTCTGTAGCTTGCCATTTGAAGTGATGGACACTTAAAGAACACTGCTGAAACCGCTGTCTCAACATCCGTGTCTTCTTTTGAGTTATGGCACAGGCTTTTAATTCAGTTAATGTTAGTTCTGGGTACCCACAGTGATCTGGGCAGTAGTAGAATTGATTAGAAACAGTTCCTCTTTTGGCCACCTGAAAAAAGGATTCTTGAGCATGGAAGGTAAGAGAAGTTCTCCTGGAGTGAAAGGAAAGAAACTGGTGCCGACAGATTTGAAAACCAAACTCACGTGTTTCTCACCGGCATATGTGCTGTTCTCTGACCTTCTACCAGTTTCTTCTTTGTGCTTTTCCAGGGAGCTTGCCATCTTGATATGTGGTTTGTCACATATGGCTAAAGAAATGGAGCAGGCAGGTTCACGGGGCGGGGACAGGGACACCTTGGATGAGATGGGGGCTGAGTGTCATGATGGGGTCCTGCCTGTGCCTGCTTGGTTCTGCTGTGTCTGTCGCCAGAAGATCAATTCTGTGAGCATATGCACGGTGGAGAGTGTGCCCAGTTGTGTGTCCTGGTCTGTCCCACACCAGGCTAAAGCTCCCCCAAGTGAAGTTTTTTGTTTTTGAATGACTCCAGCAACCCAATGCCTCATTAGCCTGCCACTGTGCGGAATTAGGAAGGGAAACACCCGTTTGTTCTCCTTGATTTGTTTATTTATTTATTTCAGAAAAAGAAACACCGGAAGCACAAACACAAAGGCAAGCAAAAGAATAAAAAGTCAGAGAAAAGTAGTAGTTCCGAGAGTACGAGCAGCAGTGGCAGCCAGAGCGATGCAGAAGGGGCCACAGACCTGTCACCCCAGGAGCTGCTGAGACGGTAGGCGACAGGAGACACTAGGCTTTCAGAAACCCTCAGAGGCTCGTTGAAACCTTGCTGTGTTTGCATAGAGGGAAATGTCAGAAATGATAAATTTGTGCATTAACTCGTTTTTTAAAAAGTTAACTTCTAATTGCATAAGTAATACGTAAATATATCATCATTGTGAAAGTTCAGATCTTACAGATAAGGCTCGAAGTGGCCCGTGACCAGTTCCCCAAATCTCTCTTCTCTCCACAGTAACCTCTGTCATCTGTTGCTTTGTAACTCTGAAGGCTTTTTTGCGCAGCCACACACACACACACACACACAGACACACACACACAGGTACATGTGCATTTTGTTGCACATTTTTAATATAAATAATATAACTTTATGTAGCATAAATCTAGAGGGAATGAACATTTAGAAGGAATAAATATCACCAAATTGTTTCCAAAAGTGGCTCTATCCATTTAAATTATGAAAGCTCCTTGTTGTTACATCAGTTACAAACAGCACAGAGATGTGTGCCAGCCTGATGGGTGAAGAATGGCATGTCATCTTCATTGCCTTTCCCGAATCAGTAATGAGGCTGAGCAGCCTTTCCTGTGTGTCTCAGCCTTTGCCACGGGCTCTTTTGTGAATCACGTGCTCCTGTCCTTTGCACAATATTCTGTTTTCTGTTAGATTTTTATACTGGTTTTCAGGTACCGTTTTTACTGATTTTTAGGAATTAAAAAATAATTCTGGATATTAATCCTCTGTGTTTTAGAGTGTTACCTGTTCTATGACTTGTAACAATCTTTGTTGAACAGAAACTTTAATTTTGGGAACACTCCGTTTTGTGAATTTTTGTGTTGTTGTTGGTATGTTTTACATTTTGTCTTTTTAAGGCCTTCCCTAATGTAAGGTTTTGTATATGTGTATAGACTGTTCTCATGCTTTTGTAGTTTTGTTTTGGTTTAAGCTATTTGAATTGTTTTATTTTCCTTTTTTTTTTTTGTGAGCAGAGAGTAGGGTAGGCATCCAACTTACCTTTCTCCAGATAGACGGCCGGTTGTATTAGAGTGAGTAGGCGAGCTGTGATGAAAAGGAACCCTCTCAACCCACGGGCACAGCACAGTGGAGCACAAGTTAAATTGAGAAAGTTACTCAGGATCCCAGTTTGTTCCACTCTAGAATGTGGCCCTCAGAGGAGACGAGGGGAACGGGTTGGAGGATGGTCTTGGAGGTTGTTATGGTCCTGCCTGGAAGTCGCTGTCTTCCCTTCCCCTCCAGCACACGGGCCGGAGCAGCTGGGTGGCCCTGCCCGGCCAGCATGGGACCAGGTAGGGCAAGTCCAACTGTGGGCCCAGGGTGACGGGGGACACGGCAGGCGCGAGCCCTGGCCACTCGGCCCCACCAGTGCTCTGGGCTGTTAAGGGAGGTGTAGCTTGATCAGATTCTAAATGCCTGTACCCATGCGGATCTGTTCCTGGATTCTCTGTTCTAGTTTCTTAGCCATTTTTCTATTTTTTCATCTGCCCTCTTTTAATTACTTTAATTGCCGTCTGGAAAGACAAGTGCCGCTGCCTTGTTCTTTTTCATTTATTTCTTTAGAATGGACAGGACCTTCTCATGGTTCAGAAACAATACGGATATGAGCATTTCCGTTTAATCCAGAGCCCCCTGAAACAGCTGTGTTGATTCACGTTTCCCTTTCCTCAGGGCGCGTGCCAGTGGTGACAGGGACGGGCCAGGCACTATGCGGCACACCATGGGTGTGAGCTCGTTTAATCCTCACATAAGGCTGTGACTTGTGTCCCCTCCTCCCACAGGCGGGGAAAGCAAGGCCCAGGGAGGCCCACTGACCCTCACCAACACCTGGTATTTTCGCCCTTGACCGTTTGGGGCCATGTGATGAGTCATTCCTGCGGGGAGGCATTTGCGCTTGCACACGTGGTAGCCCCTCAGTGCCCATCGGGAGGGTGTGGTGGGGTGGGCTGAGCACAGCAGTCAGAAAACGTGGGCAGGTAGCTGTGTGCTGACTTGCGTCTAAAACTTACCATTTAGAGACCAGAAGCTGCAGAACAGTGTATATGCCTGGTACTGTTGTCCTCAGGCCTTTGGATTTCCCCGCATGCACATGTATGTACATCCTTGCATAGAAAAGGGCTGGAGGGGTTCTTACACCCCTGAGAGCACTTATCTCTGAGGCGGGGGACTGGGATAGAGGGAATGCAGCGTCTGAGGTGTGAAATGTATTTAAATATTACTCTTGTGGTTGCTAAAGGTATAGTTTCCATAGCCCCGCACCCCTAAGCTTCCTAGGTTCTTCCCAGGGAGCCTGGAGGGGGCCTCTCCATCTTCTGTGCCTCCCTCCACTCTGTGTATTACCTGTCTGCATCTGTCTCCTGCTGGGGGCATTTTGAGGGTCACGACCACATGGGTCTTACTTGCATCCCCAGCGCCTGGCTGAGGTCTCACTCTTGTCAAGGGCCCCTGCTGCTTTCCTTCAGTGACGGCACAGCCTAGTTCTGGATGGACTTGCAGTCTGCCCCTCCATCCCCTCCCCAGGAGACACCGATCTTCCTGTCCCTGTAAGTTAGCTTTGCCCATTCTAGAATTTCACAGATGTGGAAACATACAGCTAAGTACACTCTTTAGTGCATTCACACTGTAAGTTCCCAGCTCCATGCATGTTCGCTCCCTGAACATACCTAGAGCAAGGAATAAACCAGCACTCCAGAAGCCCCTCCCACTTAGCATCCCCACCCCCGCCCCCCAAAGGTAACCGCTCTGGCTTCTGTCACCGCTGATTACTCTTGCCTGTGTTTCAGATTTATTTAAGGGACCCATGTACTATGAACTCTTGCATCTGGCTTGTGAGATTCCTCTGTTTTGTTGTAGCAGCAGCTGGTTCGTTCTCATTGCCATAGAGTATTCCTTTATGGGATACAGCACAGAGTATTCATCTGTTCCGTTGTTGGGGGCATTTGGTTTTCCACTTTGGGGCTGTAGAGCACGAATCTAGAGTCAGTGTGACCCAGCTCTTCTTGGTGAGTAGAGCCGCCATGAACATTCTTGTGTGCTCGAAGCTGAGATTTAAGACTAACGGCTTGGGAGCTTTTGGCCCTGGAGCAAACATGGTTTTGTCTTCTGTTTTTTTAGTTCCTTCCCAAAGGTCATACAGGAGATAGGTGTGTCAACCAGGATTGGAACTTGCTTTTATAAATGTGTCTTAATAGGAGATGTGGAGGAGTGAGTCTCTCTGTGTGTTTTGGGGGGAACAGAATCTTAAGAGTGCAGATTAAACGGTACTTTCTTTCATGGTGCGGGTCATCCTCTGTATTTTGTGCCACTTTGGCTCAGGGAGAGGCCTGGCATTCTTCTCCCCCGCTGGACTGTCTGGTTTTTCTGTTTGTATCTAACTTTCCTCCTCTCTCTCTTTTATTTCCTTTTCTAGGCTGAAGCGTCTTCCACTAAGAAGGCAGTAATTGAATTCTGCCCTGGCCTGTCCCAGTACCAGATCTCCTCCAGGATGGAAGTTCATCGGTCACTCAGTTAATAGATTGTACAGATTTTATTTATATGTAAATTTTTGCTGTAAAATAATATTTTTTAAAACCTTGACATTTCAAAGCTTGCCTTGGAAGGTTGCCGAAATTGATTTCTATTTTTAACTTCTGTTAGTATCAGAGGAAGAAACTCAGACTGTACAGTTTAATTAAAATGGCATTTTTCTATTTTTTTCTTGATTTTTCATTTCCTGAAACTTTAAAAAAGAAATGAAAAGCAAAGGCTTTTCTCTGGTTTTGTTGTGAAGAAAGCCAGGTTCAGATAAGGACAGTCTGACTTACTTAAGGACCCATGTGGGAGGGAGGTGGTCGCTTTCCCATGTTTTCCTGGGGAGTGTGGTTCCTCCCTCATGTGGTTGGTACTGGTGGCCAGGAGCCAAGTGGGCAGCACAGTACCAGGATCCTGGCAGGTGGCCTCAGCCTCTCGGGGTAGATGCCACCAAAGTGTCTGAGAAAAGCACTGGGACCAAGAGTGAAAGAGTGTGCGCCCACACCCTGGGTCACACAAGCTCCAGGTCTTTGCACTGCAGCCCTGGGTCCCTGCTCTGAGGCTGCCTCATCGGCCCTCATGAGACCTTTAGAAAAAGTAGAGTGCAGAGGTTTTTTTCTATTATCAAAGTAACATCATAGAAAAAGCAGAACAATTGTAAAAGGAGAAAGAAGGAAGAAAATCACTTCTACTTCTACCCGCCAGGGTTGACAACCCTTGCTCTTTTGTTATAATTCCATGCAGTCATTTTCTAGTATTGAGTCTGCTCCCGGACAAGAGGTGTCTTTTTTTAAAAAAATTAATTAATTAATCTATTTTTGGCTGTGTTGGGTCTTCATTGCTGCACGTGGGCTTCTCATTGCGGTGGCGTCTCTTGTTGTGGAACACGGGCTCTAGGTGCACGGGCTTCAGTAGTTGTGGCATGCAGGCTTCAATAGTTGTGGCTCGCCGGCTCTAGAGCACAGGCTCAGTAGTTGTGGCACACTGGCTTAGTTGCTCCGCGGCATGTGGGATCTTCCGGGACCAGGGATCGAACCCGTGTCCCCTGCATTGGCAGGCAGATTCTAAACCACTGTACCACCAGGGGAGTCCCAAGAGGTACCATTTTGTTCTTTGGTATTTCATTGGCATTATGATAGGTATTTCCCTCACGTGCTTATATATTTTGTGTACCTACCCCTAACAGCTGCATCTTAATTAATCCTGGGCACATTCTGTAATTTATGGACCGTTTCTCTGTTGTTGACGGTGAAGTGGGTTGGCCAGGAGCCCCCTACAAAGGCAGAAGACACACAGATCATTCCGGGAGGCGGAGCCAGGAAGACCCTAAGCGAGGCCGCGAGGATGGGGCCGCCGGTTTCACACACTTGGCCTCATTCCTTTTACGCCCAGAACTAGAAGTCCATTTTTCTGTGGCTAACCGTGCTGGGCGTTGAGCGGAAGCGAGATCTCCGGGCTCAGGAAGGGCGCGTGGGTCCCAAGGCGGGGGCGCGGGCGCGTGGCGCCACCGTTCGTGGCCAGGCCGGGCTCCGAGATGGCCTCCCAGCCCCCGGGCGCCCCCAGCTCCACAAAAGCCCTGGACGAGGACGGGAAGACAGCGCTCCGGAGAAGTAACGTGCAGCTGTCCTCGGTCCACATCCGCGACGGCGCGCATCGGCCCCGCAAGCTGCCCTGGGTAGCGCTGGTCAGGGCCTGCGGCCACTTCAAGCTCTCACTCTTGGAGGCGCGGCGGGGCCGGCTGCTGCCCTCGCTTAACCCCCTGGCCGTGGGCAATGACTTGCCACCGCCGGAGAAGCACTGGATGCCTGAGAAGGCAGCGTTCTGGGGCGACCAGGAACCCCTCTCCAAGGTCAGAACCGCCCCCAAGGGGAGGGGGTGTGGCTTGTCCCCAACAGGTGGGGAGAGCTCAAAAACCGGCAAGGGGACCTGGGAGGGAGCCACCTGGCTTGCTAGGCCTGGGCCCAGCCCCCTGCCCCAGGCACACCTAGTGGGCAAAATGGCTGCCGGGGGCGGGGGCAGCTGGAGGAGAGGCCGGGTGGCCCAGGGAAACCATCCTGGGGGAGGGGGACCCCACCCAACCCAGACCCTGTGGGCTCCGGCTGAGCCTCCCAAATGTCCCCATGGTGACACTCCCAAGTGCATGCCCTGGGGTCAGTGAGGGAGCCCTGTCACCCATGAAACAGCACTAGAAGCAACAGAAAACTTAGAATAATAATAATACAGAAATAAAAACCCAAAACACTACTTTGTATTCTAAATGATATTTGAGAGACAATGCACTGATGAAAAGAAGGCCGGTGGCTGGGAAGAAGAAATAATCTGTGAGTAGAGAGAAGTCTTGGGGATGAAAAAGAGGATTTCCAAACGAAGATCCTCCATGGAGACTTTAAAATCAGAGCAGAGAACTGGAACAAAGTTAGAAAACAAGCTCATAGGATTCTCTGAGAACTCAGAGAAGAAATATAAAGGAACAATAATTATGAGAGAAAAGAGAAGAGGAAGGCAGGGGAGATGCAGAAGAGCCAGTAAATGTATGAGGTATTGGGGTGGGGGGAGGGGGCAGGAGGAGGAAAGAAATGCAGAAGGAAACAGGGAAACGCCCCTGGGCCGAAGAAAGACTGGAGTGCTCATGTGGAAAGATATAGTCAAGGCTTCCCTGGTGGCGCAGTGGTTGAGAGTCCGCCTGCTGATGCAGGGGACGCGGGTTCATGCCCCAGTCCGGGAGGATCTCACATGTGGGGGAGCAGCTAGGCCCGTGAGCCATAGCCGCTGAGCCTGCGCGTCTGGAGCCTGTACTCCGCGACGAGAGAGGCCACAGCAGTGAGAGGCCCGCGTACCGCCAAAAAAAAAAAAAAGACATAGTCAAGTTCACTGCAAGATTGGAGGGAAATAAAACCTACAGGTGGTGAATGCCTGCACTGCAAGGATAGGAGCAAGGCTGTCCCTTTTCCAATGCAGATGGAAAAGCCTGCGATCAGACTGAGCTGGAGGCTTCTCCAGCGGTCAGAGGACCTCAGAGCTGAGTCCACAACTGGGCCTGTCGAATGGCTGACTGTCTCAGCCAGGCCACCAGAGGGGTGCATTGGGGTCTCCATGTGGAAGTCTGTTTGAAGAGAAAGCAGTGTGTGCCAGTGCTTTGCTTCCTTTTATTTGTGACAGTTATTCTGATTTTTAAGTAAAATTAAAGGAGAGCATAGGAGTTGTATTTTATTTCTGTTCTCCATAGAATACCCCCAAGATCCAAATTCAATAGATAAAAAAGGTTTGTGGGCATTTTTTGTTTTTGTTTTTTACAATTAAGTGTCTCCCCACAGACATAGTGTGTTCTCTATGTGGTTGCCAAGGGGGAGGGAGGGTGGGGGAGGGATGGATTAGGAGTTTGGGATTATATATAGAAATGAATCACTTTGCTGTACACCAGAACCTAACACTGTAAATCAACTATACTTCAATAAAATAAATTTTTAAAAAGAGTCTCCCTAGCACCGCCGCCCCCACCCCAACTACCCCCTTTCCCTCTACGGAGGCAACAAAGGTTTCTAGTTTCCTCTGCATCCTTACAGAGATATTTTATGCACATATCAGCACATACATGTATATTCTGACCCCTCCGTTTTTTTACATAAATGGAAGCATACCTTAGACCTCTTCTGCACCTGGTTTTTAAATTTGTTTTTTTAATTTATTTTAGAGATCTTTCCATATTTAAAAAAAAAATTATTTATTTATTTTGGCTGCACCGGGTTTTAGTTGCAGCACGCAGGATCTTAGTTGTGGTATGCATGTGGGATCTAGTTCCCCCGACCAGGGATCGAACATGAACCGGGGCCCCCTGCATTGGGAGTGTGGAGTCTTACCCACTGGACCACCAGGGAAGTCTCGAGGTTTCTCCATATTAGTAAGGAAACAGCTTCCTTGTTCTTCTTTTGTAGAGAGTATTCCATTGGCTGGCTGCCCCCGATGGATTTAACCAGTCTTGGGTGCATGCACATTCAGGTGGCTTAAGATTTTTTTTGGCCTGAGGTTTTTATGATCCATTAGGTCAACAGAAGTTGAGAAGTTATATAAAGCTCTGGGAGAAAAGTATTCTTTTCTGTGGTGGACTGGCCGAGACAGTCAGCCATTCGACAGGCCCAGTATATAGAGAAAAGTATACCTAAAGTATTCTCTGCCTGGCCAAACTTCTGGTCCTGATAAAGCCAACAAAAGGACACTTTCTTCAGAGCTGCAAAAACTCAGAAAGGATGCCTCTCTTTGAGGAAAAAGTTACTCAAGGGAATACTCTGGCAAACAACAAAAAAGTCAGAATTAAGAACTGGAGTAAGAAAAAGCAGTTTAGAATAAACAGAGGAGAGCAGTGATTGAAAACAGTACACCTCGGAAGTGTTTATACAGCGAGGTTAATGCAGTTGTTTAGCTCAGTGAAAATGTTAACAAATGATCTTTTGAAGTGAAGGTGCACAATGCAAGAATAATAATGTTCCAGATGATTTCATCCAACAATCTGAGATGGTTTGCTAAAGAACATTCTCAATGATAATTCTTCATTCTTGGCCTTTAAACAAGGCACACTCACACATGGATGTGTCACAAATTTTAAAAATAATTGGCTCAAAGCCTCTCCTTGGCTCCCTGGCACGTTTAAGAGGAAGTCAGGAGATCTGACCATGACCTTCCAAGCCATTTCGGCTCTACTTCATCTCTCTCCTCTTCCAAATGACTTGCTGACGTTCAAGCCCGTCAGTCTGGCCTCCGGTGTCCTCGTTTTGTCCCCCTCTCCCCGAGGGGGCGGGTGTCTCTCCCTGCCCTCGGTCTAAAGCAGCGCTCACCTGGTTCTGGCCGTAACCTGGCATCGCGTGCCGCCTGTGCAGTGGCTGCCCCATCTCCCACCCTGGCCCCTGAGAGCAGGAGCCCGCCAAGCGCACTCCTGGCCTGGGGTCTTTGCTCCCCGGTTCCTGCTGCACCGCGGCACCACCATCAAGGTCCGGCCAGGGAGGCGCAGGCAGATTTGTAGAACATATTTGTGGGACGCTACATATACCTAAAAAAGAGCTCACATATTTTGCTTTTACAAACATCAGACTGTGTTCTATATGTTATTTTTGTTAGGGCCTCGGACAATGTACCTAGAGTACAAGAGTGTGGAACTTCTCTGCGTGGCTCCTGGGGCTCCCTCTCCATAATGCACTCCAAAAGTACTCTGCCCAGAAAGGTCCGGAAGCGGGTGGAGGGATTTCCCGGCTCTTGCTCTGTTTTCCCATACCAAAGTTCTGTTTTTGTGATGAGAAAAAGAACGAAGCCCCGAGAGCTTTGCCTCGAGGCAGAGACAGCTGCAGAGCAGGGAACTGAGGGTCGAATGTCTCGAGCCCAAGGCGCAGGCTTTGGCGGTGGAGCCAGGAGCAGACCACTGACCGGGCCTCCTCCTGGGCCCCTCAATCGGCCTGGGCTGCTGGCAGCCTGCTGTCCAGGCCCCGCCCCTGACCCGCCCCTCTCCGCCCCGCGCCGGCCAGGCCCCACCCCCTGACCCGCCCCACGCCTGCCAGGCCCCGCCCCCTGGCCGGCCCCACGCCCGCCGCCTGGCTCAGTTTGCCTGCGCCCCCTGGCGGCCCAGCCCCGACCTGGAGCGTCGCATCTCGTCTCCTGGCGGCCCAGTTCCTGTCCCACCTCTCCCAGCTACCCGGAGCCGAAGGGCCGTCTCACTCCCGCCTTCCCACAGCCCCGTGTTCCCCACAACCCCGAAACCGCTCCCCTACCCTAGACCCCCGCCTCCCCTCATCCCTGCACCTCGGACTTTACTCGCCTCACCCCAACCTTGTCCCCCCATCCAGAGTTCCTGCATCCGTGGGGGCACTGACTGGCGGCAGAGCCTCAGATCCCTCCACCCTGCACTGTCAACTTAAAGAAAAATGCACAGTGTAAAGTTACCAGTTCACTTTTATTCCTGGACCTTACTGCAGACTGTAGCATGGGAGACAACCTCTCAGATAGCTCTGAGGGACGGCTCCAGAGAGGTAAGGGAGGAGCCAGGGTATATGAACTTTTTGCTGGAAAAACATGTAGTCAAGCATAGAAAGCTTACTGCTAATCACAAAGAACAGACATCTCAGGTTAATGATTTTAGTGCTTTTCTGTGTATGGGAAGAAGATGGAAAAACTGGGATCATTTAAATGTTCCTTAAGTACGCGTCTTAACCATGTAGAGGCTGGTGTATCCAAAGCACAGAATGCTTCCTCTTTTTCTCTGTCTTGAATTCCCCTCAGGTGCACTGTCTGTGGGCCACTGCAGTGGCTAATGGCTTGATCTTTGTAGAACTGGAAGAGCAGGCAACATTTTTTTTTCTTTTCAGTGCCCCTACATCCTGGACACCTCCCTACCCCCTGCGCTGATATTAGTAATTTGTGTTCTCTCTCTTTTTTTCTTAGCCTGGCTAGAGGCTTATCAATTTTATTGATCTTTTTAAAGAATCAGCTTTTGTATTAATTGATTTTCTCTATTGATTTCCTATTTCCAATTTCACTGAATTATGCTGCAATTCCTAGTATTTTTTTTCTCCTACTTCTTTTGGATTTAATTTGCTCTTCTTTTTCTGTTTTCTTAAGGTGGAAGTTTATATGATTGACTTTAGATTTTCCTTCTTTTTTCATGTATGCATTCAATGCTATAAATTTCCCTTTAAGCACTACTTTCACTGCATCCCACAAATTTTGGTAAGTTGTATTTTCATTTTTGTCTAGTTCAAAGTATGTTAAAACTTTAAATTTTTTATTTATTTATTTTTGGCTGCATTGGATCTTCGTTGCGGTGTACAGGCTTCTCTCATTGCGGTGGCTTCTCTTGTTGCAGAGCCAGGCTCTAGGTGCGCGGGCTTCAGTAGTTGCAGAGTGCAGGCTCAGTAGTTGTGGCTCACTGGCTCTGGAGCACAGGCTCGGTAGTTGTGGCGCACAGGCTTAGTTGCTCCACGGCATGTGGGATCTTCTGGGACCAGGGCTTGAACCTGTGTCCCCTGCATTGGCAGGCAGATTCTTAACAACTGGTGCCACCAGGGAAGTCCCAAAATACGTTAAAACTTCTCTTGAGATTTCTTCTTTGGCCCATGTGTCATTTAGAAGTGTTAGTCTCCATGTATTTTGATATATCCCAACCATCGTTCTGTTATTGAGTTCTCGTTTAATTCCATTGTATTCTGAGAGCAGACATTGTATGATTTCTGTTCTTTAAAATTTGTTAAGGTGTGTTTTATGGCCTAGAACGTGGTCTATATTGGTGAATATTCCATATGAGTTTGAGGAGAACGTGTATTCTGCTGTTGCTGGATGAAGCAGTCCATAAATGTCTATTATATCCAGTTGATTGATATTGTTGAATTCCTCTGTATTCTTACTAATTTAATGCCTGTTGGATCTGTCCATTTCTCATAGAGAGGTGCTGAATTCTCCAACTATGATAGTGGACTCATCAATCTCTCTTTGCAAATTTAGTACTTTTTGCCTCACATAGTTTGATGCTCTGGTGTTCTGCACATGCACATTAAGGATTACTATATCTTCTTGGAGAATTGACCTTTTTATCATTAAGTAATGTCCCTCTTTAGCCCTGATAAATTTTCTTGCTGTGAAGTCTGCTCTGTCTGAAATTTTTGATAGTGTTAGTATGGTATATTTTTCTTCATCCATTTACTTTTAATCTATATGTGTCTTTATATCTAAAGTGGGTTTCTTGTAGACAACATATTGTTGGGTCTTATTTTTTGATCCACTCTGACAGTCTCTGTCTTTTAATTGGTGCATTTAGACCATTCAAAGCAATTGTTGATATAGTTAGATTAATAACTACCATATTTGTCACTGTTTTTTATTTGTTGCCTTTGTTTTTTGATTTTTTTTTTTTTTTTTTAGGCCATGCCACACGGCTTACATGATCTTAGTTCCCTGACCAGGGATTGAACCCATGCCCCCTGCATTGGAAGCACAGAGTCTTACCTACTGGACCTCCAGGGAAGTCCCTGACCTTTGCAGTTTTTTTTTTTTTTTTTTTTTTTTGCGGTGCGCGGGCCTCTCACTGTTGTGGCCTCTCCCGTTGCGGAGCACAGGCTCCGGACGCGCAGGCTCAGCGGCCATGGCTCACGGGCCCAGCCGCTCTGTGGCATGTGGGATCTTCCCGGACCGGGGCACGAACCCGCGTCCCCTGCATCGGCAGGCGGACGCTCAACCACTGCGCCACCAGGGAAGCCCGTGATGGTGTCTTTTGAAGCACAGGAGTGTTTTATTTTGATAATGTCCAGTTTATCCTTGTTGTTGCTGCTGCTGCTCGTGCTTTTGTTGTCCCACCTAAGAAACCACTGACTAATGCACATTCACAAAGGTTTACACCCATGTTCTCTTCTGAGAGGCTTGTAATTTTAGCTCTCACATGTAGGTCTTTGATCCATTCTGAGTTAATGTTTGTATATGGTATGAGGTAAGGGTCCAACTTCATTCTTTTGCATGTGGATATTCACTTGTCCCAGCACAATTTGTCGAAAAGATTTTTCTTTCGCTTTTTAATTATCTTAGCACACTTGTTGAAAATCAAGTGACCACACATATGAGTGCTTATTTCTGGATTCTTAGTTCTCTTTCATCCATCTGTATGTCTGTCCTCGTGCTAGTACTACACTGCCTTGATTACTGTCTCTTTGTATGTTTTGAAAATTGTTTTGAAGTTGGAAATTGTGAGACCTCTACCTTTGTTCCTTTACAAGATTTTTCTGGCTGTTCTGCTTCCCTTGAGTTTCTGTATAAATTTTAGGATTGAGGTAGGAGGTAGATGGGCCCCTGGGCTGAACAGCTGGTTTTTGTCAAGTGGAGTACAATCGAAGCTTTGTTTTCCCTGGACACTCCAAGGACGAGGTTAATGGCAGGAGCTGAGGTCTGCTGGAGTAAAGAGATAAGATGACCACTCCTGAGGTCAAGGAAAACTCCCTGACTGCACAGGTGCAGAAAGACGCCTTGGGGTTCAAAAAGGAGGGCCCACCACCCCATAACAGGTGACGCCAAGCCTCCACAAGCCTCTGCGCTGGAATCCATCTAGACAAAAAGATGTGCATGCATGTTGGGGAGTGTCCTAGAACAAGTCAGATGTGGGAAAAGAAGTAAGAAAGTTGGCCAAAGGTAAACAAAGATGTGGGAGAACTGCCCCTATATAAATGATTTAACCGCCTCTTTACTGCACTCTTCCTCATTAGGGAGGATGCCCACAGTCTTTCTCTCCAGGTGTGTATCTCTGCCTTGCTTCGGTCTTAAATAAACAAACTGTTTCCCTGTGTGCTCTCCCACTTGTTGTGCTGTGTCTCTAATAATAAACTTTGGACCTGTTTTTACAATTTTTGCCCCTTTGAGAAATTCATTTTTCAAATGGGGCAAGGGCCAGGGGAACTTTGCTTCTAGCCTCTAGCCCCTGGTGGTCTAGCGACTAGGATTCCTGGTTTTCATCCAAGCTGCCCAGGTTCAGTTCCTGGGCAGGGAACTAAGATCTCTCTTCAGGACCGCTCACTGCTGTCTCTCTGATACCAGGATCAGCTTGTCAATTTTAGAAAAGAAGTCTGCTGGGAGTTTGATGGGATGGTGTTGAATCTGTAGATCACTTTGGAGGGTATTTTCCTCAGAATAGTAAGTCTGCTAATCCATGAACATGGGTTGCTTTTCCATTTATTTAAGTCTTTTAAAATTTATTTTAACAATGTTCTGTAATTTTTAGAGTATAAGTATTACACTTTTTTGGTTAAATGTATTCCTATTTTGATGCTTTTGTAAATGCAATTTTCTTCTTAATTTTTTTTCTGGATTGTTCATTGCAAGTGTATAGGAATACTATTGATTTTTAAACTATTGATCTGGTATTCTGCAACCTTCTGAGCTCATTCAGTCTATCCTTTTTTCAGATCCCATTTAAAATTATGAGGGGACACCAGCACATTGTGAGTTCCTGTCACTTCTGTGTGGATGACACAAAGGTCCTCAGTGGCTCCTATGACTGCACCGTGAAGCTGTGGGTAGGTGGCCCAGTGTTAGGTGGAACCAAAACGTCCCATAAGCTTATGTCTCCTCTTGTGGAGAGTTCCCCAGTACTGAGTTCCCAGACATTCAAGGATCCCAAAGATTTGGAGAGACCTTTCTGAGCAAAGTGCAAGAAGAAGAAGCAAAGTGAGGGCTCACCCTAGTTTCAAGTCACCAGAGAGAGATGAGGTTAGTGTGGCTGCTGTCAGCCTGTTAATTTAGAAACAGTGGGAGCAGGGATGGAGACCGCTGGACCAGGAGCTCCCCACCTTTTGTTAGAGGCTGTGCCTGAGACCTACCTGGGGTCTCTGAGCTGTGTTATCTCTCTGGGTCTCCTTCTCATTTGGAATATTCAGTTCCATCCACAGAGATGGTATTACGGCTAGGCCTAGGTGAACACAAGAGGACAGAAAAGTGGCCAGACCTGGGACCTGTCCATGAAGGGTGGTTGGGAGAGGTAGGCCTGAGCACAGGTCAGCAGGTCAGTGCCACAGGGTGCAGGCAGCAGGGGCAGAGGAACAGGGATGTGATGGTCAGATGAGCTTACAGAGAGGTGGCCACCAAGAACTCTTCCAAAGTCTTCTGGGCATAGCCAGCAGACTCTAGTGGACCTGCTTGGGGGCACTGCTGGTCAGTCAGGAGCGGGTGAGGAGGGAGCAGGGCTGGGAGATGGCAATGGCCATCAGGGGCCAGGCCACAGATGACCGTGTGGCTGGGGCAGGGCCCACTGGGAAGGACAGTCAGTTCCGAGTTTTGCTGTCTCATCTGGCTTCAGGGGCAGGAGGGGGACAGGGTGGAAGGAATCAAGGCTGGTTCCTGGGTTCTGGTTTGGGTAACTAGGTGGAGGATAGCTCCTTACCCTCCAGATCACCTTGGAGGAGCATCTTCTGGGTCATCTTCTGGGTCTTGGCGGGTACCAAGCCAGGCAGACTAGGCAGGAGGGTTTGGGGACTATCCAAGTGGTTCAGGCCCCACATTAGTGACCTACCAGCTGTTTGACCCTGAGTGGTTACGTGACCTCCTGGGCCTCCCTAAACCTCCCCAGGCCTCACAGGATCAGCTGTGGGCTGGGGCCACCCCAGGGCCTGCCTGGCCCAGACCAGGTCCCGACAGACATCCACTCTCTCCTCTTCTGTGGCCCTCATCCACCCCCATCCCTCCACCCAGCCCCATGATCTTCTTGTTGGGAAAACCACTGCTTCCTCTGGGAACCCTAAGCCCTTTCCCAACCCTCTGGGATGACTGAGAAGGCCTGGGGGTGAGGGGGTCTCTGCTGGTTGTCATCACCCAGGGGGAGGGGGAACGGTGACTTTCCAAGTGTGCATTTTGCTTTGTCATCTTCAGATGCTTCTCATGTTTTTCTCACCTTTTGAGTCAGTGGAAGGACTCTCAGGGGTTTCTGTCTATTTTGGCCAGAGGGCTTCTGTCTCTATGAGGGGACATCAGCCTGTTTTCTCTTGTTGTCCCAAGATGAGGGACCGTCCATCAAGATGTCCTTGGCTCCCACAGCAGCCTCACTGCCCTTGCTCCCTACCTCCTCCGTGCCCCATCCAGGACACTGTCACTTCAGCCTGCCCAAGCGTCCTCCATACGTGACTTGCTCACAGCCCTACCCCCTGCCACCACCTTCTCCAGCTACCCCCTCCGTCCCTTTGCCCTCCTTCACACCTCCACCCCTAGTTGCAGAATCACTAGTTCTCTGGTCTCCCTGCCTTGGCTGCCCCTCCAATGGTCCTCTTTCCCCCTCCTGGCTCTCTTTTCCCCATCTTTTTCTCTGCTCCTGGCTCCTCCTGGGGCTCTCCCTGCCCCAGCGGCAGCTCGTGGCGTGAGCCCTCCCTCAGGAGATGACTAAGCCATTACCCTGCGCATCACCTTCTCTGTCACAGTATTTTGGGCAAATGTCTCCTTGCCTCTCCCTTCTCTCCTCCACTCTCATCATCTCCCATCTCCAGTCCTTCCTCTCAACCCACCCAAAGCCAAACTTCTGGTTTAATCTTTTAAAAAGGTCCCTTTCCCCTAACTGCAGATCACTGTGAATAATTTAGAAAGACCATAAATGTATGAAGAAGCTGAGAAAAAAAGTATTCTTAGTCCTGTGCCCAATCTCTCTCTAATAGGGTACATCCCTTTCCAATCATTGTAAAAAAAAAATCACTGGTAGTTTTTCTCATACTATGAAGGTAATATGGTTTTATCACCAAAATACATAAAGACACAAAGAAGGAAAAAAAACCATTCCGTGAACCCTGAGTTAACTACCATGAAAATGTTGGAGTGTCGCTTTTCCTTTTCCTGTTCGCACATGTATACACACATTTATGAAATTGAAACCGTACAGAAAAACTGTTTATATAATCACAATGAACTTGGGCTACAAATATTGTCACATGATCTTCTTGTTGGGAAAACCACTGCTTCCTCTGGGAACCCTAACATCTCCTTTATGTTTCTAACCACTTATTAGAACCCCTTCCTCCCCATTCATTCAAAGTCCAACCAACATCCCCCCTTAAATTATCTGAGTCCACAGAAAGAATTCCTGGTTCCAAATGCCCGGTGAAGAGGGAACTGTCTTTATTTGTCTTCTCACACCCCTAGCCAATGGCCCATTTATTTCAAGAAACATTCAATACAAAACAGAGACATTTCCACTGTCTTTGGAATTCACTAACAACATCTGGCTTGTATTGCTGTATATTGAATATCTCCTGCCAAATCATTCATGACTGTGCACATTTTCCAAGAGAGTTATCTGTCCATGGTTGCTGTTCCTCCTCTTGGCCATATGGCAGCACTATTGAGCACTGAACCTGCACAGTCCCATGGACTTCAGTCCATTCTAGTGCTGCCCTTAACTGGCCCGGGGCCCTGCACAGACTGCCGTGGGCCTCAGCCCCAGGCCCCACGATGATCATTTTCTTAGTTCCCGGACAATGTTTGTCCTAGAGCAACACACCAACCAGGGAGGCTGGATCACAGGCTGTCAGAGCCAGCCCTTTCTTCCCAAGCCACGAGGCTCATGAGCTGGGCCTCCAGCCTGAATGTGTCCTGCTCCCGTGAATTCCTCTTTGGGATTTCTTCCTGTCGGTGGGCTTTGATTAAGGCCTGCTGGGTTCACCCAAACACAACCCCACCGTTTCAAGTTTCACAGAGCAGGGGTTGGGGGACTGGGTCTGTGCAGAAAAGAGTTCACACAGTAGGCCTGAGACTGCTGTCCTTGGAAAGGCCCACTGGCAAGGCTGGCCTTGGCTGGCATCTGGGAACTTGACTGGTAAACAGTGTTCTATGGTCATATGAATCTTTCCCTAAGTGATAAAGGGGGCTCACAGACGGTTTGTGCAAACCACGTGGTTGATGCTGTACACCGGCTCTCCTTCTGGGAGTCTGGAATTTTGGTGCATGCTGCAGAGTGTCTGTGTGACCAGACCCCGATAAAAACCTGGGCCCCGAGGTTCAGGGGCGTCTCCCTGGTAGACAGCACCTCACACATGTTGTTACAACTGGTTACTGCAGGAATTAAGCATGTCCCGTGTGACCCACAGAGAGAGACTCTTGCAAGCAGTGCCTGGTTTCCTCTGGACCTCACCCCACGTACCCTTCCCTTTGCTGATTTTGCTTGGTGTCCTTTGGCTGTAATAAATCTTAGCCGTGAGCACGGCTATATTCAGAGTCCTGTGAGTCCTGGAGAATCACCAGTCCTGGGGGTGGTCTTGGGGACCCCTGACACAGGGTCCTTTGCCTCCCAGCAGGCTTGGGGTCTTCATGCAAAGTGGTCTCTGCATATCAGGAAGAATTGTCCCAGGCCTTCCCTGGTCAGGCCAAAAAAGGTCCCCCAACCAGGCACCATAATTTCATATAACAGTGCAAGGCCTTTCTAGGAATTCACTGTCTTACTAATAACATTTGTTTCAAGGGGACTTTCCACCCCTGCTTATCCTGAAAGGTTGGGCACATTTCTTACTGAAAGTGTTTTATCTCTGCCCCAGCGCGCACCCTTGGCTTTGGTACCCCGATTGTTCCCATCATATTGTCAGCTCTTACCCTGCTCTGTTCTCATCCTATTCTGCAGTTATCTCCCTTCAGTGTGATCAGAGTTGCTGGGGCCCCACTGTTGGGAGTGCTCACATTTGTTTTAACTGCCCCCTTTAGGCGGACACAGACTGTTGCTGGTGTGTTTTGCCGTCTGTCCCCTATAACACGTGACAAACCTTTTTCATGCATAAGTCTCGCCACAACTCAGCTTATTTCCTTAAGAGAGACCCCTCAGGATAGAACTGCTGGGTCAAACAGTGGGAACTTTTAAAAAGGTCTTGAAAGATCTTGCTAGATTTTGTAGCGCCTCTTTGGCCAGTAGAGAATGAGAAAATTACCTGTTTGCAGCTCTGCCCTCAGAGCCGCCTGTTTCCATCGGCCACTGTGGGATCGAGGGGGAGTTTTCCGGGGTTGCCGGCGAGGGTGTCCTTCCTGCTTTGGGAGTGGAGGGGAAGTCCTTTTGCCCCTCTGAGCTGGGTGAGAGTCATAGGACAAGGTTCTCAGGTTCTCAAGGTTCTCAGACAAGCCCAGGGCTGATGTTGAGTTCAGTCAGAGCTTCAGCCGACACCTCAGTGACCTCTGGCCCTCTCCCCCTCTCTCCCGCTGATCCGAGGATGCCGTGGATGGATCTATTGTTCGGAATTTTGAGCCGGGGCCCGGAGCTCCTGTTGTAGAATGCAGCGTCACGGCTGACAGCAGAAGGTGACTTGCCCTCATTTGACTCTGGTCAGGAAAGTGGGAGGGAAGAGTAGGCCAGCACCCAGCACGCCCTGGACGGTTCACTGTCTTTTAAGCAGATACCCAACCTTACGCCCATATATCGGTCTCATGGTTCCCATCTTTTGCTGTGAGAATCAAGTAGGTGTGATAACTCTTTGAAAATTTAAAATGCTAAAAAGGCAAAATTTATTGTGGCTAAAGCCGTTCTGAATGTTCTTCACGGAGTTTATTTCCTGCAGTCACCCCTGTGGACTGGGTCAGCTGCAAGGCTCATTAGCGATTCAGTCCAGGCCCTCATTTCACAGGGGAAACCGAGACCCAGGAAGCAGAGGCAAGCCCAAGCTGTCACCTGGGGAGCCTCGGGGCTGGGAGGCAGCCTCTGGGATGCACTTGCATTTACCCCTCACACAGATGTGAGATGGGCCTTTAAAAGGGGATTTGCTTTAAAGTGGATTCACTTTTATCCTGAATAGCAGCTACAAAATTAGTCTACTAGTGAAAACTAGTGTGGGAATTTTAAGTTTCATGGGAATTCACCTTACACAGAGGACAGAGATTGTCACAGAAACATGCACTATAAGAAGACAAGGGTACACATATTATTTTACTAAATGTATAAGAAAGCATTTCAGAATGACATGAGCTATGAAAGTCTTTTCCTGTAAAAATATACACAAGTGACCAGAGAAAGAAGTGACTGATCCTTGTGGGTTGTAGCTCCTTCTAGAAGAAGACAATTACAGAAGAAATGATACCTTTAACGCCCCAGATATAAAAGAACATATTTGTGTGACTGAGGGATTAAGGAAGAGAATGGTGCTGTGATGCCTTCTGTGTTAGGGGCTCTATGTTTTCACTGAGAACCTCTGTTCTCCGGGGGGTTCATGGAACATCTTTAGGAAGATTCAGGTATTATTTGCAATCTTGGTCCTAAACTATAGAAATTTTCTGTAAAAATTTCCTATTTTTTTTTCATAGAAACCACAGACATAATAATCTGGGTCATTAAGACCCTATGTTTGTCATTTTATTTCCAGAATTATTGCAGCATCTTATGACAAAACAGTGAGGGCCTGGGACCTTGAAACAGGCAAGCTGCTGGTACGTATGCTTTGCCCTAGTGGAGACACCACAGCACAGGGTCTTTTTGAAAAATTAACTTTTATGGGAGTAGAGTTGCTTTACATTGTTGTGTTAGTTGCTACTGTACAGCAAAATGAGTCAGTTATACATATACATATATCCCCTCTTTTTTGGATTTCCTTCCCATTGAGGTCACTGTGGTGCACTCAGCAGAGTTCACAGCACAGGGTCTTGACTGGGCCTTAAGTGGCCTTGAGCTGGGCATGGAGTGTGAAGGGTAACCAATCTTTCAGGAAAGGAAAATTTTCTCAGGGACCCAAAATGATGGAGGGTGGGCTTCAGGGAAGGAAGGCTTTCTGAAGCAGGCAGAAGAGGGATCTGTTTGAGGGATGGGGAGGATGTGGAAGAAGGGAAGAAGTGGAGGTGGGGGTGGGAGGTGGCATTCCAGGCTGAGGGAACTGCCTGGGAAAAGAGACCTTCCCCTAGGGATGTCTGCTTTTGATGGGGCAAGAAGCAGAGCTGAGGCCTTGGGACAAAGGCCATGCACGTGGCCGAAGCACGAGGCTTCTGGGCCCTTCCCAATCTGTCCTCCATCTAAGAAGGTACCACCATCCATCCATCCAAACTGGCCCGAGATCCCCCTCTCTCTCCTGCCTGGTACCCAGGCAGCCCTGACCCTGCTCCAGGGGTTCCTCAGGGTCTCCTGTCCCACCCCCATTGCCCTTCCCCCAGCAGCTTCTAATCACCTCTCCTCTTCCTTCCTCCTCTTTTCTCTCCTTAAAAAAAAATCTTCCTTCCTGGTGTGAAGATCAATTTATACTCATTGTAAACAATTTTTGGAAAGACAAGATAAGCCAAGTTCAAAAAAAACAAACACAGAAACCTTAAAACAACTCCCAGAGATTACAGTTAACACCTTGGTGTCTCTTTTCCTATATACATGTTAAATGTGAACACGGGCAAGTATATTCTGTTGGCAACATAGTGTCATTATGTACTAGCAGATATACGAGCATCAGTTACTCCGGACTTTGAGCATTTTCCCAAATGCTTATTTCTAACTTATTTATTTGGCTGCACCGGGTCTTATTTGCGGCATGTGGGATCTTCGTTGCTGCGTGTGGCAACAAAGTTGCCACATGTAGGATCTAGTTCCCTGACCAGGGATTGAACCCCAGCCCCCTGGGCCCCCTGCATTGGGAGTACTGGACCACCAAGGAAGTCCCTATTTTGTTTTAAAATAAGTCCATTTGTATCATTTTTTTTAGATTCCACGTATAAGTGGTATCATGTGATATTTGTCTTTCTCTGTCTGACTTACTTCACTGAGTACAATAATTTCTAGGTCCAACCGTGTTGCTGCAAATGGCAATAATTCATTCTTTTTTATGGCTGAGTAATATTCCATTGTATATTTATACCACATCTTCTTTATCCATTCATCTGTTAATGGACTTTAGGTTGCTTCCATGTCTTGGCTCTTGTAAATACTTCTGCTATGAACGTTGGGGTGCATGTATCTTTTTGAATTAGAGTTTTCAACTTTTCCAGATATATGCCCAGGAGTGGGATGGCTGGATCATATGGTAACTCTATTTTTAGTTTTTTAAGGAGCCTCCATACTGTTCTCCACAGTGGCTGCACCAATTTACATTCCCACCAACAGTGTAAGAGGGTTCCCTTTTCTCCACACCCTTTCCGTTTATTATTCTGATGATGGCTATTCTGAACAGTGTGAGGTGATACCTCATTATGGTTTTGATTTGCATTTCTCTAATAATTAACGACATTGAGCATCTTTTCATGTGCTTTTTGGCCATCTGTATGTCTTCTTTGGAGAAAGCTCTGGTTTCTTTTATGACCTAGTCATACACTATCCCTTCTGCCATATTGTATTCAAAGAAATGAGTCACTAAGTCGAGCCCACACTCTTGGGGCAGGTAATTAAGCTCCAGCTTGTGGAGGGAGGACTATCAAAGAATTGGTGGGCATATTTAAAAACCTTCACAACGGCAATACCGTAATTTAGAACATACAGAGCGATCCTCCCTTCCTAAATATGTTGAGTAGCTCTTCGTCCCAAGGGGCTGAGGCTGTAGGGTCTTGTCCACAAGGCAGACATTCAATAAACACTTACCAAACTGAACAAGAAAAAAGTTGGCCAGGGGGAATTCCCTGGCGGTCCAGTGGTTAGGACTCTGTGCTTTCACTGCCGAGGGCTCGGGTCCGATCCCTGGTCGGGAAGCTAAGATCCCCCAAGCCACTTGGTGCAGCCAAAAAAAAAAAAAAAGAATAAAGTCGGCCATGACTAGAACCTTGCTGCCAGTTCTGCTAGGTGCTCCCTACCCTTGTTCATCGGTCCTAGACACACATTAATTACATTTATTAATTAAAAATTAGTTCATGAAAACTAAACAAACAAAAATTCGGTTCCTTATTTGCACCAGCCTATTACAAGTACTCCATGGTCACATGTGGCCAGTGGCTGGCATACTGAACAGTACATAGAACATTTCAGAAAGTCCTGCTGGAATGCTGGGCTAGAGAGAAAACCTTTGGATTGTTGCCCTATTTCAGTGGAAGCTGAGTCATGAAACCTTCATAGTCTCCTGTAAGTTTTCCCCCGATGGTAAATACGTGGTCTCAGGCTTGGATGTGGACCGTGGAATCTGTATAACAGACGCGGAAGACACCACCACCGTGTCCCACATCAAAGGTGAGTTTGCGTGGGCTCCCTGCTCTATTCTGTCTGTGGTAACAGCCACTTGTCCCTTGACAGACAGTGACTTCCGATTGCTTTATTTGGTGAACCTGCAATGCTATGAATCACATCATTAAAGGTGGGACATTGATTGACAAATGCACAGGCAGTTAAGACTAAGACAGCTTAAGGATTTTCCCTTCAGTCTCGTGCTTGTAATAAATGAAGCAGTTCTCTCCTGCAACCTCACGTGGACATTCAAAGCCCAATTCTTTATTGAGTGGAGTCCCAGCCTTCTTAACAGTTTGGTCTGTAATTTTTAAATATAAAAATATTTATCACAATGATTTTTAATAGTGCACGTAAAGTATTTATTGTCGTGTTTTACAATGCTGATGATTTGCACTATTATTATGATTAATCGTCATGTAGAAAGAAACAAATTCAGACAATTAGAAAAAGAACAGAATGGCATCCACTGAAAATAAAATCATCGTATGTCAATCTCCCGGTTGTAATCCTATATAATGATGATGCAAGATGTTATCACTGGGGGAAACTGGGTGATGGGATCTCTCTGTATTATTCCTTACAAATGCATGTGAGTTAACAGTTATCTCCAAAGAAAAAGTTAAAAAATACCTAATCATTGTATAAAAAAAATTAGTAAGTGTGTAAAGTAAACAGTGCAAGGCTGCCGTACCTGTTTGGACTCCTCCCTGGAGGTACGTATTATTAACAGTACATTGCTGGGTGGCCTTCCTGTGTGTGTGTGTGTGTTTGCACACACAGTACTACTTCCCACATGCATTTAATGTATTTTTACCAACATGGAACCGTGAGAGGTGCACTGCCCCACAGCTTGCATATTTCCTCAATGTATCACCTCACACTCTACCTCTCCTCACGCTCGGAGTTCTAGCTGCACACCACGCCTCTCCATGCCCTGTCCCCATGCCGGACCTTGGCACGTGCTGTTCCTTCTGCCTAGAGCGCTCTTCCTTTCCTGCTTCCCTCAATAACTTTTAGGTCCCTTCCTCGACCTCTCGGGGCTGGGCCAGGCTTCCTTCTGCTGGCTGGGAGCCATGGCATATGCTGCAGATTGTTGCCTGCTCAAGGGTGTCTCCCCATCCACCTGGGACCTCTGCAGGGGCAGCGGCAGGGGGCAAGGGGCAGTGCTCCTTGTCCAAAGCCTGATTCACAGCAGGCACTTTGTGTGAGTGCATAGTCCCTTGTGAAAACCAGAGTTGCATCTCTGTAATATTGTCGCTGTCTAGGGGAGCAGGGTGAGCCTCTGCGTCCCTTGGAGCCTGTGGCCCAGAGTATGGAACGCACGGTAACGAGTCACTTTCCTTGTGCGTCAGATCATCACAGGATGTCGGTCACAGCATGCTGCTTTGACCCAGACAGCCAGAAGGTGGCTTCCGTCTCACTGGACAGGAGCATCAAGATCTGGGATGTGACATCCCAGGCCACGCTGGTCACCATCACCAAGTGAGGAGGCCTTGGGGGTCCGGGCAGCATCCTGCAGCGGGGAGGTGGGTGGGGGTCCCCCTTCACACCCTCCTGGATTCGGCCTGTGCCCCTTTGGCTCCCCAGCTGGTGTCAATGTGGGGCATCTCCAACTATGGTCCGCCGGTGCTGTGAGGAGGCTGGAGATGGAGAAAGGGAAGGGGACAGACAGGCAGGGGAAAACCACTAGCTGTGGTCCCTGGGCTGGGACGGCCTTCAGATGCATTCATTTCAGTGTGAGCCAACACTGGTAAACATTGTGCAGTGTCCCACTCCCACCCCGAAATGTGGATTTCCAGCATCCCATGTAAAATGGGAAGATCTGATAATCCAGGGCCTTCAACGGTCACTTTGTCTGTGGCCACTGGCACCAGGTGGATGGCCAGCCCTCTCCAGCGGGCCTTGGAGTCAGGATCCCAGAATGTGCATATGCCCTGTCACCCTGCCCGCTCGGCTCAGTTACGAGCCCGGCGGGCCTGGACCAGGCTTTCCCCTGGGGGTTTGGCCTGGGGTTAAGAGAGTGCAGGTTCTCATCCTGCGTGACCTTGGACCTTAGTTTCCTCACCTGCAAACTGAGCCCAGGTGAGGTCTGCACGAGATAACACACAAAGGTCCTTAGCACAGGCTGCATGGTGGGCGCTCAGCACGGGCTCTGTTACCAAGGGTGACTCCCGTGGACACTGGGGTCGGGAGGGGCCGTGGGACACCTGCCCTGCTCCTTAGACCTACTCCGTGGTGGCAGTGAGGAGGGTGACGCAGCAGAGGCGGCCGCAGCTCCAGCTGTGGGTGTCACAACCCACTCCACTTTGTTTCCCCAAGGAGGGCGGAAAGGGAGCTAAGGAAAATCTCTATTGGTATATTGGATTGACCCACATTTGTGAATTTTCTGGAAATGTAGCTTTTAGCAAGAAAATAAAGAGACAAGGATTCTCAGGGCTACAGGACAGGGCTGGCTTCATGGCATGAACCTCTGAAGTGACACAGGGCTCCACACACAGAAAGGCTCACACTGGATTTAATGCTCTGCCGTTGATATCTTGAAATTCTTCATTTTTGAACAAGGGACCTCGAATTTTTTATTTTAAAAATATGTAATTTGGGCTTCCCTGGTGGCGCAGTGGTTGAGAGTCCGCCTGCCGATGCAGGGGACGCGGGTTCGTGCCCCGGTCCGGGAAGATCCCACATGCCGTGGAGCGGCTAGGCCCGTGAGCCATGGCCGCTGAGCCTGCGCGTCCGGAGCCTGTGCTCCGCAACGGGAGAGGCCACAACAGTGAGAGGCCCACATACCGCAAAAAAAAAAAAAAAAAAAAAAAAATGTAATTTACTTTTTGAACATGTAAAGCATGCAACACAGTACAAAATTTAAAAGGTACAAAAGGATATATAGTGAAAAATCTCTCTCCTACCTGGCTCGTAACCATTGTTTCCCCAGAAGCCATCACTTTTCCCCCTTCTCTCCTGCCTGCTGGCTGCCTTCCTTAACAGCTTTATTGAGATATAATTCATACACATCATACAACTCACCCATTTCCAGTGTACAATTCAGTGGTTTGGGGGATATTACATTATTATTTTTTTAAATTGTGGTAAAATATAGAATTTTAACCATTTTAAACTTATTTCACTGACATTACATTTACAGTATTGTGCAACCACCACCACTTTCTATTTCCAAAACCCTTTTATCACCCAAACGGAAACTCGGTACCCATTAATAATAATTCCCCACTCCCCCCAACCCTAGCCCCTAGTAACCTCTACTCTACTTTCTGCCTCTATGAATTTTCTTATACTGGATATTTCATATGAATGGAATCATACATTATTTGTCCTTTTGTGTCTGGCTTATTTCATCTAACATAATTTTTTTAACATCTTTATTGGAGTATAATTGCTTTACGATGGTGTGTTAGTTTCTGCTTTATAACAAAATGAATCAGCTATACATATACATATATCCCCATATCTCTTCCCTCTTGCATCTCCCTCCCTCCCACCCTCCCTATCCCACCCCTCTAGGTGACCACAAAGCACCGAGCTGATCTCCCTGTGCTATGCGGCTGCTTCCCACTAGCTATCTAATTTACATTTGGTAGTGTATATATATATGTCCATGCCTCTCTCTCACTTTGTCACAGCTTACCCTTCCCCCTCCCTATGTCCTCAAGTCCATTCTCTAGTAGGTCTGTGTCTTTACTCCCGTCTTGCCCCGGGTTCTTCATGCCCTTTTTTCTTTTTTTTTAGATTCCATATATATGTGTTAGCATACGGTATTTATTTTTCTCTTTCTGACTTACTTCACTCTGGATGACAGACTCTAGGTCCATCCACCTCACTACAAATAACTCAATTTTGTTTCCTTTTATGGCTGAGTCATATTCCATTGTATATATGTGCCACATCTTCTTTATCCATTCATCTGTTGATGGACACTTAGGTTGCTTCCATGTCCTGGCTACTGTAAATAGAGCTGCAATGAACATTTTGCTACATGACTCTTTTTGAATTATGGTTTTCTCAGGGTATATGCCCAGTAGTGGGATTGCTGGGTTGTATGGTAGTTCTATTTGTAATTTTTTAAGGAACCTCCATACTGTTCTCCATAGTGGCTGTATCAATTTACATTCCCACCAACAGTGCAAGAGGGTTCCCTTTTCTCCACACCCTCTCCAGCATTTATTGTTTGTAAATTTTTTGATGATGGCCATTCTGACTGGTGTGAGATGATGTCTCATTGTAGTTTTGATTTGCATTTCTCTAATGATTAATGATGAGCATTCTTTCATGTGTTTGTAGGCAATCTGTATATCTTCTTTGGAGACATGTCTATTTAGGTCTTCTGCCTATTTTTGGATTGGGCTGTTTGTTTTTTTTGATATTGAGCTGCATGAGCTGCTTATAAATTTTGGAGATTAATTCTTTGTCAGTTGCTTCATTTGCGACTATTTTCTCCCATTCTGAGGGTTGTCTTTTCACCTTGTTTATGGTTTCCTTTTCTGTGTAAAAGCTTTTAAGTTGCATTAGGTCCCATTTGTTTATTTTTGTTTTTATTTCCATTTCTTTAGGAGGTGGGTCAAAAAGGATCTTCCTCTGAGTTATGTCATAGAGTGTTCTGCCTATGTTTTCCTCTAAGAGTTTTATAACGTCTGGCCTTACATTTAGGTCTTTAATCCATTTTGAGTTTATTTTTGTGTATGGTGTTAGGGAGTGTTCTAATTTCATTCTTTTACATGTAGCTGTCGAGTTTTCCCAGTGCCACTTATTGAAGAGGCTGTCTTTTCTCCATTGTATATTCTTGCCTCCTTCATCAAAGATAAGGTGACCATATGTGTGTGGGTTTATCTCTGGGCTTTCTATCCTGTTCCATTGATCTATATTTCTGTTTTTGTGCCAGTACCATACTGTCTTGATTACTGTAGATTTGTAGTATAGTCTGAAATCAGGGAGCCTGATTCCTCCAGCTCCATTTTTCTTTCTCAAGATTGCTTTGGCTATTCAGGGTCTATTGTGTTTCCATACAAAGTGTGAAATTTTTTGTTCTAGTCCTGTGAAAAATGCCATTGGTAGTTTGATAGGGATTGCATTGAATCTCTAGATTGCTTGGGTAGTATAGTCATTTTCACAATGTTGATTCTTCCAATCCAAGAACATGATATATCTCTCCATCTATTTGTATCATCTTTAATTTCTTTCATCAGTGTCTTATAATTTTCTGCATACAGGTCTTTTGTCTCCTTAGGTAGGTTTATTCCTAGGTATTTTATTCTTTTTGATGCAATGGTACATGGGAGTGTTTTCTTAATTTCACTTTCAGATTTTTCATCATTAGTGTATAGGAATGCAAGAGATTTCTGTGCATTAATTTTGTATCCTGCTACTTTACCAAATTCATTGATTAGCTCTAGTAGTTTTCTGGTAGTGTCTTTAGGATTCTCTATGTATAGTATCATGTCATCTGCAAACAGTGACAGGTTTACTTCTTCTTTTCCAATTTGGATTCCTTTTATTTCTTTTTCTTCTCTGATTGCTGTGGCTAAAACTTCCAAAACAATGTTGAATAATAGTGGTGAGAGTGGGCAACCTTGTCTTGTTCCTGATCTTAGTGGAAATGCTTTCAGTTTTTCACCATTGAGGACGATGTTGGCTGTGGGTTTGAGCCTACTTTCTGGAGGGTTTTCATCATAAATGGGTGTTGAATTTTGTCGAAAGCTTTTTCTGCATCTATTGAGATGATCATATGGTTTTTATTCTTCAATTTGTTATTGTAGTGTATCACATTGATTGATTTGCATATATTGAAGAATCCTTGCATTCCTGGGATAAACCTCACTTGATCATGATGTATGATCCTTTTAATGTGCTGTTGGATTCTGTTTGCTAGTATTTTTTTTTTTTTTTTTTTTTTTTTTTTTTGCTGTACACGGGCCTCTCGCTGTTGTGGCCTCTCCCGTTGCGGATGGAGCACAGGCTCCAGACGCACAGACTCAGCGGCCATGGCTCACGGGCCCAGCCACTCCGCGGCATGTGGGATCCCCCCGGACCTGGGCACGAACCCACGTCCCCTGCATCGGCAAGCGGACTCTCAACCACTGCGCCACCAGGGAAGCCCTGTTTGCTAGTATTTTGTTGAGGATTTTTGCATCTATGTTCATCAGTGATATTGGCCTGTAGTTTTCTTTCTCTGTGACATCTTTATCTGGTTTTGGTATCAAGGTGATGGTGGCTAACATAATGTTTTTAAGGTTCATATATGTTATAGCATGTATTAGAATTTCATTCCTTTTTATGACTGAACAATATTCCATTGCATGTATATACCACATTTTGTTTCTCTATTTATCTGTTGAGGAACATGGGTTGCTTCTGTCTTTTAGCTGTTGTGAATAATGCTGCAATGAACATTGGTGTACAAATATCTGTTCAATTCCCTGCTTTCAATTCTTTTGGCTATATATCTAGAAGAGGAATTTCTGGATCATGTGGTAATATTATGTAAAGCTTTTTGAGAAACTGGCACCTTGCATTTTAATCTTGCACTGGACCCTGCAAATTATATAGCTGGTATTACTAGAGAAGTTTGAAAATTCATAATCTCAACTGATTCTGAAGCTTGCAAGGAATAAACACAAGTACTTTGTTATATTTTTTTTGCATCAGTTGTCAAACATAATTTAGAAAACTCAAGAGGAGAAGGAAAATCTACTGTATTTACCCATACCTTTACTTACCATGTTCTGTTTTCTGATATTCCAAGTTTCCTTCTTTCACCATTTTCTTTCTGTTTAGAAAAATTTCCTTTAGCTATTCTTTTAGGGTAGGTCTGAAGGCAACGAATTCTCTTTGTTTTCCTTCATCTGAAAATGCCTTGATTCCTCCTTCAATCCTGAAGGATATTTTTTGCCGGATATAGAAATCTGGGCTGACAGTTCTTTTCTTTCATCATTTGAAAACTGTCATATCACTTTTTTCTGACCATCATGGTTTCTGATGAAGAATCCACTGCCGTTCAAATAGTTTTTCCCCTATAAGTAAGGTGTCATTTCTCTTTCGTTGCTTTCAAGATTTTTTTTCTTTTTCTCTACTTTTCAAAAGTTTAATTACAATGTGTCTGTGTATAGATTTCTTTGGGTTTGTCCTACTTGGGCTTCACTCCGCTTTTTGAATCTGTCCTTTGCCAAATTTGGTAAAATTCTAGACAATTTCTTTGATTATTTTTTCAGCTCTATGTTATTTCTCCTTTTCTTCTGAGATGCTGATTACCCAAACGTTAGGTATGTTGTTATAGTCTCACAGGTTTCTGAGGCTCTGGTTTTTTTCAGTCTGTTTTTTGGATTGGTTAATTTATATTGTCTGTCTTCATATTTACTGATTATTTCCTCTATCTTCTCCATTGAGGGTCTTTGTTGTTGTTGTTACTGTATTTTTCAGTTCTAAAATGTCCATTTGGTCATTCTTTATATCTTCTATTTCTTTGCTGAGGCTTTCAATCTTTTTGTTTATTTCAAGCACGATTATAATTGTCCATCAAAGCATTTTTGTGATGGTGGCTTAAAAATCCTTGTCAAATAATTCTAACATCTGTGTAATCTCCGTATTGGCATCTGTTGACTCTCTTTCCCCTTCATGTTGAGATTTTCCTGGCTCTTAGTATGATGAGTGAATTTCAGTTGCATCCTGGGCATTTTGAGTATTGCATTACGAGACTCTGAGTCTTACCTAAATCTTCTGTGTTAGCAGGCTGCCTCATTAGAGCCTGGCAAGGGTGGCAGTCTAGACTCTAGACTTTGCTGACAGCAGTGGGGATGGGATTGCAGTTTTTCCCAAGATTTTTGACTGGAGTAAGGCAGGCATTGTGTAAAGGTTTTCTGTCTTACTAGGCTATCCCTTTGGCTAGGGAGAGCAGGCTTTTCTTGGGAGCTTTTTATCCAGTCCTTATTGTTTTGGGGGTTGCAGGCTTTCCCGGTACTCAGTCCAGGATATAAGAAACAAAAAGAAAACTACAGGGACTCAGCATGCCATCCTTAGGTCCCAAGATCCTTAGCTGGTCTGCCTTCTCTTCTCCACCTTTTGCAGTCTTCTGTTTGCGTTATAACAGCATTTGCCCAGGGTTGTTAGTTGTACTTTTTTTTTTAATAAATTTATTTATTTTATTTATTTATTTTTGGCTGCATTGGGTCTTCATTGCTGCACATGGGCTTTCTCTAGTTGCGGAGAGCAGGGGCTACCCTTTGTTGCGGTGCGTGGGCTTCTCGTTGCGGTGGCTTCTCTTGTTGCAGAGCTGGGCTCTAGGCACGCGGACTTCAGTAGTTGTGGCACGTGGTCTCAGTAGTTGTGGCACATGGGCTGAGTTGCTCTGCAGGGTTGCTCTGAGGCATGTGGGATCTTCCCGGACCAGGGCTCGAACCTGTGTGCCCTGCATTGGCAGGGGGATTTTTAACCACTGTGCCACCAGGGAAGCCCCTGTTAGCTGTACTTAACAGGAGGAAAGGGGAGCAGTACATTGACTCCATCTTGTCCAGAACGCTTTCCCCAAACTTTTGTACTAAGTAAAATGGTCTTTTATGATATGTGGAGTTTATCTGAAATGAGAGCCGCATCCTGGAAAAGAGAGGGAGCCTCGGTTTAAACCTCAGCGACAGTCTCTGGATTCAGAGGAGGGCTTGTTATTCACCTCCAGTATATGCTGGGATGGTTCTTGCCCCCACCAGGCACTGGGATTTGGACATTTTAAGCCTGGACACCCCTGGGAAGCCGACATTTCTTCTCCTTTGATCCTACTCAGTTTGTGAGCTTCAAAGAACTAAAAGAGTCTAAAACTCTGACTTGAGCTCTAGAAAACAGTTTTGTTCAACCTTTTCTTCATTTAGATGAATTGATATTATAATCCAGGCTACTCAGAGATGCTCAATTATGTTTATAAGTTTGCTTGAAAACTCTATTTGTAACAGGAGATGACAGTCACAGGGAAAATACTTTGAAGATAATAACAAAACAAAGAAAAGCAAAATTCTGACAATTCTTTTCTCTAAAAAAATAAGACATTTAACGATTGAGAATGAATAACCTCAAACTTTATTAATTAAATGCACAATATTAAAATTTGCTTTAGTGACACTGAAGACAGATAAGGAGAGAGGGAAAGGAAAAAAGAGAGCATTTGGGGTGAGGATAAGTAGGGGGAGTGAGTGAGAGAGGGGTGGGAGAGGAGGATGGGTGAGAGGAGCCATGCGCCCATGTCTAGAAGAGAAACGAGGAGGGAGGGAGAGCAGGAGAGACCCACTTTAAACCTGAAAAGCTGTTAGTCCATTAACTATCACTGATGACTTTTCCAGCTGCTCTTTTTCCTCAAGCCTCAAGTAGCTCTGAATAGGGCAGTGGTTCTCAGCCAGGGGCAATTTTGTCCCCCAGTGGACATTTGGCAATGTCTGGGGACATTTTTGGGTCGTCACAACTGCGTGTGGAGGCTACCAGCATATAGTGAGTAGAACCCAGGGATGTTGCTAAACATCGTACAATGCATAGGACAGCCCCCTACCACAAAGAATTATCCAGCAAAAAAAAGTCAATATTGCCATTATTGGGACATCCTGGAACAGTTTGACATAGTCAGAGTAATTATTTAGTAATTAATTTTTAGTAATAAATATTTAGTAGTTAATATTTAGTAATAAATATTAGACCATTTAGGCAGTGATCAAAGGAATGATGTCCATGGGGTCACAGGGCATCAGCTCCAATGCCCCCTCCACTCACCTCCCCTTTAGTGTGTCCTCGGGTCCTCCAGGAGTGATGTACTAATGTGGGCACCCTTCCATGTATGTTTCAGAGCACACACCAATGCAATCTCAAACTGCTGTTTTACCTTCAGTGGCCATTTCCTGTGTACAAGCTCTTGGGATAAAACCTTAAAAATATGGAACGTCCATACAGGGGAGTTTCGAAACCGTGGAGCCTGTGTGACTCTGATGCAGGGTCATGAAGGTTCTGTGAGCTCCTGCCACTTTGCCAGAGACGGTGAGGAATTCAATGTTAAAGCATTCCACACCCGTGGGAGGGCTGGGGTAGAGTTCCTCACGTTCCATTCATGTGGACTTTCCTTAGTGTAAAGAGGTGATTTCCAGTGATGCCAGTGGTGAGGGTGGATTTATTTTCCACAAGAACAGAAAAGCCAAGAGGGAGATTCATATGTACAAGTTTGCAAATGATGGAAACTCAGTTTGATATAGCTTAAGCAACAAGATAAATCTGTTAACTTTTTTTTTCAAATCTATTTTTTTATTGTTTTTTTTTTCTTTTTAATATCTTTATTGGAGTATAATTGCTTTACAATGGTGTGTTAGTTTCTGCTGTATAACAAAGTGAATCAGCTATACATATACACATATCCCCATATCCCCTCCCTCTTGTGTCTCCCTCCCACCCTCCCTATCCCACCCCTCTAGGTGACCACAAAGCACCGAGCTGATCTCCCTGTGCTATGCGGCTGCTTCCCACTAGCTATCTGTTTTACATTTGGTAGTGTATATATGTCCATGCCACTCTCTCACTTCATCCAGGAGCTGGTCTCCCTTCAGGAGGGCTGTGTCCAGACAGACAATGCTCTCAGGAAGCCAACCCTTCCGCTCTATCCTTCAGCTCAGCTTCTCTCTTGTATTGACCTTTCTCCTCAAGGAGGCAAAGATGGCCTCTGGTGGTCCAGACCAACAAAGGTTCTGGCCACTGGCAATCCTAGAGAAAGAGAAAACCTCTTTCTGGTGGTGCCCGCACAAGTCCCAGGGAAGACTCTCATTGGCTCAGCTGGGGACACGTGCCCATCTCTGAACCAGCCCCTTTAGCAGGGGATGAAAGGCTCTGATTGGCCATGCCTGCGGGACTTGCCCATCCTTAGAGCTGGAGGTCAGAGTCAGTACCCTCTGAACCAGAGGCACTGAGAATATGTGAGGGGTGTTTCTGCATGGGACATTGGAGATCTGTTTCCAGGTGAAGGGGCCTGGATGTGACCAGGAGCAACGCCAGGAAACAGCCAGGGACAGCTGGCCCCAGTGAGAGCTGTGACTGCTCCCGACCCCCAGGGGTCAAATGTTATGACTATACTCCGCAGTCCTCGTGGGAAGTGGGGCTTGCTCTGTGTGTCAAGGGGAGTACCCAGCCAATATGCACACAGTCAGGGCCTGGCTTGAGAAACGTTTCCCTCTTCAGAAGCAGCCTCTGTGTAAGTCAGACCCCGCTGTGAGGTGCCCCACCAGCTTCTGTCCTTGGCATCATAGGTTTCAGAGTTCCGTATAGTCAGTCATCACTATTTGCGGATTCTGTGTTTGTGAATTTACCTACTGGGTAAAATTTATCTGTAAGCCTAAAATCAATACTCCTGGCACTTTTGCAGCCACCCATAGATCCGTGCAGAGCGGCAACAAGCTTGCCATGTGCACACGGTCCCAGCTGAGGCTGCACAAGGCGACCCTCCGCCTTCTTCTTTCAGTTCTCTTATCATAAGGTGTCCTTGCTGTGACCTATTTAGTCCCACTTTTTTGCATTTTGTGCTCTTTGTTGATGATTTTGCTGTTTAAACGGGCCCCCCAGCATAGTGCTGAAGTGCTGTCTAGTGTCCTAACTGCAAGAAGCCTGTGATGTGCCTTACAGGGAGAACACATGTTAGATACGCCTCGTTCAGACATGAGTTATAATGCTGATGGCCATGAAATCAATGTTAATAAATAAGCCATTTGTATCAACTAAGGTGTCGTTAAACAGAAACAGACAGAAAACAAGGTTATGTACTGATGGGTTAATGAAAATGTTGTAACCAGAGGCTCACAGGAACCTAACCCTGCATCTCCCCTAAGACCAATCATCACTCACTGAGTGTTTGTGATGACTTTGTAGAATGCAACTACCATGAATATCGAGTGTCAACTGTAATTGATTGGGGGTTGTTGAGTCACACCCGGAAGGGGTTTGAGTGTCCTCAGAGTGAGCCACGGTGGCACCTCACAGATGCATCCGCAGCCTGCTTTGGCCTCACCAGAGGAGGAAACGGTTGGTTGAGGAAGGTGACCCCCTGAGACTCTTTCATTTTGTGTTCCAGCCTCTCTTCTTGTGTCTGGAGGGTTCGACAAGACTGTGGCTATTTGGGATGTAGGAGAAGGCTACCGGAAGCTCTCCTTGAAGGTACCAATGCCAGCATCAGATAGAAGATCTGAGCTTCATTCTTCATTTCATGCTGGGTGCTGGGTGCTGGGGATACAACAGTGAGACAGACCTAAATGTGTGCAATGGGGCTGACACCTCTGTGGGCAAGACCAGACAAGAAACCAACAAACAAATCCTCCATAGTGATGAGTGACACAGAGTAGCCACAACAGGGTGATATGATAGAAACAGACTCCAGGGACTAATCCACAGTGGGAGGGCCTCTTGGAGAAGGTGGCATTTGAGCTGAGAACTGGATGGCAAAGAAAGACTGGATGAGTGAGGATCTTGGGGAAGGGTGTTTCAGGAAGAGGGAGCAGCAAATGCAAAAACTCTGAGGAGGGGCAGTGTCTATGAACAGCAGAAATTACTGTGCAGAAGGCTGAATGCCATCATGAGGCATGCATAGAAAGCTGTGGGGCTTCAGAAGGGTGGGTGTCAATGGTGGGTGAGTACTTTTGTCTGCAGGTTAGAGGAGACTCAACTTAAAGTGGCTGTATGGTAAGGAGATGGATTGTGCAACACAACGAGAACCCAAAGGTTAGGCAGCCCCAGGATTGGCTACCTCATTGCCTCTGTTCCAGGTGCCACCACCCCAAGACTTCTGCATTCCCCTTGATCTTGTGAGCTCATGGCCGCCTTTGGCTGTGAATGCTTGCATTGATGACTCTTGATTTCTCTATTTCCTGTGACTCAAATGTGGACTGTGTCCCCTTGATCACCATAACATTCAGAATCCCAAAGCTGTTCTATCTGACCCTCTTCTCTGTGGGTTTGGAGAGGCGAGGGGAGTTTACATCATAGCACGTGAATGGCTTAAAACTGAATGTTTGGGCTTCCCTGGTGGCACAGTGGTTGAGAGTCCACCTGCCAATGCAGGGGATACGGGTTTGTGCCCCGGTCCAGGAAGATCCCACATGCTGTGGAGCGGCTGGGCCCGTGAGCCATGGCCGCTGAGCCTGCGCATCCGGAGCCTGTGCTCTGCAACAAGAGAGGCCACAACAGTGAGAGGCCCGCATACCACAAAAAAAAAAAAAAAAGAAGAAAGTAAGCAACGTTGGATTCTTGACTTTGTTTTTTTGGTTTTTGTTGTTCTTTCAAAGGTTTTTTTTCCTAGGTCCTCTTAAAATTCTACTTTTCTTCAGGGCCATAATGACTGGGTGATGGATGTTGCCATTAGCAACAACAAGAAATGGATCCTGTCTGCTTCAAAGGTAAAAGTGGCCAACCTTTGAGTGACTTAAAATCTCTATCACATTTGTGAGAATTGGTGTTAGCAGAAGTGCATTGTCAAGTAAAATTCCTCAGTCTGAAGGACCAAGCAGCTCAGTCTGAAGGCTACACCTGGCCAGGCCGACCCCATCCAGGAAGTGGGAATGTGGGAAGTGGGTCCTTTGCTCATATGGGAAGTTGCCAGGTATTTCTTTGCACAGTTGTCATTTGAACTTCATTGGAGCAAGGGCCTGTCCAGACTGGTAAGTGATGGAGCCAACAGGGGGCCTTGGAGGGAAAGGGGTCAGCTCGTGGGCAAGCAGACAACCCCCAGGTTCCAGGTGGGTCTTCCCTCGCTACTCACTGCATCCTGGGATTCCCGTGCCAATGGCACATAACAGACAGCCCAGGATATCCTGAGGGCTGTCCTTCATGTGTGAGCACCAGAGAAGTAGGGTCCCACCTTGTCCCCCAACCTTTGTTAGAGCCATCTCATTCTCTAGGCTGGGGGTTTCTAGGTGTGTAAAAATGTGGGCAAGACTCTGCCTGCCATGATCAACTTCTTAGAGAGCCAATGCAGGATACCGTCACACCTGACCAAAAAACCCCCATAATATTATAATACATAATAAAAATTATATGCCAATGTGTTGTTACTTTAGCATAAAAATATGAAAAATATTGTCAATTATATCTCAGTAAAGCTGGAAAAAAGTAAAAATACAAGACAAAGTATCAAAAATGAGTGTTTATTTGAAATTATGTCTTATTTACTTTTCTGTTACATAAATGCTATTTAAACAAAACAACAACAGAACTAGTCAATAACAGTGATTAGTAGTAACTGATAGTAGGATAATTAAGCAAATATGGTTAAGAAAAATATATTTTATAATGTTTCTTTCTGTGTTTTGATATAGCAATTTACCTTGACTTAAAAAAAACTTTGTTGGTTATTTAAATTTTATAGGCTATATTATTATATATGTATTAATATTATGTATCTTAATATTTATGTATTAAGATACATAAATGTAAGACTTAAAAAATTGAATATAAATACAATAAGATTGGTTAAACAGACACTTTATGTATTTATTTTTAACAGCTTTATGAGATATAATCGACATGTAACATTGTGTAAGTTTAAGGTGTACAAGGTGTTTATTTGATACACTTATATATTGCAAAATGCTTACCACCATAGCCTTAGCCAACACCTCTACCGTGTCATATAATTAGCATTTCTTTTTTGTGGTGAGAACATTTAAGATCTACTCTCTTAGAAAATTTCAAGTGTATTATACAGGATTAATAACTATAATTGCCATGCTGTACATTAGATCCCCAGAACTTGTTAATCTTATAATTGGAATTTGTACCCTTTGACCCAATATCTCCCCATTTCTCTCAGCCCCTAGCCTCTGGTAACCACCACTCTATTCTCGGTTTTTATGAGCTTGTTTTTTTTTAGATTCGTTCATTCTTGTTGTCACAAATGGCAGGATTTCCTTCTGTCTCATGGCTGAATAGTATCCCATTGCATATATATACCACATCTGCTTTATCCATTCATCCACTTATGGATATTTAGGTTGTTTCCATACCTTGGTTATTGTGAGTAATGCTGCAGTGAACATGAGGGTACAGATATCTCTTTGAGATCCTGCTTTTATTTCTTCTGGATATACACCCAGAACTGGAATTCCTGGATAGCTCTATTTCCAATTTTTTGAGGCACCTCCAATACTGTTTTCCACAGTGGCTGTACCAACTTACATTCCTACCTACAGTTCACAATGGTTCCCTTCTCTCCACATTCTCGTCAACACTTATCTCTTGTCTTTTTGATGATAGCCATTCTAACAGTGAGGTGATATTTTACTGTGGGTTTGATTTGCATTTTCTTAATGATTAGTGATGTTGAGCACATTTTCATGTACCTGTTGGTCATTTGTATGTCTTTTTTGGAAAAATGTTTATTCACTTACTTCCTCTGTCTTTTGTTGTTGTCAGTATTGAATTCTATGAGTTCTTTATATATTTTGGATATCTGACCCTTATCAGATATATGATTTACAAATATTTTCTCTTTATGGTTTCAGGTCTTATGTTTAAATCTTTAATCCATATGAGTTAACTTTTTGTGAGTTATATAAGATGGGGGTCCAATTTCATTCTTCCCTATGTGGTTATCCAGTTTTCCCAGCACCACTTATTGAAGAGACTTGCCTTTGCCTGTTGAGTATTATTGGCTCCTTTGTCAAATTAGTTCACTGTAGGGACTTTCCTGGTGGTCTAGTGGCTAAGACTCTGTGCTCCCCATGCAGGGGACCTCGGTTTGATCCCTGGTCAGGGAACTAGATCCCACATGCTGCAACTAAGAAGTTCGCATGCCTCCCGCATGCCGCAATGAAGATCCCGTGTGCCAGCACAGCCAAATGAAAGAAAAAAACATTAGTTCACTGTATATGTGAGGGTTTATTTCTGGGCTCTCTATTTTTATGCTAGTACCATATTGTTTTGACTACTATAACTTTGTAGTATAGTTTGAAATCAGGAAGTGTGATGCCTCCAGGCTTTGTTCTTCTTTCTCATGATTGCTTTGGCTATTTGGGGTGTTTTGTAAGTTCACACAAATTTTAGGATTGTTTTTCAATTTCTGTGAAAAATGCCACTGAGATTTTGATAGGGATTATCCATAGATGGCTTTGGGTAGTATGGATATGTTAACAATATTAATTCTTCTGATCTATAAACATAGAAAGATATCCTATATTCATGGCCAAGAAGACTTAATGTTGTTAAGATGTCATTACTACCCAAAATGATCTACAGATTCAACACAATCCCTATCAAAATACCAATAGCTTTTTTTCACAGAAATGGAAAAGTTGATCCTCAAGTTCATATGGAATTGCAAGGGGCCTGAATAGCCAAAACAATCTTGAACAAGAAGAATAAAGTTAGAGAACTCACACTACCCAATGAAACACTACAAATCTATAATAATGAAAACTGGACAATATAGATCAGTGCAGTAGAATAGAAAGCCTGGAAATAAACCCTCACATATGTGATCAGTTGAGTTTCAACAAGTGTACCACGATCATTCAGTGGGGAAAGGACAGCCTTTTAAATAATTCGTGCTGGGAAAACTGGATATCCACATGCAAAAGAGTGAAATTGGACCCTTACCTTATACTATATACAAACATTAATTCAAAGTGGATCCAAGACCCAAACTTAAGAGCTAAAACTATAAAACTCTTAGAAGAAAACATTGGGGAAAATCTTCATGACTTTGTCATAGACATGACAAGAAAAGCACAGGCAACAACGACAACAGCAAGATAAATTGGGCTTCATCAAAATTAAGAACGTTTGCACATCAAAGGATACTACCAAGAAAGTGAAAGGGCAACCTACTGAATGGGAGAAGATATTTGCTAATCAATTATCTTATAAGGGGGTAATAATAAAATACATAAAGAGCTCCTAACACTCAACAACCAAAAAACCAAACAACCTGATTCAAAAATGGGCAAAGGACTTAAATAGATATTTCTTCAAAGAAGATATACAAGTAGCCAATAAGCACATGGAAATATGCTCAATATCATTAGTCCTTAGGGAAATGCAATTCAAAACCACAGTGAGATACCACTTCACACCTACTAGGAGGGCTATAATAAAAAAAAAAGGAAAGTAACAAGTGTTGACAAGGATATGGAGAAACTGGAACACTTGTACATTGCTGATGGGAACGTAAAATGGTATAACTGTTGTGGAAAACAGTTTGGCAGTTTCTCAAAAGGTTAAACATAGAACCACTGTATGACCCAGCGATTCCACTTTTGGGTACATACCCAAAATAATTGAAAGCAGGAACTCTAGGAGATGCTTGTGCACTCATGTTCATGGCAGCATTATTTACAATAACTAAAAGGCAGGAGTAATCCAAGTGTCTGCTGACAGATGAATGGATAAACAAAATGTGGTATATCCATACAATGGAATATTATTCGACCATAAAAAGGGAGGGCATTCTGACACATGCTACAGCATGGTTGAACCTTGAGGAAATTATGCTGAGTGAAATAAGCCAGTCACAAAAGGACAAGTACTGTGTGATTCAACTTATATGAGGTACCTAGAGTAGTCAAATTCATAGAGACCGAAAGCACAATGGTGGTTACCAAGAGCTGGGAGAAGGGGAGATGAGGAGTTATTGTTTAAAGGGTATGTAGTGTTTTTGGGGGAATGATAAAAAGTTTCAGTTATAGATAATGGTGATGATGACACAACATTGTGAGTGTATTTAATGTCATTGAATTATACTTACAAATGGTTAAAATGATAAATATTGTTAAGTATATTTTACCACATTAAAAAATCCAATAACGACATGTTTCTTTCTGTCCCATAATACAGTAGGAGATTTTTACTTTTATGTTTCCCAATAATATTTCTCTGAACTACCGTCAGCCTTTAGGACATCCTTCTTTTCTTTTATGTAGTAGTAAGACTAAATGCTGTCAAATGTAAAATTCACGATGACTTGCAGCTCTGCTCTTAGCAGCCCACGTTTCATTGATTCCTGGTGTCAGCCCAATGTTATGACATCAAAGTAAATACCCTCTCAACAAAAGCTGTTGAGCATGGAATACTTAGGATTTTACTTATAGCAACAGCAAACTTTTAGATTTGTAGGAATTATTTTCCAGCTCTCCAAAAATATCCAAATATACGAAGTCTGAAAGCTTGTTTTAGTAGAACAGGTATTTGTCAATCAGGTTCTTTGCCATGATAAATTCATCATATAGGCTCTCCATTGTGTAAAATGTCCATTATTTTAAACACTCTCAAGTATTACATTTGCTGTCATCGTAAGTCAAATCTCTCTTTCTCAGGGAAATGGTTTTAAAGCACAGAGGTAATTTGAATTTCTGATAATGAAGTTGGATTTCAAATAAGTTACAGTTTTAGTTAAGAAATTGAGAATGTCCTGTTTAACTTGGCTGTCCTTCTCTGGTAATTTTTTTAAAAAGTACTGAAGCTGTCTTATTTCCAAAAAATGAATTTTTTTTTCAATTTTTGGTTATGTGTGCAGCTTGCAGGATCTTAGTTCCCCGACCAGGGATTGAACCCAGGCCGTGGCAGTGAAAGCACCAAGTCCTAACCACGGGACTGCCAGGGAACTCCCAAATCATTTTTTCACTGTATGAGTTTTTGTAACAACCTACAATTCAGGTGAGGTCACTTCATCCTTTTTTTATGCTTGTTGTGGCCTCTTTAAAGATGATCAAACAGTTTTGGGAAACAGTATATAACTGTGTTATTGTAATCCCTTTCTCTGTTCTCATTTTTAATGTATTTCAAAATTACAGGACATTCTTCTTGTCCCACACTTAAAAAATATGATTTTATGGCAGGCCAAAATTTTAACATCTTCTCTAAGGCCAGCAATGATAATAGCCATCTTGTAGACATAATATTTTGGGAAGATAATCTTCTTCCATTTCTATAAAGTCATCATTTTTATTAAGTGCTTCTGCACATTTTGAGGAAGGTGAAAACTGACTAAAAACTTTTATTAGGAAAGACCCAACACCACAGGTAAGCAAATCACACTCCTTATTAGGATGTGCAGGCCATTTAGCAGGTAAGATATTTTCATTTACTTTGGTAAGAAGTTAATGGACTGAATGGAATTTGCCAAAATTCACATTTGCACTGTCTGCTGAATATGTAGATAGATGAGCAGCATCTAGTCTGTATTTGCATAACATGTCAACATGCTTTTGTTTTATGTTGTCTGCAGTTTCATTAAAAACTTCACAGAAATCAAGAAGATGATTTGAAACTCTATCTTTTGAATCAAAGTATCTAAGAGCTAGGGGGAACTTTGTTGTTGTCCATCATGATTGGACAACTCACTTGACAGACTGTAGAAAGTATGATTGTTGATAAAATCTGACAGCTCTGCACTGTAAGGGCCAACGTATACGTCACCAGACTTTCTCCTGTTGTTCTTCCACAGGATATTTAGTTGCAACTGCCAAATCAGGAAATGTAACATTACTTACTGTGTTCGTTTTTTAATATTATTATTACTGCTATAGTAAATCACCAGAGACTTCACTGCTTAACATACATTTAACATCTTACAGTTCTGTAAGATAGAAGTATCACAAGTTCTCATTGGGATAAAGTCAATGTGTCAGTAGGACTTCCCTTCTGGAGGCTCTAAGGAATAATCCACTTCCTTGCCTTTCCAGCTTCTAGAAGCCACCCATATTCCCTGGCTTGTGGTCCCTTCTTCCATCTTCAGAGCCAGCAACACTGTATCTCTCTCTGCCTTTCTTCCATTGTTACTGATTCCTCTGACTAAAACTTCCACCTTTCAGGACCTTTGTGGTTACGGCTAATACAGAATCATCTCCCTATTTTAAGATCACCTGATTAGCACCCTTAATTCCATCTACAACCTTAATTCCCCATTGTCATATAATCTAACATATTCCCAGGTTCTGGGGATTAGGATGTAGATGTCTTTGTTGGGGGGGGGCATTATTTTGCTGACCACATTCAGTTTCATAAGACTAATCAAAGGAATGCTGAGATAATGGATTTGAGTGGTATTCCCAAATTAATTCAGTGACCACTATTTTCTAAGGAACATAGATGTCTTTTTTAAAAATTGATTTTATTTTTTTAGAGCAGTTTTAGGTTTACATAAAAATTGAACAGATCATACAGAGGGTTATATATAACCTCACCCTCCAGTTGCCACTTGCATCAAGTGTGGTGTATTTATCACAACTGATGAACTAATATTGATATATAATTATTAATTAAAGTCCATGGTTTAAGTTTCACTCTTTATGTTGTGTGGGTTTTGCCAAATGCATGTCACGTATCCACCATCACAGTATCATACAGAGCAATTTCACTGTCCTAAAAACTCCTTGTGCTGCATCCCTCCCCTTCTTCCCCAGAGCCCCTGGCGACCACTGACCTTTTTACTGGCTCCATATTTTTGCCTTTCCCATAACGTTATATAGTTGGAATCATACAGTATGTAGCCTTTTCAGACTGGCTCCTTTCACTTAGAAATTTGTATTTAAGGCTCCTCAATGTCCTTTTTGTGGCTTAACAGCTCATTTCTTTTTTTTTTTAAATCACTGAATAATATTCTATCACAATAATGTACCACAGTTTGTTTATTCTCTTATTCAGGGACATCTTGGTTGCTTCCAGTTTGGGGGACATGGGACTTGCTAAGGCTGGGATGGTGCTCGAGAAACTGGGACAGTTGGTCGCCCTAACTGTCCCTCTGCAGGTCGAAGTTGTCCACGTGTAACCTAGATGCCATGCCCCTCCCTGGGTCATCCAAGCCTAACGAGCCCGTTTTGTGACTGCTGGTTTGCTGTTTAACTTGTTTTAGGATAAGACCATGAGACTATGGAATATTGAAGAAATTGACCAAATTCCTTTGGTAATCGAGTATAAAAAGGCCCGGGGCTTAAAGCTGAAACAGGTTGGTATTGGGTAAAATGAAGCCAAAGAAGGCTTTCATTAGTTCTCCCTACAAATTTATTCTTTGAACAAACTGGGCAACTGGGGATAAAACTATGAACAAACAGATTGACATTTTTGCCCTGAGGGAGCTTACATTTCTAAAAGGGGAGACAAACAATGAATAAAGAAATTAGAAAAATACATAGTAAGTCACATGATGATAAGTAATTTGGAGGAAAATAACATAGGAAAGGGAAACGGGAGTGCTGGCAGTTGCAGCATTCTAAAGGGTGGTCAGGATAGGTCTCATTGAGAAGGTGACATTTGTTCAAAGACTTGAAGGTAGTGAGGGGGTGAGCTGTGCAGCTCTTTTAGGGAAAGAACATCCCAGCAAAAGGAACAGCCCATGTGGAGACCCTGAGGCAGGAGTGAGCCTGGTGCTGAGGACTGGAGTGAGCAGGGTGGGTGGGAGGAGATGAGGCTGGAGGGAGTCCTGGAGGGAGGCTGGCACACAGCTGGACCCCGTGTGGGCCTCCTACGCTCCTGCAGCAGAACCCCGGCCAGGTCCCCAGTGCCCCGTTTCCCATGGATGGGGCTCAGGTCCCAATTCTCCAGTGGGTGATCATGGTGGGTACATCTTCTGCTTCACCAGGTATAGCCAGGGCTGGCCCTGGGCAGTGGAGGCCAGTCCCTGCTGGGGCCTCGCAGTGCAGGCACCTGGCTGCCACCTCAAGAGGCTGAGGAGTCCCTGCTGGGCCCTTGTGAATCCTGGAGCTCCCTAAGCCTGTCTCCACTCAGAAGGCCTGGCTGGGAGCCACTGCTTCTGGAGATGGCTAATTGGAGAATGGCATCGGGGGGCAGGGAGGTAAGGGGTGGGACCCAGGAGGAACCCCGTCTTTGTGGCCAGCTGGTCCTCATAGCCTTTGTGGCCATGTCGGCCCTTAGGCCCTGGAAGCTGACTGGGTACAGAGCAGTGCTTGTGTCCTCCACCTGCCACCTGGGGAGGGACCCAGGAGCTGCTTCCTCTGAGCCCTGCTGTTCTGGGCTTGGGTCGTGGGAAATGATGCTGTAGAATAAGGCAGGTAAGGGATTGAATTTCTTTCTTGCAAAAGAAAGAAAATAAAGAAACCTACCTGAAGCTGTGGCAAAGATGAGCTCGCTGCATTTGACTTGCTCTGATTCAATACGAGAAACTTCAGAGGCCACACTTCCCAGAAGACCTGCCCTGGGTGGGGTTGGCCCCATCTCTCCTGCAGGCTTTGGTGCCCTGGAGCAGGCAAGAGTGGCAAAGCACAGGGGATTGGAGAGCCTGGGCAGGGGCTTGCTGCCTGCCGGCTCGTCTCAGGGGGACCGTGCTTTGGTGGGATCCCTGAGAGACCTCTGCCCATGGCCTGAGAGCCCACCCCCTGGTGTTGCTCACTTGTTGGTGGGAAAATGTTGCAAGTGAGCTGTGCCGCTGTATCCACTGTCCTCTGGGTGCTTCGGCTCAAAGACAGAGGAGGATGCTCAGCACCATCATCATCTAGAAAAAAACTCCTGCTTTGTTCAGAAGTCTTGCCTACTTGATTCTCAAAAGTTAGGTGTCCCCAGGATGTCAGGGAGTTAGGATAGCCCCTCGGCCCTGTACTTTTGCTCTGCACAGAACAGAGGGTGAGGTTAGACACCCACCCCAAATCCTCAGCACTGTCAAGTGGCTCTCCACTCCTCCCGGCCACCCTGGGACCCCACAGCAGGGGACATGAGCTGGAAGCACCTGCATAGCTTTTGAGAGGGAAAAGAGCAGGAAGCCTGTGCTTTTCCCCTCTCAGTGGCCTGCAGTTTCTACCCTTGTACACTTAGAGCCTCAGAGAGGGGAGGCAGCTCTTGCTTTGGCCCGGCCCAAGGCAGTTGGATCAGGGGGGAGAATTCTAACTGCATGCTTTGATCTCCTCTGATCAGCACCTCCTTTCTACTCTTTTAAAATATTTCATGTCAGTGTGAAGAATGTGACAGGCCTTTCTCCATCTACGAAAGTGACATCTTTTCTGAAGCAATCACCAAATGTGTGTTCTGCCGGATCGATGCAAAAGACTTGTCAACAGAGGCCTCACCATCACCAGAAGGGGAGGTCTCACTGTCAAGGGAGTGCAGCCTGGGTGAGGATGGCTGATGGCCACTGGAGCCTTTGGGTGATTGAGCACAGGCCACCTGTCATATAGGTTTCGGGGCTCTGCACAGGCCTTTCTCTGGGGCCCCTTCCCAGCAGGTGGGTCTGTCAGGCTGGGGCAGGGGCCACGCTCTGGCTGGGCTTCCACCACTGTGCCACCTCCTCAGCTCCACAGCCCCTTGGGGATCCCTCTGTCTTTAGTTTACATGCAGAATAAATATAGATTCTTTTGGAAAACAATTGTGCATGTGAATTCTAGAAACATTTTTGTTCTTTCTAAATTCTATGTCCTGGTGTCCATCCTGTCTCATTTTTGGAACATACTCTGGTCTCTGGATTTGCCCTGTAATGCAGCAGCAGCCTCTGAGGAAGTGTTTGTTGAATGAAGAGGAAGCTGTGTAGCTCCATCTGTGGAGGGGACTGTACCATGGCACTGTGGGTGCCGCCCTGGCTAATGCTCCCAGATGGTCACTGCTCAGAGCAGAGGAAGGTCTGGTTAGGCAAGTGGGTGGTGGGCATTTCCATCACAGAATACTTCTTGCTCTCCACCCCAGTTTCTTTACTTTCCAGAATGCCCATGCATGTGTACAGCCTCCTTCCTGCTTCCACGCGTACAGTGTAATCAATTACTTCACAAAGAGCAAGGTATCAGTTAAACGTGAAGGGCTCCCTTTTCCATTTGATATGGCTTACAGGATTTCCGTCAGATATCATTAGTATGCCCCTTGGTCCTTTTAAAAAAACTTAGTTGCAGGACTGATTTATTTAGTGTTAATTGATTGGCATCCCATAATTCTGCCCATGAGCACCATAACCTGGTAGTCATTGCTTGGGCAGGTCCTGTGCTTGGTGCTACCCTCCTTAGTCACAACCAGGATGACTGCCCAGCTTCAGCAGGCTGTTCAGTATTTATCCATTAATTTACATGAATGATGCATGAACATGGCAAAACTCCACTGCATCAGCCTCCCAGCAATTGGGCTCTTTTTGGAAGAGAAGTCTTATCCCTTCTCTGGCACATGAAGACATACATAGATGTATTCTTCCTCACTGCTGTGGAGGATGTCTGGCCTGCATCCACTGTCCCCAGGGATGGGCAGTTAGGTTGCTTCTTGTTTTTTGCTATTACAAACAATGCTGGAGTGAACCTTCTTGTGTACATACTTTTGCAGAGACCTACATTTCTGTGGATAAGGCTCTCCCACTGGAGAAATCGCTGGATCAATGGATTAGCGGTTTTGGTTTTGTTGCTGCTCAAAGGCACTCTAAAAAGTGTTGTGACAAAGTGGCTGATGTGTCTGAGTGAGGAGCCCCAGAGGGGCAGGTGAGACGCCTGAGTGGGGAGGGCTTTGCCTTCCTCTGGCAGCGGAAACCTCCCACGTATGGTGTTGATGCTCTAAGGCCAGCGGCCTGGGCCCCTTTAAGCTCTTGATCGTTCAGTGCCTGCTCAGGGTCTCCTCAGTGCCCCCGGACGCTCCCCGTGCCCAGGGTCCGCGGAAGAGGCCCAACTGAAGCTACGGGTCTGGTTTCCACCGGCGGGCGGATGAACCCCCAGAGCTGACGGCGCCGGAGACCCCGGTGGTCAGCGTGCGGCCGAGGAGGGCAACCGGCCTCCCAGGCTGAGGGCGCCAGTGTGATGGGTCCGACGCGTGGTCACTGCAGGACCACGGCCGGGTTGAGCCCTGATCCAACGCTGGGGAGCCGGCAGCCCGGCCGCGCTAGCGGGCCCTGGATCTCCGGACCGGGCCGGGGCTTGGCCTCGCCGGACAGCTTGCGTCAGTTCTGGAGGGCCGAAGACCAGATCTTGAGCGGGCATTCCCCAAAGGTGGGCCACCCTGGCTCCACGCCGGGGGCGGACACTGCAACACTGGGAAGACTAGCCGGCCTGGGCCCGCCCACTGCTCACTGCCCGAGCTTCCGGCTTCCGAGTACAACTCTTCGGTCTAAGTCGCCTGTGACGAGGACCTTACACAGCGCATGCGTCAGCCACCGACAAAACTTGTGCGCGTGCACGCAGCCTATACAGTAAATGGTGATGAGGAACAGACTCTCGCGGTGGTTGTGCGGGCGGCGCCGTGGCTTAGTTGGTTAAAGCGCCTGTCTAGTAAACAGGAGATCCTGGGTTCGAATCCCAGCGGTGCCTCAACCGAGCGTCCCGGCTCTCTTTTTACCCACGTCCTCTTTTGCTCTGCGCCTCTATCCAGTTCCTCCTCGCTTTGAGTGTGTGAGGGGGAGCCTAAGAGCCAATTTAATGCCCCCCTGCCCGCGGCGGTGTGGGGCGCTGGCCCTCCTCGGAGTCAGCCCCTAGCGTTTCCTTGAGCTGCGGGGCATCCTTGACTCGGCCTCCGGAGAAGAGGGGACGTCCCCTGGAGGCGGCGCGGGACTCCCCGGGTGCCGTGGGAACACTCCTGGGGTTAGAGATGCCCCGCAGGGCGAGCAACCTGCCCAGGTTCCGCCGCCGCTGCGTTGGGAGGCCGAGCCCAGGCACTTCTCCGTCGATTTCTTCTGGAAGCGGCCGACTGGACCTGACTCCTCTCACATAGGCTTGCTGACTTACTCCCCTCTCTCCAGCCACGCGATCCGGATCATCATTCCCCAGACTGAAGACTGAGGCTTGCAGAGGTCGTGAGGCCCAAAGTCACGGGCGCCTGGGAGAGCGGAGGATTGAACCCGGCCAGCGTGACCCTCAGGCTGATGAAAGAATGAAATTTCCAGGGAGGGAAGCTGGAAATTTGGGACTCCCTGTGCCAAATTTAGAGCCGGCTTCTCCAGAGGGCCCGGTGTGAGGCTGAACTCTAAGGCCCGGGGCTGCACAAGTAGACGGTTGTGGGTCCTGACCCAGAGAAATTGCATCGGAGTCTCTGGGGGTGCAGTGAGGCATTGGAATTAAAAGTTACCCAGGAATTCTCATGTCAAACGAAACAAAATTCAAGTCAGATGCAACAGGACAGTCCCAACGAGCTGCAGAAATTGCAGTTATGGTATCAGCCTGTGTTCCCAATAGTCAGACCACCTGCCCCAGAAGCAGCTCCTTTCTCTCCTTCTCACATGGGTCTGAGTTTATTCTGTGTGTGTGTGTGTGTGTGTGTGTGTGTTTCCTCCCTCTTCTTTGGGGGTCAGTTCTTGCCCTTTGCAGCTTGGTTGTTTTTGATTGGCGTTGCACAGGAAAACCTGTAGGGATACTTTGAAGCTTTGCATTTCTGTTGGGAGCATCCTCCTAATCCAATTGGAGATGAGTTTAGTGGTAATAAGGCTTGAGTCACTGTGGTGCTGGGTTTTTTTGGTTTTTTTTCCTGGCTCATCTTTACTGCTAGCCTGAGGTATTCCAGGTCAGTTTTGAGCGTTTACCTATTAGGTGGCTAAGGGGAGATGTTGGTTGTGGGGGTGAGTCTGGGTCTTAGGGAGGGTCAGCTGGAGAAAAGCATTTGCGGGTCACCAGTCTTGCGTGCAGCAGTTAACTCTGAAGGTGTTGCAGGGGTGAGCACTCCTGGGCAGTGAGCAAGCCAGAGAAGACAATTAGGCCCAGGGTTGAGTCCACCCCTCCTTCTTCTCTTTAAAAATGCCATGCTATTCCTGCTTAGGGCCTTTTTGCTTGCTGTGCCCTGTGCTTGGAATGCTGTTCCCTGCACCTTTTGCAGAAATGGGTCTTTGTCATCTCCTGGCCTTTAGCAAGTGTATCACCTCTTTGGGAGGCCTCCCCTCACCATGCTCTGTCCAGGAGTCTCTGCCACCCCCCAGGCCAGCATCCAATACCTCATCCTGCTTATTTCCTTTACAGCCTTTTCACAGTCTGAAATCATCTTGTCTATTGTCCATTTTCTCAAAGAGAATTAAGCTCCGAGAGATGGGGAGCCGCATATGTCTATTTACCTAATGGTTATTGGAATATAATAGGCATTTGTGGACACATGACTTTTAAAAAATTGGTCACATTCTCTTGATTGGATTATGCATTTTGAGGGTTCTTTTTGACAGCTAGCCTGTCTTTTCAAGTGCTGTAAGGCAGCAATTCACAAAACGTGGTTCATGGACCCCCAGGGGTCCCTAAGACTCTTTCAGGCAGTCAAATCTATTTTCAAAATTATACTGTTACATCGCTTATCACTGTGTTGACATTTGCACTGATGTGCTACAGCAGTCTGCTGGCACCTGAGCAGGAATCAAGGCAGTGGCACCAGGGGGCCCTAGTTGTCATTATATTTATTCTTCACTACCACACTTCCATAGAAAAAAAAATTTCCCTTAAGAATGTGCTTATGAAACAGTAAGCATTATTAATTTTATTAAATGTTAACACAAGTACTTTTAATATTTTGTGTGAGGAAGTGGGCAGTAGGCAGAAAGCACTTCTGCTGAGTACCGAGGTACAGTGGTTGTTCTGAGAAAAAGTACTTGTGTGATTGTCAGCTGACAAGACCATGTTTTTCGTGGAACACCATTTCTACTTGAGAAGATAACTGACAGCCAAACTATGCTTATTCAAACTTGGGTATTTAATAGACATTTTCTTGAAAATGAATAAAGTGAACCTATGACTTCAAAGAAAACAACGGACAGTATTTGTTGCCAACAATAACATCTGAATTTCCAAGTGAAAACTAAAATTTTAGAAAGGTTTTATACACCATCATGAGTTTGACAGTTTTCCAATATTTAAAATTTTTCTGATGAGATTTGTGGTTATATTAATGAATGTATACTTTTGACATTGTATAATGAGATATGTCAACATTTGGAAGATATGCGTAATTCAGTGAGCCAATATTTTCCAAATGACCGATGCATGATCCATTTAAAGAGGACAGTCTACCAGTGTATTTTAATGTAACAGAGTACGAAAAGTTCATTGGTATGGTTTCAGATTCCACACTACCATTTACTCAGTTTTGGTGTAGTATAAAAGAAGAATATCCACAATTTTCTGGAAAAGGCTATTAAAATACTCCTCCCTTTTCCATCTATGGAAAGGACATATGAAGACATATTTTCTTCTACTTCAACCAAAATAACATATTACAACAGACTGAATACAGGAGTGAGTGAGATGACAATTTAGCTGCTTTCTGTTAAACCCAACATAAAAGAGATTTGCAAACTGTAAAACAGTGCCATCCTTCTCACTCAATTTTGTTTTATTTTGTAAATAGTTTCATAAAAAAATGTTATTTAAGGGGCTTCCCTGGTGGCACAGTGTTTGAGAGTCCACCTGCCGATGCAGGGGACACGGGTTCGTGCCCCGGTCCGCGAAGATCCCACATGCTGCGGATAGGCTGGGCCCACGAGCCATGGCCGCTGAGCCTGCGCGTCCGGAGCCTGTGCTCCGCAACAGGAGAGGCCACAACAGTGAGAGGCCCGCGTAGCGCAAAAACAAAACAAAACAAAAAAAATGTTATTTAACACGTAATGGGCTTATTATTGTTATGTTAAAATGAATTAATACATATTTTAAATTTTTCTCAGTTTTAATTTCTAATATCTCAAATATTGATAGATATTCCAAATAAACAAAAACTTATTTGGGATCCTCAATAATTTTTAAGAGTACAAAGAGATCTCAAGATAAACAACTGAGAACCACTGTTTTAATGCAAAAGCTTTTGGAGCCTTGAAAGGTTTTAAGAGAGGCAGAATAAGTGAGAGTGCTGGGGTGTGTGTGAGGGGTTGCAAGCATTCCCCTCAACCCATTGAATCCACTTCTTTGAATTATGGTGACTGTGGATTGGAATGTGGTGACAGCACTGTTTTCACTGATTGATGACTCCTTTGATAGTGTTGAGTGAATTATCTTGATTAGATGACAAAATTATGATTTAAATAAAGTTTTGAAATCATACCAATACATCCTCCTGATGAAAGTTCAAATAAGAAATGTATAGACCAAAATAGGTGAGAAGCAATATAGTGTTATAGTTAACACAGACTCTGGAACCAGGCTGCTTTGCCATGTACTAGCTGTTAGCTGTGTGTATTTGTTACCAGTGGTAAACTCTGGGCACATTTCTTATCTTCTCTGTGACTCAGTTTCTGCACATGTAAAATGGAAAGTATAATAATAATTACCTCATTTGGTTGTCCTAAGGACTAAATGAGTTATTTTCATGACCTTAGTTCACATAGAGAAAGTGCTTCATAAGGGTTTAATGTTAGGTCTTCAACTGATTGGATGAGGCCCACCCATATTAGGGAGTAATATGCTTTACTCAGTTGATATGCTTTACTCAGTATTTACCCAGTAATTAACTTACTCAGTAATTACTCAGTAATATGCTTTACTCAGTCTACCAGTTCGAATGTTAATTTCAGCCAGAAACACCCTCACAGACACACCCAGAATAATGTTTGATCAAACATCTAGCCACCCTGGTGACCCAGTCAAGTTGACACATAAAATTATCCCCCCTAAAAAACCCATATCCCTTAATTATGAGCGTTCTAATTTCTCCACAGCCTTGACAACACTTATTTTTACCTTTTTATGGCCATCCTAGTAGGTTTGAAGTGGTATCTCACTGTGATTTTGATTTGCATTTTTCTAATGACTAATAATGTTGAGCATCTTTTCATGTGCTTGTTGGTCATTTGTATATCTTCTTTGGAGAAATGTCTATTCAGATCCTTTGCCCATTAAAGGATTAATGGGTTATTTGTCTTTCTATTATTGCACTGTAATTATTCTTTATATACTCTAGATACAAGTCCGTTATCAGATATATGATTTACAAGTATTTCGACCCATTCTGTGAGTTTTCACTTTCTTCATACTGTCATTTGAAGTTCAAAAATTTGTAATTTTGATCAAGTCTAATTTATGTTTTTTTTTCCTTTTTTGCTTATGCTTTTGGTGTCTAAGATTGCATTGCTAAATCCAAGGTCATAAAATTTTAAATTACGTTTTTTTCTAAGGGTTTTAAATTTTTTGCTTTTACATTTGGGTCTCTGATTCATTTGAGTTAATTTTGTATATCATGTGAAGTAAGGGTCTAACTTCATTATTTTGCATGTGGATATCCTGTTGTCTCAGCACCATTTATTGAAAATCAATTGACTTATAAATATGAGTGCTTATTTCTGGATTCTCAGTCCTATTCCATTGATCTATATGTCTGTCCTTTGTGAGTATCACACTGTTTTGATAACTGCAGCTTCGTAGTAAGTTTTGAAATTGGGAAGTTTGAGTCCTCCAACTTAATTCTTCTTCAAGATAGTTTTGGTTACTCTGGGTTGCTTGAATTTACATATGTATTTTAGAATGTTTGTCAATTTCTGCAAAGAAGCCAGCTGGGATTTTGATAGGGATTACTTTGGATTCATAGATCATTTTGGGGAGTATTGCCACCTTAACAATAGTAAGTCTTCCAATCCATGAATATGTCGTGTCTTTCCCTTTATTCAGGTCTTCTTTAATTTCTTTCAGCAATTTTTTTTCTTTTTAGTTTTCAGAGTATACATTTTGCACTTCTTCTGTTAAATTTATTCCCAAGTATTTTCTTCTTTTTGATGTTATTGTAAATGGAATTGTTTTCTTAACTGCTTTTTCATATTGTTCATTGCAAATGTATAGAAATACAATTGGTTTTGTATCTTAATCTTATATCCTGAAACCTTGCTGAACTTGTTTATTAGTTCTAATACTTTTTTAGTGAGTTCCTTAGGACTTTTTATATACAAATCATGTATTCTGTGAATAGTTTTACTTCATTTTTCCATTCTGGATGTCTTTTATTTCATTTTTGTGTCTATTGCTTTGGCTAGATCCTCCAGTACAGTTTTTTTAAAAAAATTATTTTATTTATTTATTTATTTTTGGCTATTTTGGGTCTTTGTTGCTGCATGTGGGCTTTCTCTAGTTGTGGCGAAGGGGGACTACTCTTCGTTGTGGTTCGTGGGCTTCTCACTGTGGTGGCTTCTCTTGTCGGGGAGCGTGGGCTCTAGGTGCATGGGATTCAGTAGTTGTGGCTTGCGGGCTCCAGAGCGCGGGCTCAGTAGTCGTGGTGCGAGGGCTTATTTGCTCTGTGGCATGTGGGATCTTCCCAGACCAGGGCTCAGAACCCGTGTCCCCTGCATTGGCAGGCAGATTCTTAACCACTGCACCACCAGGGAAGTCTCTCCAGTACAATATTGAATAGAAGTGGTGAGAGCACACATCCTTATCTTTTTCTCATCTTAGGGGCAAAGCATCCAATCTTTCACCATTAAGTATGAGGTTAGCTGTGGATTTTTCATAGATGCCTTTTATGAGGCTGAAGAAGTTCTCTTCTATTCCTAGTTTGTTGAGTGTATTTATCATGAAATGGTGTTGGATTTTGTCAAATGCTTTTTCTGCATCTGTTGAGATAATTATGTGGTTTTTGTTTTTATTCTATTGATATGATATATTACATTAATTCATTTTCAGATGTTAAACCAACCTTGCATTCCTGGGATAAATCTCATGTACATGTGTTTTTAACATAAATGATCAACAAATTCATCTTGCAAGTCTTTCCAGGTGCATGCCCCTAAATTCTTTATATTCTCTTGTGTTCCTGGCTTGGCTGTGGCTGTTGCATGAATCAAAGGACCCCTCCCTTGTTGGTGGGCATTGTGGTGGTATGGGGTTTTCTCTGAATCTCACCACCATGGACAAATCTGGGATGTCACTCCCCTCACACCCAGGTTTCTTTGCGCACATGAGTTTTTCTAAGACAAAGTTGAGAAAGGATTGCTGATGGTAGTGTGGATAGGCCACACGTTTTTCCCCTCTTCCAGCTGTTCTGGAAAACCTACTCCTCCATACCTGCCATCCCTGGAGCCTGCCAATATCAGGGATAGTTTTGTAAAATGCCATCTCGTTGTTTTAACCCATATTTCCCATGCTTACAGGTGGAGTTGGGCATTCTTCTATGTTTATTGGCCATTTGCATTCCTTCTGTGAATTGCCTGTTCATGTCCTTTGCTCAGTATTACAGTTGTGTTGTTTGCTTTTCTTATTTGATTTGCAGGTGGAATTTACATTAGATAAGAATCCCTTGCCTTTTGTAGATGCAATCAATATTTATCTGTCAGTCTGTCATTTGCCTTTGAACTTTATTACAGAGTCTTTTGTCTTTTCATTTACTTATGTCCTCTTTCAAGTCCTTTGGTCAGTTTACACTGTTCCTAATCTAGGTCTTGTATTATTTCTTGCTGGGTTTATTTCTAGGTATGGTGAGTAGGATAATTTTCCTATTATTTTAAAATTCCTGTACTCCTGCTGTGTAGGAATGCCCTTGATATTTGGATGTGACTTTTTACAGTCTTTTTTTTTTAAATTAATTAATTAATTTATTTATTTATTTATTTTTGGCTGCGTTGGGTCTTCATTGCTGCACGTGGGCGCTCTCTAGTTGCGGCAACCGGGGCTACTCTTCATTGCGGTGCACAGGCTTCTCATTGCAGTGGCTTCTCTTTGTTGCAGAGCACAGGCTCTAGGCGAGCGGGCTTCAGTAGTTGTGGCACGCGGGCTTCAGTAGTTGTGGCTCTCAGGCTTTACAGCGCAGGCTCAGTAGTTGTGGCGCACGGGCTTATTTGCTCCATGGCATGTGGGATCTTCCTGGACCAGGGCTTGAACCCGTGTGCCCTGCATTGGCAGGCGGATTCTTAAGCACTGCACCACAGGGAAACCACTGGATGTGGCTTTTTAAAGCAGCCCTCTTGCCTCACTCTCTTACAGTTTGCTTATAGTCCCTTCAATATTTTGTTAGATTTTTGGGCAGATTCTGGGTTGTGCAAATAGGGATAATGAATGATAAATTTAATCTTAAGGGGAAAAAAAAGATAACTTACAAACCAAAAAGAGATATCTGTAATACATATGAGTAACAAAATAATTTTTGGCAGAGGAAGGGCCCAGTGGGGTTAGCAGAACAGTAGAAATTATGTCATCTTATCAGAATTTGAAAAGCCAGGTTATCAACCATCCAAGTATTTATCCAAGAAAAATTAGTATTTAGCAAGAGAAATTAAAACAATATCCATAAGAAGACTTGCACACAAATGCTCACAGATGCTCTAAGTACAATAGCAAAAACTGGGACCAGCCCAGCTGTCTGTCACAGGAGATAAACTGCGGCATATCCAGGCCACGGACTTCTACAGAGTAACCAAAAGGAATGGACTTCTGATACTTACATCCATGTGTATGAAATCTCACATTGGGCAGAGTAAAACAGTACAGAATTTATGATTCTATTTACATAAAACTTGAGAAAGTGCCAATTAATCATAGGGACAGTGGAGGGATTGAGAAGGGGCACCAAAAACTTTTTGGGGTGATGGCAGTGCTCTTTATCTTGGTAGGGGTATGTAGTTATCAAAACATTTATTTATTGTGGCAGTCTTTGAAAAAATTTTATTGAAGTATAGTTGATTCACAATGTTGTGTTTAATTTCTGTTATACAGCAAAGTGACTCTGTTATACATATATATATTCTTTTTTTTTTTTTTTTTTTTGCGGTACGCGGGCCTCTCACTGTTGTGGCTTCTCCCGCTGTGGAGCACAGGCTCTGGATGCGCAGGCTCAGCGGCCATGGCTCACGGGCCCAGCCGCTCCGCGGCATGTGGGATCTTCCCGGACCGGGGCACGAACCCGTGTCCCCTGCATTGGCAGGCGAACTCTCAACCACTGCACCACCAGGGAAGCCCCATATATATATATTCTTTTTCATTATGGTTTATCACAGGATATTGAATAGTTCTCTGTGCTATACAGTAGGACCTTGTTGTTTATCCATCCTATGTATAATAGTTTGCAACTGCTAATCCTAAACTCCCAATCCTTCCCTCCCCCAGGCAACCGCAAGTCTGTTCTCTATGTCTGAGAGTCTGTTTTGTTTCACAGGTATGTTCATTTGTGTTGTATTTTAGATTCCACATATAAGTGATATCATATGGTATTTGTCTTTTCTTTCTGATTTACTTTGCTTAGTATCTCTAGGTCCATCCATGTTGCTGCAATGGCATTATTTCATTCTTTTTAATGGCTGAGTACATTCCATGGTATGTGTGTATATATATATATATATATATATATATATATATATATATATATATACCGCATCTTCTTTATCCATTCATCTGTTGATGAACATTTAGGTTGCTTCCATGTGTTGGCTAATGTAATTAGTGCTGCTATGAACACAGGAGTACATGTATCTTTTTGAATTATAGTTTTGTCTGGGTATACGCAGGAGTGGGATTGCTGGATCCTATGGCAACTCGAGTTTTTTGAGGAATTTCCATACTGTTCTCCATAGTGGCTGCACTAATTTACATTCCCACCAAGAGTGTAAGAGGGTTCCCTTTTCTGGGTGTGGCAAGTTTTGAGGGTTACCTCTAGGGAGTCAAGAAGTAAAGCCTGGTGCTTAGTAAGGCGGCCCCCAGTTAGCCAGTGGTGGCCTTTGATCTCTAGGATACCTTGGAACTTGATGGGGGGAGGGTGTCTGGACTTCCAGTGACTGTCCAAAGGTAAGCTTGTTAGGTTCTTCCACTAATAAAGTGGTGGCAGCTACTGCCCAAAGGCAGCCAGGCCAACCTCAGGCCACAGAATCTAGTTGTTTGGAAAAATAACATAACTTCTGTATTAGGACTCCCAGAGCTGTCCCCTGCTTTTCAGCCATGTACAAAATGAATGGCTTTTTAAAATTGGGGAGACCCAGAGCAGGAGCATTAGCGAGGGCCTGTTTGATACTATTAAAAGCCTTTTCCTGTTCCCCAGTCCAAAGTAATGGTTCTGTATCTGGGCTTTTAGTGGTTTCGTATAGGGGCTTAGCCATTAGCCCAAATCCTGGGATCTAGATTCTGCAAAGCCCTGCCATGTCTAAAAAGGTATGGAGATGTTTCTTTGTCTTTGGCACCCTGAGACCTAATATAGTTTGTTTTCTATCTTGAGACAGCTGTCTTCTTCCAGAGTTTATAACGTAACCCAGGTATTTAACTTGTTGCTTTGAGATTTGTGCCTTTTTCTGGGAGACCCTGTAACCCTGGGCCCCAAGGAAATTAAGAACTTCAGTGATGTTCTCATCTGAGGCTTCCATGGTAGGGCTACATATTAATATATCATCCACATACTGTAGAATAGCCCTTTCTTTTAGGCATATTTCCCTTAGTTCCTTTCCTAGGGCCTGGTTGAACAAATGTGGGTTGTCCCAAAACCCCTGTGGTAGTACTGTCCAGATGTATTCTTTCATCTGGCCCGAGTGGGAATTAGTCCACTTGAAGGCAAACAGATATCGTGAGAGGGGGTGAACTGGGATGTAAAAGAAGGTTTCCTGGAGGTCGAGCACAGCAAACCATTTAGCATTTTCAGGGACTTGGGCTAGTACGTTATAAGGATTGGCCACAAGGGGGTGAATAGGGACCACGACATCTTTTACTGCTCAGGTCTTGCACCATCCTGTATCACACATTTGGCTTAACTGGCAGAATAGGGGTATTGCATTGAGACTGACAGGGCACCAAGAGGCTATGTCTTAACTATTTATGAGGGATTGTAACCCCTTTTTTCCTCTAACCTTATGGGGTATTGTCTCTTGTTAGAGTAAGTGGCTTCTGGCTTAAGGCTAATTTCCGCAGTTTGGGCATTTATGGCCCTCCCAGGGACTCCTTTGTCCCAAACTGTAGTTATTCTACTGCTTGTAGAATATGGCTGGGAATAGGCCCTTCCTCTTCTTGTTGATCTGCCTTAGCCGGGGTAAAGATAAGGGGCTGCTCGGGGCCTTCTAACCATAATATGGCCTTGAGGGAACCCAGAAGATCTCTCCCCAGTAGTGGGGTAGGACACTCAGGCCCAACTAAAAAGCCATGTGATATCAAATGCTGCTCAAATTGGCAAGTGAGAGGCCGAGTAAAGAACCGGGTGAGAGGCTTTCCATCGACACCCATCACTGTGCAGCTTTTAGAGGAAAGAGGCCCAGCGTGAGAAATCAGGACAGAGTAAATGGCTCCTGTATCAATTTAAAAAATTGATCTGCCTACCTGCTACATCAAGGACCACTGGGGCTCCTCGATGGAGATAGACGTCTCATGGGAGGAGCTTCCAGAATCCCTGGGCTGCCTCAGTCTTCCAGCATGGCCATCTCAAGAGCAGGAGCCCCCCCTTCCCCTTGGGGACCGAGGGCATTCCCATCTCCAATGACCGGTCTGTTTGCAGACTGGGCTTGGCCCAGGGGTCTCCTTCTGGTACTCATGGGCCCAATGGCCGGTTGACTTGCATTTGAAGCATTCCCCCTTGCTGGTCTCATCTCCGGACTGATGGTTGAACCTTCTTTCACCCTTTGGGTTGCTCTGAGGTTGCAAGGCGTGGCTGACAGCAATGGCTATCAGTTTAGCTTGAACCTTGGCCTTCCTTTTTTCATGTTGACTTCTTTCCTCCTCCTCAGTTTATTGTGATTATTAGATATCCCAAAGGCTACCTCTAGGAGTTGTGGCATAGGGGTTTGAGGGCCTAATTGTAACTTTTGGAGTTTTTGCTTAATATCAGGGGCAGACTGACTGGTAAAGTGTTGGCCCAGCAGGGATTGACCCTTGGGAGTGGAGAGGTCTCTGTTAGTAGATTTTCTAACAACCTTCCACAAGCTGTCCCTGAAAGAGAATGGGTTTTTTCTTCCTCATGGGTAACTTCCTTGACCTTTTCATGGTTGACTGGCTTCCAAATGCACTTTCTCATTCCTTCTAATAGGCACTGAACCTTGTAATTCCTGGCCCTTTTCCCCCCAGGGGATTATAATCCCAAGTGGGCTCCTGATTTAGGACTGTGTCCCCACCCACATCATAAATGTTGGATTGGTCCCTGGTGAGCTGGTCAGCGTGTCCCTGCCAGAATTCCTGGGCTGCCTCAGAAAAAGAGAATCTTTTGCTTCTCCTTATAGGTACAGCAGGTAGAAGAGACAATTTGGATGTCCCTCCAAGTTAAATCAAGGGCCAGGGTTAGAGCTTGAAATCCTTCGTGAATCTAATCCCAGAGGTGTTTCTTCTGACTTAGAAGGGGATGCTCCCGTGTTGAGCAAACTTGAATCCAGGGATCTGAGTCAGGGCACCAAGGGCCCTAGACTGATGCGGATTTACGTTAAGGTCTCCAGCCAGGTCACTGCCAGTCTTGTAGGGAGAAGTAGATCTAGACTTCCCAGGGGAACTGGGGGGAGGGGAGGCAGAAATGTGTAGAATGCTGAGGACCCAGGTGGGGCTCAGGTGGAGTCTGAACCCGGGGGCTAGGTCGGCTGGTGGGTTCGGGCCACCTCCCCAGCCCCCTGTGGGCCCAATTCCTCCTTTGACTGTGGCGCACGGAACCACCAAGAATGAACTCTCCCACCTCGTACTTGATCCCGAAAGACTCAAAACTCATTTAATTGTACACTTAAGATGTAAGTATTTTACTGCATGAGAGTTAATCTCAATTAAAATATTAAAATAATCAAAGTCGTGTTAGCAGCAATCTGGATATTTACCCCAGTCTGCCCCACCAGCTCCATGCAGATTTCTCTTCCTGCCTATTGCCTGTGTCCTCATGGCGGGCCAGGCCTCCATTTGGGGGCTGTGTTATCACCTCCTATTTCTACCTCCTGTGTAATTCTAGCTTAAGGGGCTCCAGATAGGGGTTCATCTGGGCCAGGAGGACAGAGATGTGCACACCCCATTAGCTGCTTCCTGGGAAGGCTTTCACATTTAATGATCATCTGGAGGCCTCAGCCTTGGGGATGAACCCGCTGACAGCCTCTGGGGAAGAAGCCTGACTGTCAGGGAAGGGCCCAGGGTTGGGTGTCCAGTGTGCTGGGTTCTCAGCTGGGGGAGACAGAATCAGTCATGAATTTCTCTTACCCCAGCTCTGCTCAGTCATGTGGTTATTTTTATCAATCAAACTGTACTGTTGAATGTATTTGTACAAATTATAAGATTTTATTATTTAACTTAATAGGTAACTAATATAGAAACAGAAAAAAACATTTCACACTGCATTATATTTCTTATAATTAATTAGATTATATTTTAATACAAAAATGCATCAAAATTTCACTTAAACTCAGCAAACATGAAGTATCTACTAGGCGTAGAATGATTTATTTACTCTGTGCTCTGGGAGCTGTAACATGACGTTAGAAGGTCTGGGTTGGGGGCTAATTCAGGCTGGAGGGGCATTAAGCTGGGGAGCAAAGGGCAGGTGTAAGAATTAGTGTGGACTGGTTTCCAGCCTTGATGTTTTTGTTCCTCACCGGTCTGTGCCCCTGAGATACTCCATCACTTTCCTCTGAACAGAGAGTGGCTTCTTAGAAGGCTGTTGCAGTCAGTTATTTATTTTGTTTTATTTATTTTATTTTATTTTTAATTAAGTATAGTTGATTTACAATGTTGTGTTAATTTCTGCTGTATAGCAAAGTGATTCCATTATACATGTATATGCATTCTTGGCTTTATATGCTTTTCCATTATGGTTTATTACAGGACATTGAATATAGTTCCCTGTGTTATACAATAGGACCTTGTTGCTTGTATTTTAAACAGTAAAACGGAACCAAGTCAGCCACTAGCTGTGCTTGCTCTGCCATGTGCATCAGATTACCTGGCATACCTGTGTGTACCTGGGACTGAGTTGCGTCAAGGAGTGTGGGAACCTTGCTTTAAAGAGGGTTCTGGAGGCCAGTTGATGCTCCAGGGAGCGACTCTGCTGATGAATTCCTTAGCAGAGTTTCCCCGGGTCAGCCCCAAGGGCACATAGCTAAGGGTGGCCTCAGAGGTGGAGGCCATCCTGGGATGGCTGCCAGGCCAGTGACTGAGTAAATCCATACCTATGAGAATCAAGCCCTGCAGAAGGCCAGGCTGATCAGTTTCATGGTGGAGGTGCACCTCTGATTTCCCTCTTTCAGTGAGTCCCAAAGCTCTTTCTAATGCATGACAGTAAAGAATTTTCTTTGAATCACCATAACTTGTAGAAAAGAATATAATTATATAAACCTATTCATCAAAAAAGTATTTCTAGACTACGTTTTCTAAGTTTGTAAAATATCATTATAGAGCTAAGAGTTTATTCTAGATCACAGCACTTCAAAATGAGATTGGAGGTAAACAAATGAAGAGATCTGTAATTATGAGACCTGTATTATTTCTTTACATTCTAAAATGAACAAATTTGTAATTAGTGTGTAACAATTTATTATCTACATAAACACGTACAACTTCTCCCAGTAATTTTGAGAGAATGCTGGATTTTATATTCACAACCAACCACGTTGATTGTTGCATCTTATAGTCTATAATTTTGGTAACAATTTTAAAATAATAGCATAATTCTTTCAAACTACATCCACCACCCAAATGCTAAACAAGCAACATGATGGAACAGAACATGCAAATGTAGGTAGCAGTCTTTGACAAAGGGGCCAATGGATTCTGACAGATAAAGTGGGTGTAAACCAAGCATGTGATGCTGGCTGGGTTTTGTTTCCTGGTATTTTCATCAGTGTCTTTTGGAGGCGGGTCCAGTCGAAGGAGACCGTGTCAAGGCACATGGGACGGAGGGCATGAGGGCAGCCTGTGTGGCAGCTCAGAGGACCGAAGCCCTGGCGGGAAGAGAGTTGACCTGTCTGGTGGGAGCCCAGCACTTGGCCCCTGCGTGCTCCTTAGGACTCCTTCCACTGAAGAAAAAGAGAACTTGGTTGGGTCCTGACCCAGGGAAGTCCCTGGGTGGCGCTGGCTTCTGGTTGGGTGGCCTAGGCTCTCCAAAATGCTTCAGGACCTGCTCATTCTCCATCCCTTGGGGTTGCCTCCGTTCCAGATGGAAGGGGGGTCGGTTGCTAGCAGCTCCAGACGGACATCCCGCTGCCCCACCAGCTCAGGGTAGAGTTTCCCCAGTTTCGAAATCTTGAGCTGAGCTTTGTGAGCCAGAGTTGGGCCTCAGGGCTTTCCTGTCACCCGGAGGAAAAGAGGGAGGGCTGGGTGGGCGAATCCCACAGTGTCCCCTTGTGACCCTGGCGACACATCAGCATCATCTCCTGAATGACTTGAGAGACCTTCTGAAGGGACAAAACCAAATCAAACCAAACCAAACCAAACCAGAGGAAAGAAGATGCATGCGATGTGATAGTGTTTAGGATGCTTAAGAAACAAACCCAAACTCAAGTGGTATATTTTCTATGGTACACACACATATAGGTATGTAAAAAACCTTTTTTTTAGGGGTCGGAAGGGTAGATATGAAATTCATTTCAGTGTTTACCTCTGAAAAGGTGGGGAGGAGACTGGAATGAGGCATCAAGAGGGCTCTGACTTTATATATACCAGCCTAAACTAAACTTTAATACTTAATTTAATAATAATTTGCATATAACTAAACAATAATTTACATATTTTTGGTGTATAGTGTTGAATTGTTTTTTTTTGTTTTTTTGTTTTTTTGTTTTTGCGGTACGCGGGCCTCTCACCATTGTGGCCTCTCCCGCTGCAGAGCAGAGGCTCCAGATGTGCAGGCTCAGCAGCCATGGCTCACGGGCCGCAGCATGTGGGATGTGGGATCCTCCCGGACCGGGGCACAAACCTGTGTCCCCTGCATCGGCAGGTGGACTCTCAACCACTGCACCAACAGGGAAGCCCTATAGTGTTGAATTTTGACAAATGCATAAAGTCGTGTAACTACCACCACAATCATGATGAAGAAGTCTCACCACCCCAAAAATATCCCCTGTAGTTAACCCGTCCACAAATCCCAGCATCTGGAAACCACTGATCTACTCTGCACTCCTAGAATTTGGCCTGTTAGAGAGTCATATAAGTGGAATCATACTGTATGTAGCCTTTTGGGTCTGGTTTCTTTGGTCTGTGGTGCGGTATGTATCAGTAGTTTGTTCCTGGTTTTCTGCTGAGTGATATTCCACTGTCTGTATGTATCAGTTTGTTTACCTTGTTGAAGGAGATTTGGGTTATTTCCAGTTTGGGGCCATTATGAATAAAGTTGCTATGAATATTCAAATAAAGATTCATGTGAACATAAGTTTTCACTTTTCTAGGGTAAATACCTATGTGTGGGATTGCTGGGTCATAGGTAAGTGTATGTTTCACTTCCCTATGACCAGATCAGAAACTGCACTCTTTTCCATAATGCTTATGCCATTTTGCATTCCCATCAGCAATGGATGAGAACTCAAGTTCAAGTTCTACCACGTTACCAGCACTTGGTATCGCCCATGTTTTTATTTGAGCTGTTCCAATATGTGTGGTGGTTTCCATTTGTGGTTTAAAAAAGACTTTTTATTTTGAAATAATTTTAGACTTACAGAGGAGTTGCAAAAATAGTACAGAGAGTCCTTCCTCAGAACCCCAATATTAACATATTACATAATTTGGTGTGTTTATCAAAACAAAGAAATTAATATAGGTGCAACACTCTTAACTAAACTGCAGACTATATTCAGATTTCCCTCGTTTTTCACTAAGGTCCATTTTTGGTTCCAGGATCCAACCTGGATCTCACATGGCATGTAGTCTTCCTGTCTCATTAGTCTCTTCCAGTAGGTACTGGCCAGGTATTTTGTGGAATGTCCCTCAATTTAGATTTGTCTAAATTTTTTTCATGAATGGACTGAGATTATGGGTTTTGGGGAGGATACCATGCAGTATTTTTTTTTGTCTTTGTTATTTTCTGGCTTTGCCAGCTCATCTGTGTATTCTCAGTCCCAGCCCTGGACAGTCTTTCCCAGGGACCCCTGGTTCCTTGTATTAGAGAAGAGTATTTAGAAACCAAGTTCTGGGTGCTGGGTGAGCTCATTGCTACTGAGGTGTCACTGCTTCTAGGCCCTCTCAGCAGACAGAGCTAGGGAATTCTAAACATGCACATATACATATCTATTTTCTGTCTGTCTGGGTACATATTGATATTTTAACACATGAATTCATACTGATATTTCTAACTGCAGTCCAGCACCACAGTGTTCTTTCTTGCAATCCCCCCTTGCTTTTTTGGTAACTTCATTCTCAGTCAGTGAAAAACCTGTCTCTGTCATTATCTCCAATACATTTACTTATTTGTTCAACTCTACTAGACATGTAAAATGGTTTCAGAATTCATAGCTTGTATCTGTTTGAGAAACAAATCTGCCAACCAGAGCACAGTTTATGTATAGTTCTTTTTTTCTTTAGTCTTACAGTATCTAATCAATATACACTGTCTTAGCTCCTTTTTTCTTCACCAGTTTCAGTGTGGTTAAACCACCCATTTGTAAACAAATTTATTTGTCACAGTGTGCATTTCATCTTGGATTCCCCTGACATTCTGGGCGATTTCTAAATAATTTTATACAGTAAAATTTACTCTTTGTGGTGTACAGATCTATGGATTTTTGACAAATTACACATGCTGATTTTCCAGTGTTGAATCAGCCTTGTATTCCTGGGATAAACTCCATTTAGTATCCTTTTAATACATTGCTGGATTAAATTTGCTTATATTTTGTTAAGGAATTTTGCATCTATGTTCGTGTTGCATATTGGTTCATGGTTTTCTTTTCTTGTAAATTC